>NC_055958.1:9807176-10542176 GCF_018492685.1 Alosa sapidissima
AGGAATTTGCTAGGATCTCAAAACCAGATTATGAACATTCTTTGCCATAGAGAAACTCACAATAGCGTTGGATTATAAACATGCTTTGCCACAAAAACAGACAAAAACGTGAGGTAAGTCGAGCTATATGAAGTTATTATTTTGCTGTCACTTCGTCTGTTTTATAACCCAGAAGGATGTACTTGGTATCAAATGATAGCTCTGTGTCTCCTCTTTCATCTGACATGTATGGCATACTGTATCTATGCGTCCACGGGTTCGCGAGTAATTCAAACGAGAGTAATGGGTGCGCAGGTGAACGCAGAGAAGTATAGACTGTAAATATGATGCAATTTGATTGAATTTCATGATTTTTTTTTTTTATATATACTTTAACATACAGACAAGTGTTGTCTCGTTGGAAAGCCCCACTTCTGCTCTGTCACGCAATAACAGTTTCATCTCGCTGCGATGAACAGTTGGAGCAATGTAACAGAGAAGAAAGGGTGTGTTTTTTGACGCACTTTGCGTCAATCGGGTTCTAAGGGTTAAAATCTCACGTACCCCCTGGAGTGTCTTCACGTACCCCCATTTGAGAACCACTGGTTTAGAGTAGTATAAATTAAATATAAGTATGTGCAGTGTATTAGCAGTAACCTTATAAGAGCAGAATAAATATGGCTATGTATGAACATGTACAGATAATATGTGCAATGTAGTGGCAGTACCATTATAGTAGTAGTAAGAACTAATATATATATATAGTGTATTAACAGAATATATTACAGAAAAACTGAATAAATGTGGATATTTAGTATGAACCTTATAAACAGATATGTACAGCTATGTGCAGTGTGGGAACAGTACCATTGTACTGCAGAAACAGTAACATTATTATAATAGTATTAAAGGGGAGCTTGGCAACTATTTCAACGTAATAAACCCGTTTAGAAATCATTTGGATGGTTAAATGACCTGTTCCGTAAAAATGGTGACTTTCCCCGCTGCGCCTAGCGTCCCCAGGCGGAAAACCAACCTTGCAACATTGAGGCTACCGTCCCGGAAAGAGAAGAGAGAAACAAGAAACTCGTTTTAAATCGTGTTTCTTACCTTGCAACATCCACATAGTTCAACTATGTAGTTCAATAGTAAACAAATCGATGTGCTTTATCGTTAACTTTTCCCACAGTTTGAAATAGCATAATGCACAATTTCTCCAGCAGAGGGGGAAATCCTGCCAAGTTTCCCTTTAAGAATAAGTGCAGGATGATGAGCAGAAGAATATGGCTATGTATAAGTGTAATTACATAATGTACATTTGTAAATAAATAGACACTATGGATGGGATAGGGTAGTGCAGTTGTGGGGGGGAGGGGGCTGGGGGATGTCCGCCTCCTTGTTGTCCCTGTCAAGCCATGGTTGTGGACACCTCAACAGGCACAGGCAAGGAGGCATCAGGCGGGGTGGGGGGTGATGGGGGGGCTTAGTTTGTTGGATGTCACTGGGATGTAGAGCTAGAGTACATAAAAGAATGGTTATACTGGCTATACCCCATGCCTAATGAGAATTATGGTGGAGGGGCTGTGCTATTGTGGGGCTGTTTTTATTCCCAAAGGCCTTGGGAACCTAATTAAGGTGCATGGACACCAAGAAATGGAAAATCTGAAGGAAATCTGTCAATCTCTGCCAAGACACTAAAAGTTAATCATGATTGGATCGTTCATCAGGTCAATGAACCAAAACAAACGTCCAGATCAAAATAAATATTGTTTGCTGAACACAAAATCAAGCTTCGGACATAGCCATCAGGCCCCTGATCTAAACTCCATAGGAAAACAGTTGGGTGATGTGGCCGTTGGGAGTGTAAAACCCAGTTGTACTATACCACAAGATGGTCTGACTACGCCACTCCCATTTATTGGACTGGGATGAGAGACCCAAATAGTACCGTAGACTAAAGATGTACCCCACGCTAGTACTATTCAAGTGAATGAAACAATTGGAGGCTGATGTAGCAAAAGCAATGTAGACATAATTTATTTATGGTCTGCAGAGTTATTAACATAGGTGCTTCGTACAGGAACAACATTAATGGTAGTAACACATCATGGACACATACATGAGTTCTCGTAGACAAGCCTTCATAGGAGATATTTACACTAAATCTTGGGCCGGACCACAGTACTCAATGTTGACCGGAAATCCACATTTAGTTCATCATGAGCACAAGGCTCCAAAAGGATTCAGCACACCAAAGACAGCAACCAAGGCTACACCGCATTAACCATAAAGTGCTTTGTTAGTACACACAAATTCTAAATCACACCACACAGTGGTCACCTTAATACATTGAGCACTGAGCTCCGCCCACTAGCTACGAGAACCCAAGCAATGGCCACTTAAATTTGAGAACAAGTAAAGTGCGTGAGTGCTACTATGATGATCAGCTAAAGCTATCCAAATTGCACATGCCCACTGGCACTTTCCCCTGTCCCCCCCGTAATATTGCACACTGCCCAAACACAACAATTTATCTCAATGGTAAAAGATTAATGACCGGAAGAGCTTGACATTAACCCTATAAGTTCATAGGCATGGTATCAATCAATGATAAAAACATACATAAGTTTCATACATGAGAAAACAGTGGCTGGATGTCCAAACAAAGTAAACAAGACCTAAAAAGACAAAACATACACTTATTAATTTATCCACATAACACACACACACTCATTCACCTTACTGATGATATACATTGAAAGAACTTAAACTTTCAAGCACTCACGAGAGACGGGGTTCATTCACAAAAGGCTTCTAATAACCTTGTGTGAACAGACACACACAGACGGCGGAGCGCACAGAAGCCAGTGCACACGTATAACGGGGCGCACGGGACATGGTATAACAACGGGCTACACATAGAATAAGGAGGAGTCTTTGCAAGGCCAAAGTCTAACAGTTAATTAGATAATCAGGCTAACAAATACCTACTTTGGCTAGGCCATCCGCCCAAGCACACAGCAGCAATTACAGTATATAAACACCCTGTAACACCAGCACAGTCTGTTGAAAAACATTTGATATTAATATTCTCAGCGCGCAGAGCAGGGGGACCGTCTCAATGCTTTGTTGGTTATACGCACCTGGCCGCGAGAGTGAGAGAGAGTTCCCAGCGGATATCGAGATTCGTTCTAGTTACACGCCCATTCTACAACATAGATCATAATAAAAATCATAACACTGCATATCTCAAGGCTCACATCAAAACCACACTCTTTAAGGGAAGCATACCTACCGGCGTTAAACCCAGAGACGCTTCCGTGATTTTATTACTGGTGACTGTACACAAACCCTTCAACATACGGAACGCCAGCACACTGGCCGCCAACACTCATCTGTAATCTACAAGAACGAACAGATTTGTGCCATAACCCATGATGAGGCAGCTAATGCTGGCCTAGTACAACAGCGTGCCAAACAATTCAAACTCACCGCGGTTCCACTCCGCTCCGTTTCCCTGGCTAAGCAGCTGACTGAAAACACAAGAACCCGCCCTTATGGACACCTCAGCCTTTAAGCCCTTGCTACTCGCTCCTGGGTCCTAAAGTCCCACTGGCTACAGTGAGTCAAAGAGGAGAATGCACAAGTGTGGACCTAGGAATCTGGACGATCTGGGGAGATTTTGGTCTTAAAGGGAAACTTGGCAGGATTTCCCCCTCTGCTGGAGAAATTGTGCATTATGCTATTTCAAACTGTGGGAAAAGTTAACGATAAAGCACATGGATTTGTTTACAAGCTAGCGAACGGTTAGCATAAGTTTGGCAGAACTATGTGGATGTTACAAGGTAAGAAACACGATTTAAAACTAGTTTCTTGTTTCTCACTTCTCTTTCCGGGACGGTAGTCTCAATGTTGCAAGGTTGGTTTTTCGCCTGAGGACGCTAGGTGCAGCGGGGAAAGTCACCATTTTCACCGGAACAGGTCATTTAACCATCCAAATGATTTCTAAACGGGTTTATTACGTTGAAATAGTTGCCAAGTTCTCCTTTAAATCCCTTGCTTTGTATTCTCTTACTTTACGGGCTGTCATAGGAGAATATTACAAGCTGTTTTATTGGCAAAGGGATGCTTAAGAAGGTATTACAAGCAGGGGTGCCAATAATTGTAAGCAACGTGTTTTTGTTACAAATATTTATTTATTTATGAGATTTTCCTTTTCCTCAAAATAAATTTGCTTCCCTTCAATATTGTATTTTTCCTTTTTTTTCATGGTGAGATTACAATAAATCACCAACAGATTATTTTTTATACCAGATTTTAGTCAACTTTAGCAGAGGTGCCAATAATTCTGGAGGGTACTGTATCTAGTTGTATTACCATTATTTCTGAGAATTGCTTCACATCTGTGTTGCATAGAGTCGACCAACTACTGGCACCTGTGAACATGAATTCCAGCCCAGGACGATTGAACTACATTCCACAATTCCACTGCATTTCTGGGTTTTGCCTCAGAAACAGCATTTTTGATGTCACTCCATAAGTTTTCTATAGGATTGAGGTCTGGGGATCGGACTGGCCACTCCATAATGTCAATCTTGTTAGTCTGGAACCAAGACTTTGCTCGCTTACTGGTGTCATTTTGTTGGTGTTTTGGGTCATTGTCTTGTTGAAAACATGACCTCTTCAAATATTTTGATGTATTGAAACTGATCCATGATCTCTGGTGTGCAATTAATAGGTCCAACACCACAGTATCAGTATGAAAAACATCCCTATAACATGTATTGTGCACCACCATACTTTACTGTCTTCACAGTGTACTGTGGCTTGAACTCAGTGCACGGGGGCTGCAGACAGTTTGTCCAACGACCCACATGCACGTCCCCGAGACTGAGGGAACGTACTTCTAGTGGTCACCTCAACATTATGCACGCGACATTTATATTTCGCCGATGGTAAAAAATAAATTTTAAAAAACATGCAATGTAACTAGGCCTACCCGTTATTACCTCCTGTAGGCTTCATTCTTCATTAGGAGTTTAAGTAGACATGGACCTTTATACCGGGCTAGATGTAATACTTTCACATCTAGGCTACGGTGTCTTTTTCATAATAAGACTTTTTTAATGGGCATATCCTGTAGCCTATTGTTCAAAAACATTTTGCTTCAAAATTCAAAACAAACTAATAATAGCCTAAAATGCAGTAAATGAATTGCAATGCATGCTGGGAAGCAAACCTCAACATGAAATAAAGTACATGAAATATAACTAGAATGCATTGAAGATATGTAAAAATATGTAAGCCTATCTTCCTGGAACATTTCAGATAAAAAATGTATTGTTTTCTCTAGGCTATGAATGCTCTTTGTAGCCAACGTTAAGCTGAAAGAAATAGATTCCAGATGTTTCTATTCCATATCATTTTCTATTCATAAACAGTAAGGCCAGAGATCTTCTGCTCCTCGTCAGAAATCTCATCGGATATGTGCACTCTTCTTTGCTGTTTCCACAAGGAGCTGCTGTGACTTTGGGGACAGCAATGCTTGAAACTTTTAAATGCGTCAAATAAATTTGTCGGGCTTACACTACTGAGAATTCCTATTTCACCTAACTTGGTCATTACAAGTAAAGTATACTGTATGTTTATTAAACACAACACGTGTATTGAAATTCAGCTAACTAATATAACATTTCCCACAGTGCATTTCTATGCCACAGCCCCGGCCTACTATCTAAAGGGATCACCTATTAATCCTTACAGAAATTCAATCTTAAAATACAATATTTAACAAAGTGACAGTGACACTAAAGGCTAAATGGGCAGCCGTGGCAGCCGTGGCCCAAGTGGTAGCACTCTGGACTTGTAACCGGAGGGTTGCCAGTTCGAGCCCCGACCAGTAGGCTGTGGCTGAAGTGCCCTTGAGCAAGGCACCTAACCCCTCACTGCTCCCCGAGTGCCGCCGTTGAAGCAGGCAGCTCACTGCACCGGGATTAGTGTGTGCTTCACCTCACTGTGTGTTCACTGTGTGCTGTTTGTGTTTCACTAATTCACGGATTGGGTTAAATGCAGAGACCAAATTTCCCTCACGGGATCAAAAAAGTACATATACTTATACTTATACTAAATATACTGTTGTTGTATAACATATGTGTAATTTATGTTGATGCATATACCATCAAGTAGAGGACTATCCAAAACACCCTAATCCTGTGAGTAGAACAAATAACAGAGTTGCAGACAGTGTAGCTCTGTAGCCAGCAGCTATACCAAGACACAACCTGTTTCTGCTAAGTTACTGAGACTATGTAGGTGCGGGCTTGGTTGGTACTTCAATGGGAGCCTGATCTATTTACAGCGGGGAAAATAAGTATTGAAGACGTCAACATTTTTTTCAGTAAGTATACTGTACTTCCAGTGAGGCTATTTGCATGACATTTTCACCAGACATTAGTATTATCTTAGGTAATCCACACATATAAAAAAATCCAAACATTAATGTCCATAAGTAGAGTTATGAGTAAAAAAGTGGAATGGCACAGGAAAAAGTATTGAACATGCTAAGAAAAAGCAGTACACAAAGGCAAGGAATGGCAAGGAACGAGCTGGAATCTATACATAGTTAGAGAGTAATTATCCCTCCTATCTGTGCAAATTAATATAAGATGGATTAGTACATATTAATGAGCTATAAAAAGGGTTTTCGTTACCAAGGTGTCACACAAGAAACATTTCATAATGTTAAAGCAAAGCAAAGAGCTTTTCCAAGACCTTTGCAACATTATTGTTGCAAAACATATAAATGGAACTGGTTACAGATGCATTTCAAACCTTCGGAATCATCCAGTAAGCAGTATTATCTGCAAGTGGAAGGAACATCACTGCATCATCAATCGGCCATGCAAAGGATCTCCTCACAAGATTTCTGACCAGGAAGTCAGAAGGATAGTCAGAAGTGTAGCCTAAGAGCCAAGGACCACTCGGAGAAAGCTCCAGAAAGACTTGGAGGCAGCAGGTTCAATTGTTACAGATAAAATCATAGGTAATGCACTCCACGGCCTGCACGCTCACCCCGTGTGATTCTATTACTGAAGAAAAACATGTTGAAGCTCGTTTAAAGTTTGCTACACAACATTTGGACCAGCCTATGAAATACTGAGAGAATGTATTCTGGTCAGGCGAGAGCAACATTTAACTTTTTGGATGTCATATTACACACCATATTTGGAGGAGAAATGGCACTGTGCATCACAATAAAAAATACCATACCAACAGTGAGGTTTGGAGGTGGAGGCATCAAGGTGTGGGGCTGTTTTTCATCTCATGGTACTGGCAGACTTCATACAGTTGAAGGAATGATGAATGGAGCCATTTTTTCTGGGAGAATCTTGTCATCCACCAGGACAATGATGAGGATGAGACATGGCTAGAGACATGGCTATAGACCTTCCAGCAGGACAATGATCGAATGCATTCAGCAAAGGAAACTCTCAATTGGTTTCAGAGAAAGGAAATCAAGGCCCTGACTTAAATCCACCAGCTGCCTGCCTGCAGCCTACTTCCAAAACTCCAAAGCTGCTTGCTGCCTGATTTGGTTCCGAGGACACAAGTTCAGTGTATCAACAACACTCAATAACAGTTTATGTGATGTGTTAATCAATTAAATTCCCAACAATTTCACAACAGCTAGTTCTGGAGTAGGCCATTCAACTAGCCTGCTTGCTTACGAGATTCAGGCTGCGCACTGCGCAGTCAGCACCCGCTGCCTTATTTGGGTTTTGGGTTGCCAGGTTTTAACCCTATGACAAAACGGTTGAAATTGAAAGTAAGTGATTGTGTATGTGTAGGGTGTATTTCATACACAATCTGGCAACCCGGGAGATGTCAGACTAATAGAAAAAATCAATGATTGTTTGATGAAGTTTGAAGGCCATGCAAATTACGGGAGTTTTCCGGGAGAAATAACAAAACGGGAGGGTGCCGGGAGATGACCTTGAAATACGTGAGAACCCGGGAAAAACGGGAGTGTTGACAGGTATGAGTTACAACTAACCCCGCTGGGTCACGTTTGTTATAAGATAAGCTAGCTCCTGCTATGAGTTGGCTACATGTTTCAAAATGGTGTTCATTTTTAGCCTACAAGACGGTTATTAAGATGATACAAGATTGGAGTCAGTGAGCTGCACCCACAACTCAGTAATGGAAAGACAAGTAAGGCCTACCACCTAGACATTTACGTTGTCTTCAAAAGGCGTTTTGCTGCAGATCTACGGAAACACATCCATACGGAATACGGAAATTTGTGGAACACCGTCTCATAGTAATGTGATTAACTGACCAATAGCATGCCTCGATCAACCCCCTGCAACTAGGGAAATAATCTGTGTTACATTTAACCACGCATGTACTTTGTGGAAACACAATAAGCATGGACACCAGGCGCGCCTGCAGGTGTACGTCCGTACGCACTGTGCGTACCATCAGGCTACTCAACAAGAGAACATTTCCTGTGTGTGTGTGTTTGGCCCACCATACCTTCCCAACTATGGACAGTATCCCATTAGCTGCATGCCATCAGGCTACAATTTACAATTTTCTATTTAAGTTAGTGAACAACGTTATCAAAATTAACACGCACACATTTTGTTTGAGCAGGAGAGAGAGAATACGCACGCAGGCACGCAACTAGGCTACTTGTTTTCTTTTACTCGGCTATCTATATTATCAGCACACAATGTTGAGCTAATTTACTAACTCAATACTCATCATGGATATCACAAGTTTAAACAACGAAAACAGAAAGAATGGATGCAGCAAAGCTAGGAGTTACAGCCTCTACACACAGTTACATTCCGTCAACGTATGCCAGTGGGCGTTCCCGACGGTACAGTAGCTATGCAAATGACTTGAAGTATAACCATAATTTGATTGGTTGGTGCCGTCCGTCGATTGGCTTGATTGGCCGGTGTCGTCTGTCGGTGCAGCAACAGCTGAACTTCTCAAAGTGAGCGACGGGAGAAACGCGACGCAACGGACCCACAATTCAGTTCGGCAACGGATGACGTGAGCCCATGTAAAGCCCATGTGAATGGCATGCGTCTCCAGCACTGCAACGCACGCAGCTGTGTGTAGGAGCCGTTATTCCAGATGGGCAAGAACAAGGTAGGCAATTGCGTGTCAGAACGTTAGACTGCATTAGACAGCTGTTTAAAGGCAGACGTCACGTTAAGCTAGAACAAAACTAAAGGTAACTTTAGCCTGTATAGGGCTGTATCAAGTTGTCTAAATGAATAGGTCATTGAAGACGTTGTTGTTGTATTATTGCATGTGAATGTTGCTATGCTATGTAAACCGGGAAACGGACAAATATTGTCCACGCGTGAATTTTTTTTTTGCCAAGGGGGGGGGGGGGGGGGGGGGGGGATGGGTGTGCGTACCATAGCATTAATTCCTGCAGGCGCCCCTGATGGACACTAAATAACTGCATTAGCCTAGGCCTAAGTTACTCCTCTAGTAAATAGTATTCACATGAAATAAAACAATAGGCCTATATTGAGACCATTCAACAAAGCACACTGGGTAATAACAAATTCAACGCATGAACTGGTTGCTATCGACTCGTCTATAGGCTTCCTCAGTCATTGTAAAGCTGCCAAAGCTGAACATTATCCAAAACTCCATTTCTTAGACGAGCGTCAATTTGGGAGCTTGCATGCTACCACTCCTTCCTTCTCAAATTACTTGAAAACGCTGTTTGCACAATTTCACAAATAATAACAGGGACCGAAACATACCTAACATGCCAAAGCTAGAGATGGCAGGAACAAGGTTAATTAAATGCTTGTCAAAACGTTAGGAGCTGGATGTGTGGATGAATGAAGCACAAAGTATACTTCACTATGTTAAGCATCCACACTGTTTAAAGTTAGGCTACACGGTAAACTAAAAGTAAACCAAAGGTAAATTTAGCCTTTTTAGGGCTGTATAAAGTTGACCAAATGAATGCTGTTAGGCGTGAATAAAATAGGCTACTTTGTTGCTCCAACCCTTCCAACGTTAATAGGGACGAATGTTGACATTTTCCCGTATTTTGGGTGAGAACCCCGGGAAATCTCCCTTATTTTCAATGTTCAATGTTGATAGCTATGGAACGAAAGAGAACGTTAGCCTATATGGCGACAGAAATCAACAATCAAACAAGCCACTCTCTGATTTTTTGCTGTTTTCATGAATACAAAAGTTGGGTGACCCCCCTCCTAGACAAAAAAAGTTAGGTGGGTGGCCCCCCTCCTAGACAAAAAAAGTTGGGTGACCCTCCCCTCAACAAAGAATAAAAAGACATGACCCTCCCCTATTTTCCTCAGGTAGACCCTTCAATAAATAACGAACAGTCCCTTAAGTACTGAAGACATTTCAGTAGGCGTGTTCAATACTTTTTACCTGTGGCTTTCCACTTTTTACTCATAACTCTACTTATGGACATTGATGTTTGGATTTTTTAATATGTGTGGATTATCTAAGTTAATATGGCGACAGAAATCAACAATCAAACAAGCCACTCTCTGATTTTTTGCTGTTTTCATGAATACAAAAGTTGGGTGCCCCCCCTCCTAGACAAAAAAAGTTGGGTGACCCTCCCCTCAACAAAGAATAAAAAGACATGACCCTCCCCTATTTTCCTCCGGTAGCCCCTTCAATAAATAACGAACAGTCCCTTAAGTACTTAAGACATTTCAGTAGGCGTGTTCAATACTTTTTACCTGTGGCATTCCACTTTTTACTCATAACTCTACTTATGGACATTGATGTTTGGATTTTTTTAATATGTGTGGATTATCTAAGTTAATACTAATGTCTGGAGAAAATTTCATGTGAATAGCCTCACTGGAAGTATACTTAGGCCTACTGAAAAAAATGTTGACGTGTTCAATACTTATTTTCCCCGCTGTATACCAGAGATTTTCTTAAAATGAAGTGAATACCCTTTAGAAAAAGGTCACCTGGGGTAAAACTCCCCCTGCTACCCTGATTTGCATTTGTATAGCTCACAACATTTTCATTTACATGTTAAAGCCTCCCCTAGAATTGGGGGAGAGGGTCATGGGGGGACAACTGCAAAGCAAGGCCCACGTCAATTTCCGACAATTCACAGCAGTTTTCAGTGTTGCCTGCAAATTGCTGTGTGCAGTCCTAAACCTGAACTTCCACAACAAGCTTACTGATGAAAATCCCACTTTTCATGCAGTGGAGACCTCCTTGGAAATGAAGTTGCTGCTGGAAGTGGTAATAGTGGCTGGCCAGTAAATAGTACTCTTCTCTCTGGTCAAAAATCCTAATGCTTCCATGAAATTATGGGGAAACTGAACTGCAATCCTTTGAATGCAATGTCAAACAAAAGCCACTGCGAGCATTAAATATTAGATTAGATTCCCTGGACTCCTGGCTAAATTCTCAATTTGGCTCACTCAATCTGGTCCCCTAATCCAGTGGTTCTCAAATGGGGGTACGCCTACCCCTGGGCGTACGTGAAGACACTCCTGGGGGTACGTGAAGACACTCCAGGGGGTACGTGAGATGTTAACCCTTAGAACCCGATTGACGCAAAGTGCTTCAAAAAACACACCCTTTCTTCTCTGTTACATTGCTCCAACTGTTCATTGCAGCGAGATGAAACAGTTATTGCGTGACAGAGCAGAAGTGGGGCTTTCCAACGAGCCTGTTTCCAACGTCTGTATGTTAAAGTATGAAAAAAAAAAATCATGAAATTAAATCAAATTGCATCATATTTACAGTCTATACTTCTCTGCGTTCACCTGTGCACCCATTACTCTCGTTTGAATTACTCGCGAACCCGTGGACGCATACAGTATATGCCACGCATGTCAGATGAAAGAGGAGACACAGAGCTATCATTTCATACCAAGTACATCCTTCTGGGTTATAAACAGACGAAGTGACCGCAAAATAATAACTTCATATAGCTCGACTTACCTCACGTTTTTGTCTGTTTTTGTGGCAAAGCATGTTTATAATCCAACGCTATTGTGAGTTTCTCTATGGCAAAGAATGTTCATAATCGCATGGCATCCAATTCAAGGCTCACATTGCATCCCAATTTGTTCGACAAAGATACACCTTTTTTGCCTTTACTTTGTTCATGGCAATGCAGTAAAAAGTTGTAGAGAATCATAGGTGCAGACACCATAGGCACACACAGACTAACACGTAAACTCGGGTCAAGTCAGGTCAGATCAGTTCTGTCACAGATATGGAGTGCAGAAAGGTCATTTTTAATCACTAAATAAAAAAAATGGCATTTATTTCTGTAAGGCGCTCACCACATATGTCTGTAAATTGCTCAGCCCCAGAGAATCCCTCCACCATGGCAATGATATTGCCAGATTCAGGACAGTCTGCCCTACACACACATGAAATGCATGTAGAGCAGTGTTTCTCAAAGTGTGGTCCGCAAGCTAGCCCAAGTGGTCCGTGAGCAGACGTGGTAAAATATAATATAGATGAGTTGTTTGCAATATTGAACCAAGTTGTATGCAAATCCAAACATTTCTGCAACACTGCCTAAGGCATGCCAGTTTAAATCATATAAATTCTCTGACACAAGTAGGCCTATTGTGTAATTTACTGTTGAAGTAGGTCTACTTTTTCTTTTTTAGCTAGGTGGTCCGTGAGGTTATTTTTATTAATTAAGTGGTCCTTGGTCTGAAAAAGTTTGAGAAACACTGATGTAGAGCTATGAGCTTGCTGTGGTGAGATACATGTCAAAATATAAGAATTTTTAATTCTTTAAAAATCTAAATAAATTATAACTATATTTAAAAAGTAGAATCCATGCCAAAAATATTTTAAAAACAATTATTTAATAAATATTTCAGGAAAATATAAGTTCATAAAACAAATTTTATATTTCAGTAGGCTATTCAATTTCATTATCCTAAAAACCCAGAGTACCCCCCATACCAGGATGGTTCGACCCAACATGCCACCCGCCATCACCTGTCAAAACTCAAACGATGGAGTCGTGGTTGAAGCGTAGCGGTAATTCTTGTGCGCTGGCAAGCGCGCCGGAAGCACCGGTGCAGGGGGTGCGCACCCTCACTTTTCGGAGGTAAAAAAAAAGGGCAGTTGATGACCACAACACCGACACGGCATCGCGCAGTGGTTCCTAAATGGCGGTACATGAAGGCACTCCAGGGGATACGTGAAATTTTAACCCTTTCGAAGCCGATTGATGCAAAGTGCGTCAAAAAACACACCCTTTCTTCTCTGTTACATTGCTCCGCAACTGTTCATAGCGAGAAGCCTTTATTGCGTGACAGAGCAGAAGTGGGGCTTTCCAACGAGATCACGCACTTGTCTGTACGTTAAAGTATGAAGATTAAAAAAAATCATGAAATTAAATCAAATTGCATCATATTTACAGTCTCTGCGTTCACCTGCGCACCCATTACTCTCGTTTGAATTACTCGCAAACCCGTGAACGCATAGATATGACAAGCATATCAGATGAAAGAGGAGACACAGGGCTATCCATTGGTATCAAGTATGTCGATCCTTCTGGCTTATGAAAACAGACGAAGTGACTGCAAAATAATAACGTCATGTACAAAAACCAACTGCACACCCATTACTCTCGTTTGAATTACTCGCGGACCTGTCATCGGATAGATATGCCACGCATGTCAGATGAAAGAGGAGACACAGAGCTATCATTTGATACCAAGTACATCCTTCTGGGTTATAAAACAGACGAAGTGACAGCAAAATAATAACTTCATATAGCTCGACTTACCCCACGTTTTTCTCTGTTTTTGTGGCAAAGCATGTTTATAATCCAACGCTATTGTGTGTTTCTATATGGCAAAGAATGTTCATAATTCGGTTTTGAGATCCTAACTAAATCCTGCAAGGCATTCAATTCAAGGCTCACATTGGGGGACCTTTTACGCCTTAACCTTCAAAATGTAGCAAGTAGGTTACGTGCAGATCTTTTCATCACAGTCATTGACAAGGCTTGGCTGCGTGCACAGGACAGAAAATGGAGATTGTGATGATTATTATTGTAGGTTATAGACTACCTCCTTTATTCCTTGAATGGAAATTCAGGTTATGCTGGTGTGTCTGTGTCTGTCAATATCAGGCGCAATGTATTTTAGCAGATTATTAATTTAGAATTTGTAGCCTAGACTAAATCACTCTGTGTGTAAAAAGACCCTACTTGCAGTCCAATCAGTTTGAATCAAACCACCCGAAATCACTACACAGCACCTAACATTATGACAGTTTTTGTTAGACTATTTTTACAATTATTATTAGACTATGTTATATCGTAATATCCCACGTGAAAACGTGCATGAATAGTTGGCCTCTGGAATTTTCAAAATTGTCAAAAAACTTTTTTTTTGCACCCCCACTTTCAAACTCGTTCCGGCGCCGCTGTGCGCTGGTTAGGGGGTACTTGGCTGAAAAAATATTTCACAGGAGGTACATCACTGAAAAAAGGTTGAGAACCACCCTAATCATTCCCCAATGTAAAAAGCGCATTAACTCCCTCCCTTCCACCACAAGATGATGTGCCTTGTGGCACATAATGGCAGCTGTGCATCACCCATATTGGTGGTGCTTAGTGAGGTTCTCGCTTCACTGTGAAGCGCTTTCAGAGTGTAGTTCAGCACTCCAAATAATGTGTTTTAGATCTACCCACAGCATTAGTGTGTTTTAGCCAGTCTATTGGGAAGCATACAGGAAGGGGCGGAATATGTGTATGCTACACAGCTGCCATACTGGCTTTACAAACTAAGGAATATGAGAAAAATCATAAAGATTGGGCACTTGAATAAGTTTTTGATTTTTGGCAGGGTGTTAGGTATAGGCCTAAGGTTTTCAAAAATCCATGGATACAAGTTTTTATAGTAGTTATCCATAAAATCCAAAATGGCCCCCGCCGAAAAGAAAAAAGGTTATATCTCAGCTTCCTTTAGTTGTTGTATTGTTGTATAATGTATTTTCTCTACTGTTGTTTGATACAAGGAATCCAATTTTGATATGTTCTTCTTATTTTAAGTCCATTTCCATTTTAAATCTAGTATCATAGTCATATTTAGCTCATAAACTGTCAATATCTCTGAAAAAGTCACATTGAAATATTACTCAGGTCCCTAGACCCATATTTTACCTCCAAGGTATGCTTTTTCTTTGTTGATTGGACAGGTCACTATCACTATAGTGTCAAAAATCACATGTTGTGACCAAAAGGACCATTGTTGAGGCCTTAAATAAACACAAATTCATAACTATGCCACAGTGAAAAGTTACAGTACATGGCTAACATAGGCTTTTCACCATGTTAAGGATCAATATTACATTTTAGTCAAATAACACAAAACAATTCATACTTAAATCAGAGACTTTCTAATGAGGAGACACAGTACTCAAAAAATCCTCCATAGAAATGCATGAGCTTAGTTTGTAACGGCAATATGGCAGTTGTCTACGCAAATCACACCCTTTCCGCGGCAAAATGTTGACATGTGAACAGGGCTCCGAACCGGTTCAAAGAACGAAAACGAAAACCGGAAATGAACGGAATTTTACGAGGAGCGGAAACGGAAACGAAAACAAAATGGTCTTCAACTGTTCCGGAACAGAAACGTTATTCTGAAATCCACAAAACCGGTTAATAACGTTTTTTTTTCGTTCTCTATATAACAGCCTAATAATTTGATTTCTGCAGTTTGAAAAAAAAACCCCGAATAAATGGACCTTTGGTCCAAATGTGTATATTTTGTCTTGCTGTTGTAATGTAACCTATCCGTCTGCCACTTCGGATCTTAGGCCAGCTCGTAGCGTAGGCTACTGAAACTGATTTGGAAATTGTTTGTAGCCTATGCGTAATAGCCTATTTTGCCTGTCCACGCCTTGTCGTTTTAAAGTCGAGATTTGAAATGTTTGCGCAATTATAGCCTATTCTATGTAGAAGAGTTAAACGGGAAATTTGAGATAGGCCTTGTCAGCAACAGACAGGTTAGTTTATAAACAGGGTTGGAATTATAGCGCAAGCCTTTGAAGATCTCCATATGGATAAAACTTAGGCTATAACCAGGTAAGGAGTTTAGCACGTATCCAGAAATATTTTTGATAAGAAATTATTTATAGGCATAGGTTAGGCCTACAGTAAGTCTGTAGGCTATGGGATGGATAGCCCATCTGAATGTTTTTGGATGCCGCCTGTGATTTATTATTTTTGGGCATAGCTACGGTATAGGCTAAATCAAGGGGAAACTAGATGTAGCGCATAGCGGTACAACATATGACCGCCGCTCAGTCCTGGACATCCGTTCCACGAAAATAAATCACACTTCAATTTGTCTCCATATTTTACTCCATCCCCCACTCTTGAAACTTTTGTGTATGCTTGTTTGGCATGCCTGAGTGTGTGTGTGCACAGAAAGTACAGAAAGTAGCCTACTGGTGCTGAAAAGCTGCACAGAAAGTAGCCTACTGGTGCTGAAAAGGTGAATAGATTGTAGAATAGCCAAAGAAGATGTAGCATTGTTATAAAACCTTTAAAATCTCTAAACAATCACAAGTAGGGCAGTTCATCACAGTTCATCCATTGCAACTGGATTGATGAAAGGTCACTTACACCTGTAGGCTACATTGTATTTGGGAAAAGCAAAAGGTATCAGCATAATGTTATTTATTTATTTATTTATTTATTATGTATTTATAAACAAAAACATCTCTGTCAGTTCCATGCCGGTTTCAACAGCTATCAAAAACAAAGGTCATTTTTGGATGGATGGATGTTTCTTCTTCTACATAAGATTTTAGTCATCTTTAGTTCATGTAATACTTTATTGTCAATGCACAAATTAAGTAACAGTAGTCTGAAACTGTCAGACACCAAACAGGACGAGGACCACAAAAGCGTCACGTTCAAAAGTTTATTTAAGGGTTGGGGGTTAAGGGGGTTCCGGGGGGGGTACAGGAGTTCCAAGAGTCTGCGTGTGTGTGTTCCCCCAGTAGCCGAACAGCGATGGCAGGAGCTGGATGATCCGGGAAGTCCTGGGGGAAGCACACACACAACAGCAATTGAAACGAAGCAGCAGTACAGTCAAGGACTAGGCGGTATTCGTAGAAGAGGGACGGAAGGCAGGTCAAGATTACCGGGGCTGGAGAACACAGAAGTAGTCGAGCGGGTCTGGGATCACAGGCAAAGAGTCAGAGGCGTTTTCCAAAACAGGCAGGTAACTGGTGCTGGTTGCAGACGATCTGACAAGTGTGGACTGAAAAGCAAGGCTTTATATACAGGACATGATGAGTGGTGAATGCAGTGCAGCTGGTAGGTTAACGAGGGTGAGGCAGAGCAGAGCAGGAACAGGTGGAGGTCATCAGACTTCAATCAGCACGTGTTACCAGGCAGAGAGAGAGCTCATGACAGAACCCCCCCCCTAAGGGACGGCCCCAGAAGTCCCCAAGAGTGACACCACGTCGGGAGGGCGGAGGGGAGCCGGTGGAGGGCTAGAATTCCTCCGAGCGGTCCGAGTGAACCTCCTCATCCTCGGAGGGAGCTGGAGGGTCGTGGACAGAAGACGGGACAGGTACCGAGACAGGGTCAGGGTCAGGCACAGGACAGGAAGCCGGGCGGGCAGGACGGTTAGGGACCCCTCTGGGGCGGCCCCTACGGATTGCAGGTTGATCAGGATGCAGACGGTGGAAGTCGGCGATGAGTGTCCGGTCCACAATCCGACTGGCTGGCACCCAGGTTCTCTCCTCAGGTCCATAGCCCTCCCAGTCGACGAGATACTGGAGGCCCCTACCTCGCCGTCTGGACCGAAGCAGGCGTCGAACGGTGTACACCAGCCCACCGTCAACGAGGCGAGGAGGAGGAGGAGGAAGCGGCACGGGGACCAGCGGGCTTTCATGCGTCGGCTTGACTTTCGAAACATGGAAAGTAGGGTGCACCCTCATGGAGGTTGGCAACTGGAGCCGGACTGCGGTTGGGCTGATGACCCTCTGGATAGGGAACGGGCCGAGGAATCGAGGTGCCAGTTTACGCGATTCCACCCGCAGTGGGAGATCCTTGGCTGACAGCCACACCTTCTGGCCAACACGGTAGGCGGGTGCCGGCGATCTTCGGCGGTTAGCCCCAGTGGCATAGCTGACAGCTGACTTGAGTAGCGTGGCACGAGCTTGTGACCAGGTACGACGGCAACGGCGGGCATAGGCGAGGGCAGACGGGCAGGACACATCTCCTTCCTGGCTGGGGAACAGGGGGGGCTGGTAGCCATACACACACTGGAAAGGTGACATACCAGTGGCAGAGCAGGTGAGGGAGTTGTGAGCATACTCTATCCACATCAGTTGTTGTGCCCAAGCCTGGGGTTTGCGAGAAACCATGCACCGCAGCGCCTTCTCCAGCTCCTGGTTTGCCCGCTCGGATTGACCATTGGACTGGGGGTGGAACCCAGAGGTGAGACTCACTGTGGCCCCTAGAAGACGGCAGAACTCCTTCCAGAATGTAGAGGTGAATTGCGGGCCTCGGTCAGAGACAACATCCCTGGGCAGCCCGTGTAGACGGAAGACATGATCAAGAACAGCCTGGGCAGTCTCTCTGGCAGATGGCAGTTTAGGGAGGGGAATGAAGTGTGCCATCTTGCTGAACCGGTCAACCACAGTGAGAATGACCGTCATCCCACCTGATGGTGGGAGGCCAGTTACAAAGTCCAAGGAGACGTGGGACCAGGGTCGTGTGGGCACAGGCAAGGGCTGGAGTAAACCAGCGGGGGGCCGAGTGGAGGACTTGTTCTGATTGCAGGTGGGGCAGGCACGGACAAATTCTCGGACATCCCTTCTCAAAGAAGACCACCAGAAGCGCTGGGCAAGGAGATGGCAGGTGCGGGCGGAGCCCGGGTGGCAGGCAAGGCGGGAGTTGTGTCCCCACTGTATGACCCGGGACCTCAAATTCTCTGGGACGAAGAGACGACCGTCTGGGCATGCACTGGGACTGGGATGGTCACGGAGGGCCTCTTGAATTTCCTCCTCGATATCCCAGGTCAGGGCAGCTACGACGCAGGGATCGGGCAGAATTGATGCAGGTTCCTGGGAAGGGGCGTCATCCTTATGAAACTGACGGGAGAGAGCGTCCGGCTTGGTGTTCCGAGAACCTGGGCGGTATGACAGGGTGAAGTTGAATCTGGTGAAAAACAAGGCCCAGCGGGACTGTCTGGGGTTAAGACGTTTGGCATTGCGGATGTATTCGAGGTTTTTGTGATCGGTCCAGACCAGGAACGGAACTGTGGACCCCTCCAGCCAGTGACGCCACTCCTCCAGGGCAAGCTTGACAGCCAACAGCTCACGGTTTCCAACATCATAATTGCGCTCTGCAGGTGAAAGCCGGCGAGAGAAAAATGCACAGGGGTGCAACTTGTTGTCCTCCTCTGCCCGTTGAGAGAGTATGGCCCCGACTCCCACGTCTGAGGCATCCACCTCGACAACGAACTGCCGGTCTGAATCCGGCATCTGGAGGATGGGGGCAGTGGTGAACCGGGCCTTGAGGGTATGAAAGGCTGTGTTGGCCTCTGGGGTCCAGAAAAAGGGGTGTTTGATGCTGGTCAGAGCTGTGAGGGGAGCGGCGACGGAGCTGTAGTTCCGGATGAATTTCCGGTAGAAATTGGCAAAACCGAGGAATTGCTGCAACATCTTCCTATTCCCCGGAACTGGCCAGGAGGTAACTGCCGAGACCTTTGCGGGGTCCATCTGGATATTGCCTTCAGCGACGATGTATCCCAGGAATGACACAGTCTGAGCATGGAACTCGCATTTCTCCGCTTTGACATAGAGCGAGTTCTCCAGGAGCCGCCGAAGAACCAGCTGGACATGACGGGTGTGTTCGGACAGAGTTCTGGAGAAAATTAAGATGTCGTCCAGGTACACGAAGACGAATTTATTCAGCATGTCCCGCAGCACATCATTCACCAGCGCCTGGAATACCGCTGGGGCGTTGGTGAGACCAAATGGCATTACCAGGTACTCATAATGGCCGGTGTGGGTGTTGAATGCAGTCTTCCACTCGTCACCCTCCCTTACTCGCACTAGGTGGTAAGCATTTCTAAGGTCCAGTTTGGTGAAAATAGTGGATCCCTGGAGCAACTCAAAAGCAGAGGTGAGTAAAGGCAGAGGGTACCGGTTCTTCACTGTGACATCATTCAGACCTCGTTAATCAATGCAGGGGCGAAGAGAACCATCTTTCTTTCCCACGAAGAAGAACCCGGCACCAGCAGGAGAGGAAGACGGGCGGATGAGTCCAGCTGCCAGGGAGTCCCTGATGTAATCCTCCATAGTTTTTCTTTCAGGAGGGGATAGTGAGTAGAGGTGACCTTTGGGTGGAGCAGTCCCAGGGAGGAGATCAATGGCACAGTCGTACGGACGGTGTGGGGGCAGAGATGTGGCTTTGGTCTTGTTGAACACCTCTCGGAGGCCATGGTAACATTCAGGGACATTAGAAATGTCGGGGGCAGTGCTGGGAGGTACTGAGCCGGGGGGCAGCGCGGCAGCACGCAAACAGGTCAGGTGGCAGGCATTTCCCCACTCTTTCACAGTTCCGGAGGCCCAATCGAGGTGAGGATTGTGGAGACGGAGCCAAGGGTAGCCCAGGATTAGGGGTTGGCCTGGAGAGCTGAGCAGGTGGAAGCGGATGGTCTCTCGGTGGTTTCCTGACACCATCATTGAGATGGGGGCTGTGACGCTGGTAACTGTGCCAATTACGTGACCGTCCAGGGCCCGGGCTGGAACAGGAGTGGACAAGCGATGGCTTTCCAAGCCCAGCTGACGAGCAAGTCCTGTGTCAATAATGTTTGCTTCTGCGCCAGAGTCCACCAGGGCTGCCAGGGTGTGGGTGGAATCAGACAGGTGAAGACAGACTTGGATGAGGGGTTTACGGCTGATGGAGGGCTGAATGTTCATTGAGCTCATCCGGATTCCTCCTACATCTGGTGAGCTCCGGCTTTTGCTGGACAGGTGGCGACTCGATGACCATCACCACCACAGTACAGGCACAAGTTGGAGGTGATGCGTCGCTGGCGCTCTGCAGGGGTTAGGGAGGCGCGGCCGATCTCCATCGGTTCAGACTGGTCCGGCTGGCTAGATGGTGTGGCAGGTGCGGACAGAAGGGCAGTTGGAACACTCCGTGTGCTGGTGGATGGACTCTGGCGCCCTCTCTCACGACGGCGGGCCTGGATCCTGCGGTCGATGCGGACAGCCAGAGCAATGGCTTCATCAAGAGTGGGGGGTTGATCATGGGAAACCAGCTCGTCCTTTATGTAGTCCGCCAGGCTGTGGAGGAAGGCATCCACCAATGCTTCCATGTTCCAGGAGCTCCGACTTGCCACAGTTCGAAAGTCAATGGAGTAATCCGCAACAGTCCTTCTGCCTTGGCGAATACTCATCAGGATCCGAGATGCCTCGGCTGTTGTGGATTCCAAATCGAATACCTTGAGCATCTCCTCTGCGAATAGGTTGAAGGTTGCACATGCTGGGGTCTGGCGCTCGAACTCCGCCGTTCCCCAGAGTCGAGCTCGGCCCGTCAGGTGAGTGATCACGTAACCGACCCTCGCCCCTTCAGTGGCAAAAGTCCTGGGTTGCAGGGTAAACTGGACACGGCAGCTCGTCAGGAACGCCCGTACCTGGGTTGGGTCGCCGCTGAACCGCTCTGGATTGCCGATCCTGGGTTCTGGGGCTCCGGCAGCCACGGCAGCAGTGGACTGGGCAGGAGACTCGGGTGCTGGGCCGGTGAGCAGGCTGGCTGGGGCTGGGCCGGTGGGAGCAGGCAGAGGAGAAAGGTTGGTGAGAAGTTGAATGATCATTGCAAGTTGTTGCTGTTGCTGCTGGAACTGCTGACGCTGTTGGTAGCCGGCTTGAAGTAGGGAGGCAATGTCAGCAGTGTTACGGTTTACCTCTCTCTCTGTCTCTTCCAGGCGTTGCATGGCGGTGGGTGGTTCTGGTTCGTCGGTTTCCATGCTGGTTCGACCGTGCGCTGGGTCCATGTTTGGTCAGATCGTACTGTCAGACACCAAACAGGACGAGGACCACAAAAGCGTCACGTTCAAAAGTTTATTTAAGGGTTGGGGGTTAAGGGGGTTCCGGGGGGGGTACAGGAGTTCCAAGAGTCTGCGTGTGTGTGTTCCCCCAGTAGCCGAACAGCGATGGCAGGAGCTGGATGATCCGGGAAGTCCTGGGGGAAGCACACACACAACAGCAATTGAAACGAAGCAGCAGTACAGTCAAGGACTAGGCGGTATTCGTAGAAGAGGGACGGAAGGCAGGTCAAGATTACCGGGGCTGGAGAACACAGAAGTAGTCGAGCGGGTCTGGGATCACAGGCAAAGAGTCAGAGGCGTTTTCCAAAACAGGCAGGTAACTGGTGCTGGTTGCAGACGATCTGACAAGTGTGGACTGAAAAGCAAGGCTTTATATACAGGACATGATGAGTGGTGAATGCAGTGCAGCTGGTAGGTTAACGAGGGCGAGGCAGAGCAGAGCAGGAACAGGTGGAGGTCATCAGACTTCAATCAGCACGTGTTACCAGGCAGAGAGAGAGCTCATGACAGAAACGTTATTGTTAATGCACAAATTAAGTAACAGTAGTCTGAAACGAAATGCTGTTTTACATCTAACCAGTGGTGCAAATAACTGACATGTCCAAATGGGCCTTGATGAAATGCGTCGCTAGACTGTTCATACACATTTTAACGGGCCAAAGTTGAAGAGCTATTGTCCGTTATTGTTCGTGCAAATATAGGCTGATTCATGTTCCCTTGCATTGTGTAACTGAGGTCCATGGCTAGTCTGGCTTTCATCAGACCAAGCTCAATCTTTTAAGAAATCAAAAAATAAATAGCGGGCAGATCAGGCTGGGTTCACCCAGTCCATAGGCACCCGATATTGTTTAATTTTCCGATTGAGATATACACGCTCTGGCTATTCTAAATGCAAAAATGCATCAGGGAGTTATGACAAAACGGTAACTAACAAACTAGATCCTAATAGAAGTTGTTAGCTTCCCTAAGCTACAGGTAGGATTATAAGGTAGGCCTATTTACAACATAAATTGTCAATAGGCTATGCTGGCGACACAAATAAAATCTCCTTTGGAAACCAATGGCTTACGCCTTACAGTATCAAGCGGACTTAAACTGCCATATCGTGGCGCAAAGTTGTAATAACATTCACGCAGCTCCATGAGTCAAGGAAAGCGCGAATGAAGTAGCCACTTCTAAATGGGACCCACTACACAGTAGCTTAAGGTGTGTTGCTAAAGCAGCCATAATGAAGGTGTCATTGTTTGGATACTTCACACACACATGCTTTTTAATTTCACAGACTACAACTACCAAGCTGGAATCAAAGCACATCGATTCCCCTCTCACACCCTGCACGCACTTAAAACAAAATAAACAGGCGTCTCAGTCTCACGCATGTATAGGCAAAACTGTATCAGACCGGTGTAACGTTGGTAAATCTTCCATTGCACAGAATGATTTTGTAGCACGTGCAATAAATGACAGTCGAAAGATACAAACAGTGCTGCTATCAATTTGCTTGGTATAACCGCATTTATAGTTTTCTACAAATGCAATCAATCAAATGGGCCTCCATCACTCAACCAACGCTAACGGTAACATTACCTAGGTCCTTATTGATATTACAAGATTAACGTACCTGCAGTAAAAACCAAGCATGTCCGATAAACATCCTCAGATTTATTTCGGCTTCAAGAAGAAATGGGAATTACACTTCATGTGAACATCGTCCTATCCTTATTACAGTGGGCAGTGCTTCGAATTGGCCAGCTTCACTCGCAGTCCGCGCGTGGGATCACGCGGTATCACGCGGCTCTAATTTGTATTTTTCCAGTGAGACGCTGCAACAACCCAAACAACCGGTAGATGGCTCAAGTGAGCAGGGTGTCTCGTAAAAAGAAATGGAGCCTTGAAAACCCTACACAGACTTCACTACAGACTTTAGCAGACTGGTTTAGAAATAATTTAATAGCCAGAAATATGCCTGCCCTGCACTAAAAAAGAAATATTTGGTTAACTGCGAGTGAATCCCGTTTGCAGCCGTAGAAGAAATGCAGGACAAATTAAACATTCTGGTTTTCTCCGAGTGCAACGATGATAGACAGACATCATTTGGACAAAATATAGAGCATATTAACCTCCGTTGCTCAGCCAAATGCCTTCCTGTTACGTCCTGTTATCACGGAGTTACAGGCGATAAACGATTTTTGATGGTCACAAGTTTAATTCATTAGTGTTTTTTTTATTTTTTTTATTATTATTAAAGAGTTATTTTCATTTAAAGGTTTGACTTCGTGCTTATTCAGTAGAGCATTTAGTGCTCTCCCCAATCCCAGACGTTCACATTGCATGTTTGTTTGTAATGGATGCAACCGCAAGATAGGCTATGCGTTTGATTGCAATGAGTTGTTAACAGACATGAACCAAGACATATAGCCCAGCAATCTAGGGACTGTTCGTTATTTATTGAAGGGGCCACCGGAGGAATTTTGAGTGCTTCAGTCAAAAGTTGCATGACCCTCTCTTGCCTGCTAGAAATTGTTCAATGACCCTCCGACAGAATTGTTAAAAAAGACATGACCCTCCCCTGCCAATTGCTGTCTTCCGCCCGCGCCACAGCCACACACTGTGATAACGTTCTTCAATCAATCTTTCCCGTGAGCTTGCATGCTACCAGTCCTTCCTTTTCAAATGTGTTGCGCCTGTTTGCACAATTTCACAAATAATCATATGTGATTAATAATATGACAAATAATCCCTGTGCACGGGGACCGAAACAATGCATGCCAACTTTTTCCGTGTTTATCACGTAGGCCTATTTTAACTTTCCCCGCTGTCTTGCCGTTTTAATGTTTTCCCGTAGAATATCCCATATTTTAATACTCTCATAACAGCCCTTCCATCGGGCCTACCATAACTTACCAACTCTGAAGGCTACTGTAGACCCTATCTGGCTATTTATATTTTCTGTGAAATAAGCAAATGTATTTGTTCAACTTTATGAAGCAGAATTAACGCATAGGCTACTTGGAACATAATACATTTGACAAAGGACAGCTGTATGTTGCTAGTGACAAAATATTAACTTTCAGTGTTTTACGATGTCTTTGTCATGGGGAAGTGTTTTTCCCCCATGCATTTATTCTAGGTTACTGTCAGTGACTGCCGTGAGAGAAGCGGGTTCTGTTTCGTTCATGTCAGTGACTGACGCGAGAGAAGCGGGGTCTGTGTTGTGTTGCGTTGCGTTAATTTATTTTCATTGGGCATGCAGTGCCGTGCCGTCCACAGCTCTTCAGTTCTGACAAAGCCAAAATTACTCCTTTTGAAACAATGAGTGCAGGAAGCGCGTTTGTATGGTTATATTGCTTGACGGGGGGGGGATCCCAAGCAGCTTTCAGCCATAAGGATACTTTGAGAACATTTCAATTCACCCGACACTAATATTCAAAATATTGACAACTATTTCGGCATAGCCTATAAAGCAGTTTAACTAAATGGAATGTTAGTTGTAAACAAACGAGCTACTTGGTGAGGCTTGGCCTCACAGATGCGCTCGTGCCCTAGATGGCAGGAAAAATCTTCACGATAGGCCTATTAACTAACCACCCGATTCACGTTGGCTGGGGGGAAGGGGGGCCAGACCAGGGATCAGACATTTGTGCCCAGTTAATCCCTGCCCCCAACAAATCACACCTTCCAACCTCTGACAGCTTAAAAGAAGTCAAGAGGACTCCTTACTCACAGACCTATTCACAAACCTGAAGCATTCTGCCGTGTTTTGAAATCATGCAGCTACAGGAGCTTCCAATCGTGAGGAAGCAATTTTGCATTGTAGGCATAACTAACATGCAATAACGCCACCAACAACAACCAAAACTAGGCTAATCATTGTCAACATGTAAATTAAATGTAACATTATTGTGAATCAAATTAAAATGTTCTATTTTGCAAACGTAGGCATAGTAACAGAATAATTTAATAATGTTACAAAGATGCTACATCAATCCGTATGTTTCATTAGGCTACTAGGCTATATGTTTTGCCTTGATTCATTTAGGCTAGGCCTTTTTATTCAGCCTAACTGGCGAATTTAGGAGCAACTCCTAAAAATAATGGGCGTGCCACTCCTAACTTTAGGACTCCTAATTTTTTCCACAAAAAGTAATTCACGAAGCATTTTAGACCTAAAAGTAGCACCTACTCACCTACACACCTACACCTAAAATGTTCTCCTCTTTGCAAACTTAGCCTAGGCATATGGTGACAGATTAATTTAATAATGTTGCAAAGGTAGGCTACTGCATCAATCCATAGGCCTATGTTTCATTAGGATACTAGGCTATTTGTTTTGCCTTACTCTTTATTCATTTAGGCTAGGCCTTTTTATTCAGTAATTAATCATCTTCAGTCCTTCGCACTACTTGTGTAGCGCACGCATTCTCCGACCTGTCACCGGTCACTCATCATCGGAAAAGAGGTGTTTGGAATTCCCGCGTTACAATCGTCAGCCAATCAAGGTGGTCACTTCAGTCAAGCTCGTGCATGAGTAATGACGTAATCCATAGCAACGAAGACTCACTCCTAGTTTAGGAGTTGTCTGAAAGGCTTTGTGAATAACTTTTAAGAGAAAACTCCAAGCTAAAATCTTTAAGTGCGATTTAGGAGTAGCCTACTCCTAGTAGTGAGATAAAAGCCTTTGTGAATAGCCTACGGCCCCAGTTATTCATCATCTTCTGTCCTTGTGTAGCGCACGCATTCTGAGACCTGTCACCTGTCACTCATCATCGTAAGGGAGGTGTTTGGAATCATGCCCGCGTTACAATCATCAGCCAATCAGCCAATCAAGGTGGTCACACTTGCCCATTTACCCAAATTAATGGTCGAATATTACTGATGATCATTGTTATTTAAGAACATGCAGTGTGCGTAGGGTACCAAAAACATATTGCTCGTAAAAAAGCATCATAACCCACATTCTGGTGGGTCTGTTATTTACTGTAGGCTGCGCAAACCACAGGCCTTTAGCCTATTTTGGGCAAGCCTGCATTCATTCATTCATTCATTCATTCATTCAACCTTTATTTATTCTCGGAGGGTCATTGAGGGAAGCCCTCATTTTCAATGAAGCCGAGATTACAGACGCGAAGCAAAGCGCTCCACAAACAAGACAACATTCGAGGCCTTATGTTGAAGAACTGTATATAAAGCCTGCGCTAACAGTAATCCTCCTGCCCCCGATAGGCCTACCACAGCTGTGGATAGTGTGGAATGTAATAACACAATCCAATGTGTGTCTCAATTGTCTCCCGCTGACCACCTCACACATTTCTCTAGATTTTGCAACGAACTTATATGACACAATGCCATAAAATAGGCCAGTTTTAGGACACAGAATAATGTTTGTAATGATACCAGGTAGGCCTACGTTTAACAGTAACAAGTGTAATGAGCTATTCATTGTCGAAGGTGAAACTGTCGAAGGTGAAATTCTTACTTTGGAAAACAAACATTTGCCGATATCATTGCCGATCATCAGAATATTGCAACAGATTCTGTGTGTTCTGGACTGCAGGTAACTTGTTAAACCAGTGGTTCTCAAACTTTTATTTCATTCCCCACTTTGATCAAGGGGCATGACTGATGATAGTGGAGATAACGTGTTATCCCGAGGCTTTTGCAAGTCAGCAGTTTTCGATGTCCCAAACGGAGAGCCATACTTTATTGTTTTTAACGATCTCTATGCTACTCACAAAAATGTAGGCATGGGGACATGATGAAGTAGGCTATCCAACTGTCCTGTGTTAAATTATTGTGATTACGAGCTAGTGGTTTTCAAACATTATGCGTGACTAGGACATCTAAATGCAACAGGCTCATATCGTCCTAGCATTCGCAAAATGAGGACCAGTGTTTTGTCAAATTGCAAATAGCTATTCGTTTTAACGAATTTTTATGATAGTATGAAGTGCTTTTTGTATAGGCTACTATCTTAATCTTGGAATATGGGGAGGGAAGTGGCGCGTCTGCAGTCAGCCAAATATGAATGTAATTCTGCGGCATAAGCAGATGTATTTGTTTATTGTACAGAAAATGTCAAGCAGTCAATTAACTACATTGCAGTCAAGAAGTAGGGCAAATTAAGACACTGTTTTGATTTGCGTAGTTGCGTTACCCCCAACACTGACAATAACATAGACAGCCAGTTAAGATATTTTTTCGTTTTGTGGAGCGGCACCGGTAGGCTATCAAAAGCAGATTTCGATTTTTGCTACCACCGTGTAGTCAAGCCTTAAGCCATACCCAAGTAGCCTTAATCGAGGTAATGTTTAATTACGATTTATTTTGTTATTGAATTCGTAGGCTGGGATTCCTCTCGGTAACAATTACCACTGACAGAGCGATGTACAGTGGCAGAGCGACGCACAGTGGCTGAAAGTGGTACTAAAGCTTCACGCAGCTTCACGCCGCGTAATGCGCGACTGAAGTGGCCATTTGAAAGCGATGCCCACTGTAGATGTTCGCTGCGGTAAATTACAGTCCTTGTAGGAAGCGTCCATTGTTTTTCCAACCCACTTTTAACTTCCAACAAAATTACGTCTCACTGCAACGATGCGCCATCTAGTGGACAAACGACTACTTATCGCCAATACTGAAAATGCAGCCATGATGATGATGATGATGAATATTTATTTTGGCTTTCTTTTAATCCTACTGAATTTGTAATTATGTATTGGCCGTTCTAATACCGATAGTATGTGGGTGCCTGTGTGTGTGCATGTGTATATGTGTGCACCACCATTTACAGGTCAATGAGTGTACAGTCACTAAATGTACACAAAACCTGATTTTTTTAGACCCCCCCCATGGATGAAATTCTACGAAACTTGGCATACCCCCAGAGAATGCCAGGTCAATCATACACATAAAATTTGGTGCAGTTCTGAACATCTTAACTGAAGATAGGGGCGATTAAAGCAGAATAATATTGCATTTTCATTTTTTACCGGGGGGGTGGGGGTGCAAATCACAAATGAGTGATTATGAGCCAGGTTGATGTGGGCCCTTGAGACCAACATACCATAAAAGATTCTTCATCCTCAGTGCCACGGTTCAGGTAGTTATTTAGGAAAAACTGTTTTTTTTTGCGGTTCGTGGGGCCCAGCAAGGGGGGGCGGGGGGGGTGATGGTCCCCGGGGACGAAATGAAATTTTTCCGTAAAAGTCTAGTGGGGCTACATACCCACCAAATTTGGGAACATCGTCCTATCCTTATTAGATGTTCGCTGGAATGGGTTAACATGACCCCTGGAGGCAAACAAACGGAAAAAATTGGTCATCCTAGGCCCTACAGTTCTCAAGATATTCACAGAGAACTGTGTCTGCCCTACCCTCCTTTCGGGGGGTCCAGTCCAGCGGGGGGGCTACAGATCAAAACGAAAAATGACGGTTCCATGCTATCCATGTGGGGGTACATGCCCACCAAGTTTTGTGTACCCTGGTCTTTCAGTGTCCCGGGAATCCTTGTTGGTGTACGTCACTAAATGTACACATAAATTATTTTATTGTAAGGCCCCCCATGAACGAAAAGTACACAAAACTTGGCATGCATTCGGAGGGTGTCATAATGATCCTACACTTTTAATTTCGTGCAGTTTTGACCTTGTCAGCCAGAGATATTGTGATGAAAACACCTAATTTTTTGCTTTTAAATTTTTAACTAGGTGGCACTATACATGAAATAAGTGGTAATGGGATGGGATAACATGCCCCCTTAAGACCAACATACATAAAAAAGGTGGACCTCCTAGGCCCTACGGTTCTCGAGATATTCACAGAAAACTGTCTCCGGCCACCTACAGGCCAGTTGGTGTATAGTAACATAAATTAATTTATTGTGTGGCCCCCCATGAACGGAATTCCACAAAACTTGGCGTGCATACAGAGGGTGTCATAATGATCCTACACTTCCAATTTCGTGCAGTTTTGACTATGTTAGGTCACAGATACCTTCAATTACAACACCTCATTTTTACTTTTTTGTGTTTAACTAGGTGGCGCTATACATGAAATGAGTGGTTATGGAATGGGTTGACATGGCCCCTTGAGATCAACATACAAAAAAAAGATGGTCCTCCTAAACCCTACGGTTTTCGAGATATTCACAGAAAACTGTGTCTGCCCTACCCTCCTTTCGGGGGGTCCAGTCCAGCGGTGGGGCTACAGATCAAAACGAAAAACGATGATTCCATGCTATCCATGTGGGGTTACATGCCCACCAAGTTTTGTGTACCCCGGTCTTTCAGTGTCCCGGGAATCATTGACGGAAATTTGGGCATGCGGCGGTCATAATAATGAGTAGCCTACGTCTATTCTCAGGTAAAGTCTACAAAAATAGACTTGATAGGCCCGCCAAACACTGCCGGAACTTTAAGAACGAACGATATTTTGCGTTCCGAACCGGTTCAGGACCGATATGTTGGTGGCGGAACGCATGCAAGAATGAAAACGTTAAACATAGGCCTACCTGAACCGTTCGGAACGGAACGTTTGAAAAATAATTTCGTTTTCAAGCCCTGCATGTGAATCCATTGAGCCAATCATGTGCTGTGTTGTGAATACATTGAGCCAATAATGTAGTGTGTTGTGATCTCACTGCTGGAGCAAGATTGGTGTCGTGAAGCCTTGCGCACGTGCATTTCTGCCGAAATGGATGCCTGATGAGTGCCCAAAAAACGTTGCAATATGACCGCCGAGTGGAGGGACTTGCCTAAAAGGACTTTGCTTAAACATCATGTATTTATTCAAAGATTTTTTGGTTTCACTCTTCATCATTATCAGTACAGCCTCCCTCACACTTGCACAATGTGGTACAGCAAAGTCCAGCTCGGTGGCACTTACAGTTGCCCATACAGGCAACCACACAGCCACAGTTGAGGAGGAGTGAGCATCACTTGCTGGCATCTTCCAGATCTGTCCAATATGGCACCCAGACTTTGGTTCTGTCATTCCATTCCCAACCCCACTCACTGGGGTCTGGAATCTCTGGAGTTTTGGAGAGGGACTGCTTCCAGACAAAAGCTGCAGTGTGCAGGGCACGCTTTCCATGCTGGAATAAGACATGATGGGTCGGGGGGATTGAATCCAGGGACTTGAGGCCATGAGTGAAAAGAAGCTTCCGGGTTTCATTGACTGTCACGACACCGCAGTTCTTACTATACATGAGTACAGTCGGCATTTGAGAACTTGCATGTGCACTGATTCCAGTGTAAGGCTGGTTGGGTCTTGGTGATCAGAATGAGGGTGTCGGTGACTTCTGGGTAAGCTGCCCACGCAATCCATGCAGTTTTTTTGCCAATTCCATACATTGCTGATACAACGTCACATCATGTGAATGCGTGGAAGAGGGGCAAGGCTTGGCATTTTTGAGGTCCCAGCATTTCTGAGATGTGGTGGATTGTAATATCTTTATATGCCTTATATGCCTTCCCTGATCCAATCCACCACATCTCAGAAATGCTGATCAAAATCTTTGAATAAATACATGATGTTTAAGGTCCGTGTATCATTCGTTCATTTGATATTCAATTGAGAATCCAAAATGAAAAAAACGAAAAAAAGGACTTGTTTTTTCTATATTTGTTTATGAATGTGATACAAACCAACAAATAATGCTTTGTTTTTCAGACTTTTGATTTCATGATCAGATCAAAAGTAGAACATTTAAAAAACGGCCTCAGGCCCAAAACTGATTTTGATATTTATTTTTTTCCGATTGCTCTGACCCGGAAATTATTTATTGACTTCCATTGCCAGCTGCTGCTTCTGCTTATGGTTAAATCGGACTAGACCTACCAGTCCGATTATAACTTTACCACACACGATTTAACCTAAAGATATATATTTAAATGACCACTCGGACAGAGCAACAGAATCTCTTTTTTTCCCCCTCAGTCGGCAGTCTAAACGAATAGGTTTTTATACTCTTATGCTCGATTAGCGTAGCCAGAAATGTTCAAATGGGTGGGCAGAGAAAGAAAAGGGTGGGCAAAGCCAATTTGATTGAACATAGCCTAAGAGAAGCCTAGATGAGATACACCATACTAATTAATCGGCATGTTATATTTATGACAGTGGAATTTATTGAAGACATTTGATCACAGCTGACAAATTAGGCAGAAACATTTTAAACTGGAGCAAAACAATGCATGAATGTAGGCCTAGCTTCGGTGCGTCACATGAAACACAATTGAGACAATAGATTGACCATATTGTACAACTGCAAAGCCTTATCATAGGCATGTTACATTCATGACATGAAAAGTAGAACTTATTGAACAAAAATGGCAAATTACGCAGTAGGCTAAACATTTTAAACTGGCATGAACCCAGCAATGGTGCGTCGCATAACTTAAATCACAAACTGAAGCAACAGCTTGGACAATCCTACTGCAAAGCGTTTCCTTCCATAGGCATGCAACGTTTATGACATAAAAAGTGGAATATGAACGCATTTCACACCTGACAATTAAACGGAGCTGCCGCCTGTTCGCGATTTGACTGATTCTTGAGCTCTCAGAGCAGTGTTGACTTGCGCGTCTTTTTAAGATGATGAACGTAATTGGACGGGCAAGACTGACAAGTAGACGGGCCAAGGCTCGCCTATGGCTCGATTTGAATTATTTGCTCTGTTTGTGAATGAAGTTGTAGCCCCTCTTTCCTTTGATCAATGTGCTTGTTGAACGATGTGTCCCTAGTTTCCCTGTCATAGCTGTCTTTGGTGTAATCTCACCAGAAGGCTACTGCAGCTGGCTGCCTTCCAATGACGTTGGCGACAAATGATGATCTGAGCTGATAGATCTAACATCTAGGCCTACTTCCCTAACATGGGCTGATACTACATAGCCTAGGCCAGTCATTACTTCTATAATCATGGGGCAACGCTTTGGGCGAACGCAATGTTCATAAACGAAACAGGCATGAGAAGGGAGATGATTTTCTGTCAATTCAGCGAAACCAAGTTTGCCATCTTTGCGCAAGTCGCCCAATTTCTCGCTATAGTATAAATCTAATATAAAGTATAAATCTAGCAACAAAGTCACTAAATTGGCAACACTGAGCACTGACAGGTCTAGACCAAGAAAGTGACTTGGATAGACTTCCAGGTCACAGAAATCGGAAAAAATAAATATCAAAATCAGTTTTGGGCCTGGTCCGTGTATCATTCGTTCATTTGATATTCAATTGAGAATCCAAAATGAAAAACGAAAAAAGGACTTGTTTTTTCAATATCTGTTTATGAAAGTGATACAAACCAACACATAATGCTTCAGACTTTTGATTTCATGATCAGATCAAAAGTAGAACGTTTAAAAAACGGCCTCAGGCCCAAAACTGATTTTGATATTTATTTTTTCCGATTGCTCTGAAATTATTTATTGACTTCCATTGCCAGCTGCTGCTTATAGGCCTACCAGTCAGATTATAACTTTACCACACACAATTTAACCTAAAGATCTATATTCAAATGACCACTCGGACAGAGCAACAGAATCTCTTTTTTTCCCCTCAGTCGGCAGTCTAAACGATTTTTTTCTACTCTATATGCTCGATTCAGTAGCGTAGCCAGACATGTTCAAATGGGTGGGCACAGAAAGAAAAGTGGGCAAAGCCAATTTGATTGAACATAGCCTAAGAGAAGCCAAGATGAGATACACCATACGTGGAGTGGAATTTATTGAACGCATTTCATCACAGCTGAAACATTTTAAACTGGAGCAAAACAATGCATGGATGTAGGCCTAGCTTCGGCGCGTCACATGAAACACAACTGAGACAGATTGACCATATTGTACAACTGCAAAACCTTATCATAGGCATGTTACATTCATGACATGAAAAGTAGAACTTATTGAACAAAAATGGCAAATTACGCAGTCGGCTAAACATTTTAAACTTGCGCAAAACGGCATGAACCCAGCAACGGTGCGGAACTTAAAACACAAACTGCAGCAACAGCTTGGACAATCCTACTGCAAAGCCTTTCCTTCCATAGGCATGCAACGTCTATGACATAAAAAGTGGAATATGAACGCATTTCACACCTGACAATTAAACGGAGCTGCCGCCTGTTTGCGATTTGACTGATTCTTGAGCTCTCAAAGCTGACTTGTGCATCTTTTTTAGATGGTGAACGTAATTGGACGGGCAAGACTGACAAGTAGACGGGCCTAGGCCCGCCTGTGACTATGCCTATGGCTCGATTTGAATTATTTGCTCTGTTTGTGAATGAAGTTCTAGTCCCTCTTTCCTTTGATCAATGTGCTTGTTGAACGATGTGTGTCACTATAGTTTCCTTGTCATATCTACTGTCTTTGGTGTAATCTCACCAGAAGGCTACGGCAGCTGGCTGCCTTCCAATGACGTTGGCGACAAATGACGATCTGAGCTGATAGATCTAATATCTATGCCTACTTCCCTAACATGGGCTGATACTACATAGCCTAGGCCAGTCATTACTTCTATAATCATGAGGCAACGCTTTGGGCGAACGCGATTTTCATAAACGAAACAGGCATGAGAAAGGAGATGATTTTCTGTCGATTCAACGAAACCGAGTTTGCCATCTTGCGCAAGTCACCCAATTTCTCGCTATAGGCCTTGTTAGACAATATTTTCTGTCACTATGGGATGGCCAAAATTAGTCGCTAAATCTAGCAACAAAGTCACTAAAATGGCAATATTGACCACTGACAGGTCTAGACCAAGAAAGTGACTTGGATAGACTTCCAGGTCACAGAAATCGGAACAAATAAATATCAAAATCAGTTTCGGCCCTGAAGCCATTTTTTAAACGTTAATACTTTTGATCTGATCATGAAATCAAAAGTCTGAAAAACAAAGCATTATTTGTTGGTTTGTATCACATTCATAAACAAATAATGAAAAAACAAGTCCTTTTTTCGTTTTTTCATTTTGGATTCTCAATTGAATATCAAATGAACGAATGATACATGGACCGTTTAAGTATGAATTGTTTTTTTGTGTTATTTGACTAAAATATAATAGTGATCCTTAACATGGTGAAAAGCCTAATAACTTTTCACTGTGGCATAGTTCTGAAGTTGTGTTTATTTAAGGCCTCAACAATGGTCCTTTTGGTCACAACATGTGATTTTTGACACTATAGTGATAGTGACCTGTCCAATCAACAAAGAAAAGCAAACCTTGGAGGTAAAAATATGGGTCTAGGGACCTGAGTAGGCTATTTCAATGTGACTTTTTCAGAGATATTGACAGTTTATGAGCTAAATATGACTATGATACTACATGGAAATGGACTTAAAATAAGAACATATCAAAATTGGATTCTTTGTATCAAACAAAGTAGAGAAAATACATTATACAACAATTTAAGACTAAAGGAAGCTGAGATATAACCTTTTTTCTTTTCGGTGGGGGCCATTTTGGATTTTATGGATAACTGCCACTAGGGGGGCCACCCCAACTTGTATCCATGGATTTTTGAAAACCTTAGGCCTATACCTAACACCCTGCCAAAAATCAAAAACTTATCCAGAAGTGCCCAATTTTCATCAATTGCAGCCTAGCTACATGCATTTCTATGGATGATGTGTCCATACATCACCATAAATTACACAAATACAACATAACCTTTACTGTCACTGCCACTTTGTTGTTGTAACTTTAGATTGAATTTCAGTAAGGATTAATACTGTATGTGATATCTTTACAAATAAGTGGGCTGGGACTGTGGCATTCTGGAAATGCATTGTGGGAAATGTAACATAGTTAGCACACCTTCAATACACATGAATGTAATGACCAAGATAGGTGAAATAAGAATTATAAGTGTAAAGCAGACTTTGCAACAATGGAATCAACTGTAAACAAGCTAACTACCCGCCGCTATCACTGTCAGAACCACAGAAAGTAGTACAACAAAATGAACAAGTCGGCTTCTTTTTAAACTGAACCGTTTGTTTTCGTTGCATGCTATAAAAGCAACACTATTGCCTATATACATAGTGGCAAACGGGGGATAAGCGGGATAACAGCCTTCGAGGCTGAAGATACTCTGCTATGCATCGTAGAATTATTTGCCTCCGTTTATCAGGACACCTTGTTCTGGTGTGTAGTAAATGGCACTACATAACTACTAAATAAGAAATATTACCACATTTTATTCTTAGCAAACTTTTATTTTAATAATAAAATATATTTTCCTGACGACATTAGACAGAATAAAATAAAGTTTTTTGGTAAATATTTTATGATGTTTTTGTGTCCCCTGGTTTGACTTGCCACCTTGTCACATTAACTTGTTTTCTCTGTAAATAGTATACTGTTACTTGAAATTAAAGACAATTTTTAATAATGTCTGTCTCTAGCGCACCAAGGAAACTATGCAGAAAAAATCTGACATTCTTTTAACTTGTTTATTTGTTGCTTTTTCATTACTATGAGGGGGTCCATCTAGCTTAATCCAACCACCCCTTCACCCCTTCATGCAAATTTGACAGGAATAACAGTTTTAATTACAGTTTTAACACCATCAATGCTAAGCAAATTACATTTCTAATTGAAGGCATGTATGTTAAGTCAATATCTTGACCGTTATTGGATAGCTAAAGCCATTTTATCATGAAATTTACCACCCTGTCATATGTATTTTATTTCAATCCATTACATTTCAATGGAGGGAAAAAAATGCCTGAGGTGGGCAAATAAGATTTTTTGGAGGGTGACTAAGTCTTTAATGCTGTGGATAAAATGAAAAGAAGTTTACTTTTGATGAAAATGTTATAGTGGGAAAAGGCACCTGTTTCATAAAATGACCCAAATCACATACTAACGCGAAGAGAAATCCTAAGATCACTTACAGCATCTTTAACAATATCTTCTTAAATTTCAGTCATTAAAACCAGCAGAAAACCCTCATAAATTGATATATTCAAAGTTAACTGTAACTCTGGTTGAGATCATTAATTCGACGCAAACCCTCTTTGTTCTTTATGGTCTTATGGACAGTAATGATATAAGGAAATGCAGAAGGAAGCTCCACTTTGTGGCTTAGTTTCTGATGTCCCCAGTGAAGGCAGCGCAGATGCTCAGCCAGGTCACGACGGCCAGCCCGCTCTAGTCCATCTTGCAGTAACTTTGTTTTATTGCTCTTGTCCCAGGATCTCTTGTACCTTAGAATTATATATGGAAATAAGGGTATGAAGAAATAGGTTATACATTATATGCACATTGGTTAATTGGAAGAAACATGTTTCTGTCAATCAGTCACATTTGACTTAGATATTCATGAAATATTTACAAAGGCTGGAGAGAAAAACGGCAATGCTGCTTTGCGATTGTTGGACTTTTATTTTGACAAGTTGTCATCGTTCTGTCTTCCACATTCATGAAAGGTTTGGTATGAATGTTGAGTCATGTCTCATGAAACAGTCATGAATGCTTTATGTGCAGTTTATGACAGCTGCTATGAATGTGTTAGAAACTCACCCGTCAAGTAAAGTGTTACCAAAATTTCTTTAGCATATACCTTCCCTCATGGACTACACTTGCAAAGTTTTGAGATTGTAAGCACTCAGCATTTAAATCACTTAAGGACCTCAACTGAGCTGCTGCACAGTTACAGTACAACAGAGAGGGTTAAAGGGACACCAGGCAACATTTTCGTGTTAATTAATCATCTTCGTAAGTCGGTGTATGTTTAAATGACTGCAGAGATCTCGCAAAAGTTTTCTGAGATCCGACAAAACTTGCGAGATCTCACAAAAGTACACCAAAAAAAAAATTCTCCTTCTAGGGGCTTGGTATTTTTTTTTTTTCTTCATGTCACTTCAGGGGCTCCGTAGCAGACAGCTAAGGTATATGATCAATATTACTGTATGCCTAGGCGCAACCCATTAAATACAGAAGCTGTGCTAATGATGTCTAATTCCATTCAAAAGATTGTTGAAGGAGTAAACTGTTGTTAATTTAGTACAGGGACAGTGGGGCTAGTGCCCTAGGGCCTAAGACTGCCAGTGGACTTCCAAGGCTCAGGCCAGGCTCGGATTGGTAATCTGTACAACCGTGGGCCGGTCTACATGTGGGCCGGTGACCTCCGGGATTTGTTTTTTTTTTTTTTAAGTTATTTAACCTATTTGCGGCCCGTTATGTAGGACTTGGGCTAGCCTATAAATGCAGTTGCATCCATTTGGCTTGGGGGGTGACAGGTCAATCATTTTGGCCTCTTAATGACGCCAAACAGGTTCAGTGTGTGTTACGATCGCGCCCCCCTGCCCCACCCCTCAAGTGGATTTGTCCAAGCAGCCGCTAGTTCGAGTGCATGGTAGCCTAGGCTGTATAAGTGCCCTCCGCTGGCTGGTGTTATTGCAGTTTAACCGTAAACAATCAGAGGTCTAGTTTTATTCCATAAATATAGGCTATTGTTTTTATAAACGTAGTTGCACGCACTACCAAGAGCTCATTTAGGCTACTGCACCTACTGTCAACATAAACAAAAACTACGGGTAGCCTACAATTTTCGCACAACTTGGTGGAAAAGTGTAGCGCAGGTTAAAGAAAACCCATTCATTTTTGAAGCTGATACTACTCAAAAGTATTTCCCATATGTAATGTAGGCCTATCCTTTTAGCTCACAATGAAAGTGAAACTTGGAAAGTGGTCTCTCCATCGAGTGTTACATTAGATGCACAATCAATCGCGAGTCGATGCAGGTAAAAAGTAGGCTATCAACTGGTAGGTTAGTAACGAAGGTATTGCAAAATGTGATGACGGCACACAAACTAGGGCAAAAACGTTTAGTATAGCCTAGACTTGTGGTGATAGCCTACAGTTAATGTGAATCGCGGACTATAACCAAAGTAAAAAAGAAGATTTGCACCAAATAAAGGCTGTGTTTGTGTTTCTACAACATGTTGGCACAAAATGTTATTTCTGTCAACTATGACGATGTCCATGTTCAGTAGCCTATATTTTCCATTTAGTCAAGCAGTGACATGTGGTTTAATGCATGGGGTAACATGACGTGAGACAGACAGAAGATGAGCCTGTCTTTAGTAGCCTATCCCTGAATCCTGTCCCTCTCAATTTCAAATCACTTTAAAACGGTGTGATTGCTACAGCATAATACTGTGTGTTTGTTATTTATGGAGGGGATTTTGTGTGTGTGTGTGTGTGTGTGTGTGTGGGGGGGGGGGGGGGGGTTGTCGGTCCAGTGATGGGCCGGTCCAGGAGAAAATTGCCAGGGCCGAATTTTGCTCCCAGTCCGACCCTGGCTCAGGCCATGCACAATGTGCCCCCCAAGGTACAAAGTCGAATGTCAGGGCCCTCACTGCTCACAATCCAAGCTGACCACAAGGCACCTGGATGCCTATAGAGTGAGCTAAACACAAGAGCCGACCAGACCCCTCGGTGCTTACAATTGGAAAGCCTCTGAGGCCCTTGCTGTTTAATATGTGTGCTAGGCCCCCTCAGTGTTGTTAGCATTCCTAGACCTCTTGGTTTAACATAAGATGATGACTAGGGCTCCTGGGCACTACAGTGCTAGCAGCGTTAGGGTCCCACAGGCCCCTTGGGATTTTAATAGCGAGTAGACGTCAAGGTTTACCAGTATTTGGACACAGTGGTATTTATGTTGGTGAAACATTAATGTGATCATGTTGAATGCAAAGAAAGAATTTAAAGCAGTGAAGCTCACAATAGAAAATGTTGCTTGCTCACAGAAAATGCATAGGCAAGCAATGAGTTAAGACAACAGAATTAAAATATAAGTCCATTCATTCATTCTACTTTGTATTTAGAAAAATTCTGCATGAATAGCAAACCAGAAGCTGGTGCTTAAAAACTGTGAAAGATCATCAGGCTTTATAGTGTTAAATGTTGGTAGGGTAGAATTATTGCTGGAGAGCCAATGAATAGGGAACTTGGGGGCATGCTTATCCCCACCTACTCTTTAGCATTCTGTCATTTGGCATTCACTGGTAAACATGGTCAACATTTTTGAGCCTCACAAGATTGGAAAAAAACTTTAACGAAAATGGCTTACTAGAAAATGGCAGTGACGCCTGATATCAAAATAAATGCTCACTCGGCTTGCCTTCCCAAGTGAATGATAGTTAAGATAAGACCCATTCCCAACATACATACACAAACCGAATAGATACAGTACATACTTAGAGCATGTTTTGACCTCTTTTGACTCGATGTATTTGGTCCTGCTACTAGCCCCTACTCAGTCTGGTTTCAAGAGTGGCCATTCTTTGCTTTACTATATCTGGCAGGCATATCTATCAATAATCAAATATCAGCAATTGTGAACTGTACCTTTAAGTATATGAATGCATCCAAGGACATTGAGACAAAGGACAAGGACAAAGACATGAGACAACAACTTCATTCTTCTGGTTATAGAATAATCAGATAATATAAAAAACGGTATGGGGATCAAGATGTTTGAGGTGAGAAAAGTAAAACTACAGTACAATTTGCATCACACTACAATCTCATCAGTGTAAAATGACAATCATTTTCTTGGTAAGAAAGCACTCATACCAGCACTCCAGCATGGTTTTTGCTTGGGCTCCTTTCTGCTGCACCTTCACATGGAACTCCCTTACCTCCTCTCGAGTAAAACCCAACTCATAGGCTACAACAGTCCATTCAAATCCCAGCTGCTTGGAAATGTGTTGTACTGTTTTCATATTAGTAACAGCATCCTAAGAGGATAATTTAGGCAGTTCATACCATGTCCATGAAATGATTTTGCAAGCTTTGCATGCTATTTTCAAATTCTATATGTCTTGGTCTTACCTCTTGTGCTTTTTGTGGCATTTTCACATCATTTACATACAGCTCAATATGCCTGTGGAGAATTCAACCAAATATATCATTATTGTTAGCTATTATAAGCTCATAATAGGGGTTTGTCCTTCTCATGTTGAGGCTATTTTTTAGGCTATCATCAGTTACAGTTACAGCATATTTTCAAAATGAGAAGCTCAAATACTCACTATTTTCAGGGACAGATTCTGTTTCCAGGTAGAGTTAAATGTTACCATAGAGATTCATCTAGCAAAACACTGTCTTGTTAAAAATTAACCTTTTGGCTTTGTTGAGTGCCTCTGGAGAGTGGTTAAAGACCCATGTCCGCCTCAGCAGAGCATTCAATAGATGGCTCTTGAATTTGCAATAAAAACAAGTAATGCCTTTTTAAAGGAAATACCAAGGTGTGCAAAGAATATAATAATAACAATTAAATACGAAGGTCTATGGCTTACATTTAATGCAATTCCTTGAGACAAAACAAAAGAAAGATAGAGAAAGAAAGAAAAAGCAAGAGAGACATTGGGCCCTTGGCGATCTAAAACGCATGGTCACTGGCGAATGGCTTAAATACATTTAGGGGTCTGTCCAGTCCACATTTGGGATTTTGTTATCAAACTTTGGGCGCTTGGCGCAAAAAGGCAGTTCTTAAAGGAACCGTATGTAAGATTGTGGCCAAAACTGGTACTGCAATCACTTTCAAATTACTGTAGAGTGGTGTATCCCCTCCCCCTCCCCCTCCCCACTGACTGGCAGAGCTGGCAACCTGGATGCCGAAACACTACTGACTTTGTGATTAGTAGATAAGTGGAGGGTGGCGCATCAGGTCAAAACACAATATGACAACATCAACATCAGTTGACAATATCCTGGCCGGACTACTGTTGTCAGTAATATAAGTATTTGAAATGAACATGATTCTTAATGTCTAGTGACATATCAGGGCCATTTTATGATTAATTGAAATACATTTCTTACATACGGTTCCTTTAAAGGAAGGAAACGATGTGTGAAATGTCAGAAATGTCCAGGAGAAATTAGCTTTTGAGGACGCTACTGCGCTTTTTGATCAATAAAAGAGCTTAGCTACTGAAAAGTTGCTTGGTTTTGTAAATAGCGACGTTACTGCCAAGCTACTGACAAGTAGTTAAGCTAGTAACTTCTAGTAACTACTTGTAGCAACGCTACTGCCCATCACTGCATACAGACATGTTCGCCAATGGTTCCACAGTCTGGAAGAAAATCTGACAGAACTGGGTACAGGGTTAGCCAACACAGTGATTTAGTGGTTTTCTGACTCCAATACCCTACACATAAATCTATACATCAGGTTACGTAAAACAGCAGAGCAAGTTGATACCCCATCACTGACAAACAAATGGCTTGCACTGGAGCTTCTTGGAGCTCTCAGTAGCAGCCTCATGCTGTCATTATACGCCACTGTGAGTTTTCTAATGCTGCCTTATTTATAACGACACCATAGGTGGGCAGTATACAAAGGTGTACAGTACAAGTCGGCTTTTATTGTCAAATTCTTTACATGCACTGGTCATACAAAGAATTGAAATTTCGTTTCTTACTTTCCCATGCAGACATAGACATGCTTTAAATACAGACATAGACATACTATGGACATAGCCATAGACAATAAACATTAAATTAAAGTGCAAGACTGAAATATAGAACATGTATGTATCAAAATAGAAATATAGGACATATATATATATATATAAAAAAAATAGAGGTAGTTGTGTTGTATATTTCTATAGTCTTAACAGTTACATGAAGTTTAAACTTGTGCTTGTGTGACCTGTATATTTACATTGATATGCAGTATGTAGTAATTCAAGTATATCAGGCTTGATGTGAAGCAGCAACACGTTTGGCTGCGCAGTCACAGTGCAGTTCCACATGGCGGTGTTGGGGGGGGGGTTGGTAGACAGGATCCTAGTTTCCTAGGTTCCTGGTTGGCTGGTGGGTGGGGGGGGCTGTCAGTGATGGGAGAGTGGGTAGAGTGTTCAGCATCCTGATTGCTTGGTGGATGAAGCTACTTGCCAGTCTGGTGGTGCGGGAGCGGAGGCTCCTGTACCGCTTTCCAGAGGGCAGGAGGCTGAACAGTTCGTGTGCAGGGTGGGTTGTATCCTTGACAATCATTAGTGCTTTGCGGGTGAGGCGGGTGGTGTAAATGTCCTGCAGGGAGGGGAGTGGTGCTCCAATGATCCTCTTAGCTGTGTTAACAGTGCGCTGGAGGGTCTTCCTGTTCTGATCTGTGCAGCTTCCGCCCCACACTGTGATGCTGCTGGAGACGATGCTCTCGATGGTCCCTCTGTAGAATGTAGTCATGACAGGAGGCGTGGCACTTGCCTTCTTCAATTTGCGCAAGAAGTAGAGGCGCTGCTGGGCTTTCTTCGCCAGTGATGCTGTGTTGGTGGTCCAGGAGAGGTCGTCGCTGATGTGCACCCCCAGAAATTTTGTGCTGCTCACTCTCTCCACAGCATCTCCGTCGATGGACAGTGGTGGCAGTTGTTTGTGGCCTCTCTGAAAGTTGACAACAATCTCCTTGGTCTTGCTGACATTTAGCAGGAGGTTGTTGTCTTTGCACCATTTGGCCAGCAGGTCTACTTCTTCTCTGTAGTGAGCCTCATCGCCCTTAGTGATGAGGCCCACCAGTGTTGTGTCGTCCGCAAACTTCACCAGATGGTTGGAGCTGTGAGTGGTTGTACAGTCATGTGTTAGCAGTGTGAAGAGCAGGGGGCTGAGCACACACCCTTGAGGGGCCCCCGTGCTCAGGGTCAGAGTGCTTGAGGTGTTGTCCCCGACACGTACTGCTTGTGGTCTCTGCAACAGGAAATCCAGCAGCCAGTTGCAGAGGGAGGTACTGAATCCTAGCTTGTCCAGTTTGCTGATGAGTTGTTGTGGTATTATGGTATTGAATGCTGAACTGAAGTCTATGAACAGCATTCTCACATATGAGTCTTTATTGTCTAAGTGGGTGAGGGCTGGATGGAGGGCAGAGCAGATTGCATCCTCCGTGGATCGTTTGGCTCTACGATCTAAAGGGTGGCCTAAAGACTGGCTGAGGCACCTACACCGTACACCGGCGACCCGGGTTCGATTCCCACCCCGTGTTCCTTTCTGAATCCCGACTCTCTCACATTCGCTTCATGTCATTCTCCATTATCCTTTCTCATTAAAAAGACATCTTCACCGATACAGAGCACATGCTAAACTTATGACCCAACATGTTCGCTTGAGCATAGAGCTCCCCTTATTGGGCTTATCTCTGGTGGTGATGAGTCTGCCTACAGGGAGATTGACCATCTGGTGTCCTAGTGCAGACAAAACAGCTTGGAGCTAAATGCTCTAAAAACAGTGGAGATGGTTGTGGACTTGGAGGAATCCAGCCCCACCACCCTGTGTGGCTCCCCTGTAGACTCTGTGAAGTCCTTCCGCTTCCTGGGCATCATCATCACCCAGACCTCAAGTGGGAGCTGAACACCAGTGCCCTTACCAAAAAGGCACAGCAGAGGATGTACTTCCTGCGACAGTTGAAGAAATACAACCTGCCAAAGCCAATGATGGTGCTCTTCTACACTTCCATCATTGAGTCCATCCTCACCTCCTCCATATGGTACGCTGCGGCCTCTGCTAAGGACAAGCGCAGACTGTAGTGTATCATTCGCTCTGCTGAGAGGGTGATTGGCTGCTGTCTGCCATCCCTCCACGACCTACATGCCTCCAGGGCCCTGGGACGGCCAGGTAGGATTGTGGCTGACCCCTCCCACCCTGGCACAATCTCTTTGAGCTACTCCCCTCCAGCAGGAGGCTGCGGTCCATCAGGACCAAAACCTCACGGCACAAACTAAGTTTCTTCCTGACTGCAGTTGGCCTCACCTACAAAGCCCAGGTCTCCCACCGTTACCAACACTAACTATTAATATCTTACCTTGACTTCCACTGACTCCATACAGTCACGCTGCACTACTCAGTGATATGTGATTACATATCTCTTCAACTTTGTTGTCACTTATGGTTGTCTCGAGTCTCTAACATGTTGTATATTTATTGTGTTATTGTATTTTATGTATTTTAAATAGTGTATGTCATGCATCTTGAGACCAATGCACATTCCTTGTATGTGAAAACATACAGTACTTGCCAATAAACCTGATTCTGATTTTGATAGCCAACATAATATGACAGGAATAATAGGGTAATAGTTTCATTACATTTATATTTACATTTCTACTAACTAATATTCTTATGACAATTTATTTTGGGTGTGGTTAGCCATTCCCTGACAGGTCCCGTGTCAGGTAGAAAGCATAGATGCTTCTCTGACGCCGTGTCCTACCCCTCTACACCGACACAGACACAGTGACACCAACCGCCGTTGCATTTACACCCCACCGTCCGTTAGGCTTAGATGTAGGAAGCGTGCAGTGAGCTGGTTATTGCGACATCCACATGACCCGTGGGAACCCTGCTTTACTTGAGGTCGGCTACTACAGCGGCTCAGGCAGCTCCGATGACGATGTAGCCTACTTTCTTCGTGCATGGTGTTGTAGTGTTGACTTAAGTTCATGGCTGATTTCATTTTTAAGCATAGCCTACTAAACACATACGTTGACTTTGAATTCTGTGTTAAGATCAGCTGTTTCCCACCTTGTCTGAACCTTTCCCACCTTGTCTACGATTCTGAGTTCTTTATAAACAGCTCTCTGTATTTCTTCCTCGCTCGCTGGCTGTAGTGAAGAAAGCTCGATTCCGCTGAATTTTTTATATAGGAAGCGCCCCTACCGTATCATTACAATAAGGATCCTGATCAGATGTGGTAAAACCACGTGAAACGAACATTTTAATGACATTTCAAAATTGATCCGCGGGCCGCACTGAGTGAGGAGGAGGGCCGCATGTGGCCCGCGGGCTGCCAGTTGCCCATCCCTGCTGTAGATACAGTGCTGCAGTCACAGTCTTCAAAGCAATGCAAATGCAAGGATACATTAAATTGTAATGAAACCAAGATCAGACTGTTGACCACATTAAAAGTATTATTTCAAGACCAAACATGAGTGTATTATTCACAGCATACATTTATAGACCAATACTGTATTATAATGAGTAGTAGGCCCAGGACTGAGTTAACCTCTCAGCAGAGGGGCCAGAACAAAGAGCAAATGGCCACTTTATGTATGAGCGGGTGCTGGGAATCTTTAGCCATGGCCAGCTAAGACAATACAGATCGAACACAGGTATCCACACATGTAAATTGAATGCAAAAGGCATTCTTTAGAAATTTAAAAGAGTTGGACAAAAGACGGGGCTTACAACGGTTTTGTTTTGTTAGTGAGCGGAATTGTTTTGTGGAATATCATTCGGCTGAAGGCGATAAGTTTCGAGATTAGGTCTCTCGTGTCTAGTCATAGCACACCCAACCCTCTCTGTGTGTCTGTATGTCTCTCTCTGTCTATTCAGGCTACTGGCCTGTTCCTGTTGTACATAGTTCTTTGTGATTCATTCTTTCTTTCTCCACAGCTTTGTTGTTCTGTTTATGAGTTCAGCATGAATGTAATATAATATAATTAGATATGTTGTATATAAGTGTTGTCAAATGATTCAATTACTTGTACAGTTTTAAATATTAATATATGTATATTCCAATATAAATGTGAATATTAAGTTGAATTGCCTTAAGATAATTTCATTATGCAATCTTGTTATCCATGTCCTGAACTTTGTTATTGTGTTGTCTTCTTACTCTTGTAGTTCTAATAGTTACTGCTTGTTTGTAAATGTTTACGTGATATACTTGGGTTCCTGGTGATTTAATGAAATTGATACATTTCTTAATAAAATGAAAAATATTTTTTTCCCCTTTAGAAAATCTAACATGTGTCAGTGTCTTTTCTCTATTCTTGTTTTCGAAGCAGAATGATACACAGGGAGAAGCACTCACCATCAATTAGTCTTTCACATTTAGTCTTTCCTCCCTCACAAATGTTATTGGTTCTTAAGACTATAGTAAAACATACCATATGCAATATACTTAAATGGTTAAATAAATTTGACACACAACATGACACACAACATTCAAATGTGTGTGTTTGTGTGTGTGAGTGTGTGTGTGTGGGGGGGGGGGTCGTGTACAGTATGTATTCATAGGCCTATAGACCCTTTCAACTGCAGAAACAAACAATCCTATGCGTTCCTAAGACATTTCTGGAGGCACAGAAAAATGTATTGAGTTACAGTAAAACAATGTGTGTTACACTCAAAGTTATTAATTATGATGTATATTATTTTAAAGGGCTAGTTCTCCTGATTACAATGGTGGGTATATTATATCTCTGCCATGTAGCATGGCCACACAATAAGCCTTTTTATGTCACGAGGGCATCAAGAATGAAAAAACTGAATGTTTTGTGCCATCTGCAAAGATCTAATAAATTTATCATAACTTTTGAACAAAAGGTGACAAATTGATTCTGGTCTCTGTTATGTAGCATAATCATACAAACAGTTGGTTGGAAGGTGCCTTGTATTCTTGTTGAATAGAAAGAGACACAGAGAGGATTGGAGCCTGGTTCAGCAGATGGCAGTTGGAACAGGTGCAAATCAGATTGGCAAACAGTGGCGAACGTTTGTGGTGAACATTGCTTTCTTTGAACAGTTAAATTTGAACGATTTAGTGTTAACATTCCATTGTAACGGTAATTGCATTGTTACATTCATCAAGCTCATGTCCAGTTCCACAGTATGTTGGCGGAGAACTACTTCCGCAGACTGTTTAAACGTTCGCCGAAAACTCAAGGCAAACGGAAAACTGTTCGCCTATGTTTGTGAATTTGAATGCACCTCAGTGTTAGCGGCCCTTTATGATGTCATAATTGTCAGTGCAAAGTCTATGGGTGAAAATAAGCTTGTTTTTTGTTAATATCTCAAAAAGTGCAAAGTTTACAAAAATGAAAAGCTATAGCAACCTATATTAGAAGACCTACATTACAAAGTTTGAACAAAGTTTCTAAGTTAAACGGTTCAAGTGAAATAGCGTATGGAAAAAGTGGTCAGCGGAATAATAATATTAAGAAGCCTAGGAAGAACAGTACAGTGCATTTTCATACACTGTAATAATAATAAGAAGAAGCCTAGTAATTACTTTACATATTCTCCATGTAAAATAACCTCATTTGTATGTAAAATAGAGCAATATCCCACTCAAATAATTGGGGTTATTATTACTTTGTTTTCGTAACTTTTTTTCTTCAAAGAGAAGATGCTGTGAAATTACATGTGTGTACACGCTGTTATAGATAAATTATAAATTTGTTCTCTATTCTTCAATAAGGTCGTCACTGCAGACATTAAAAGTCTAGACAGGGTTTATACATCCTGCAGGGCATAACAGGTAAAACTGGTTCTTACTGGTCCTGCATTGGAGCTGCTGTATCGTGCATGGTTGATCACTCACAATGTTGCCTCCATATAATGCCTTCAGCATCAGAGTGCCTGAACTGTCTGAAACTTGAATCAAAATATATTTCAGTTTTGAGATACTGCACCTAGTTTTACAGGATTCTTTTTGAGGAACAGTGTACAATTTACCCATTTGACTCCCCTACATATTTGCGCACCCTAAGGATACCTACCTTCTAATTATAGATTTAGGGTGTGTGATTGTTTTTTTTAAGGCAGGCCTATTTCTTCTCACTTCCTATTAGGCAGAATTTTAAATGTCATAGGTGGAAGGGGTAGAGACTGAATCAATGCAGTCTGAAAACAGGACTGCCTACACATAGTTTTGTATGAGTCAGTTTCACACACCCATGCATACACGCTTCCATTTATCCCCACCCCTGTCACTTCACAGGAGGATTGAACTTTGGATCCAGTGAAGTTCAAACTGTTCAACATAGAGGACTGATTTCTCATATCAGCAGAACAACGTCAAGGACTTCCTAAACTTTTCAAAAAAAGGATTAACAGAAGCCCAACTTTTATTTTTCAAGTCGGATTCGTACACACAGGTGACTAACAATAAACCTTTTCATTATATGTTTGGTCTATCCCAGTCTGAATGAAGGTTGTAGCCACTTGGTTTAAATGTAACTAAAAGACAGCAAATATCAGTAGCTTGCCTTGGATCTTCCTGTAAAATGAGCAGATGACAGGACAACCACCAATGGCTGAAATCCATGTGTGTGTTTTATTGTTGAAATGATGATGAAATGCTTAAGAAAGTTGTACATATGTGTGTGTGTGCATATTTTACATTATTTGTGTTCACCTCTCCCATACATAATAGACAGTGTGTGTTGCTGCCTTGTACGTGTATGTACAAGAGCAATTCACATGGCATCTTGAATAACCTGTTCAGTTTTCGCACAGGTGTGTCTTTGAGAGGTATTATGTTAAATCAAAACCACAATGGTTCTGACATTATTTCACCCTACATGCAGTTAGATTATTAACAGCCTACATGCAGATTATTTCACCCTACATGCAGTTAGAATATTAACAGCCACACCTGACCATGTCATTTTGTAGTGCCTAATGTCTTTGGATTTTCTCTAAAGTAATCAACAAAACATAAGAAAGAATATTGTCAAAAAGAAGAAAAAATAAGGCATGATATGAATGACAGTAGTGATACAACTGTTCTTATTGGGGGCCAAGCAGCGAAGCTAGCAACCACCTCAAGTACCATAGCAACAGCCTAGCAACCATGTCAAATACCCTAGCAACAGCCTAGCAACCACTTCTACAGTTACAACCTAGCAACCAATTTAACAACCAATGAGTTTAACCTAGCAACAGCATAGCAACCACCATTACTACCCTAGCAACAGCCTAGGAACCACCTGAAGTACCCTAGCAACAGCCTAGCAACCACCACAACTTCAACCTAGCAACCACCATAGCAACCAACAGGATTACCTAAGCAACCAGCATAGCAACCACTTAATTTTGCAACTATATTTGCATTATTTGTTTTTATTCTGTATGATATTTTACATCATATTTTTTGCATTTTCATGCACTGTATTTCCTTCAGGAAATGCTTTTCTAGTTACAGTGCATGAAAATGCACTGTACTGTTCTTCCTAGGCTTCTTCTTCTTATTATTACAGTGCATGAAAATGCACTGTACTGTTCTTCCAAAGTTTCTTATTATTCTTCTTCTAACGCAGTTAATACAGCTTCAACCGTTTAACGTAGAAACTTCATTCAAACTATGTTACGTAGGTCTTCCTTAGGACATGTGGGCTTTGTATTTTTCATCTTTGTTACTTTTATACTTTTTAAACTATTAATTAAAAACTACTCAAAATTTCCCCATAGACTTAACATTGGGCTCACAATAGAGCCGTTAAGCAATTAGAATCCTATGCCAGGTGGTCAGGCCACCTGGATCAACTGCCAGTCTCAGCAACTGGGTATATTAAGACTACACATCATGTTCAACTGCTTCCTCTGCTCATCAACTATGACTCCTACCCACTGTAGCCAGTTAGCATGGTTAGCATAGTTAGCATATTAACATTGCTAACATTGTTAGCCCCCCCCCTCCCCCCTCCCCCCCAATTCCAATCCTCCCTCACCTTTCTTATGCAGCCCTTGCCACTTAATCTACTAAACCCCTCTTCTACTGCACTTTTTACCCCCCCCCCCCCTCACTTTGCACAAATAGGCTGACACCAGACATAATTTCACTGCATTTCTTACTTCCAGTAACTATATGCATGTGACAATAAACTTCCTTGTAGCATTTTTAACAAAACTGCTAAAATGATTAGCTAAGTTAGCTAAGTAACATGGTTAGTATAGTTAATATTTTAGCATGTTAACATGCTAGTTAGCATAACTGCTAAAAATGATTAGCTAGGTTAGCTAAGTCACTTGGTTAACATAGTTAGCATGTTAGCATGCTAATTAGCATAACTACTAAAAATGATTAGCTAGGTTAGCTAAGTCAATTGGTTAGCATAGTTAACATTGTTAGCATGCTAGTTAGCATAACTACTAAAAATGAATAGCTAGGTTAGCTAAGTCACTTGGTTAACATAGTTAGCATGTTAGCATGCTAGTTAGCATAACTACTAAAAATGATTAGCTAGGTTAGCTAAGTCAATTGGTTAGCATAGTTAGCATTGTTAGCATGCTAGTTAGCATAGTTAGCATAACTACTAAAAATGAATAGCTAGGTTAGCTAAGTCACATGGTTAACATAGTTAACATTTTAACATTGTTAGTATGTTACTTAGCATAGTTAGCATAACTATTAAAAATGATAAGCTAAGTTAGCTAAGTCACATGGTTAGCTTAGTTAGCATGCTAGTTAGCATAGTTATCATTTTTGACAAAACAATTAGAAACATAGTTAGCATAACTGCTAGCAAACATCAGAGCCATTCCAACTGTCAGTTATCGTCAACTATCTACCTAAATAATTTAACCATTTAAACTATCCACCTATTTAACTGTTCAGTCATTCCAACTATATTAAACCTCATCTACCTAGCAACCAATATAGTTTGTTTTTACTCTGTATGATATTTTACATCATATTTTAGCATTTTCATGCACTGTATTTCCTTCAGGAAATGCTTTTCTAGTTGGGGGCCAAGCAGCGAAGCTGCGAAGGCACCCATTGAATTACTAGCTTTTCCTATTATTGGGGGCCGAGCAGCGAAGCTGCGAAGGCACCCATTGAGTTACTAGCTTTTCCTATTATTACACTTCTGCCATTGGAGTCTATGGCAGCCCATAGAACGCCTGGCTAAAAAGTGCAGATTTTTGGCAGAAAGTTTCGGGACACTCCACTGACCACTCACACTCATTTACGGACCTCTAAACCCAGCCATCTAGCGCCACCAACAGGTCAAAATCTGGCCGAAAATTGAACCGCTGGGTCTAAAGTTGAAATTTGAAATGAAATTTGGCACATTGATTCAACACTGTCCCATCATCACTCTCACCAATTTCCAGAACTCTATGCCCAACACTCTAGCGCCACCAATGGGTTGAACCTGGATTGCATTCACGAATGTGACCATTGAACGGTGCGTCCGATTTTCACATATCAGGCACCGTTGCAATCCCTGGGCTGACCTAAGTTCAATGACCCCTATTACGTCACTTTGCGCCATATTGGACCTCCGCCATATTGGATTTAGTCCAAACTCTACGAAAAGTTTCAGCGGTCAGAAATTTCATCCGATTTTCACGGAACTTGGCGGAGATGATCTTCTGCCCGAGCCGCACAAAAGATACTTGTCAGATTTTTCAATTTCATTTTTGTTTGCCCGTGACAGCCAATCAAATATGGCGATGAAGCCGCCAAACAGGAAGTGGACTAACATCTCCGTGGTACCTTGAGTCAACATAACAAAACTCGATACCATTAGTCAGGACACTGTCCCAATCACTCACAGCAATTTTTATGCATATACATTGAACAGTCTAGCGCCACCACCAGTTCAATGCTGGACATGCGTTCATGCGCGTGATCCTTGACTCTTTTGTCTGATTTTCACAATTGAGGTAGCATCTGAATCCTTGGACCATCCCGAGTTCATCAACTCCTATCCAGTCACTTTCCGCCATATTGGACCTCCGCCATATTGGATTTAGTCCAAACTCTACGAAAAGTTTCAGCGGTTACAAATTTCATCCGATTTTCACGGAACTTGGCGGAGATGATCTTCAGACCGAGCCGCACAAACGATACTTGTCAGATTTTTTAATTTGATTTTTGTTTGCCCGTGACAGACAATCAAATATGGCGATGAAGCCACCAAACAGGAAGCGGGCTAACATCTCGGCTATGCTTTAATGTATGAAGTCCAAACTTGGTACAGGGACTTGGTATCTGATTGTGAGGACGCACTAAGAAATTGGCATCATGTGGCCTCTATTAAGGTTTTGCACCTACGTCATAATGTCATGTGACCGTTTGTTTACAACTAGAGTGGTAGGCAAGAATGGTAGGCAAGGCACTGCAGAGAGTGGTAGGCAAGCCTACAACAGTCGGGTTGCATAGGCTACACATAGTTACAAATAGCTTCAAAATTGAAATTTTAATATCAAATATTGACCGGGATGCCGACCACTTGTGTAGGCCCTAACAGTTGGTTTTACAATAAGAAGCAAAAAGGCAACGAACGACCGTTTAGCCTACCTATCCTCGTGGTTGTGGGGGATGATCGTTAGCAGCTGTGAAGTCTTTTATTCTCAAGATAGCCTAATGGTGTAGCCTACTGTCTACGAAGACGTAGGCTAAAATACAACTATCTACAGTCATCCAATCCTTGGACCAAGCCAAGTTCAACGCACCCTATGACGTCATTTTCCGCCATGATGGATTTTCCGCCATTTTGGATTTCATCAAAATCACTTAAAATCTATCAGAGGTCACACATTTTGTCCGATCGACACCAATCTTCACAGATATCATCTGCAGACCATGCCTCATTAATGCATTGCTTTTTGTCTTCGGAACTAAAACCGTTCGTGCGTAACAGCCAATCGAAGTTTGCGGCGAAGCCGCCAAACAGGAAATGAGCTCATATCTCAGCAACCCATTCGTCTATCATAACCAAACTTAGTACATGGACTTAGGACCCAATCAGGGGGACACTCAAGAAATATGGTGACCTTTGACCTCTAGGGGGCGCTGTAATTAAGAAACATGCCTTTTGGCCTGTAGCTGCAGTTGTGCTTAGAATTAAAACGCACTAGTGGTGTCTGGTAATACTGTTGGAGGTCCTTAGGCCGACCCAAGCCAACTTGTGATGTCATCGTAATTGATTCGGCCGCCATATTGGATTTAATCAAAAACACGTACAAGTTTTCGCAGGTCACAAATTTCAGCGGATCCTCACCAAAATTGGCAGAGACCATCTTCAGACCATGCCTTATAAGTGCATTGCTTTTTGGAAAAATTGACAGTAGCATTCGGCTGTAACAGCCAATCGAAACTTGCGGCGAAGCCGCCAAACAGGAAGTGAGCTCATATCTCAGCAACCCTTGCATGTATCAAAGCCAAACTTGGTGCTTGGACTCAGGACCCAATTAGGGGGACGCTCAAAAAATCTGGTGACCTTTGACCTCTAGGGGGCGCTGTAATTTAGAAACATGCCTTTTGGCCTGTAGCTGCAGTTGTGCTTAAAACTAAAACGCAGTAGTTGTGTCTGGTAATACTGTTGGAGGTCCTTAGGCCGACCCAAGCCAACTTGTGATGTCATCGTAATTTATTTGGCCGCCATATTGGATTTAATCAAAAACACGTACAAGTTTTCGCAGGTCACAAATGTCAGCGGATCCTCACCAAAATTGGCAGCGACCATCTTCAGACCATGCCTTATCAGTGCATTTCTTTCTGGAACAATTGACAGAAGCATTCGCCCATAACAGCTAATCGAAATTGGTGGCGAAACCGCCAAACAAGAAGTGAGCTCATATCTCAGCAACCCTGCCATGTATCATAACCAAACTTACTACATAGATTCATGGCCCCATTAGGAGGAAGCTCAAAAAATGTGGTGACCTTTGACCTGTAGGGAGTGCTGCAATTAGCAATATTGCATTTTGATCTGTAGTTGCTTTGATCTTTTATTTTTTGATGTGAAACTGATGACAACATTTCCATCCAGTTAATTTTAATGCGTGCGTGCAACGGCGGGGCGGGACAGGGTGGGACAGACAGGGGTGATTAGGTGGGGGGGAGCTGGCTGGCGGAGGCGGCAATACTCAGCACTGTTATAACCCTACAAAGTCAGTTATGTTTTGATGTGAAAGTTGTTAAAAGTGTTAATCGCGGGTGCCTGCTGAGTTCTATCTTGTTGCCGTAGCTACTCCGGCCTTCTGCTTGGCCCCCTCATTGCTGCTTGCAGCTATATTTATAATATGTTATCGCATATAAATAGGCCAATCTGGCTATCATACAAAATTTTAACATTAATCACTGACCCCAACTAAAGCTGCCTCAACATTAGGATTAATGACCAATTCAGTTTATCTAAGCATGAGGCTTCGATCTTAAGGTCAAGTAGAAAAGTTACCAACATTCATAGGAACAAAGTGGTTGAGAAGGTGAGTAGTTCTGAATAATAGAATAAAAACATGCAGGTGTACATTTGATGTTCATTCATATTTCGTAGAGGAATTACATGTGTCCTATTTGGCTTGTAAAAGACCAGATGTGCTACCGTGCTGTGGATCATGGATCACCATGCAGACAATGGCATTGAGTAGCATACTAGATGAGAGGTTGGGTGTCTATGTTTACCTAATTCCACCATGGACAATGATATATTAGCTCTGTGACTAGCTAGTGGAATATTGGACTGTTACAACATGAGGAGCCAGATTATAATGCAATAAATTGGGTTTACGGTAAACAAAGCTGTATTGTTTGGTGGTTGCTACACCACTCCCCTCAAACCCACCTTTAGTCCCATATTTGTGTCTAAGCACTTGTGAAGATGCTTACGCGTATGCTTATGTGAGTCTGTTTGTTTATGTCCTTTCAGTCATATTCACACACACACACAGACAACTGAAGTTACACTGACTTTTTCCAAGAAGAAATGCGTGCAGACAAACATAATTATGTAGTACGCCTACTGGGCTTTTTTGGGTTTTGTATTGGTAGACAGTAGGGCTGTCAAACGATTATGTTTTTTAATTGTGATTAATCGCTTCAGTTATAATCATGATTAATTGCATATTTTATCACATGATTAAAATTCTATTATTTTGCATTTCTGAACTTTCCAGAAGTCCATATTAACAATATAAAGCAATTATTACCAGTGTATCTTGATTGGGATTCAAATGAAAGGCCTATTTGTAGGTCTATTTGATTATTTCAAATCAAATTTTAAATGATGTGCAGCAGATCTGAGGCATCAGATACATAGATAGGACTATAAACTGAAATAAATGCTACAGCAGAAGTGCATGCACAAAATGTACACACATTATAAAGGGCATAACAAACAAAAAATACTCCATATAGCCTATATTCATTATCTTTGGGTTCAGTTGAAAATAAGGAACTTTTCATATTGAAAAATATGCACAAGTGTGCAAAATGTAGCCAAAGCCTAGGCCTATAGCACATTTCAATGAAGTGAACAGAAGGCTAGGCTAGGCTAGATTAAACTTGAAGTGCTTCGGTGATATTTTAATTCCATGTCGACTAAACCAACACCGACATGAGTGCATTGCTATTTTATAGGCTACAGTCTATGGTGCACTGTCACTTGCCACACACATTAGCGCCGAAGTTTTTAACTGGCAAACACTGGATGAACAATGGATTTTATGGAGCGGCGCCGACCAAATAGAACTGAATCGTGATTTACAGGGCGGCAAAGTGTGATGCTGGTGTGCAGAGTTGTATTAAGGAGAATGGAATCTAATGTTATTGAATATCGAAAGTAGAGTGCACCGCACTCATGTCAGCATCGGTGTCCACAGCGCTTTATCACCCGGAGAGAAGAAGTACTCTTTTCTGATTGGCTGGCGGGGTGGCTTTTAATTCTGAATAACGGGACACCTATGAAGTAGATCTGGTAAAAAAAAGTTTAATCGCCGTTCCATATCAATGCTTATGAATGGTAACTATAACAACGATAGTAGGACGACGGTTGAGCCTGGAGGCAGGCTTCGCAACAATGGAATCAACTGTAAACAAGCTAACTGTCAAAGTCAAAGTCAAAGTCAAAGTCAGCTTTATTGTCAATTTCTTCACATTTTCCAGACATACAAAGAGACCGAAATTACGTTTCTCACTATCCCACGGTGAAGACAAGACATATTTTACCAATTTAAGTCCACAGACAAACATAACATTCAAGTAAACAAAAAAGTAAGTAAATAAGTAAATAAGAGGGCACATATAATAATGAAAAAAATAAGAGCAGCAAAATTTGGTTGAAATTGTGCATAGACAGTCAATAAAATACTAGTGCAAAGTCAGGCCAATAAAAGGCTTGGGTAGTTCTGTTTGACCTAAGTAAGAAAGAAAGTGGCATAGTGGTGCAAGTTATGTAAGAGCAGCAGAAGTGTTGTGTTTTCAGGACAACAACAACAAGTTGTAAAGTGTACAAGTGTGCAAGTGTGCAAGTGGAGTAGTGCAGGCGGCCATTGTGGGTCCAATGTCCAGGATGTTATGTAGCTGAGGGTGGAGGGGGGAGAGGAGGGAGAGAGTTCAGCATCCTTACAGCTTGGTGTATGAAGCTGTTGGTGAGTCTGGTAGTGCGGGAGCGCAGGCTTCTGTACCTCTTCCCAGAGGGCAGTAGATCAAACAGATTGTGAGCGGGGTGACTTGCATCACTCACAATTTTGGTCGCCTTGCGGGTGAGGTGGGTGGTGTAAATGTCCTTCAGAGAGGGGAGTGAAGCACCAATAATCCTTCCAGCTGTGTTCACTATGCGCTGCAGGGCTTTCCTGTTGTATTCAGTGCAGCTTCCGCCCCACACAGCGATACAGCTAGAGAGGATGCTCTCAATGGTGCCTCAGTAGAATGTGGTCATGATGGCTGGTGGAGCACTTGCTCGCCTGAGTTTCCGCAGGAAGTACAGGCGGCGCTGAGCTCTCTTCGCCAGTGATGCAGTGTTGGTGGTCCAGGAGAGGTCTTCGCTGATGTGCACCCCCAGGAATTTGGTGCTGCTCGCTCTCTTCACCACAGCACCGTCGATGGTCAGTGGCAGGTGTTGGGTGTGACCTCTCCGGAAGTCAACAACAATCTCTTTGGTCTTGCTGACGTTCAGCAGGAGGTTGTTGTCCCTGCACCACGTGGTCAGATGGTCGACCTCCAACCTGTATTGAGTCTCGTCGCCCTTGGTGATGAGACCCACCAGAGTTGTGTCGTCAGCAAATTTCACTATGTGATTGTTGCTGTAGGTTGCAGTGCAGTCATGCGTCAGCAGGGTGAAGAGCAGCGGACTGAGCACGCAGCCTTGGGGGGCCCCTGTGCTCAGTGTGATGCTGCTTGAGGTATTGTTGCCAACACGTACTACTTGAGGCCTCTGACAGAGGAAGTCCAGTAGCCAGTTGCAGAGGTAGGTACTGAGTCCCAGTTTGTCAAGTTTGCAGATGAGTTGTTGTGGTATTATGGTGTTGAATGCAGAACTGAAGTCTATAAACAGGAATCTCACATATGAGTCTCTTTTTTCCAGGTGGGTGAGGGCTGGGTGGAGGGCAGAGCAGATTGCATCCTCTGTAGACCGCTTGGCTCGGTATGCAAACTGGAAGGGGTCCAGGGTGGGGGGGAGAATGGATTTGATATGTGACATGACAAGCCGCTCAAAGCACTTCATGATGATGGGTGTCAGTGCCACAGGGCGGTAGTCATTGAAGCAGGATGGAGCAGTTTTCTTCGGCACAGGTATGATGGTGGCAGCTTTGAAACATGATGGGACGATGGCTTGCTTCAGGGAAGTGTTAAAGATGTCTGTGAAGACATCCTTAAGCTCCCCTGCGCAGTCCTTCAGCGCACGACCTGGGATGTTGTCTGGACCTGTTGCCTTACGGGTGTTGATAGCAGCAAGTGTCCTCTTCACGCTGTCGGCAGAGAGGCACAGGGGCTGCTCATGTAGAGGGGGATGGGTCTTCTGTGGGCAGGTGCTGTTTTGTGCTTCAAAGCGAGCAAAGAAGCGGTTCAGAACTGTACATGCTATCGCTGTTATAGGGCCAATGAAAGTTGTACAACAAGCTGAACTAGTGAGCTTCTTTTTAAACGGAACCGTGTGTTTCCTTTGCTTTACAGTGGCAACCGGGTGATAAGCGGGATAACGGCCTTCGAGGTGTGTCCAGTTATACGGAATTAATGGACTCGGGCGGAGGCAACTCCCCTCCGCTGCGCGTCGGGGGGTTCTTTGCCCCTCGCCCTTGTCCATTAATTCCGTATAACAGGACACCTCAGCGGCCGTTATCCCTTAAAGCACCATTCAGCCGACCGGGAGTTCAGAACTGTGTTGGTGTTTATTATCTCCATGACTACAGGAGGAGGACTAGACAGAAGCCTACCAGGAAGCAAAGCTCTTAGAATCTTTGCTTGGAAGTATCTGCTGTTTGAGGACAAGAAACGGTGCATCAAAGGGTCAAAATAGTAGCAGCCAAAGAGGATTGTTGATAACAGAACAAGTGACAGTGAAAAATCTTTGGCGCCAATGAATGTGTTAGCCTTAATTAGCCCTGGCAGCCTTGCAAGCCCAAACAAGTGTGTGCTGCGTGCCTGTTTTGTTTCCGGTCTAGCTAGATCCGGTGTGGTGTTGTAGTTTTTCTAACGTTACTAGTTGTTGCAACAGCATGTGAAAAAACTACAAAGTTTGCTAGGCCAAAAAGAATGTTAATCTCGCGATAAAAAAATTGACGCCAATCAAATGACAGTGTTTCTTTTACTGTCGTCCTGGCCGTCGGAATCGGTTCAAATAGCACAAAAGAGTTCGCTAAAATTTCCCCAAATGGTGGCATATCCCTTTAATGCTAGCCTACTGTATAGCCTAGGCCTACATACTGTACCAGTAGGCTATTTGCAACCTGTGTGTCTTTCTATGACAACAGGGAAAAGAGACACTTCACCTACTGTACTTTAGCATATAGAGCAGTTGTCCATGTTTGTGCATAATATAAACTAATTCGCACAACCAAAGAAATTCTAGGTAATGAATAGCATACAAGCTTGCCAATGGACTATATGCCACAAAAGGTTGTTTCAGCCAGCACATTTATTTCCGGTGGAGCGTCAGCAATGGCATCTTCTGTTATATTCTGCTCCTTTCGTGTTCACTCCAACACTACACATCTTGTGTATGCCCAACAGTCCAGTCAAGTCTAAGACTTGACTAAGACTAAAGTCACCATGTACTGAATTTCAGTTAATTCTGGGTATTGCAAGGAGCCCTTTACCTGAGGATCTGACTGGTGTATATGCAATGAGCATGTCAGAAAAGTAGGAGGGAGCTACGCCCATCAATGATTTAAAAACAGTCAGAAGTATTTTAAAATCAATTCTTTACTTTACTGTGAGCCAGTGGAGTGATTTTAATACTGGAGTGATGTGATGAGATCGATGTTCTGGTAAGTACTCTGGCTGCGGCATTTTGGATAAGCTAGAATTTGTTTAGGGTCTGTTTTGTTAGTCCAGCAAAAATTGTGTTACAATAGTCTAGATATAAAAGCATGAACCACATTTTCAGAGTTTACTTGAGTTAAAAAGAATCTAACCTTAGATATATTTCTCAGACGATAAAACACAGTCTTGGAAATGTTAGATATGTGCTTCAGTTAAGATCATCTAAGATCATGCCTACATTTCTGACATTCTCACACGATTTTATAGACAGGGGAGTTAGCAATGAATGAAATTGAGGTCTCAAGACCTTAGAACCTACTAAAAGAATCTGTTTTATTATCATTAAGTTTTTAGAAGTTTTGGGTCATCCAAATTTTAAGAAATTAGAAATGCATTGCACTGCATGAATAGTGTGATTTTCGTCCCCGTAAACGCCCAGAAATCTCCCTAATTTTCGGCAGTTAATGACAATTAACACAACAGTCAATAATGTGACCCGATTTAAAGTGGTTTTCACCCCTTTGGACACTCTTGATTTCGTCCTTGAAACTGAAATATTCACCGGGGCATGGACGGTTTGCTAACCATTTTACTGCAGTGTCTACCCGGTGGTAACATCCAGCTTTGCTATCAGCTAGCTAGCTAGTTGAAAGGTTTAAGTTGTTAATGGGGATATACAGGGCTTTTTATGCCTCGACTAAGTTGATGTTTCATATAAACAACAATTCATGTTCATAGACACAACAAGGTCACTAAAACATAATATATTTCATACCTGTGTTGCAGCATGTAGGCTAATATGTTAGCAGCATTATAATGACATTCTAATGTCTGAAATGGCTACCTGAAAAGTTAAGTGTTCAAACTAGCATTTCCAGTGTTCTATTTGATGGTGTATTGGCCCTGACTAAGTTTGTGTGATATATAAACCACAATGCTTGTTGATACAAGTACCAATGTTCGTCTAGAAAGTTTTTATTCACATTAAGATTTTCGCCATAGGCAGTAAAAACTCCGCCATCTTTGTCAATAATTTTCGCTGATAAAGTTTCAAACTATGACCTTAACGGCCTTTCCACCAATCAGAGGCATCACTGTGGGATTGTGGGATTGTTCAGGATTGTGGGTAATGAAGTACTTATCCAAGACATCGCGAATAAAAGACATTTATCTCAAAATGAGGTTAGTGCCCCGTGAACTTTTGGCGTCTATATGAGCATACACAATCGCTTAGTACAGCCGTAGCTGGTTTTGAGTCTACCATGTGCAGTTAAGTTTTTATGGCTTATACCCGAATTGTCAATGGAGAAATTGCATTGAATTCTTACTTCTGGAAACTCCTGTGCGCGGGACTGTGATGCTCTATTACACAGCTGAGCTATTCACCATGGAGGTATTATATATAACTGGAGAGAGTGACTAAGTCCCGCCCCCATTCATTTCAATGGCCCATGCTAGGCTAGCTACTTCAGCCAAAAAAGTTTGAAATTGACCGCAGCCATCTTTACAAAAATGGCGTTTCACGGGTGTTCGTTTCCGGCACCAGCTAGAATTAGGCTATTAGATTCCACGTTACAGACAGGGACAACGTAAGGTACAACGGTATGTCGTTGATGAAGATTGGACATTCCCTCATAGGAAAAGAAGTTATTCGGGAACACGCTTCACCTCGTTATAAGCGCAAATGTATTTAATTGTTTGGGGTAACATTTTGGGAATGGTGGTAGAAGTTTGCCCTGTCTCTGAATTCCTGGGTTATTTAATGTGATGTTCATATTGTGATAATAAACATACGAATCAATATTGAGTCACGTTAGGCTACACAAATAATGATCTTGTATTACGCAATAGGCTATCCAACGAAAATGACTATTAATTAAGTAGACATGCGATGAAAGAAACTTGTGGATAGCTGGGATTTTTGCTACACCCAGTGTGAATTTGCAGCTTGTTAAGCCTAGGCTACATTTGCAGGCAGACGAAATGAAGCCAACGCAAGTTAAACTTCCGATAGAAGCGCACATCCCTCGGGTATTGTGGTTCGAGCAGGCATAGAGTCTGCAACTGTTGTTGGACATTTGGCTTTTGCCTCGACTGGCAGCCTGAACATTTAAATCAAATGCATAGCCTAATCATGTCAATGTTGCAAGAAAGCAAACGAAATAAGTAATTGACATTTGTTTAGTTTTAAATCACTTGGGGAGACATAGGTTATATGATCCAGACGTTGCGTTCTACAGAACTACAGGCTGTGCGTTTTAAAATAGTCTTCATACACAACGCAATGAGTAGGCTAATAATTGGATATAGGTCACTACTATGCATCTGCCAAAGTGTATGGTCATAGTCAGTTACTTTAAGGTAATTACTTGCCACCCCGCATATACGGCAAATAATAGCCTAATATGACCACATTAACATTTTTCTTTTATTTACCACAAAGTCCGGTAATACAGCCTAAACCATGTAGGCATTAAGTCAAGTATCAGTAGCTTAATCCAAGTAGTTAGTTGTTTTATTTGTCGTCTTCCAGAAATGCAAACCAACATGGACGCTCGTGCCCAACACTAAACTCGTGCATGAGCTGTCATCTACCAATCAGCATGTAAAAACTGGTGCCGGAAGTTGCAACCATGTAACGCCATGTTTTCAAAAATGTCGGCGGCCAAATGCCATGCTAAGTGGCTGAAGCTAACCCTTCAAATCCTGACCCCCTGCTATTCACACTTCTTATTGCACCAGGGTACGAATAGCATACACTGCTAATTGTACCAGGGGTGCAAATAGCCTTACCCTAATCTTTATCAGTGTTTCTAAGTGCTTTTAATAAAAGAAAAAGAAAAAAAAAATCTGAGAGCCTAATGAATTACATATCCTTTTACAGAACAACTCCTACAGTAGAGATCAATCATCTACATTACATTATATTACATTACATTTGGCTGACGCATTTTTTAACCAAAGCGACTAACAGCATGGTAACAGTTACGTTTTCAAGCAATTCTCTCAACAAGTTTAAGACAATTTAAAAACGGTAGAGTAGGCCTACAGTAAGAATAAGTGCATCAGTGAGTGCTGTTTTTAAACAGTTGAGTGTCAGTTCAAGACGGCTGGTAAGTGCTAGGATCAGCAAGACTTGTTGTAAGTGGTGCTATGAGAGGAGATGTTCTCTAAAGAGCTGGGTCTTCAGGAGTTTTTTTGAAAATGGAGAGGGATCTCCCTGCCTTTGTAGGAACTGGCAGTGTGTTCCACCAACAAGGAACAACAGATGAGAAAAGTTTGGATTTGCCTGAGCGTACCGGTGGTAGAGCTAGACGTCCTTCGTCTGAGGAGCACAGCGGTCTAGAGGTAGCGTATGAGGGCATTCAAGTAGGTAAGAGCAGAACCGGAGACTACTTTGTAGGCAAGCGTTAGAGCCTTCAATTTGATGCGGGCCGCCATAGGTAGCCAGTGTAGCTGGATGAGCAGCGGGGGTAACATGTGCCCTTTGGGGTTGGTTATAGACCAGGCGCGCCGCCGCGTTCTGTATCATCTGAAGGGGTTTCACTGCGCAGGCTGGGAGACCTGTCAGGAGGGCGTTGCAGTCGTGAGATGACTATTGCCTGAACCAGAAGTTGGGTAGCATCTTGAGTCAAGTAAGTCCTGATTTTCCGTATGTTGTAGAGCAGGGGCGTGCAGAGACCTTTGAAGGGGCAGGGGCTCAAATTTAAAAAAAGGGCACATGGAACAACATTTTCTTGTCTACACAGAGATCATAGGCTATAAGGCTACATCTTATTGATTAAATTCAAAGCTAATTTTAATAGCCTAGAAATCTAGACGCACCCTAGCGGCATGCAAATATGTTATTGCCTAGTCTGGCTTGTCAGGCTATAATTTTAATGTTTATCACAGTGAACTACCACCATTAGCAAGCTGGTGTCTTGCAGATTCACATGCTGTGCGTGTGGCCACTGAGTGAAATGACGCGTAATGTAGCCTACTGTAAACAACGACGTGTGGAGTTGGGTTAGTTAAACAACTACAGTAGCCTATGTCGTCGGCTTATGACGATTTAGAAAAGGTTTGTCTACTCTGTTTTATGAACTAGGTCTACTAACCTAAGCTACTATAACATAGTAACCTAAACAGAATATGTTATGAACGTTCAGCCTTAGATTTTCGAAGCTGCCAGGTTATTGAAATGGATGGACCATGACATGGTTAAAACGGGTTTGATAGCCTACTTCATTAAACATGAAACAACTTTTATTCTCTATCTCTAAGCTGAATACTATTGCATGTTCAGATAGGCTAATTGCAGTGACCTTACCGTGCTCCCAAACGTCTCCTGCAGCACTGGAACGTTCATAACATATTCTGTTTAGGTTACTATGTTATAGTAGCTTAGGTTAGTAGACCTAGTTCATAAAACAGAGTAGGCAAACCTTTTCTAAATCGTCATAAGCCGACGACATAGGCTACTGTTGTTTAACTAACCCAACTCCACACGTCGTTCTCTGTTTACAGTAGGCTACATTAAGCTTCATTTCACTCAGTGGCCACACGCACAGCACGTGAATCTGCAAGACACCAGCTTGCTAATGGTGGTAGTTCACTGTGATAAACATTAAAATTATAGCCAGACTAGGCAATAACATATTTGCTGCCGCTAAGGTGCGTCTAGATTTCTAGGCTATTAAAATTAGCTTTGAATTTAATCAAAAAGATGTAGCCTTATAGCCTATGATCTCTCTGTAGACAATAGCCTAATGAAAACTGAAAAGACCTATCTGTCTGTGCCCTGGCTACAGTAGGCCTACAGTAAATGCTCTCCTATTGAATTTTCAGAACCAAGGAGAGAAATTAGAAAAATGTGTTACAGCTCTGTCTGCTATTTACACCAATTCTTCTTGATACATAATGAATAAATATGAAAATGTATCAAATGTTTATCAGTACATTAGGCTACTTTGCAAATTGCTAAACCATATAATAGCCTGTCCCACCATCATCATTGAAATAGCATAATGCTAAAATTTAAATCCAAAAAAAAAAAAAAGTCCAGCTCAGGTTCAGATGATTAAAGCTTTATAGGCTAAGGAATAGGAAATTATTTTGATATAATTTGCATGTAGCCTATGTATTCTCTATTGGGTTGTAATCAAAATTAAGTTTTAAGTAAAGTTAACACGTTTTCTGAAAATTTTGTTCCAGGTACCCTTTTTTTAAATTTGAGCCCCTGCCCCTTCAAGGGTCTCTGCACGCCCCTGGTCTCACCCCTGTCCCTAAAAAGCCACATCCTAGTGAGCTTAATGACTACAGACCTGTCGCTCTAACATCACATGTGATGAAGACAATGGAGCGACTGGTCTGTATGCTCAGACCCCAGGTACGCCATGCACTAGACCCGTTACAGTTTGCATTCCAGGAGAAAGTGGGCATGGATGATGCCATCACTTCTACACAGGACACATTCTCACCTGGACAAGGGGAAAAGTGCTGTGAGAATCATGTTCTTTGATTTCTCAAGTACTTTTAACACCATCCAACCCCTCAGACTGGGAGACAAGCTCTTGCAGATAGGTGTGGACGCTCACCTGGTAACCTGGATCACAGATTACCTGACGGAGCGACCACAGTTCGTCAGACTGAAGAACTGTCTCTCTGACACTGTGATCAGCAGCACCGGAGCGCCACAGGGAACTGTGCTCTCTCCAGTCCTGTTCACCTTGTACACATCTGACTTCTGCTACAACACTGAGTCATGCCACATGCAGAAGTTTTCTGACGATACTACAATTGTGGGGTGTATCAGGAACGGGCAGGAGGAGGAGTATAGGAGCCTGGTGGAGGACTTTGTGCAATGGTGCAAACTCAATCATCTCCAACTCAACACTTCAAAGACCAAGGAGATGGTGGTGGATTTCCGCAGGTCTAAGCCCACTCTGCTACCAGTCTCCATTGATGGGGTCAATGTCGAGGTGGTAAGCACCTACAAGTACCTGGGTCTCCACTTGGACAATAAACTGGACTGGTCAGCCAACACTGACACACTCTACAAGAAAGGGCAGAGCAGGCTGTACTTCCTGAGGAGGCTGCGCTCCTTCAATGTGCAGCAAGCTCCTCAGGATGTTCTACCAGTCTGTTGTTGGCAGCGTCCTCTAGATAGATAGATAGATAGATAGATACTTTATTGATCCCCATGGGGAAATTCAAGAAGAATCAAGAAGAAGAAGGATGCGGGGCGACTTGACAGGCTGGTAAGGAAAGCTGGCTCTGTAGTGGGAGCTGAACTGGAGTGCATCACTTCAATATCTGACAAAAGGATCCTGAACAAACTGATCAACATCTTGGACAATGAGTGTCATCCACTCCACAGCACTATTGTTAAGCAGAAGAGCCTGATCAGCTGGAGACTTCGCTCACTGCCTTGTACAACAGACAGACTGAGGAAGTCATTCATCCCCAGGGCCATTAAACTGTTCAATGCATCACTTAAGGGAAGAGGAGAAATAGACTTCTCCGCATAGTCTGTCTGCCTCTTCACCACCTCCATGTCTTGAACTGTCTTTCCACTAGCCACTTTACCATTGTCTTCTGCCTCACTGTTTGCATGCTTTATTAGCACATATGCACAACCCCTCCCTCCATGCCACAGCCGAACTGTGACCAAACTTATACCTTTCTTAATATAGTTATTTATACATAGATATATAGACTTTATTCTTGCACTGTTGCACTGTTTGACTTACTCATTTGCACCATCACCATGACACTCATTCACAAAGAGCACCTTACCTTACCTTATGCACAGAGGACCACAGGCTCAGTCCCTGCTTCAGTCGTTGCAAGCGCACCTGGTTGATTACCCACTATGTGGATACTGTTTTTTAGAATTGATTTAGATTAAATTTTATTTAGTATAATTTGTATTTTAGTATATTTAGTATATTTAGTATATTCTTTATCTTCTACAGTCCTTATTGCTTAGTTGTGTTTTTTATATTATATACTTTTAATTACTTTTTCTGCTGTTAGTGAATGTGTGTGTGTATGTCTGTATGCTACTGTGACCTTGAATTTCCCCTAGGGATCAATAAAGTTATATATATGGTAGAATGTCCAAAAAAGAGGCTAAACTATTAGCCTCCATACTCTGCATGTTCTTGAAAAGTTTCTTAGCCTTTATTCTAACCAAGTAAACCTTGGGCAGAAACCTCATCACTCAGGCTTACATAATCAGGGCTGTTATCTATGGTCCCTTACACACCTGAATTTGATTACCCCACATGGACCTTTCCCCTTCCTTTTATTGGCCTCATAAAACTAGCTTTATGATGGTCATGTGCTGTTAACCTAGTGTTGCTAACTGTTTGCTACACATTTTAACAAATAAAAATTTAGCAGTGAATGTCTATTCAGTTAACACTGTCAATGCTTGACAGGGAGTTGATGCAGGTGTTGCTGCACACCCAGGGGAAGTTTCTCATATGGGCAATATGGGCAGCCGCCCAGGGCACAGGGTTATGGAATTTCTGGAATATCATGACATTTTTGAAAGTCTTTTCCAGACATGGAAAGTCAAGGAATTTAATAATTTTTGGTGCAAAGTCATAGTCTAGCAACCAGGGGTGCGCAGGAGATATTTTGAAAGTGAGGGGGATCAAATTCTGAACACAAACCCATAGTGAGATCAGATTTCCAGATATCGGATCGCCATCTCTGGCCCACTTTCGACCATCATATTTTAAACTTGCCAGAATATTAAGATAATACCATTGATTGTTTTCAAAATATTTTTTTGATAAAAATGGTGAAAACTGTGAGATGAGCACAACGCCAGATCTGCCCTCAGACCAGCTTCTTCTTGCTATGTGCAATTCTACTTTTATTTATTTTTTTAGATTTATTTCACACTACTTGGGCCAATGGTAGAATACTGGTCACTACTTGGGCCAATGGTAGAAAAAAGCAACATGGGATGTTGATATTTTATGAAGCCATGAATGAATCATCATGCCTATGATCCAAACATAGACTACTGTACATGATCAAATAGCCTAGTTAGGCCTACTTAAATTGTCTGGAATAAACCAAATCAACTCTCCACTGTGTGTTTGCAGTTAATATTTATGCAATGTTAGAAAGTGTTGGTTTAACAAGTTATCAGTCCAGAACACACAGAAAATTGCAACAGAAAGTTGCCTTTATAATCAACTATTTGTTCCAACAGCATTTAAACTGAAAAAAAAATAAAAAATACATAAGAAGTAAAATAAAATACTGTTACTGTAGTAACTGTATCACATTATCCCAAGCTTCAAAGAGCTCCCCACGTCTGTGACAGGCAGACGTGACACCGCTAAATTCTCAGCTTGTTTATACCCCACACTGAACGCATAACGCTAGGCCCACTCTGGGGTGTGGTAGCCTACTCTCTGGGATTTATGCACCAAGGTAACTGAAATATCCAATTTGTGTCTTGAAATTATGTTTGAAATAAATGTCTTAGAACAAAAACGTTGATAGACTTATTATTTTATAGTTAGGCTAGTGAAAACGAGTTGATAAGTAGGCTAGTTGAGTTTGTTATCATAAACATAACAGCTAACGTCATGTTGAGCAGGAGGAGTTGAGCACTAGGCTACCATAAATCCTCAAATTATGCCCGGGATTGATTCTATTTATAGCAGGACAAATAAAGGCAGGTTCCCATATAGGGTACAAGACAGGGTAACAATTGCCTACCATACCACCAATTGGCATCAGTCCACTAGAAGACATTGTTTCGATTTAAGTCAATGAAATAACACCTCTTCTTAATATTTTATTATATGTTGTATTGTATTGTATTATGTTGGTTGGATTAATAGCCTACAGTTGGCAAATAAAAGTCGTTTTCCTACCATGGGTCTCCAACACACGTTCTCAAGCTCATTCTCTTGCCGCCCCTTTCGAGCTAATTGCCAGAGGCTGAAGCCTACTACATTTAAAAAAAAGTACTAAATCATGCATAATTAAACAATAACTCAATTTAGGCTACTTGGCTACGCAAAAAGGTTTCCATTACAGCACAACCCCTATTCAATGAAGGGCTACCTTGTCTCGCAATAAACAGCAGTGGAAATCCCGACACTTTTTCAACTGCATGAAACTTAACAGTGAACCATCAAATATCTCCCAGATTTCAGTGCCCATCAGTCCCAACATTTAGCAATATAATCAAACAGTCCAAAAGTCAATTAAATCCCAAACCAAACCGAAAATGCTTTTGATAGCCTACCGGTATGCCGCTCCAAACGAAACGCATGTCTAAATGCAGGTTAAAAATATTTTAAAAAGCCTGCCTCGAATACCAGCCTGCCTCAAATAAAGATGATGATGAATGATGTATGCTAAGCAAGTAGCCTGGATTATTTTATAATTGTTAGTAGACAAACTGGCTTTAGATATCCAACAGAGTGAATATGAGATTGTGCAGTCTTACAGTACTGTAAATGGCTGTGGTTAGTAATGTGATGCTGTTAATGGTGAGTTTTACAGTTAGCGCAAATCCTATGTTATTATTTATTTAGCGTACCTATAAGGCTTTTTTTTCTTATCAAAAGTGAGGGTGATGACGGCTGTCTCTTCAGCACTGCGGGGGACATATCCCCCACATCCCCGTGCCTCCTGCGCCCCTGATAGCAACTCTTCGTTGGCTTGCGAGCTGGAAAAATAAAATTTCGATCAGGCCAATCACATTGTGTATAGAGTCGGTGGACGGGCTTAACATAATGACAGTAGAGTTACAACGGTTCTGCGAGAATCCCCTTCTACTTAAAAACAACGAAGGTGGATGCTGCTGCTGGTGAACAGCGCGACTCAAGTTAAGCTTTTTTTAAATTGGCAAAAGTTTGATCTACTAGCCAACTAGCTCCGCTGGTGGAAAAACGCATGGGACTCATGAGTTGTAGTGCTATCCTATTGCGTGCAGAGGGAATTTGAAAGACAACCGTTTATCCCGCCCCTCGGATTGAGCACTGCCAACGGTGAGTTCACAGGCCTTTCATCTTGATGTGGGTCTGGCTCGTCAGGCTAGCAAAGTTATGGAATATCAAGGAATTTTGTTGTAGCAGTTTAAAACGTACTTGCCAAAATATATTAATACAAATACATTTCCATGCAGAATTGGTGTATATCTGGTAATTAGCTTTACTGCTTGCTTGAGTAGCCCAACTTTGTTTATTCAATGCCCATTTATTCATCTCCCGCTCTAAAGAAATAAAAGATTCTTGAACATGATGTGGCAGCTCTGAAATTTGATTATTGTACCATTCATTATATAGTAAGTCATGGAAATTTGCATTTGATTTATTTACTTTTTTGTCAGGGAAAAGTCATGGAATTTTATATTTGACATGGGCAGCATCTTGCTGAGGGCGGCACAAATGCTAGCAAAATCATTTCATGCGTTTTTATTGCTAATTAGCACATCAAGTCAATATACTATCACCGAGTGGGGAGTGGGCACCCTATATTCTTTGCAGGCGCATGTGCTTGCTGCTGTGAAGGTCTCACACACTGAAGTTGAGAAAGGAAAGGAGGAAGGGGTGGCCGGGGGATTCCCCTTTGGACCATATTTCCCTACTGGAGCAGGGGAGCGGGGAATAATGCACAACTAACGCAATTAGTAGGCTTAAATTAGTCACACTATGAATTGCCTCCAAAAAAGCACATTTCATTCATAACATTATGTACACAGGGCTATAGTTTCACAATTCGAAGCTGGTGACACGCTCCACCTCGTCCCGTTGATGAGAATGGGGGTGTGTGTGGTAGCTTTTGACTTCCTGAAGTCCACAATGAGCTCTTTGGTCTTCTTGATGTTGAGAGCCAGGTTGTTGTCGGTGCACCACAATGTTAGGTGCTGAACCTCCATAGGTGTGTTCAAATTCGCAAACAGTTTCTGTTTGTCTTGAGTTGTTGACGAACGTTTGAAAACACTCACAAACAGTCTGGGGAGATTCTCTGCCAACATACAGTGGAGCTGGACAAAGTATTACGTTACAATGGACTGTTTACTGTTTTGCTGCTGTAATAGTCTATCTAGTTAAAGGCGCTCTAAGTGATTAGGTTATGTCACTTCTGTTGACGTTCAAACAAAAAAGAGAGTTTGCTCGCTACTCCCTCCCTCTCCCTCCCGTGCAATTGAAACTCTCCTAATTTGCTGGAACAGTTCGTTATGTTTTTATTGTCCAGGTTGGACCAAGTTGTTTTTGTTGCCGTTTTTGGAGCCTGGGCTGTCCACAGATGCTGCGTTTTTTTACAGTGTATTTAGGGCACAGGCAGCCAGCAGATGGTGAGGTGATCTTTGCTGTATGTGACATGTGGCTTAGAAACCGTGTAACATCACTTAGAGCACATTTAAAGTCTTTGACAAACATGCCGTCATCCACAGAAAACTTCAGTTTTCAGTCCTCTGACGAAATAATTTTTTCAATTATTTAACAAAGTGCCTTGCTGACATCTATATATAATTAAGGTAACACTTTATTTTAAGGTTCATATGTTAGCCACTAATACATACCTAATTAATGCCTGTATTAGTGACTTGTAAGGCATGTGTTTGGCAACATTAATCATTAGGCGTGTATTCACAAATTTCTTGTTCATGACGAATTAGGCCTTTATTCTTGACATAATCTTAATAATGACCTAGTAAGCCTTGATCTCTACTTACTAATTAGTAGTAAGTACCAAAAGAGAATATGCATAACCCACTAGTATACTGTCTGAATAAATCCCGAATAGTGGGAGAATAAGTAAGTATATGGCTCAACCTCATTGCTGTATTTCACTGCCCAGGTTACTCTGTCAAACAGCACTTAACAACTGGGAGATTGGCTCCCATTCTAAAGTGGAAACTGGTTCCTTAGCAGCAAGGACATTATCATCAGTAATACCTATGCAGTATGTACTTACTAGTCATGAATTGGTTCCATATTCTAAAGTCAGGCATTACTCTCCCTCTGATAAAAATTACATGGTGGGACAGTGGCCTTGCCCCTAAAATGATGAAATTCCAGGCCTGGTTATATTACTGCTGTAATGGTAGCCAGCTGATATGTAGCAGTGCAGTATTGTGTAAACATCCTTCCAGGTGCCTTAACAGATGTGCTAGTAAGACAGTTAGCAGCCTGGGCTTTTAGCTTAATAGCTAGCATGTTGGAGTCCCGATCCGAGGTGCTGCAGTTGCTTCATTCAGTATAGGCGCACATTGTTTTCGTATTTTGAGTTCTGTCTGTTTGACAGGCGGGCAGCTTGATGATTCAACTCTGAAGGGCTGAGAACAGCACCTTAGCTTAGTAGAAGGACCGCGTAGTCCTGACAGGCTGGGATTAGTGCAACCAGCACAAACACAATGATTAACCATTATGACTTTCCAAAAAACTGACAAACTCTATCTCTTACCACTGCTCAGACCAAGACGTTTACCTTCTCCATGATGCGTTGTGGGCGGAAGAGGCATATCTACAGTAGGAGCATGCTTAAAATGGGCACACTTTTTTACTTGAATTACTGTCCATAGGTTTTGTTAAACCAGTGTTTCTCAAACTTTTTCAGACCAAGGACCACTTAACCAATAGAAAAAAACTCACAGACCACCTAGTTAAAAAAAGAGTAGACCTACTTCAACACAATATCACAAACATATTACACAATAGGCCTACTCACTGAACCACCTTGCTTATTGTCTTTGCACCTTGCTTATTGTGTCAGAGGATTCATATGTTTTAAACTAGCATAGGCTTACATAGTGTTGCAGAACTGTTTGGATTTACATACAAGTTGGTTCAATATTGCAAACAACTCATCTATATTATATTTTACCACGGGGTCATCGTTGGGTTTCAAAGCGAGTTGGTTGTGCTTTGGGGTAGGGTTTAGTGAGTCTAGGCAAGTGGCACTCCCATCAAGTCTTACCTGCTGATGCAACATATTTCTTCACATTTAGTTTCGCCACAGTGTCTCATATGCATAGCATGTTAGCCTTATAATATTGTAAGCTATTCAGTACTGCTAAAGCATGTTTAATAGATATTTAGGTCCTGCTCCATTTACTGATATATAAACAAGCAAAGTTAATTCTGTGACTTACTGGAAGCCAGTGCAGGGAATTGGAGTAATGTGGGCAGTTATTTTATTTTTCATGAGAACCCTAGCTGCTGCGTTTTGTATCACCTGAAGCTGTATGATAGTCTTTTTAGGAAGGCCTGTGAAAAGTCCATTGCAGTAATCAACCCTGCTGGAGATAAAGGCATGAATGAGATAAAAAATCATGTTTTATCATCAGCCCTCTAAGTTTGGCAATGTTTTTGAGGTGGTAAAAAGCTGATTTAGTTATCGCTTTCATGTGGCTGTTGAAATTTAGATCAATGACAATTAGTATTTGTGCATGAATAATAGCACACAGAGCCAAAGTAAGTGCTGTTTACTTCGAAGTTCAGTTTTGATACAGATATGCTCAAGGCGACCATTACCTTATTTACTCTAGTACTGATACTATCATTCCCGTACAGTAAAAAATACTACATAATACACCAAGATTTTTAACAGTATCCTTTTCTTTGAACCCTTTTGTGTCAAGGAGAGTGACAACTCTAAGTCTTTCCTTCTTTTTCTCTCCAAATATAATTACTTCAGTTTTTTCTTTGTTCAGCTGAAGAAGATTTTGAGACATCTAGTTGTTGATTTGGTCAATACACTGACAAAGAGATTCAAGGGGACCATAGTCATTTGGTGACAGAGCTAAGTAAATGTGGATGTCATCTGCATAGCTATGATATGAAATCAAACTAGATGTACCACAAAGACCACCGCTCAGTCCTGCCCATTCTCTCCGCAAAAATAAATCACGCTTTTCAATTTGTCTGCATCTCTTACTCCATCCCCTACTCTTGTAACTTTGTGTGTGTGTGTGTGTGTGTGTGTGTGTGTGTCTGTGTGCGCATGTGTCTGCTTGCCTGCATGTGTGTGTGTGTTTTATATGTCTGTGCGTGTGTGTGTGTGTGTGAATGTTTGCTTGTGAGTGTGTGTGTGTGGGGGGGGGGTAATGGGGTGTGTGTGTGTGTGTTGTGTGTAGCCCATCAGTGGGCTAAAGTCTATCACACAACGAATTGCCTCCATAAAGCACATTCCATTCATAATATTCATAAGAGGCCTGCAGTTTCACTACATGTTATTTATGCACTCACACAGACAGATAGGCTTCACCCACGCACTATCCTTTCAATTTTTAGACAATGTCTTATTTAGGCCTATAACTTTAGAGCAGGAAGGATTACTGTTCATTTTATCATCTCCACGATCAGAAATTAATCATGACAGTTCCCCTGTGTGTGTGTGTGTGTGTGTATGTGACAAGTCACTTTCAGTTATCCCGGTGTCATGATGTCCAGCTTACTTCTACCTGCTACTTTGTCTTCAACAGGTGTTGGCAGTGACCTAGGTCGAATTTGGCTTCACAGTTATGGAGAATAAAGACACAAGTTATCATCGTTCTTCGGTCATCACACCAAGGGTAACCACTCAGTTCAATCAGTTCCTGCCTTCCAAAGACAAAACAACAGGGTATGTTCCAGCTCCTCTGCGAAAAAAACGTGCTGAGCGAAATGAAGACAACAGAAGAAGCTGGGTCCGCCCTGGGTTTACAGAAGAGCAAACAATTTTCAGGTAGAGACATTAGATGTATTGCATATCCAAGCCTCCATTTCCCAACATAACAAGATAATGCGGTATTTTCCTGGGCCACACTGGATTATATACAGAAGTTGGAAGGTAGCAAAATACTAACTCCAATGAATAGCAACAAAGAAAAAATGTTAAGTTAACTTTTGTTCCAAATGAGGAGGCACTTAAGGATGATGATAAATAATTTCAGGGCTGGCACCTATAGTTATCAGATATATTCTGACTGCTGAGGAAACTCTGCATTTCACATTTCACAAGGTATCTAGTGGCAACCCTTCTTTTACAGTTCAGGTATTGAAACTGTACGTCAGCATCAGCTACTGAGTTTTTAATATATGATTTATATTTATATATATATTAGGGCTGCACAATTATCCCAATCGTAGACGCAGTCGCAATATGAACCAACACAATTACCCAATTGCAAAAGCTACAAATAATAGTGCAGTTAATTTTGTCACATTTCTGACTTTTATATTCATTTCATTCTCATTGACTATGCCACTTCTGGTTGGTGGGTATGCGTAATGAGGGAGGGACACAGAAACTCTAAATGGTGAACTTCGCATTCGGTCAGGTGCTTCTTGTGCACCGGGCATGCTCATCATTCAGGGGTAGCACAAATAAGAGAAAAATGGAATATTGAACTGTATTTTTCATTTATTGACATTCAAAAATCACAATATCTGCCAGAAAAAAATATATTTTCCCCAAATCGTGCAGCCAAATATAAATTTGATGACTGGAACATCTCGTCAGTTTTATACCTCCACAGTGAGATCCTTCCACTGGTCTGCAAGACATGGCACATCTTATAGCTTATCAGGAAGTACTGCTTTTTCCCCATGGTTAGCCTCATTAGGACTATACCGCAGCAAAATTATATAACGGTACACCTAGGTAGCGAACTTATCTTAAATCTGTAATTAAATTCCAAACCACCTGCACTGTATTTAGCAGGTGAATATAAATTACTTGAAATAACACACATACAGCCAACAACTATGGCAAGCCGATTGAGCATTTATTCTGATATCAGACATAATTGTCATATACATGTAAGCCATTTTTGTCAACTAGTTAACTAATGAGCCATGTTTGTGTGAACTAGTTAAACAGTGAGGGCCAAGATATGCACACTAGTTAACTAGTGGGAGCCAAAATGCTCACTAGTTAACTAGTGAACACATTTTTGGCTTCACTAGTTAACTAGTGAGAGGCAGAAATGTCCACTAGTTAACTAGTGAGGGCAAAATGCATACTAGATAGCTAGATGAAGGCTTTTGGGCCACACTAGTTAACTAGTGACAGCCAAAAATGTGCACAAGTTTACTAGTGAAGGCATAACTCCTCACTAGTTAACTAGTTGGAGTAGGTCAATGTCACTAGTTAACTAGTGAACCATAAATGGCTTACTAGCTAGCTAGGTAATGGCAGCAGGCTCACTAGTTAACTAGTGAGGTCATAAATGTATACTAGTAAACTAGTTCAAGACAAAATTCATACTAGTCAACTAGTGGCGCAGAATTCAAATTAGGAGGCGGTGAATTCTGAAAATTGAGGCTTTTTATTGGCTCCCTATGTCCAAATAGATCCGAAATCCCACCCACAACATTTGCATGTGGCACACAAGTTAACATGCTGGCCAAAGGAACTTTAGCTAGTAAACTAGTGGCTTCAGTGTGACACTTACATGTAAACTAGTGAAGGCAGAACTGCTCACTAGTTAACTAGTGAAGACACAAATGCCCACTAGTTAACTAGTGAGGTCTAAAAAGTGTCACTAGCTTACTAGTGTGCACCAAAACACCCACTAGTGAACAAGTGATGGCAATTTCCATTTCACTAGTTAACTAGTGAGGTGCAAAAAGTGTCACTAGTTTACTAGTGTGCCCCAAAATGCCCACTAGTTAACTAGTGAAGGACATTTCAGCCCCACTAGTTAACTAGTGAGATGCCAAAATGGTCACTTGTTAACATGTAAAGGCCAAAATACCCCCTAGTTTGAGGGTGTTGTGGGCCTTACTATTTAACTAGTGGCATGCATATTTCGTTCACTAGTTAACTAGTTACACCTAAAAACACAAACAAGCTGACCATTTTTGTCCACTAGTTAACTAATGGAACAATTGAAGTCTCACTAGTTTGCATGTGTGGCTGTGAAGCAGCTCACTAGTTAACTAGTGCGCACAAGACACACACTAGTGATTGTTTTTGGAGCTATCTAGTTCACTTGTAATGCAAAAATGTACTCTTACTAATTAACTAGTGACACATTGGCCATTTACTAGTTAACTAGTTGACATGTTTGGCCTTACTAGTTAACTAGTGAGCATATCTGCATTATAATGCCTTTCACTGGCTTATAGAGGGCATTTTGAGCCTTACATGTTATCTAGTGAGGACAAAACATTGTCCATAGTGAACTAGCAGGAGAAAAATGCCCCTCACACTAGTAAACTAGTGGAATTTGAATAAATACACAAACGGCTGGCATTTTGTGCCACTAGTTAACTAGTGGGACGTAACATTGGCCACTAGTTAACTAGTGCGCAATGTCACACTTGCATGCAAATGAAGAAGGCGGAACAAGGATTTTGATTGGTCCATTTAGGACTCAGAAACCTAGAAAACATGGCTGACTTCGTCCAGGCTGTTCAAAGAGCAAACTTTTATAAACTAAGATCGTTTGAGCATAAAAATATGTTTTGATAACATTTCTAGTGACAAAGTTATGGTGCATCGCTGTAATCTTTGTTCAGTTAATGTATGCAATCTTTAGTTTTTCAGTTATTAGTCTGAAAATCGCGATAAAACTGGAGGCATTTGTATATGGTTGCCGAGAAACAAAACACTTCAGTAACACCAACATTGATGATAGTAATGCCAATGTGGAAAGACTAGCTCAAGTGGTTAAGCAGCAGGAGACCATGTGGGAGACCAGGGTTCAATTCCTTAGAAGTGCATGAAGTTTTTTTCTTGATCTTTGAGCTTTTAATTACTTTTGAAACCATGTGCAGTTAATGTGTACAGTCTTTTGTTTTTCAGTTATTAATCAGAAAAGCGTGACTGAATGGATGCATTTATGTCTGTGGTTGCCTAGCAACAATAAACAAAGAATAATATTAACGTTGATCCCTTGAATCTTTCAATTTCAATTTATTGTGCTTATATAGCGCCAAAACATTACACATGTATCATGGCGCTTTACAGAATGTAGGCAATCAGAGAAAAAGAAAAGAGGGAGAAAAGAAAAGGAAGAAAGAAAGAAGGAAGGAAGGAAGGCCCATGGGTAACAGGGGCGAGGAAAAACTCCCTAGAATTGGAGATACATATAGGAAGAAACCTCGAGCAGATCCACGACTCAAGGGCCTGACCCATCTGCCTAGGGTCAATACGGATAGTAAGGTCTATAAACAATGACAAATGCATATGACAGTCAGGTGTGGAGAGAAGGACATGGTGTTTAAAGCACCTGAGGTGAAGGTTACAGAAGGTGGGATGATTACGTGTCCGGTATGATAAAGCATAATCATGATTTAGTGAGAGAAAGTGCAATAGTCCGGCGTCGGAATTGTCCAGGAAAGAAAGTTGTGATGGGGCCAGTGGTGGGTCAGCAGACAGGCCAGAATCCGGGCAGAGTTGTCATAGGCAGGTGATGGGGCTGTACGGGCCAGGAATCCAGGTAGGGGGACAGTAATACAGCAGTCAAGGATGGGACTTCAGGTGGGATGGGTAAGAGGAGGGCCAGGCACACGGATGGTTGATGACTGGTGATGATATACCTCACAAGTGAGGTACAGTAAGGGAGAAGAAAGAAAAATGTAGAATGGGTTAGTATTACTTGAAATCAATGTGGTTAATGTCAAGAAGTGATCTTTGGTGTGGATCACTAAGAGCTCACTTGTTAAAGCATGGGGTTTCCCTGTTATTATTAAAAAAAACATTTTGACAGAATATGAGATACTGCATACTGCAGGTTCTGCTTTACTACTGAAGTACCATTGCAGAGCAGTGTGTCACTTTAGGCATAAAACATTTCGACCGACCCTGTCAATTTATGTGCGACCCAAATTTATTTTATGAGCTTGGGGAAGAAATAACACTAAATACATTAAATAAATCCACAAATAAAAGGCGAACTATAATTACATTAATTACCCCTTGCGTTATGTATAGGGATGAGCGTATTCTCTCTTTTACAAAGTAGCCTATGCACAGCTGTTCACGAAGACGATTGTTTTCGTCACTTACCAAGGCACTCGCAATTTTGTCCTAACAACGCAACTTTTTCGCAAATTTGACCAATCATCGTAGTTTCACCGTGAAATTTCACCTACCACAACAGTCCTTCGCGCAGAATATTGAGCCAGATGGCACACTTACTTCTGCACCTTCTGCATGACACCAAAGACTGCCCTAACCATAGACTGTATATATAGAACTATATGTAAACTATATATACAGTCTATGGCCCTAACGTGTTCGTTCCTAGAAGGCTAACGTTAGAAGGCTAACGTTAATGATCTGTTTACTTGCATCTCTCAACCTGGTGTTGCTAACCTACCTAGGCTATGAAAGTAAGTTAATTAAGGCCTACTTGGTTTACTGACATTTGAGTAGGCTATGCAACCCATTGGCAAACGTTTACCTGGATATGTCCTTTTAGCTTATGTCATGTTTGCTAGCTTGTGGGGTTAGTTTGTCTAGTGCTACCAAAATCATAGAAATTAATAAAATTGCAAGACATTTACCTCTTCTATGATCCAAGAATGATTTCATTCGAGTTGTTTTTTTAACATTTAGTTTAACTAATGACATAGAAGACATTCCCAATTGCATCCACATATCGTAATGCACTATGCAAAAAGTGATTTACACTCGTAGCCGAACACAGTGAGATGCAAGCCTTCACTCTCACGTCCTTAAAGGGGCAGGCAGTCAATTAGAAGTACACCGCCAATGTAATGACATTAAACAGAAGTGTAGTCAAATAGTTTAAATCAATATGAAATTACTAGATACTTACTTGGCTATTAGTAATTATGCAGACCACAGACTATGAATTATTAAAAAGATATGAACTTAATATGAATTACAAAATATATGAATGTATTGAAGCATATGACATGATGCCATCTCTTTAGGTGACAGTTCTACGAAAGGTTATACTGCTTTGTGAATTACCTCAGTCAAAGCATTTTCACAAATAAAGTAGGCCTACTTTGATTTTCTGTAATCCTTACTGTTTACCTTTGATTATCCTTTTTTAATAAGCATCAAGATTATCAGTGTGATTTTGGTCTTACTAACCTTAATTGCCCTAAATAATAATAAAAAAAAATCGCAACTATTTTTGCAATTTTCACTTCCTCCCGCAATTTCTCCACAAGAAACAGCTAAAAACACCGCAACTTCCATCCAGGCATTTTAGGTCGTAACAGTCTCAAAAAACCTTAAGAAATCCTGGAGGGACTGATTTTCTACCTATCCCTTACTGCCACTGGGGAAAAAAAAAAAATCCCTACCGACCCATGGCCTCAACTGACAACCAACAGGAACCAAAACTTTTTTTTTTATGCCTTAGCCACTAGGGGCACCCATCAGGGCCTGATCGCGAGGCTATGAACAGTAAATTTACATTTAGACTGGGTGGGTTTCTTACATGATACCCAATTGGAGTCTTCTACCCACCCTCTCATTAGAATTTGCATAATGACCGTTTCAGGCACTAGTTAACTAGTGAGCTGCTTCACTGCACACATGCAGACTAGTGAGACTTCAATTGTTCCACTAGTTAACTAGTGGACAAAAATGGTCAGCTTGTTTCTCTTTTTGGGTGTAACTCGTTAACTAGTGAACAAAATATATATGGCACTAGTTAACTAGTAAGGCCCATAACACCCTCACTAGTAAACTAGAGGGTATTTTAGCCTTTACATGTTAACAAGTGACACTTTTTGCACCTCACTAGTTAACTAGTCGAATGAAAATTGCCATCACTAGTTCACTAGTGGGTGTTTTGGTGCACACTAGTAAACTAGTGACACTTTTTAGACCTCACTAGTTAACTAATGTGCTGTGATTGGTTGTCATGTTCTATTTGGACCTAGGGAGCCAATAGAAAGCCTCAATTCTCCGCTTCCTAATTTTAATTCTGCGCCACTAGCTGACTAGTGTGAATTTAGGCTTGAACTAGTTTACTAGTATACATTTATGACCTCACTAGTTAACTAGTTTGGACAAAGGATGCATCAACTAGTTAACTAGTGAGCCTGCTGCCATCACCTAGCTAGCTAGTAAGCCATTTATGGTTCACTAGTTAACTAGTGACATTGAAGCGGCTGGCCAAATTACATAGAAGTTAACAAGTGGGAATTTGACATTCAGTAGTCAGCTAGTAAACATTTTTGTACCTTACTAGTTGAATAGTAAAATATAGAAGTCTTTAAACTAGTTAACTAGTGAACATGCTTAGCATTACTAGTTAACTAGTAAGATATGAAACATGTGAACTAGTTAACTAGAGAGAATTTGGGCCTTACTAGTAAACTAGTGGGCATTTTGGCGGTCACTAGTTAACTAGTTCACACAGAAATGGCTCACTAGTTAACTAGTGGACAGAAATGGCTTGCATGTACATGACAATTATGCCTGATATCAAGATATCTGAATAAATGCTCAATCGGCTTGCCATAAACAACAATCAGCAAATTCAGCAGTTACAAATCAATTATGTCAAACCATGTTCACCATGTACAGCCCCAAATTGTAATTTTCTTAATTTAGGTTGAGGATAGAATTGGCCAACAAAGCAGTATAACTTGTTTAATTTGGTGCAAAATGAACCATGTAAGCCTATTTGAAGTTTCAGGTTGAAATACAGTTGTTATCTTTCTTTCTGTGATTGCATTGCACTGTGATATTGACTGCACTGAGCTGTGAAAATTAAAATATCATTCAAACTATAAAACATTTGGTTTGTACCACTAAAAATATTTCTTCCTATATTCATGGTATAGGAGTAAATCAATGACTGACATCCCAGTGAACCAGAATGCAACAACAGCAACAAGGTATGAGGAGCTACAGAGTATCCGGCAACAAATGAAGGAAAGTGAGAATCACTGGCAAGACGTAAGTATGTCCTCATCAGTGACAAATACAAGTAGACCAAAATAATATATTGACCCCTAAGAGGTTTTTTGATAAAAACCGAACATGAAGGGATTATACAGTACCTTCCAGAATTATTGGCACCTCTGCTAAAGTTGACTAAAAACCAGTATAAAAAATAATCTGTTGGTGATTTATTGTAATCTCGAAATGGAAAAAAATAGGAAAACCCCAACCTTGAAACAAAGTAAATTTATTTCGGGAAAAAGGAAAATCTCATAAAGAAATAAATATTTTTAACAAAAACACGTTGCTCACAATTATTGGCACCCCTGCATGTAATGCCTTCTTAAGCCTCCCTTTGCCAATAAAACAGCTTGTAATATTCTCCTGTGACACCCCATAAAGTTGGAGAATACAAAGCAAGGGATTTAAGACTGTTCGTCTTCACAAAATCTCCCCAGATCGTCCAGATTTTTAGGTCCACACTTGTGCATTCTCCTCTTTGACTCACCCCACTGTTTTTCTATGGAGTTTAGATCAGGGGACTGAGATGGCAATGTCTGAAGCTTGATTTTGTGTTCAGCAAACCATATTTTCTTTGATCTGGACATTTGTTTTGGTTCATTGACCTGATGAATGATCCAATCATGACTAAGTTTTGGCAGAGATTGACAGATTTCCTTTGAAAATGTTCAGGTTTTTCTTGGTGTTCATGATACCATGAACCTTAATTAGGTTCCCAAGGCCTTTGGGAATAAAAACAGCCCCACAATAGCACAGCCCCTCCACCATAATTCTCATTAGGCATGGGGTTCTTTTCAGTATAGTCATTCTTCTATGTACGCCAAACACACCTAAAGTGTTACGAGTCAAAGAGCGCAATTTTCATTTCATTTGACAATAGACCACACTTCCAGACAAAGTCACTGTACCATTCAGTAACTCCTGCTGTTAACATTGGTAATTAAATGACTGGACAGGCTTTTACCTGGCATGCCCTCTAAATAATCTATTAGCAGTGAGGTCACTTTTGAAGATTGTTTGGGGGACTTGGTGACCCCAAGATGATACCTTTGTCTGTAACTCTCCAACAGTGGTTCTTATGGAATTATGGTCTTATCATCCTCCATGGGGGCAAGATAACCGTGGGTCTTTGTCCAAGCATGTTTGTCACATTTCCAGATGATTAAAACCTTTTAATCATTGTTTTAACTATAGGCATTGTCAACAAAGTATCTAGTTTTCATAGACATTCTCTGACTTCTTTTAATGTCAACACACTTTCTTTTTATTTAAATTGAGTGTATTCTCTTGTCTTTCCGATGTTGAAAAAAGACTAGAGGATTTAGCCTCTGTGTGGCTTTATATCAAGAAATAATCTTTTTATTGCATTAATGTCAAACATCCCAGTAGAAATATATGTTAATATCTGTGTAAGTGGGATTGTCTGGAATCATATATGAACCATGGTGGGATACTCTATGGCTACGGAATTTACAAAAATGTACTGACATAATAGTTTACTTTAGAATACGTTATAATTTCAGCTCTAAATTGGAAACCATGCAGAAATGTGTTGCAATTTCAAAACCGGATTACTTAGGAACCGCTTATTGTACAGAGACATGCTTTACATCCTCATATTCGATAAGGACTGCTGCTTATTGTGATATATGGTTTGCCATGTGTTGAGTGAAGATGTTCAATGTTAATATTCTCGTGAACCATTTATCACAGCAACTTGGCGGTTATTCCGTTGGAAAGATCGTACTTCAGAACGTAGAGTAGCTATGGGCTGCTGCAGGCTTGTCTTCAGTTTTGCAATCGCCTGTAACGTAACCTTTATGTAGCCTACATGTCCTGAATAATGAGAGGCTAAGCCAGGATTTGATGCACTGAACTTAGTCATGACTGTCAAAACAATTTCAACGATGACGTTGGCTGTTGTGCTTTTACACTGTAAGCCTTAATGTTTTGACATTGCTGATTATGTGAAAATTTTGCAGTGGCACTGAAAATCCAGCGGCGGCTTGGCTTGGCACTTATTGGGGGCCTAGCAGCGAAGCTGCGAAGGCACCCATTGTTTTACTAGTTTTTCCTATTATTGGGGGCCAAGAAGCGAAGCTGCAGGACCCCATTGAGTTAATAGCTTTTCCTATTATTATTCTGCCATTGGAGTCTATGGCAGCCCATAGAACGCCTGGCTAAAAAGTGCAGATTATTTGGCAGAAAGTTTCGGGACACTCCACTGACCACTCACACTCATTTACGGACCTCTAAACCCAGCCATCTAGCGCCACCAACAAGTCAAAATCTGGCCGAAAATTGAACCTCTGGGTCTAAAGTTATGAAATTTGGCAAACTGATTCAGCACTGTCCCATGATCACTCTCACCAATTTACAGAACTCTATGCCCAACACTCTAGCGCCACCAATGGGTCAAACCTGGATTGCATTCACGCATGTGACCATTGAACGGTGCGTCCGATTTTTACATATCAGGAACCGCTGGAATCCCTGGACCAACCTCAGTTCAATGACCCCTATTATGTCACTTTCCGCCATATTGGACCTCCGCCATATTGGATTTAGTCCAAACTCTACGAAAAGTTTCAGCGGTCTGAAATTTCATCCGAATTACACAGAACTTGGCGGAGATGATCTTCTGCCCGAGCTGCACAAAAGATACTTGTCAGATTTTTCAATTTCACGTTTGCCCGTGACAGCCAATCAAATATGCCGATGAAGCCGCCAAACAGCAAGTGGACTAACATCTCTGTGGTACTTTGAGTTAACAAAACAAAACTTGATACCATTAGTCAGGATACTGTCCCAATCACTCACAGCAATTTTTATGCATATACATTGAACACTCTAGCGCCACCACCAGTTCAATGTTGGACATGCGTTCATGCACGTGATCCTTGACTCTTTTGTCTGATTTTCACAATTGAGGTAGCATCTGAATCCTTGGACCATCCTGAGTTCATCGACCCCTATCCCGTCACTTTCCGCCATATTGGACCTCCGCCATATTAGATTTAGTCCAAACTCTACGAAAAGTTTCAGCGGTTACAAATTTCATCCGATTTTCACAGAACTTGTCGGAGATGATCTTCTGCCCGTGCCGCACAAACGATACTTGTCAGATTTTTCGATTTCATTTTTGTTTGCCCGTGACAGCCAATCAAATATGGTGATGAAGCCGCTAAACAGGAAGTGGACTAACATCTCGGCTATGCTTTAATGTATGAAGTGCAAACTTGGAACAGGGACTTGGTATCTGATTGTGAGGACGCACTAGGAAATTGGCATCATGTGGCCTCTATAGGGGGCGCTGTAATACAGGAAGTGAGCTTGTATCTCAGCAACGCTTTGGTGTACAAAGTCCAAACTTGGTACAGGGACTTGGAACCTGATTGTGAGGACACAGTAGGAAATTGGCATCATTTGGCCTCTATAGGGGGTGCTGTAATACAGGAAGTGGGCTCATATCTCATCAACGCTTCATTGTATGAAGTCCAAACTTGATACAGGGACATATTAGCTGATTGTGAGGACATGCAAGGAAAGTTGTCTCATTTGGCCTCTAGGGGTGCTGTAATAAAGAAAGTGAGCTCACATCTCAGCAACACTTTGGTGTATGAAGTCCAAACTTGGTAGAGGGACATGGTAGCTGATTGTGAGAACACACAAGGACATTGGTGCAATTTGGCCTCTTGCTGTGATTGCTTGCTCATGCCATGGCAACGCCATTCCTGCTATAGCGCACTGCTAGGCCCCCGCATTGCTGCTTGCAGCTATATTTCTTATTGTACTCTACCTTTTTTAAATTGTCCTAAAATTGTTAAGAGAATTGCTTTAAAAAGCTTAAACTGTTTACCATGTTGTTAGTCGCTTTGGTTAAAAATGTGTCAGCCAAATGTAATGTAATGTAATGTAAATCATTTACTACAAATTTTGCTAATTTGTTTTCAGAGGTGCAGTTAATTAAAATGTTCTTGGTCAGAGTCAGATATGGAAATATGCGATGGTTTTCCATTTTTAAATGTTTGAGGGTGTATGCGTGTTTAGTCCTGAATGCTTTGGCCCTTGGTTTGGTTTGATTGACATAATTTGGCCCTTGGGCCTAACTATTTGGGGACCCCTGTTCTACAGAGTGACGAAGGTGTTAATTACGCTTTCTTTGTACATCTGCCCCTTTGGAATAATAGCTAGGGGAGAACCGGGATGATTGAAACGCGGGACGAATGAAACATTCCAGTTTTCTCCGAGTGCAATGATGATAGACAGATGTCCTTTTGTCAAAACATAGAGCATGTTAACCTCCTTCTATCAGCCAAATATCTTCCTGCTATGTCTTTTAATCATGGAGTTACAGCCGATAAACGAGTTTTGATGGTCGAAAGTAAACTTCATTAGCAGTTACATTTTTTTCAATTATTAATGAGTTTTTCATGTAAAGGTTCAACTTCATGCTTATTCAGTAGAATATTTAGTGTTCTCCACAATCCCAGATTTTCATATTGCGTGCTTGTTTACATGGAAAGCAAAACAGGCTATAGTGGCATATGTCTTTGTGGAGGTACAGCCTGGTCGGGACGATTGAAATACTTGTTTCAATCGTCCCGACCAGGCTGTACCTCCATGTATTTTAAGTAAATGCACAAATATACAAATATACTTATGTGTTTATACAATAATTTATGGAGGTGACACATGGAAAACATTTTTTTTAGAAAGATGAAAATATATTTGGGCCCACCAGGTAGGCGGTTGAGTTTCCCCATGGCTGTGGGTCGTTAAGGGCACTTATTTGGATGTGCAGTGGCCTAACCCACGTAAAAACCTAGTAAAAACAACATTTTTCATGATAGAAACATTATATAAATGGGATATGTTACTGTTCTTGCTATAAAAATGGCAGAATCATCCACAGTGCATGATATTTCAATAACCGCTTCATACACGCTTCACGATGATGAGTTGTTAACGTTCACAAAGACGTATAGTCCAGCAACAATCTATCTAAAGTAACACCTTTTGGGAGTACCATTCATGATGTAGTGTACAATTTTATGATGTAGTAACAATTTGAAGTTGTGGGAAGTTTATATGGCTTAAACTGTATGTTTCATTCGTCCCCTTATGGTGTTTCAACCGTCCTGACCAGGAGGGACAAATGAAACATTACGCACGTCCCACTTTTGCTGCAATAATTACTGAATGGTTTTGTTCAAAGCTCACTTTGTATATTATGTTTAATTAAAAAGTGTTTCAACTGTCCCAGCTCTCCCCTATAGCTATGAATATGATAACAGATAAAAGCTTCACTAAACACATGTTTTCTCTCTGCTTTCATTCTTTGTTGAACTCTTTGACAGTTTTGTTTTGTATCCATAAACAGGATCTCACCAAGTGGAAGAATCGGCGGAAAAGTGTGAATTCTGATATTGTGAGGAAGAAAGAGGAAAGAGAGAAGATTGAGCTGATCACCAGTGGCAGAGGAATTGAGACATCCACAACATTTGAGATGCAGGAGAAGAGGTAGGGGCTGCATGTCTGTACCTCTGTCAGAGTTTCCGCTAGAAAAAAAATGGTGCCGGTCAAAGTGACCGGCAGAGGTTTCGTTTTCCGGACATTTTGATGATATGCTGGTCAAATATCCTATTATCCCTTCTTAATTAGTCAAACTGAGGAAAACTGGAGACAGGCTATATAGCTTAAAGAACTACATAATCTGTATAGAATGCAACATGTTCATTAGCCTAACTTAAACATGCCTAACAAGATCTATAGCCAGTATCTTTTCATGGACAGCAAGAGTCCGCTTCGTTCGTTGTTTTAAAAAGACTACGTTGTTTGTTGCTGCTACCCACGTTATCTCAGTGGTGACTGTTTAACTTGCACAGATGTGCACAAGAATGAGCGCTCACACCACTACCCCCTAATGCTATGCCTCTTTATTTGATAACAATAAATTAAGAAATGTTTCCTATTCTGGGAAATGTTTAGTTTATTTTTCTTTCGGCCGCCGTTCAATGATACCGTTTAATTGTGCCAGAAATTATCCACGGACCAGTAATCGCCTCGTCGAGGAGGCCCTAACCCTGCAGATCATAGACAGAGAAAGCATAAACCTACTATATGCTTTGGGTAAAGAACACTTTGCATGTCCAATGTACACGGAGAATGACAGTGTCTTGGAGCGGCCGCACCCCCCGCAACTCCACTTCCAATGTCACTGATTCCGACAGATACGCCCGACACTTCTGCTTTTTATCTGGTGGTGGTGGAGTTGACTGGACATCTGAGGCTTCAGACGTTACCAATTTATCATCATCCATCGCGTCTGGCCTCTGAAAAAACGTTTTAGGCTAGTCTGCCTGGGCCTGGCCATGTTTGAACCGCCTCTCATTTGTTCGTTGTTTAACATGGACGTTTTAAGCGTGCGCTTCCTATTTGAAATGCAGCATAGGTTATGCGTGTTGTTTAATAACTTTCAAACGGTAGAGCCTGTTCATTTAAAAACATAGCCAGAGGACGTATAATATAGGCGTAGGCCTACATATTAAGGCTTATTCTCAAATTCAGATTGCGTTAGGGGACGGGATTATTAGCCAATTTCAATCGGACAATTTGACCGGAGAGATTTAATTTTGTCGGACATTTTTTTCCCTGCCAATGTCCGGTAATTACCGGACAACGGAAACCCTGACCTCTGTGTGTATGCATTTAATAAACATTTAATTATGGCATGTGTAATTGTATCAGCATTATTAGGGGTCCAAGCAGAGAAGCTGCGGGAATCCTATTGTGTTTGCTCTGATTGCTGCTCTGCAGCAAAATAGCAAAATTGAATCCACAGCCCAAACTGTAATAGGTCCAGACACCAAATATTCACCATATCTCTGGAATTGAATGGAATTCTGTTTGAAATACATTTTTCCCTTTAGTTCCCTCAGAGTTCCGGCATCCAAAGATCCAAAGAAACAGCCAATCAGAATCTATCAAATTTTAGCCATCACATTCATCAACACGAGGAGAGACTTTCCTTATCATTGGTCAATGTGGACGCTTTCTTCGTTACAGTTATAGTTATCTTTATAGTTATCGTTCCCGGCCCTTTATTGTTTTCTTTTGGGTTTTTTTTGTAACACAATCACATGGCACAGTCATTTCCTCCATTGTTTTGTTACAGAGAGAAGGAACTGAAGGGCCCTTTCAACAAAGGACTCAGACGCTCGGCCACTCAGTCATCAGAGGAAACAAAGCCAGTGTCAAAGGGCAGACCTGTATCAGTCTACAAAGAGACAGTCAATAAAGTATTTGCCCAGGACACACCAGTCTCCCACTCTGATCCAGCCATAACAACGGATTTCTCCAGCTCTTCAGAATCAGAATCAGAACCACCTACCCAGGACAGCTTTTCCCTGCCCTCTCAAAGGTTAATTAGATCACAGACACTGTCAAGCCTACCAAGTAACAACAGTCCCAAAGCACAAGACCACTTTGATTTCAGCAGTAACAGACCCAAATCTAGTATCACATCTATTCCTAGCCACTTCAATAGTGTGGCAGTCCAAAGTGTTCGGGAAGATCCAGGGTCGAACAAAAGTTCTGATAGCACCATTTTGCCAGAACAGCCCACTTATCTTTTTGGGAGAGCAGCACAAGATCCCAGTTTAACCTATTTCAACAAGACTGCGGTGTCAACCTCTCTTCCCACAAATGCTCAAAGATCCAACAGTGCACGACTAACATCCGTGGTTACTCCCCGCCCATATGGAACTCAGTCTACAAGACTCACTTCCTTACCTAGGAAATTTACTGTAAGTACTGGTAGCCTTATTTGTTCTTTGGAATTCTTTAACATGTTACTGGTTACTCATGTCCCCCATTTGGAATTTTGGAAAATTATTTTCCCCCTGATTCTGTGACAGCTCCCGAATCCAAAGCACCCAGCCATTTCCATCTGAAATATTCCCACCATTTTTGAAAGTACAAGTTGAAAGTAAAAGTTGAAAGTAAACTGAACTAGTCTGAGGTCTTTCTTTTGATTCTCATGAAATTGTATCTACAGACCGTTCTGACATAATGTGTTTTTACATGGTTCGTAATTATTTGATTATTCACATCTTGTGATGTAAAAGTCGAATCATAACCAAACTTATACAATCACTTGGAGGAATGCCAAATTTTGTGAAATTTGACGCTACAACTGCAAATGTGAAATCTGAAAATGTGAAATTTGCTACACTTATACATTCCAATTCCAAATTCCAAATTCCAAAAATTTCAGCAGTCAATACAGGCTCCAAACATTCCTCGACCACTTTCCAAATTCCACTATTTTACAAAGCATTAAGGTATTTTAAAATAAATAAACACAACAAATAACACTTTTTCACTTTTTATACTAACTACTAAATATAACGACTATTTACTGTTCAATTCCTGCAGCAGTGCTTTCATTTTAAAGCATGTGTCATATGCGGTAATCAAATTGTCTTGCTCGTAGTGTACAACATATGGTCAGATGAAAGCTGGTGCCTCCGCCTCAATTATTGTGCCTTAGCCTATGCTAATTAAGAACAATCAACTTAAGAAGCCTTGTCAACTTAAGAAGAAATGGGATTCAGCATGATAAGAACAAAACTGTGAATGATTCTGAAGTTTAAGAACACCTTCATGAATCTGCCTAAGAGTTTTTGTAGGACCTTCTTAAGAACAGTTAACAAAATTCTTAGGAAGATATTGGTGAATGAGGCCCATTGTCTTCTTCGCATGTGAAGACATTATTATTGCAATACAAAATGGTGTGCACAACTAGTAATAAGGAGAAAACACTTGTTTTAAAATGGTGATAAGTAAATATGAAAATAATGCCTGTAGAATTTACTGCAAGCCAGGTGAAAGAGATTTTCTGATTTTATGTTCACCAGGAGGTGAAAACACTGGACCAGAACAGCTTTGGTATCAAGCAGGACAGCTTTGGTATCACTCATGTTCCCCAATTAAACCAACCGATAGTTCCAAGTGATGGGAAATACCAGGAGGAGATGGATAGGAGGATGACACAAGAGGAGTGTAACCCGTGTCTAACAGGAGACCAGGAAAGGCAAAGGACAGATCAGAAGAAGTATCTTGCAGAACAGTTGAGCTCGAAGAATAAAGATGATTTGATTCAAACGAACAAGGAAGATGAGAGCACTACAGAGAGGAAGCATGTGGACGAGATGGAGAAATGTTGGCTGGAAAAGGAAGATGAGGCTACAACACATCAAGATAGGAAAGAAATGTTACAACCGCAGCCGCAGTGGTTAGACAGCTGTATTATGTATTCCTGGGCTATCAAAAATGTGTCATTCCATTATTGTCTTAATGCTTTCTATGTGTTTATGCGTACGTTCTTATGTGTGTATGGTATGTATGATTAAAATTCAGTTATTTAAACAGCAACCCACACAAATTGATGTCACTGAAGGCCAGGCAGTATGCCATTCATACAGTGACGGACTGGGAACAAAAAACGGCCCTGGCATTTCCACCCACCAGCGCAACTCACAGATAGAACTTTTTACGCACAGAAAGAACACACACCTTTGATAGCCCCAGTGATGGTCAACATAAACTTCCATGCCATAAAAAACAGCACCAAAACATGGACATATCAATGCACAACCCCAATTCATAAAAAATTAATAAACCACCAGAGCCAGCCGCTCGATAATAAAAACATGTTTTACCGTCATGCAGTTAAACAAGGTACGGAGGAGTTTGCTTTTCTCTGCAACCCTGTCTATTGCGTCATCTGAATCCAAGTTCATTAGGACCTCTTTCTCTGTCGCCAACAGAGAAATTTGGCTTAAATCAGTTGGCTTAAATTGACGCCTGAAAGGTGGGGCCGAGAGAAATGATCTTGGGTCCGCCGTTTACAATCAAGCGGTCGCATGTCGCTCTCTGATTGGCCTGCTGGCCCACGAGGGCCCGCACCGCCTCTGGCATCTGGCCAAATTCCAGATTACCAGTCCGTCACTGCATGCATATGTGATCCATACCTGGTAAGGCTGTGAGAGGGGCTCTTATAACTGACCAAGCTAAGCATTATGAAATCTAAAGTTTGATTTTATTTTAGGGCAAAGTCAGAATCCATGCTGGCAATCGATGAAGTTGAAAAACCCAAAGGTTGGTTTATTTCATATCTGTCTGATTTCTTCTGTTCTAATATGCCAATGAGAACTCAACAAAGGTACATGAGATGACTAACATTTTAGAGTCTGATAATCATTTGATTATCACACTTAATGATTTGTACTTTGTGTGTGGCTGTAATATGACTTCTGTTTTTGCTGGTACTTAGCTCAGGTTAAAAATAGGGGAATGACTGAATGGCTTCTTGGAGAGGAAATGAAGAGAAAGAGGAATACTGAGGTCCGCAGACAGCAGGCTGCTGCAGAACTGGAGGCTGAAAGGAGAAACATTGTTAACGCTATGAGATTTAGAGAACCAGAGAGAGGTGTGCCACTGACCATGCCTAATGACCAATGCAAAGAAATCAGTTGACTTGAACTCAAATCTAAATATAACGATGAACTTGAACTCAAATCTAAGTTGTCTATGTACTTGAATCAATCAATAGGAATGCACCGAATCCTGATTAAGATTCTGCCAAATACCAAATCCATTATATTTAAGATTTGGCCGAATCCAAAACTGAACAATTCCCAATAATTCCTGTAATGCGTGCATGAAATGCATCACCAAAAACTGTGAAATTGTGGGAAAAGGATGACATTTACAAAGCATGATTATTTCAGCACTTGAACTGGTCACATTATAGACAAGATTATTCATGTTTTTTTCTGTTGTGCTAATTTGAACCTTTTTCATTTACATTATTGGTAGAAATGAATATGAAAAAAATGGCACAACACAAAAAAGGACATGATGTGAGTTGGATAGTTAGCTAGAAAGAACTATCTCCAGATGTAAATGGTTGCATAGCCCATTAATCAAATGTAATTAACCCAACAGTAGGCATTAATTTTACAGCCTAGGAAGGTTAGCAACATAGGCTTGAGAGATGCAAGCCAGTAAATCAACTGAACATTAGCCTACTATGTGTTGACATCTGTTCCTGCAGTTAAAGTAACTCTCATGGATTTTTTTCTCTTATTACTGATCACATACTGTAGCAGCGGCAGAAACACTGCATAGGATTTGGCTAGGTTTGGTAGAATCTGAACCCCATCAAAAGCCTTCGGCCGAATTCAAAACCGAACCTTGGATTCGGTGCAGCCCTTCCAATCAAATAATTGTTCTCTACATATTTACCGCTTCTCTGAGTTTCCATTTTTTGAGTTGTGATTTATTTGTTATTACATTTCTCATTAATCTGAAGTGAGTATAAGAATTTCTGTAACACTTTACTTGACGGATGAGTTCATAACACATTCATAGCAGCTGTCATAAACTGCACATAAAGCATTCATGACTGTTTCATGAGACATGACTTCACATTCATACCAAACCTTTCATGAATGTGGAAGACAGAACGACGACAACTTGTCAAAATAAAAGTCCAACAATCGCAAAGCAGCATTGCTAAGTAGCTTAGGCAAGCAGAGTATTATTACAGCACACTGTAATAATACTCTGCTTGCCGAGTATACTTACAGCACACTGCTCCCACCTACCCACACACACACTACACACACACAGTCACTGCACTGCACTATTGCAAGCAGAGTACTGTATGTATGATGTATGTGAGTGATGACAGTGTGTGTGGGCGGGAGGGGAGTAGAGCGGTGACTGTGTGTGTGTAGTGTGTGTGTGGGTAGGTGGGGGCAGTGTGCTGTAAGTATGTAGAGTATGTGTGTTGGAGAAGATCCTGAAGCAGACCCGGCGGTGGACACAAATTCACGGACGGGCATTACACCTTTCCAGGGGGGGCACGGGAACTTAAATTGATCACGATAGTTTAAGCTTAAACTGAAAATGTAGATGCAATTGTTGTAAAATGGTGCAGCTCCATTAAGAGAGCCCCGTGCGCAGGGATTGAGAGAGAGAAAGCGAGAGGGGATGTGTGTTAGAACTGAGATGCGTGTGGAAAAAGTAGACGTGCTGTTGAGACTGGAGCGAGTCATATTCAAAGTAATGCAAAAATAAATCCGCAGATAAAACCAAAATCCTTGTTTATTTGCTAATCACTTTCAGATAGAGGGTTAGGGAGTTAGCCCCGACCATACAGATAACTTCGGCCCGGGAGCGGTAACAAGCTCCCCTATGTTCTCCGACTAGGTCAGAAGAAAAAACAGTAAAGGTTAACGCTATCAAACAAACCCAGAAACTAGGCCTACTTCTACTAATTACGATATGAGACTACCTGCGAGCCGATAAGCCATATTTGTCATCGGATGACAGGGGTTAGTGCAGAAGTGAAGTAGGCTAAACTGCGCCACTAAAACGTCCTTTCCATTAAGGTGATAGCTGGGCTTACCTTATGTTAATAAGCTACGGAATAATACAGATTTTACAAGTTTTATTTGCTACTTGCTATATTGACAAACCTATAATATAGGCCTACATTTAATTAAAATTTGTTCAAAATCAATTTATGGGATTGGGGAAGTGGGGTTGGTTGGTGCAGCCAAGCTCATCCAGGGCGGGCACAGATGACTTCCAGGACGGGCCCGGCCCCCCAAAGCCCCCCCCATGACGCCGGGACTGTCCTGAAGACAATGTGCTGTGTATGTAGGGGGGGCAGTGTGCAGCAAGTATGTAGAGGAGGCTTACTGTAGCAAGCAGTGTGCTGTATGTATGTGAGGTGATGACAGTGATGATGTAAGTGTGTGTTTTTTTGTGTGTGTGTTGAGGATGGGGATGGGGGGGCAGAAAGGCTAGGCAATCAAGGACATGGGTAGATAGATGGAGGAGAAATCAAAAATAATAAATAAAAAGTTACTAACAATGAAAACAACATCAAAATTGTTACATGAAGAAAAGAAAAAAACACTAAAAGATATTTTAATTTCAAGCCGGACAAAATCAAACTGTCCAATTCTTGTTTGTAGCAGGAAGTATTTAGAAGCACATGATGTAAGCTTATTTGACAACAGCCTTATTACCTTTGTTTCAAGGTTGGTTGTTTCATGAGTGAAGTGTGAACCTGTACTTTAGCTGGTGCAGTTACCATCCAGTTCAACAATCCAATTTAATGACTTTGAGGGGCACATACAAAATAAACCTGCAATTCATAATCCCATTTGATTTTTCTTTTTAAATTACAATTTGTGTTCTTTTCTATAATATAATTTTCTATCTAATTGTTATTGGCTGAAATCAGAGCACAACTAAAATCTCCATATTTAAGATAATGATGTAGGATTTTAGTGGATGTTTCTGTAATGTGGCATGGTAATAAGTTTCCATATCATTTTTGGTCATTTCTTCTCACTTTCACTCTTTTAAATTCCAGTGGTGAACAGTGGCAGAAACTCTTGGAATAATGATCCAACAAATGAATTTTCATTGGGCACCTTGGAGGACAGCTGGATGCAGCAACAAGCCAGCAGTGCCAGCAAGGAATCTGTGGACCAAAATAGGAGGTTAGTTTGTTCTGATCTGTATTTTTAAATGTATTATTGTATTGGGATTTTGGCTTTTTGCCCCTGCTCACTTGCCGATCATAAGCCATGATTGTTACATTTGGAATGCTTAGTAAATGGGCCGATGCAACTTGGAGTTTTTAAAGGGACACCAGGCAACGTTTTTGTGTTAATTATTCATCTTCGTAAGTCAGTATATGGTTAAATGACTCATTACAGGGCGAATGAAGACTCTCTTGCCCACCCCTACTGCCTGTAGGAAGAATATCCCGCTTGCAAGTTCAGTGTATCGTACCCGCCGACCGAAGCAGGATCAGTTTACATCCTGCATACAACACAGAGGCAGGCTAATGAAGCGCTAGCGATTGTTGCAAACGTGTGTATAATGGCAGAGCCAGCGAAGAAGCAGCGAAAACCCTTGACAGAAGATGCAAAGAAAAGGAAAAGAGCTTCAGACCAAGCGAGGGGGAGTTTCATAGAGAAAAAGCATCAAGCTTGCCTGGTGTCCCTTTAATTAAGAAAAAATATCTCAGGTTTTTATTTGTGTTGGCGTTGCAGCAGTGACATGCAATGAGGTCAAAGGCAGGTGAGACACCAGACAGTATCAGAGCCAGATTTACATGTTTACAGTACAGCTTCAATTCTCAATGACTCTGCAATAACACTACTGTAGAATGGTAGTAATTGTGAAACATGATCCTTAAATTCACCATGTCAGTACTGCCCATCATGACATGGTCAGCTACACTACCAGTCAAAAGTTTGGAGACACTTAGACATTTCCATTTCACTCCATTATAGACCGAATACCAGAGATCATTTGCATTGTTTTTTAATCAGGTCAGCAGTTTTCAGACACACATTACATTATGTGTGTACATAATTGCAAAAGAGTTCTCGACTGTTGTAGAAAGAAATGGCTGATCTTTAATGCAATATCTACATTACCCATTATCAGCAACCATTCATTCAATGTTGCAAAGGCACATTCTGTTAATAGTCTAGTTACATCCCCCATAGGGCCAATAGTAAATCCAGAAATGTTGAGTACCCTAAAGTTTTATTGCAAAAATGTCATCTATAGGCCTAGTGGATTCAACTTGGTTGCTAAAAGTTGCACTTGGCAATTTGCATAAGTAGCATAATAAGATCATTAAGGCGAGACACTACTGGTGAATAGGGTAAAAAACATTTTTTATAGCTATCACCATGAAACTTTCTCAGTTGATTACTAAGAAAAAATGTATTGCATGTTTTTACTATTTTAATGTTACTATCTCATTAATTAGTTTAAACATGATAAGATAATATGTGCTCATTTGCGAACAAACAAAATCAGATCGTGTGATAAAGCCAGGCTCAAAATTATTTTTCCAAGGGAAAACACGTATACTTGGGGGTCTGAGTTGGCGAAACCTTTAAGGAACCTGGTCAAGAGGCAGTGTTGACCTATTATACCATTCCGGCCTTCATCGTGCCCATGAAGAAAAGGATTGATTTTATTGAAGCGTGAAGCATTTTTTTCTCATCTTAACATAAGTAATCAACTTAGAAAGTTTCATGATGATAGCTATAAAAAAATGTTTTACCCTATTCACCTGTAGTGTCTCACCGTAATTTGGTGCGCGGTAGATTGAACAAGTCAACAAGGCACAGCATTCAAGCACAATCTTGGGTTCAAAGTCATCACAACTTATTGTTGAAGTTGCTACATGGCTTCACATCCCAGATATTAAAGTCCTTAGAGAAACAACTGTGACAGAGGATTCCCCCATCCCCTTTAACCTTTTCAAAATGCTAGTGGCACAGAGACCAGTGCAGTGTTAGGTCAATTAACTTAAAGGTTTAGGTAGGCTATACTATATAGCATTCATACTAGACTCCTACAAACCTAATGCATGCTAAATAAATTGTTATATATTATTGAATTATATAATTACTTTTTTTTGTGGTTATTCTTGGCGATTTGGCCATTCTGACATACTGACTACATCCTGACATTTTTGTTTTCTCTTTATTGTGATTTAATAAACTTTAGACTTCAATCATATTTATTATGACCGCCGCGCAGCGAAGCGGCGGTCATATAGGTTTAGTCAGATTTTTTTTTCTTTTTTCTTTTTTTTTTTTTTTTTTTTCTTTTTCGCATGCCCAAATTTCCGTCAATGATTCCCGGGACACTGAAAGACCGGGGTACACGAAACTTGGTGGACATGTAACCCCACATGGATAGCATGGAACCATCTTTTTACGTTTTGATCTGTAGCCCCCCCGCTGAATTGGACCCCCCGAAAGGAGGGTAGGGCAGACACAGTTTTCTGTGAATATCTCGAAAACCGTAGGGTTTAGGAGGACCATTTTTTTTTTGTATGTTGATCTCAAGGGGCCATGTCAACCCATTCCATAACCACTCATTTCATGTATAGCGCCACCTAGTTAAACACAAAAAAGTAAAAATGAGGTGGTGTAATTGAAGGTATCTGTGACCTAACATAGTCAAAACTGCACGAAATTGGAAGTGTAGGATCATTATGACACCCTCTGTATGCACGCCAAGTTTTGTGGAATTCCGTTCATGGGGGGCCACACAATAAATTAATTTATGTTACTATACACCAACTGGCCTGTAGGTGGCCGGAGACAGTTTTCTGTGAATATCTCGAGAACCGTAGGGCCTAGGAGGTCCACCTTTTTTTTGTATGTTGGTCTTAAGGGGGCATGTCAACCCATCCCATTACCACTTATTTCATGTATAGCGCCACCTAGTTAAAAATTAAAAAGCAAATAATTAGGTGTTTTCATCTCAATATCTCTGGCTGACAAGGTCAAAACTGCACGAAATTAAAAGTGTAGGATCATTATGACACCCTCTGAATGCATGCCAAGTTTTGTGTACTTTCGTTCATGGGGGGCCTTACAATAAAATAATTTATGTGTACATTTAGTGACGTACACCAACAAGGATTCCCGGGACACTGAAAGACCGGGGTACACAAAACTTGGTGGGCATGTAACCCCACATGGATAGCATGGAACCATCGTTTTTCGTTTTGATCTGCAGCCCCCCCGCTGGACTGGACCCCCCGAAAGGAGGGTAGGGCAGACACAGTTCTCTGTGAATCTTTTATGGTATGTTGGTCTCAAGGGCCCACATCAACCTGGCTCATAATCACTCATTTGTGATTTGCCCCCCCCCCCCGCCCCCCGCCCCGGTCAAAAATGAAAATGCAATATTATTCTGCTTTAATCGCCCCTATCTTCAGTTAAGATGTTCAGAACTGCACCAAATTTTATGTGTATGATTGACCTGGCATTCTCTGGGGGTCTGGGGGTATGCCAAGTTTCGTAGAATTTCATCCATGGGGGGGGGGGCTAAAAAAATTTGGTTATGTGTACATTTAGTGACTGTACACTCATTGGCCTGTAAATGGCGGTGCACACATATAAACATGCACACACACAGGCACCCACATACTATCGGTATTAGAACGGCCGATACATAATTACAAATTCAATAGGATCAAAAGAAAGCCAAAATATTCATCATCATCATCATGGCTGCATTTTCAGTATTGGCGATAAGTAGTCGTTTGTCCACTAGATGGCGCATCATTGCAGTGAGACGTAATTTTTTTGGAAGTTAAAAGTGGGTTGAAAAAATAATGGACACTTCCTACAAGGACTGTAATTTACCGCAGCGAACATCTAATAAGGACAGGACGATGTTCACATGAAGTGTAAGTGAGGATGAAGTGAGGATGTTTATCGGACATGCTTGGTTTTTACTGCAGGTACGTTAATCTTGTAATATCAATAAGGACCTAGGTAATGTTACCGTTAGCGTTGGTTGAGTGATGGAGGCCCATTTGATTGATTGCATTTGTAGAAAACTATAAATGCGGTTATACCAAGCAAATTGATAGCAGCACTGTTTGTATCTTTCGACTGTCATTTATTGCACGTGCTACAAAATCATTCTGTGCAATGGAAGATTTACCAACGTTACACCGGTCTGATACAGTTTTGCCTATACATGCGTGAGACTGAGACGCCTGTTTATTTTGTTTTAAGTGCGTGCAGGGTGTGAGAGGGGAATCGATGTGCTTTGATTCCAGCTTGGTAGTTGTAGTCTGTGAAATTAAAAAGCACGTGTGTGTGAAGTATCCAAACAATGACACCTTCATTTCATTATGGCTGCTTTAGCAACACACCTTAAGCTACTGTGTAGTGGGTCCCATTTAGAAGTGGCTACTTCATTCGCGCTTTCCTTGACTCATGGAACTGCGTGAATGTTATTACAACTTTTCGCCACGATATGGCAGTTTAAGTCCGCTTGATACTGCCTTGATACCGCCTACCTTATAATCCTACCTGTAGCTTAGGGAAGCTAACCGCTTTCTATTAGGATCTAGTTTGTTAGTTACAGTTTTGTCATAACTCCCTAATCCATTTTTGCATTTAGAATAGCCAGAGCGTGTATATCTCAATCTGAAAATTAAACAATATCGGGTGCCTATGGACTAGGCTGGGTGAACCCAGCCTGATCTGCCCGCTATTTATTTTTTGATTTCTTAAAAGATTGAGCTTGGTCTGATGAAAGCCAGACTAGCCATGGACCTCAGTTACACAATGCAAGGGAACATGAATCAGCCTATATTTGCACGAACAATAACGGACAAAAGCTCTTCAACTTTGGCCCGTTAAAATGTGTATGAACAGTCTAGCGACGCATTTCATCAAGGCCCATTTGGACATGTCAGTTATTTGCACCACTGGTTAGATGTAAAACAGCATTTCGTTTCAGACTACTGTTACTTAATTTGTGCATTAACAATAACGTTTCAGACTACTGTTACTTAATTTGTGCATTGACAATAAAGTATTACATGAACTAAAGATGACTAAAATCTTATGTAGAAGAAGAAATATTCACAAAAAATCCATCCATCCAAAAATGACCTTTGTTTTTGATAGCTGTTGAAAACGGCATGGAACTGACAGAGATGTTTTTGTTTATAAATACATAAAAAATAAATAAATAAATAAATAACATTATGCTGATACCTTTTGCTTTTCCCAAATACAATGTAGCCTACAGGTGTAAGTGACCTTTCATCAATCCAGTTGCAATGGATGAACTGTGATGACCTGCCCTACTTGTGATTGTTTAGAGATTTTAAAGGTTTTATAACAATGCTACATCTTCTTTGGCTATTCTACAATCTATTCACCTTTTCAGCACAAGTAGGCTACTTTCTGTGGAGCCGCACACACACACTCAGGCATGCCAAACAAGCATACACAAAAGTTTCAAGAGTGGGGGATGGAGTAAAAGATGGAGACAAATTGAAGTGTGATTTATTTTCGCGGAATGGATGTACAGGACTGAGCGGCGGTCATATTTTGTACCGCTATGCGGTACATCTAGTTCCTTCTCAAGTTAACAATGAACTTAGATTAATATAGGAATTGAATAGCGATTGTGTGGCTTATGAGGAAACACCCAGCGATACCCTTGGTACCATTAAATGGTAGGCTATAGCAATGTGGTCAGGATACACACTGATATACCGTGGTCCGCCTTACCGGTGACTGGGTCGTGGTCCGCCTGATCACAGAATTCATAGTTTACCCACCTCTTTTGTGTGTGTGTGTGTGTGTGATTATGTACAGTACCCCCGAATGGGTTAAATGCAGAGGACAAATCTCCTTCAGGACAAATACAGTAACTTAACTTAATTACATGTAAATTGAACTAAAAGCGAAAAGTAAGAGGAAGGTCAGATTATCACTTTCCACTAACAAACCTCTGCCATTTCTAAAATTGTGCTCCAAATGGCTCAGTTTCGGCATTGCAGGGAGATACTAGCGCATATTTCTAAGATCTAAATCATTTATCAAACAACACCTGCAGCAATAATTGTGGGCTATCACAAACTGGGCTATTTACATTTATTTTGTCAGATATAATGGCAGGGTTAAGATTATGAGATTTACAATAATTTCAAACTTCAACCGGATTTGTTACTTATGTACACATTACGAGAACAACCGACTTGTATGTTAAGAAGTGTCTTTTAACCCTTAGAACCCGATTGACGCAAAGTGCGTCAAAAAACACACCCTTTCTTCTCTGTTACATTGCTTCGCGACTGTTCATCACAACGAGATAAAACCTTTATTTTATGACAGAGAAGAAGTGGGGCTTTCCAAAGAGACTACGCACTTGTCTGTACGATCAAGTATGAAAATGAAAAAAAATCATGAAATTAAATCAAATTGCATCATATTTACAGTCTATACTTCTCTGCGTTCACCTGCGCACCCATTACTCTCGTTTGAATTACTCGCGAACCCGTGATCGCATAGATATGGCAAGCATATCAGATGAAAGAGGGGAAACAGGGCTATCCATTGGTACCATGGATATCGATCTTTATGGCTTATAAAAACAGACGAAGTGACTGCAAAATATTAACGTCATGTACACAAACCAACGCTGCACACCCATTACTCTCAGAGTAATTACTCGCGGACCCGTGATCGGATATATATGCCATGTATGTTAGATGAAAGAGGTGACACAGAGCTATCATTTGATACCAAATACATCCTTCTGGGTTATAAAACAGACGAAGTGACAGCAAAATAATAACTTCATATAGCTGGACTTACCCCACGTTTTTGTGGCAAAGCATGTTTATAATCCAACGCTATGGTGTGTTTCTCTATGGCAAAACATGTTCATAATCCGGTTTTGAGATCCTAGCAAATTCCTGCATGGCATCCAATTCAAGGCTCACATTGCATCCCAATTTGTTAAACAAAGAAACACCTTTTTTGCCTTTACTTTGTTCATGGTAATGCAGTAAAAAGTTGAGAATCATCATGAGTGCATACACCATAGTCACACATGCTAACAGGCAAACTTGGGTCAAGTCAGGTCAGATCAGTTCGTGTCACAGATATGGAGCGCAGAATGGTCATTTTTCATCGCTAAATAAAAAATGGCATTTATTTCTGTAAATCACACACCACATATTTCTGTAAATTGCTCAGCCCCAGAGTATCCCTCCAACATGGCAATTATATTGCCCGTTTCAGGACAGTCTGCCCTACACACACATGAAATGCATGTAGAGCTATGAGCTTGCTGTGGTGAGATACAGGTCAAAATATAATATTTTTTATAATATGATTTTTATATTTTAATTATTTAAAAATCAAAATAAAATCAATGCTAGTACTAATACATGAAATGATGGCAGATCTGGATAGCCTAGACTCTGCTGAAAAAAAAACAATATATAATATGTGTGTGTGGCACTTACAATGACCAGAATTGTTATATTGTTTATTGTTATACATGAGTTCATGCTACAAAAGTTTCAGACATGATTCAACTGTCTGTAAGAGTGATTTTTATCAAGGGTAGTGTCTGCACCTTACCAGATATTAATGGGTAAATACTGGTCATCAGCCATGGACTTACGCAACACTCTTCTTATTTCTTAATATTTGTGACACAGGTCAGTCAGTGGCAAGAAAATCTGTTCATCCTGTCACAAACCCCTTGGCAAAGGAGCAGCCATGATCATAGAGTCACTGGTGCTGTGTTATCATTTGACTTGTTTCAAGGTGAGAGGTCAGACTGCTTTGAACACATTTTCACATACATATTTCTCAGAGATGTATTGCCATTCACCACTGATGCCCCAATGACTTTCACACTCCCCTCTTTCATCATAGTGCAACAATTGCCAGTCTGAACTTGGTGGATCAGAAGCTGGGACTGAGGTCAGAATAAAAAATGGACAGCTCTACTGTAGCTCATGCTATGTGCAACTAAAAAGTAAGCCTCTTGTTGATTATTTGAGAACCTATGCTTGTATCCCTTTCTTACTGTTCTTATGTTTTAAGTGTTTTTGCGACTTTGTGACCAATGGAGATATAATTTTTCTGACTGGCGCACGCATTGTTTATATAGCAAATGTACCTGTACCCATATAAGCAAATGTGGGTGTGATGAACAAAATGATGTGTCCAGCTTAGGGCTGGGTACCTTTCACATTTAAACCAATATTGGTTTCTGGTGTTCACTACCGGTAAACAACTGTAGTCCTACTTTTTTCATTGTTTTTTTCTGTCTGAATGTATAACAATAGTAGGTGGTAGGAGACTAAAGTGGAGCTAGGTAGTTCAGCCCAATCATTTTTCAATAGACCTACTTTACAAATATACAAATATGCTGCTTAACAGAATGCTGTGATCTGGCTTATTTTCTCCAGGTGTTACTCAAATACGGAATCACAATTACATCATGGCAAAAAAGACTGTAATGTTACCCAGGACTGCCAAACCAATGGTACAGTGGGTATCAGTTAAGTTTGGACGGTTTCCTGCATGAATCGCGCACGAATCACGCATGAATCGCGCACCATATTCTCAGCAGAAATGGCACAAACTGCAGTTGACACAAACAACCTCAAGGTGGCACTTGTCAGTCCAAGTCCGTAGAACAATCAGAGACAGTTGAGCCATTACCAAACATATATGATAATACAATAGCGTGAGTTTATATATCTTATACCCTATTTGTCACGGTTACTTATAGATTTGATAGTGTAACGATAGCGCATGAGACACTTGGAGACTGGACACCAGAGAGACGGACACGTTAAGTCAAAGACGTTTTCTGCTATAATCAATGGAACTGGCGCAGCGAAGATTCTGAAAAAAATGCATTTTCATTTTGTTTAACCCAAACAACAGCACACCTGCTTGCCGACGTTCAAACGACAACGAAAAAGATATCAAAGCACCAAGCAAGCAACAAGAGGGTTGAGTCTGAATGACACTGAGTTGTAGACACTGAGTTTTTGAAGTTTTAGAAATATTTTCATAATAAAAATGGTAATTTAACCAATAAAGGCTGAAAACATGTAGGCTACATGCAAACCAGCAGAAGACTATTATATTGGCAAATCATTGAACACCATTCACACATTGTATTCTGCAGTCTCTACACGTGGAGCGCTAATGTATCTACTGTAAATCATTCAAATCATGTGTGAAAGTCATTAGACTGGAAGCGTTAATGTGTCTATTACGCTCATTAGCCTACTTTCAATAGGCCTACTGTACAGCCTGAGAGGGAGAACATAGCCTACTGTAGAGTAAACAATCAGTTTACTTAGTTACATTTGTTTAGTTAAATCTAGTTTAATACCCTATCTCCATAATATGTATAGAAAGACAAAGTCGGGAAAGTGCTTCAGAGAAAACGTGTTTATTGAAATAATGAACATTCTACATTCTACTGTCTCATGGCCGCCGTCACCAGTATTGCCACGGCAATACTACTTTTTAAAGTAGTATTGCCTGACAAATACTAGTTTTCATACATGAGGTTACACTAATAAACAACGTCACAAACTGCTGCTGCGCTGCGCTTATCCTCAAAGTGTTTTTCTTGGCTGCAACACTTGGCTGCAAGCTCCCCTACCCCACCCCCTTCTTTCACAAGCAGTGCAGCTTTCTGAAGCGGTGCTTTCTGAAGCTAATGTAACAACAAATACCACCAATATTGTTGTGTGGCAATAAAAGTATCCAGGGTTTGCGCAAGTAGCCTAAATATATAAATAAATTAAGGGCATAAAATTCTTAACATGAAAAAGCTTAACGTAGCTTAGGCCTAATGTCCCAAAACGGCAACAAGTCGTTCTACTCCCCGTATGTGCTCATTATAAAGAAAGTTTAACGTGTCCCAAAAACAGCTATTAATCACCAAACGTCTTATAAACAAGTCTTGCCAGGAGCAACACCTTGCAAAAAAAAAAAAATGATAAAAATAGGCCTAGGCCTAATAATGGTTGGAATGGAAAGATGCAAGTTATGTTTTAAAAGCAAATGCTCCCATTACCCCGCAGAAGTTTCAAAGTAGCCTACACCCAGCCTAAGCCTAGGCTACTTCAGAACACCTCATCGACTGTCTGTAGTAGGCTACAACTTTGATTCAATAAAAAGATTTCTAAAGAAAAACATCGCATCATTACTCCTGCCTGGATTCGAACTCAGGACTGCCTGAAAGTTGCAGACCTGCTCTTGAAATACGTGCATTAACCCACTCGACCGTCAGACAACGCTAGCTGCTTCGAGTAGGCCTATTGGTAGGACTGTACACTGGTTGCTCTACAGCCTTGAGTGACCGAATTCATTTTCTTTTGTCATATGAATGCTGTCATTTTGTTAACATTACTGTTAAGGAGATGCTGTAGGCAAAGGCTATATTTCAACCTTGTTAGTGTAGTAAAAAAATTCAGAACTATTCACAAAGTTTCTGGGCAGCATTATGTTCTGTTAGCAAGCAAACTTCTCATGACTGCCGACAAAGTAGCCTATTGCCAGCTGACGAAGCTCTCATTTTAAAACATTACTGAGAGAGAGGCACTGTACAATCAAGAAATCCTGCCACTGAATCCAATACTATGTCTGACATTATGTACAAAACTTATAGGCTACAGTGGACTAGCATGTTGCAGGGGCTGCTAAAAACACACTGACAAACAACACACTAAAAACTCGGCCAATCACAGCCCTTGCTGTCGAACGCTCTGTCCGGTTCGACCGTGGAACGCCACAGTGGACTTATGCTGCCCCCAAGCGGCTGCAGTTGTACTTACATTTCACGCAGCTGCGTGAGTCACGTTTTTCGTGAATGAAGTGTCCATTTTTAACTAGTACCCACTGTAGCAAACCACCATTTATTGATATGATGCACTTTCTACAAATTGCTTACTACTATATAGCTGAATTCTTAGACAGAGAGCTGAATAAGATTACTATTTTACAATTATGCTTATCACATGAAAGAAGCCAACTCTCTGTCTTTGCACAAACACACTCAGTGCATGCACACAATAGATTTTTTCATGATTTTTTAAACATTGGGACCTGAAAAGTTTCAGGAAAGTTTCACGTCACAAATTTTGTCCGATCTTCATGAAACTTGACGTACATGATCTTCAGACCATGCCTCACAAAAGTTACAGAAAGGATTTTTGATTTTCGAAAGTGTTCACCCATCACAGCCAATCGAAATCAGTCACGAAGCCGCCAAACAGGAAGTGAATTAATATCTCAGCAAGGCTTTGATGTATGATGTCCAACCTTGGTACATGGACTCGGGACCCTCTCCTGAGGACGCACAATACATTTGGTATCTTTTGACCACTAGGGGGCGCTATAATCACAGGAAGTAGGCTCATATATCAGCAACGCTTTCATGTATAGAAATCAAACTTGGTACATGGACTCCGGACCCCATTCCGAGGACGCACAATACATTTGGTGTCTTTTGACCACTGGGGGGGGGGGCTATAATCACAGATTACACATATATAGAAACCAAACTTGGTATATGGATTCGGGACCCCACTTTGACCTAGGGGTCGCTGCAACTAGCAAAAAGGTGTTTTGCCGTTACGGATTTTGTCAGAAAAACAAAAATATTTTCACTGGTCACAAATTCCAGTCCTCGCCAAATTTGACTCAGCCCAAGCATCACAAATATCTTGCTTTTTGAAGCCATATAAAAGCATTCGCCCATCACAGGAAATCGAAATCAGCCAAGACGCCAAACAGGAACTGAATTTATATCTCATATTTGGACCCTATCATGAGGACGCATACAGTGGGCATCGCTTTCAAATGACCACTTCAGTCGCGCATTACGAGGCGTGAAGCTTTAGTACCACTTGAAAAAGCAGGAGGCTACTATTAAACATAATTGTTGCCGAGAGTAATCCCAGCCTACGAATTCAATAACAAAATAAATCATGCATAATTAAACATTACCTCGATTTAGGCTATTTGGGTTTGGCTTAAAGCTTGACTACACGGTGGTAACGAAAATCGAAATCGAAATTTGCTGTCTACATTATTGTCAGTGTTGGGGGTAACGCAACTACGCAAATCAAAACAGTGGTGTGATAATTCGGCCAGTAGAGAAATAACTGTTCAGAATTAATCTGTAGCTTTGGGTAGGCTTCTGCAGAAAACAATGTTGTTGCCGATTTAATACTATCTGGCGACGTTTTTTACATGCTACGCAATAGAGGCTTAGACAACTATGACCCACATTTTGGTTTCGTAAATTAATTTGCCCTACTTCTTGACTGCAATGTAGTCAATTGACTGCTTGACATGTCATTTTTATTTTTCTGTACAATTTTGATTATATGATCTGCACAAAAGATAAACTTAGGTAACCAACGACGTCAATATTGTTGTCAAAATATTAACCCAGATTCGAACTCTTGGACAGGGGACTGATAACTGCTGCGCAACAGCGGCTGTCATCTGCCAGCCTTAACGCAATGCGGCACAGAATTATGTGCAGGTGCCCGTTCACGTGCTACTAAACGTCATTAACCACCTTAGTTCAGACTACTGAAGTTTGGAAATCATGGTCCAAACTTACAAAGTACTATGTAAGTACGACTGTTTTGGGAAACAGTCGTAACTTACATGTTGGTTAGTTGAACGATGCATCCTGTTAGTAAAAAGCTAACCTCCGTAGTTGTACGGGAAACGCACCCCAGATCAGCTTGTAAGCCATTAGCAATCTGTTTATTTTATTTTATGAAGCCTATACAGTAGATCACTTGCCACATTCTCACTTTCAATAGACAAATGCAATAGCCATTGGTCAAGTATTGAGTATAAAGCAATTAAGATAGTAGCCTATACAAAAAGTACTTCATACTATCATAAAAATTCGTTAAAACGAATAGCATTTTGCAACTTGACAAAACACTGGATTAAATATCGTAGGCACAGGAGAAAACTTGTATATCCATTGGCCCGTGGGGAGATCACATGCCAGTTGTCTCTCCCTTCAGTGCTATGACTCTGTTGATGACGTTGTCCAGATGGTCTATGTATTTATTGCAATGTTCGGCTGTGAGTTTGTTTAGCCAAAAAAACCTCTATTGCAGATATCAATGCGTCTTTGTTCATGGGTTTGGCCTCACAGCAGAGGCTTAGACAACTATGACCCACGTTTTGGTTTCGTAATTTGCCCTACTTATTGACTGCAATGTAGTCAATTGACTGCTTGACAGGTTATTTTTATTTTTCTGTACAATAAACAAATACATCTGCTTTATGCCGCAGAATTACGCACTTGGCCAGCCTATAGAACGGGCACATTTGGGAGAGAATAGAGAATGTACGCACGCAAGAATCTGTAGGCTATTTGTGGCTGGTTACCAGCAAACAATGTTTAATGCATTAACTCAAGACGTCAAACGTTTTCTAAACAATACAAACAGAAAGGATGCAGCAGGCAGCAAATGTAGAAGAGTAATTTCCAGTGGAAGAACAAAATGCTGAATGAAGCCCAAAGATATGAAGGCATATCTGGCAAGTTGTTATTTTTTGAAGACGTAAATGGTTGGGCTATAGACCTAGTTTGCAAGAAGGAGACATAAAGCGTGAGCATGCCACACTATCCACAGCTGTGGTAGCGGGGGGTAGGAGGATTACTGTTAGCGCAGGATTTATATAAAATTCTTCAACAGAAGGCCTGCCTCGAATGCAGGATTGCCCAAAAAAAAGGCCTGTGGTTTGCGCAGCCTACAGTAAGTAGGTGAGTTAGGAGTCCTCTCGACTTCTTTTAAGCTGTCTCAAAGGTGGAAAGTTGCGTTCGTTGGGGGCAGGGCCGGATTAACAATTCATAGACCCTTGGGAACAAATGTCTGATGGCCCCCCCTGCCCCCCAGCCAACGTGAATCGGGCGGTCAGTTAATAGGCCTATATCGTGAAGATTTTTATTGCCATTTAAGGCACGAGCGCATCTGTGAGGCCAAGCCTCACCAAGTAGCCCGTTTGTTTACAACTAACATTACATTTAATTAAACTGCTTATAGGCTATGCCGAAATAGTTTCAACGTTTTGAATATCAGTATTGGGTGACTTAGGAAATGTTCTCAAAGTAGCCTTATGGCTGAAAGCTGCTTGGGATCCCCCCTGTCAAGCAATAACCATACAAAAAATTAAAAACAGATAACATGATGCGCGTCACTGACATAATGCGCAAATAATATAGCCTAGATATTCCAATATATTTTAGAGGGGATATTCGAACGTAATTTTTGAGCAATTTTGACAGCCCTACTTAAAATCGTTCCGGTGTTGTGTGCCTTCTGGTTTCTCCACCTACTGGTTTCCTTGCGCGTGCATGCGCTGCAGCAGTTGTCAGACATTCACAAACAAGTTGTTTTAGGCGGTTTGAAGTGGCTTTTCATACGCCATGAGCTCCCGGCTACATTACAGCCACTCAGACAAAAGACATGTAAAAAAAAATATGTTTTGAAAACTAGCATTAAACTGGATTCGATCCCACAAAAGCAACACACACGTGACTCTCTCCAGCCTGATTCCCTACTCTTTGAGCCAAGTAATATGTTACGCGATACAATTAACTATTGTAGGCTACCATCAATTAATAACGTAGGCAACACAGGTAACATGTTGTCCAGGCTATCTGAAACAAGTGGTTGCCCTTCATCTACAACAACTGGTTACCTTGGGCTGCTACAGTCGTCAGTGCACTGTGCACAGTAGGCCTATGCTACTCTTTGTGGTTGATCAACTAAAAATAAAAGATGTATTTGGTGATGACATTATTGTAGGCCTAGTAGACCTAAATTCTGAGAAATTAAATGGTACGAGAAACGATCTACATAGCGCACCAGACCGCAATGTCTTCAAGGGTTGAATGAAGGGAGTTTGCAAAAATTAGCGTATTTTTCAAGTCAATAAACATTCTTAATTGTCGAATGTCTTTGTCAGCGAACATCTGACTTTTCAAAAGCATAGGCCTGGTCAGTGGCGTCATGCCCATTGAAATAAAGGGGGCACGTGCCCCCTCGGATATTTCCTCCCTGATAATTTTTTTGATCATAACTTTGTTCCTATTATGCTCCATAATAAGCCAGAGCCTATAACGACTCAAATGTATTCTTCTGGATGTGTAATAAACCGTAGCAAAATAGCTGAAGACCGGTCAACATCAGCCCTTTTCCTAAAATTGGTGTCTGTGTATGTTCCCGTAAAAACTCACACGTGTATTGAGCTCGCAATGTTTTGCTTGTGTTGGACTGTTACAGTTAACTTTAGGCTACAGTTTGAACAGTTGAACTGTTACAGTTACAGTTTAAACAGATACAGTCAATGGTGTTGAAGTGGTAAGTAGTCTAGCTAAGCAATAAAAAGTAGTGGAATTATTTGTAGTTGACCAGGAAATTTTGACTTGGTGATCAAATAGTTAGAACTATGGATTTGATGTTGGCCACGAATTCAGAGCATAACGTTAGCCTACATGGTGTCAGTGTAACGTAGTCTAGGCTACTCTTACAAATATTACAAATATTTAGCAGTCTCCTGGTTCATTTGTTTCCAGTTTCATAGAAACGAGGGTGTTAAATTTGCAGTAACTACAAAATTCAACCTAATAACATTAGGTGCAAGGCATTACGTTGGATGTTTCTCCACTTGTTCTCTTCACGTACAGTGGGCATCGCTTTCAAATGGCCACTTCAGTCGCGCATTACGAGGCGTGAAGCTGCGTGAAGCTTTAGTACCACTTTCAGCCACTGTGCATCGCTCTGCCACTGTACATCGCTCTGTCAGTAGCCTGACTGCCGCCCCTTCTGAAAAAGCAGGAGGCTAGGCTACCTTTAAATGTAATTGTTAGGAATCCCAGCCTACGAATTCAATAACAAAATAAATCGTAATTAAACATTACCTCGATTAAGGCTATTTGGGTATGGCTTAAGGCTTGACTACACGGTGGTAGCAAAAATCGAAATCTGCTTGTGATAGCCTACCAGTGCCGCTCCACAAAACGAAAAAATATTTTAATTTGCTGTCTATGTTATTGTCAGTGTTGGGGGTAACGCAACTACGCAAATCAAAACAGTGTCTTAATTTGCCCTACTTCTTGACTGCAATGTAGTCAATTGACTGCTTGACAGGTAATTTTTATTTTTCTGTACAATAAACAAATACATCTGCTTTATGCCGCAGAATTACATTCATATTTGGCTGACTGCAGACGCGCCACTTCCCTCCCCATATCCCAAGATTAAGATAGTAGCCTATACAAAAAGCACTTCATACTATCATAAAAAATCGTTAAAACGAATAGCTATTTGCAATTTGACAAAACACTGGTCCTCATTTTGCGAATGCGAGGACGATATGAGCCTGTTGCATTTAGTTAGATGTCCGAGTGACGCATAATGTTTGAAAACCACTGGCTCGTAATCACAATAATTTAACACACGACAGTTGGATAGCCTACTTCATCATGTCCCCATGCCTACATTTTTGTGAGTAGCATAGAGATCGTTAAAAACAATAAAGTATGGCTCTCCGTTTGGGACATCGAAAACTTATATTTTCAATAGACTACCGTCGAAGATGCTGACTTGCAAAAGCCTCGGGATAACACGTTATCTCCACTATCATCAGTCATGCCCCTTGATCAAAGTGGGGAATGAAATAAAAGTTTGAGAACCACTGGCTTAACAAGTTACCTGCAGTCCAGAACACAGAATCTGTTGCAATATTCTGATGATCGGCGATGATATCGGCAAATGTTTGTTTTCCAAAGTAAGAATTTCACTTCACCATGCACCTTCGACAATGAATAGCTCATTACACTTGTTACTGTTAAACGTAGGCCTACCTGGTATCATTACAAACATTATTCTGTGTCCTAAAACTGGCATATTTTATGGCATTGTGTCATGTAAGTTCGTTGCAAAATCTAGAGAAATGTGTGAGGTGGTCAGCGGGGGACAATTGAGACACACATTGGATTGTGTTATTACTTGAACATTCCACACTATCCACAGCTGTGGTAGGCCTATCAGGGGCAGGAGGATTACTGTTAGCGCAGGCTTTATATAAAATTCTTCAACAGAAGGCCTCAAATGTTGTCTTGTTTGTGGAGCGCTTTGCTTCGCTTCTGTAATCTCGGCTTCATTGAAAATGAGGGCTTCCCTCAATGACCCTCCGAGAATAAATAAAGATTGAATGAATGAATGAATGAATGCAGGCTTGCCCAAAATAAAGGCCTGTGGTTTGCGCAGCCTACAGTAAATAACAGACCCGCCAGAATGTGCGTTATGATGCTTTTTTACGAGCAAGATGTTTTTGGTACCTTACGCACACTGCATGTTCTTAAATAACAATGATCATCAATAATATTCGACCATTAATTTGGGGAAATGGGCAAGCGTGACCACCTTGATTGGCTGATGATTGTAACGCGGGCATGATTCCAAACACCTCCCTTACGATGATGAGTGACAGGTGACAGGTCTCAGAATGCGTGCGCTACACAAGGACGGAAGATGATGAATAACTGGGGCCGTAGGCTATTCACAAAGGCTTTTATCTTACTACTAGGAGTAGGCTACTCCTAAATCGCACTTAAAGATTTTAGCTTGGAGTTTTCTCTTAAAAGTTATTCACAAAGCCTTTCAGACAACTCCTAAACTAGGAGTGAGTCTTCGTGGCTATGGATGACGTCATTACTCATGCACAAGCTTGACTGAAGTGACCACCTTGATTGGCTGACGATTGTAACGCGGGAATTCCAAACACCTCTCTTCCAATGATGAGTGACAGGTGACAGGTCGGAGAATGCGTGCGCTACACAAGTAGTGCGAAGGACGGAAGATGATTAATAACTGAATAAAAAGGCCTAGCCTAAATGAATAAAGAGTAAGGCAAAACAAATAGCCTAGTAGCCTAATGAAACATAGGCCTATGGATTGATGCAGTAGCATACCTTTGCAACATTATTAAATTAATCTGTCACCATATGCCTAGGCTACGTTTGCAAAGAGGAGAACATTGTAATTTGATTCACAATGAAACGTTACATTTCATTTACATGTTAACAATGAGTAGTTTTGGTTGTTGTTGGTGGCGTTATTGCATCCCTTTTATGAATGCAAAATTATTCCCTCGCGATTGGAAGCTTCTGTTGCGCATAGGCTACGCATTTCAAAACATCGCAACGTAAAATGCCACAAAAAAGCTGTTTATGAATAGGTCTTAGTGAGTTAGGAGTCCTCTCTTAAGCTGTCCCAGACTTAGGTGCTACTTTTAGGTCTAAAATGCTTGGAATTACTTTTTGTGAAAAAATTAGGAGTCTTAAAGTTAGGAGTGACACGACCATTATTTTTAGGAGTTGCTCCTAAATTCGCCAGTTAGGAGCTACTTTTAGCCTTTAAATTCTTTGTGAATACGGCCCCTGAATAAAAAGGCCTAGCCTAAATGAATCAAGGCAAAACAAATAGCCTAGTAGCCTAATGAAACATACGGATTGATGTAGTATCTTTGTAACATTATTAAATTATTATGTTACTATGCCTACGTTTGCAAAAGAGAACATTTTAATTTGATTCACAATAATGTTACATTTAATTTACATGTTGACAATGATTAGCCTAGTTTTGGTTGTTGTTGGCGGCGTTATTGCATGTTAGTTATGCCTACAATGCAAAATTGTTTCCTCACGATTGGAAGCTCCTGTAGCTGCATAGAATTTCAAAACATGGCAAAATGCCGCAGGTTTGTGAATAGGTCTGTGAGTAAGGAGTCCTCTTGACTTCTTTTAAGCTGTCAGAGGTGGGAAGGTGTGATTTGTTGGGGGCAGGGCCGGATAAACTGGGCACAAATGTCTGATGGCCCCCCTTCCCCACAGCCAACGTGAATCGGGTGGTTAGTTAATAGGCCTATCGTGAAGATTTTTCCTGCCATCTAAGGCACGAGCGCATCTGTGAGGCCAAGCCTCACCAAGTAGCTCGTTTGTTTACAACGAACATTCCATTTAATTAAACTGCTTTATAGGCTATGCCAAAATAGTTTTCAACATTTTGAATATTACTGTCGGGTGAATTGAAATGTTCTCAAAGTAGCCGTATGGCTGAAAGCTGCTTGGGATCCCCCCGTCAAGCAATATAACCATACAAACACGCATCCTGCACTCATTGTTTCAAAAGGAGTAATTTTGGCTTTGTCAGAACTGAAGAGCTGTGGACGGCACCGCACGGTATGCCCAATGAAAATAAATTAACGCAACACAACACAGACCCCGCTTCTCTCGCGTCAGTCACTGACATGAACGAAACACAGAACCCGCTTCTCTCACGGCAGTCACTGACAGTAACCTAGAATAAATGCATGGGGAAAAACACTTCCCCATGACAAAGACATCGTAAAACACTGAAAGTTCATATTTTGTCACTAGCAACATACACCTGTCCTTTGTCAAATGTATTATGTTCCAAGTAGCCTATGCGTAATTCTGCTTCATAAAGTTGAACAAATACATTTGCTTATTTCACAGAAAAATATAAATAGCCAGTTAGGGTCTACAGTGCAGAGTTGGTAAGTTATGGTAGGCCAACTTGCATACAAACAGGGGAAATTCTTTCTCTAGCTGAGTAGCCTCAGGTGCGCACGTAGACATAAGGCCGAACATGCAAGCGCCAATGAATCGTGCTCTCACGACAATCACGCCGTTAAACTTAAATAGGTTAACATCACTCTAACTATCACCTTCAAGCAAGGAAAACGATGATTTGAAGACATCTGTTTCGTTGGAAGGGCAAGGGGTAGCAACAGGGCAACACAGAGACAGGCCCGATGGCAGGGCTGTTATGAGAGTATTAAAATATGGGATATTCTACGGGAAAACATTAAAACGGCAAGACAGCGGGGGAAAGTTAAAATACGTGATAAACACGGAAAAAGTTGGCATGCATTGTTTCGGTCCCCGTGCACAGGGATTATTTGTCATATTATTAATCACATATGATTATTTGTGAAATTGTGCAAACAGACGCAACACATTTGAAAAGGAAGGACTGGTAGCATGCAAGCTCACGGGAAAGATTGATTTAAGAACGTTATCACAGTGTGTGGCTGTGGCGCGGGTGGAAGACAGCGACAATTGGCAGGGGAGGGGCATGTCTTTTTTAACAATTCTGTCGGAGGGTCATTGAACAATTTCTAGCAGGCAAGAAAGGGTCATGCAACTTTTGACTGAAGCACTCAAAATTCCTCCGGTGGCCCCTTCAATAAATAACGAACAGTCCCTAGATTGCTGCTGGGCTATATGTCTTGGTTCATGTCTGTTAACAACTCATTGCCGTCAAACGCATAGCCTATCTCGCGGTTGCATCCATTACAAACAAACATGCAATGTGAACGTCTGGGATTGGGGAGAGCACTAAATGCTGTACTGAATAAGCACGAAGTCAAACCTTTAAATGAAAAACACTCTTTAATAATCAAAAAAATAAATAAACTGCTAATGAAGTAAACTTGTGACCATCAAAAATCGTTTATCGCCTGTAACTCCGTGATAACAGGACGTAACAGGAAGGCAATTGGCTGAGCAACGGAGGTTAATATGCTCTATATTTTGTCCAAATGATGTCTGTCTATCATCGTTCTCGGAGAAAACCAGAATGTTTAAGCTCTGGCAGCTAATCCATGTAGTGAAAAGGTATAGGCCTAGGCTACCCCATCAAATGGAGGTCTAAAGTTGTTTTATATAAATGATCGCTATGACCGTGATGTAGAGGGCTCATAACTTAGGTTATTATCCGGTCTCTTGCTCATGATTTGCAGGTAGCAACTTACAAATGAGTAGCCTAGTAAAATATTCAAATATTTAGTGTTAACCTTACTCAGCACTGAAACCTGTCAAACTTCTTTCAAAGACCTTCATCACATGAATTAAGATTAAAATAATTTAATTTCTGAGCACCACAAAGTCAGACCTCAGCAACTTTTTTAATGTAAGATTGTTCTTAGGTCACATATCAATCAAATCATAACAACTGCAATGGTACTGTTTTTAAAATCATGTGTAGTCAAGTGTAAATGTGTGTGTCTAAACATGCTTTAATAAACTGAATTAGAGTTTACAGTTCTTTCACCAACCTATGTGTTTTACATTGACTTACAAAATAGATACTTTAGCTTAGACCTCAGATAGGTGCTTGCTCTGTTAGGTATTTCTGTCCCTCCCAAACTGCATTGAAATGGTATGTTTAGCAGCCAGAATTTAAACATTTCCAGGGGGAGAAATCTCTGGCCCCCCTCTAACATGCAGTGTTGTATAAAGTACTAGAAAGCAATACTTGAGTAAAAGTACAAGTATCGCACTAGATAAAGACTTTGGTAGAAGTGAAAGTTACTTTTTAGAATGTTACTTAAGTAAAAGTCTTAAAGTATCTGATATATACTGTACTTAAGTATCAAAAGTAATTTTCTGATATTTAATGTACTTAAGTATTTAAAGTAAAAGTAAAAAGCAAGCGGTTTTATCTTGAACTTTATTTTGGCTTTCTTATAGTAAAGCATATTCAGGGTTCCCATATCTTCTTAATCTCACTCATCAAATCAAAATCACATTCTTTTCTAGGACTTTTCAGGCACAATTCTCTTAAGTTCAAAGAACAAACAGCATATTTTCAGAGCTGACATCAAAGAAAAAAAACAGAAACAGAAATGTCACTTTTGTATGAACTTTAGGTAAAAATGAAAAATAAATAGCTTATTTCTTTAAAAATAAAATGACCTGCTTGTAGGGAGAAAATTTTGGTCATGTGGTATGAACATTTCTAGGGCTTACTCCCCAGGTCACCATCTCACGCTCACACACACACACACACACACACACACACACACACAGGCCACAATGTCCAGCTACTAATATGCCAGTCATTAGTTGAAACTGAAAAGGTGTCTGTTCATATTCAAAAGAAGCTGGTTTTCAAAGTTGCCAGAATTCAGTGTTTGGGAGTTTCAGGCCCAAGACCGGCCCACGTTTTCCATAGTGGTGGAAATTGGATAAATGAAGCAACATTTCAGCTCTCCTGTAGTTTTTATTAGTACCATGGTTCAACAAATGTGTAAAGGTTATATAATAATTTACTTCAACTAAGAAGTTAACAAAAAATATTCCACTATTCCATAAGTTAACAAAAACAGAAAGAAAGAAAGAAAGAAAGAAAGAAAGAAAAAAAAGAAAGAAAGAAAGCCTTTGAAATGTAGCCTATCCCATGCTTCCACAAATAGGCATATTGAACTAATGTTTAGGCTACATGTTTTTTGCATGGGTAGGCTATATTGTTGTTTGGTGATTTAGCCTACTCCTTTACTACAACCCTCTTCTGAGCAAACAAGGCATATAGGTTTATCATGTAGGGTATTTGCTTTCTCACATTAAATAACTTTAATTTATCCTCGCTACTTGTCCCTGTAGTCAGCCTCCTCATCACTAATTTCGGGCTCATCATTTTCAGTGGTCGACTGGTTGATCTGCTGCTCAGTCTCTCCTGGCCTCTTTCTACCATCCATCCTTCCTGGCGCTTGTGTCTACTGTAGGGCCGGCTCGGCTATCTGTATCTGAGAAAACATTTTGGAAAAGACGGGCTATGTGGACCCAACCAAATCTTTTTGGGAGGGGAGAACTCCCTCACGTAGGCTACAACCCATGCAGAGGCATTGCATTGGTGTCATGCACAGAATGCGGAACATGTCCTACTTTAAGAAAAGATAGGCTAACGTGACAAATGTCAATATTTTTTTCCTCGACCGGCCCAAAAGTGAAGCGGCCCACAGGGAATTCTCCCGATTTCCCACCCCGGGCCCAGTCTTACTCTTCTTGGACTGAAGACAAGACCTGCGATGCTAAATAGCCTTTCACATGCCGCTGAGGCAGGTAGCGGAGTGTTCAGCTTCACAGAAAGCTGCCAATGTACAGAAACATTCCTTGCAAATACGGCCACGGGCGTATGACGTTATCTTCACCACTACCCTGTTCACCGAGTTCACCACTATCGTCGGGGTGGTCGTCTATGATAACGGGAGGTCCTCCAGTAGGTGCTTCCATGGCGGTTTCAGTTGTGCGTCCTCCTTCTTTATAGCAACAAACAGCGCTGAAATAGAGCGCGCAGCGTGCGTAATGCAATCTAGGAGCAGTGATTTGCCAAACCTCCCTTATTGCACACATTTCTTCTAATTTTTTGTTTTAGTAACGAGTAACGAAGATGCTTAGTGGAAATATAACGGAGTAAAAGTATATATTTTATCTAGGAAATGTAGTGGAGTAAAAGTGAAAGTGGACATAAATTTAAATAGTGAAGTAAAGTAGCCTACAGATACGTGAAATTTCTACTTAAGTACAGTAGCGAAGTATTTGTACTCCAATACATTACAACACTGCTAACATGACACCCCCCCCCCCCCCCCCCCCTCCCCCTCCCCGAAAATAATTGCCTGATTGTGCCCCCTCTGAATTTTGGCTTGCATGACGCCCCTGGGCCTGGTAGTCGCTCAGACAAGGAGTTATAAGATAAAGGCAGTACCATTTGTGTCACCTAATTCAGTTCAGTGAATTAGCAAGATACCATCAGAAGCCAACAATCATAAAGCAGAGTTCTTTCTATCTGCTTTACTTTTGTGAGTTGCGACCACCTAGGCTATGTTATAGACGTTCTATGAGGTACCAGTGTTTAGCTGTGTCACAAAACAATAAGCTTTGTCAGACTACTTTTAAAATGATATTCAGGGCTATATACATTTTAAACATTCGGGGCTGAAGACCCGACAAAGCCTTGCGTTAATTCTTCAGGTGGGAAGTGTCAGGAATTTTCATACGAGAGACGCTCTCATTGGTGGTTAGTATATGGAGTAGGGGATTGACAGCAACATATACTGTAGCCAATCACATTATGAGAGATGCTGAATTTAACATTAACTGCGATGCTTTTTTTTTTTTTAAACTGTCCTAAAATTGTGAGAATTGTTCTAAAACTTACTGTTTACCATGTTGTTAGTCGCTTTGGTTAAAAAAGCGTCAGCCAAATGTAATGTAATGTAATGTAATGTAATGTAATGCTTGATTTTAAATTAATGGAAATTTAGCCGGGACTGTAAGCTGGCACACGTGGGTGCTCGATGTTTTCCGTGGGTGCTCGAGCGACGGAACACGGTATTGGCGCCTATGACAAGCGTATCTCGTGGTTGCATCCATTACAAACAAACATGCAATGTGAACGTCTGGAATTGGGGAGAGCACTAAATGCTCTACTGAATAAGCACGAAGTCAAGCCTTTAAATGAAAAACACTCTTTAATAATCAAAAAAATAAACGCTAATGAAGTAAACTTGTGACCATCAAAAATCGTTTATCGCCTGTAACTCTGTGATAACAGGACGTAACAGGAAGGCATTTGGCTGAGCAACGGAGGTTAATATGCTCTATATTTTCTCCAAATGATGTCTGTCCATCATTGTTGCACTCGGAGAAAACCAGAATGTTTAATTTGTCCTGCGTTTCTTCTACGGCTGCAAACGGGATTCACTCGCAGTTAACCAAATATTTCTTTATTAGGGCAGGGCAGGCATATTTCTGGCTATTAAATTATTTCTAAACTAGTCTGCTAAAGTCTGTAGTGAAGTCTGTGTAGGGTTTTCCAGGCTCCATTTCTTTTTACGAGACACCCTGCTCACTTGAGACATCTGCCGGTTGTTTGGGTTGTTGCAGCATCACTGGAAAAATACAAATTAAAGTCGCGTGATCCCGCGTGCGGACCGCGAGGGAAGCTAGCCAAGTCGAAGCACTGCCCACTGTAATACATTTGGTATCTTTTGATCACTAGGGGGCGCTATAATCAGGAAGTAGGCTCATATATCAGCAACGCTTTCACGCTTTCATTGGTTACACAACCATGTGTTTGATGTTGCCATGCAACTCCAGTCTGCTTGGCCCCCTCATGGCTGCTTGCAGCTATCAGAGCTAGTGAGCGGAGCGCGAACGAGCGAGGAGCGGAACGGATGGAATTTTGTTGGATTGCGGAGTGCTTTTTAATTTAGAGGCTGGAGATGCTGCTCTGTTCCGCTCCAATTTCGCTCACGCCACGAGTCTGAGGCATGCCCAAATCCACCCAGAATTCATGTCTTCCTAATAAAACAGAGACCGTTAAATTTCAAAGATATTGGCCATAGTAAGTTCGTTGATGAGGATGGAGTTCGCTAAATATTTTAGAAAGGAAACTGATCATACAAGCGTACTATTCCTACAAAACAACTAGATACTAACAAAGTAGAGCAAGAACAACCATGTGGTGACACTGTTCCAGTGACTAAAGATTCATTTTGGAATCTAAGAAGACACAGTTCGTGGAAACAAAGAAAAACGTGCGTAGGCTAAATTGAATATGCTTCATATCAAGTAGAAGGCTAAAGTAAAACTTGGATGCTAAGCCTGTATTCTTTAGGCAATTAATCCCACTGATCCCTTTAGTTTTAGGCTTACTGTATGTGTATTGACGTTAAGATAATCGGTTAGCCGTTCAAGATATACTATTCGAATATGACTATCTCTATTTGGATATTCTAAAATGCACAGAATGTGCTTCCATAGCATGACATGGCATAACATAGCATAGAAGTCTTGCTATTATTGAAGTTCTGCTAGCTCCTCACTGTCCATTAAATTAGAATTTTGCAGACACAATAAACAATGGATCTGAGACATTTCCCATTTTTACAGTGCATGAAAATGCACTGTACTGTTCTTCCTAGGCCTCTTCTTATTAGAGTGCATGAAAATGCACTCTACTGTTATCTGAATTATTAGAGTGCATGAAAATGCACTCTATTGTTACCCGATTTCTTCTTATTACTAGCCTGGGTGTTCCCATGCTGCCTTGCGCGCGATTTGATTCACGCTGCTAAGGCAGCCTGGAGACCATGGAGCAAATTTTCGCCTGAGATAGGGAACCAATCACAGAACAGGTGGGAAAGCAAGACGATGATGAGCTATGCACAGACGCATTTGATAGACATCCGTGGCACCCAATAAACGGATCTGGGCATTTTTTTCAAATACGAGAAAATGAACGTTTGGTTCCCAGACCACGTCTCATTGAGAAGTGGTGGCACTAGCCAGGCTATCTTATTACAGTGCATGAAAATGCACTGTACTGTTCTTCCTAGGCTTCTTATTAGAGTGCATAAAAATGCACTCTACTGTTATCCGAATTTTTCTTAATATTATTATTCTTCTCACGCTTTTTGTGCGTTTAATACAGCTTCAACCGTTTAACTTAGAAACTTCATTCAAACTGCGTTGCGTAGGTCTTACTTATGTGACTTCAGCTATGTATTTTTCAACTTTGTAACTTTTATACTTTTTAAACTATTAATTAAAAACTACTAAAATTTCCCCATTGACTTAACATTAGATTATGACATCACAAAAGAGCAACTAGAAAATGTAATTCCAGGGAATTACGAGTGCATGAAAATGAAGCTAGGACAGACATAGCATAGCTTAATAAAAAGTTGATAGTTTAGACGTAGACAGTTTAAAAGTTGAATGTAGATAGTTTAACAGTTGTTAATAGATAGTTGTTAATAGATAGTTTAATAGACAGATAGTTTAATGAATGTTGAAAGTTTAAAAGTTATATGTAGATAGTTTAAAGGTTGTTGACATACTGATAGTTTAATGCGTGTTGGTAGACAAATAGTTTAAAGGCTCTATATAGGTAGATAGTTGACGATAACTGACAGTTGGAATGGCTCTAATGTTTGCTAGTAGTTATGCTAACAAAGCTAATTATTTTGACCAAGTTACTTAGTTAACTTAGCTCATGTTTTCTAGTAGTTTTGGAAAAAATGTTAACAATGTTAACATGCTAACCATGTGACTCAGCTAATCATTTTTAGCAGTTTTGCTAAAATGCTAACAATGCTAATGATGCAAACTAGCTAGTGAGGACTTTTATTTTGAAACAGTTGAAGGCAGAGTATACAGTTGATGGGAGTCATAGTTGACAAACAGTTACAGTAACAGTTGAACAGTTAAAAAGTTGGATAGTTTAAAGGGACTTATTATTATATTAAACTTATTTTGAAACAGTTGTGGGCACAGGAAGCAGTTGAACAGGATCTGCAGTCTTAATACAGCCATATTGTATGCTTAAAGCCTGAGACAGTGGCTCCAGGTGGCCTGAACACCTGGCATAGGATTGTAATTAGAGTGCATGAAAATGCACTCTATTGTTATCCAAATTATTACAGTGCATGAAAATGCACTGTACTGTTATTCCAAGGCATTTTATTACAGTGCATGAAAATGCACTGTACTGTTCTTCCAAGGCATTTTATTATTATTACAGTGCATGAAAATGCACTGTACTGTTATTCCAAGGCATTTTATTACAGTGCATGAAAATGCACTGTACTGTTCTTCCTAGGCTTCTTCTTCTTCTTATTATTATTATTACAGTGCATGAAAATGCACTGTACTGTTCTTCCTAGGCTTCTTATTAGAGTGCATGAAAATGCACTCTACTGTTATCCGAATTCTTCTTATTATAGTGCATGAAAATGCACTGTACTGTTCTTCCTAGGCAACTTCTTCTACTTCTTCTTCTTATTATTATTCCTGCTTACCACTTTTTCCGTACGCAATGTTCAATGTTGCAAACAGTTTAACTTAGAAACTTCATTCAAACTTTGTAACATAGGTCTTCAAACAGATCGGGTTGGTATGACTTTTCAACTTTTATACTTTTTAAACTATTAAAGAAAAACTTTTTAAAAATCCCCATAGACTTAAAATTGCCGATTGTGACATCATAATACGGCCGTTAAGCAATTAGAATCCTATGGCAGGTGTTCCGGCCACCTGGATCAACTGCCAGTCTCAGGCTTTAAGCATACAAACTGGCCCTATTAAGACTACACATCCTGTTCAACTGCTTCCTCTGACAAAAAAAAATTTCAAAATAAAAGTCCTCACTACAACATTTCACTGTTAAACAATTTAACCCTTTAAACTACTGAACTTTTTAACTGTTCAGCCATTGTAACTGTTACTTGTCATAAACTATGACTCCTACCCACTGTAGCTAGTTAGCATGGTTAGCATAGCATTGCTAACATTTTTAGCAAAACTTCTAAAAATGATTAGCTAAGTTAGCTAAGGAACATGGTTAGCATAGTTAGCATGCTAATTAGCATAACTGCTAAAAACGATTAGCTAGGTTAGATAAGTTACTTGGTTATTAGCATAGTTAGCATTAGGGATCGACCGATATGGTTTTTTCAGGGCCGATACCGATATCAATTATTACTAAAACAGGAGGCCGATAACCGATATGTAAAACCGATATGTAAGTTGTCAAAAAGGGGGGTAGGTACTAAAGGCGATATGCTGCAAAAAATTAATTCAAAAGCATTTAATTATGCAAACTTTTCTTTCTTCTTTTGATACACAATTGTCTATCAACTTGCATCACTTGCAAGTGTAAATCCTGTGTATCATGTTAATCCAAGAGCTAAGTGATAGCAATTATTTTCATAGACTAGGCCTACACAATGGGCTATGTGCTTGTTAAGGGACCTGTCACAAAGAGGATGCTTTGCCATCGTGTGTGTGAGTGCACGAGAGAGGGAGAGGAAGAGGTGCATGCGTGATGGCAAGTGTTACGGTTGAATAGTTTAACAAAACAGTTTTAAAATAGTTCTTAGGCTATTTAAGTATGCAATTTGTGTCCATGTGTAGACTACAAGCTACACTTTTGAGAGCCTAAAGCTCAGGACGCGATTTAGTTCAGGTCGGATTAAATTACGGCTGGCCCTGGGTGCATGTTATCTTTTCTGACAGTCCGTTTCAAAAAGGAGCAATTAGACTTTTTGACGTTCACTATCGCATAATTTCGGACTTGTCTGTACTATGTCCGCCGTGGTGTCCCGTTATTCACAATTAACCAACGAGGCAGAGGCAGAGAACTCCCGACACGCAGCACCCGAGTTTGTAGGCTAACTAGTAAACAGTAACGTGCATCAATCAGGAATTCGCTAAATGAAGGAAGTGGGTGCTTTACTTATTGATCCGGATCAAAGAGAATAGCTTACAAAGTGGTGTTTTTGTAACTTCAGTGTTAGATGATTGTGATTCATTGCAACTTCAGCAATGTAGGCTACCTTCCTTACCGTCGAAAAAAAATAGCTCCGTACAGCTGAAGCCCAGTCTACAGTCTGCCTCAGTGAGAATCCTAAACTTTGTCTGTGTTCAGTCTTCGATCCTGATTGGCTGCATTCGTGCTAACTAACAAATCAGACGGTGTAGTGGGCGGGACAATGCTCTTGACCACAGAGTAGCAAATGCAGGGAGTGAGAGACGCTTTACAGACAAAGTAGCGCGTTTCATTCTTTATCCATTTCAATATCAGTTTATCGGTGGAAAAAATGACCGATACCAATTATTATAAAAATGCTAAATATCGGCCCTAATAATCGGCCAGGCCGATAATTGGTCGATCCCTAGTTAGTATGTTAACATTGTTAGCATGCTAGTTAGCATAACTACTAAAAATGATTAGCTAGGTTAGCTAAGTCACATGGTTAACATAGTTAGCATTTTAATATTGTTAGCATGCTACTTAGCATAGTTAGCATAACTACTAAAAATGATTAGCTAAGTCACATGGTTAGCATAGTTAACATGCTAGTTAGCATTGTTAGCATAGTTCTGTCAGGTCCATTAAGTCAAGAACAACACAGCAATAAATTCTTTAGGAAATTTTATTGAATATATTACAAATTAAATTTGGCGGTATGGCTCTGTTCAGAGGGGCCCCCAGACCTTTCATGAGCACCATGAAAGAGCAGTGAGCCTGGGGACAGCAGCAGCATTAGGGGGGACTCACACAGTTTAACACTGAGCGAGCTAAACTATTCCCCCATATGAACAGAGCAGGCAACTATGACATAAAGCCTATGCCATGTTATACACGACAGGGTGGAGCAGGGGAGGACGTGGGTTGCATAAATGCGAGCAGCAAGCAGTTAGGAATAACTAAAGCAGCTTTAAATAAGGCGCCCTGTTTGGATGTAGCCATTTAGAAGCGAGGGGAGTGCGAAGGGAGTTGACAGCTGATCAGCTGACGCCCATAGCGGTTTGTAGCGCCTTGACTACTTGGCCTGTCAGAACTGACGCTGAGGCTCAATTTATCATTTTTGACAAAATGATTAGAAACATAGTTAGCATAACTGCTAGCAAACATTAGAGCCATTCCAACTGTCAGTTATCGTCAACTATCTACCTAAATAATTTAACCATTTAAACTATCCACCTATTTAACTGTTCAGTCATTCCAACTATATTAAACCTTATCTACCAAGCAAATAATTTAACCATATAAACTACCCATCTATTTAACTGTTCAGTCATTCCAACTATATTAAACCTCATCTACCTAGCAACCAATATAGTTTGTTTTTACTCTGTATATTTTACATCATATTTTTGCATTTTCATGCACTGTATTTCCTTCAGGAAATGCGTTTCTAGTCTTTGCTGTGTTAATGTATTTGATAGTCTACACCAGCGTTTCTCAAACTGTGGGTCGCGAGGAGACATGCCAGGTGGGGCGCGAACTGACGTGAAAAACAGGAGTTTTTTAAATGTATTTTTTTATCTGTAGCCTAGGCCCAGGTAGCACCCGATGCGCAATGGATGCACTGTGTTATTCATAGGGAAGCGCTCGTGTCAAGGCAGCTTATAGTCCCCACCTGAATGAGATTTTGAACGAGGTTGTGAGAGTGGTGAATTTCATCAAGACCCGGCCCTTAAAAGCGTGTCTATTCTCCGCACTTTGAGAGGAGATGGGAGCTGACCAAAAGGCTGTACTGTTTCACAGCGAGGCAAGGTGGCTTTCCCGAGGCTTTTTCTCCTTCTTGGAGGAAGAGCGCATGTTTGAATCTGCAAGCACGTTCACTAATGAACATTTCTTGACGAAGCTGGCCTATCTTAGTGATATATTTGGAAAGCTCAATCAGTTAAATCTCCAGTTACAAGGCAAAGACAAGCACCTAGCAGATAAGATCACTGCATTCAACAAGACGATTGTGTGTGAGATTAGGTGCAGATCTATTTAAAATCATTCTATTCAGCACATTTGTAGGCCTATCATATGTTGACTATTGATGAGATTTGTATATGTCTATGATCCTATTCACTATTCTCGACAAAATTTATAAAAATAAATATTAATAAAACAATTAAAAAAAACTTGTTAACAATTGGTGGTGTTGGGGGTACTCCGGAAGATCATAATGTCTCAGGGGGTACATGCCTGTTAAAAGTTTGGGAACCACTGGTCTACACAATGCAGAGAAATGAGCAGAAAATAAAAGGGAGACCACTGAATTCACAGTCTAATGAAGGAAAGACTTTCCATTGCATTGCTAGAAACTCATCGTTGCACCGTACCACAAAGATCAGGCGCTATCCACCTTAAGTTCTTGATAATGCACTCTCAAAGGATCAGTGTTAGCAGCGCGAATAACACTGTCGGTTATTCAAATATTTAAAATAATTTATATGCACACCCCTAATAAGTCCCATGTTTGAAATGTAATAAAATGCCATCATTGTTTCCTGTTAACTGATGAGAGTGTCTGCATTTTTCTTTTACAATGGTCACTCTGGATCCCCTGCAGCTGGTCATCCCACTGTCATGTGATGTTCTTCATGGAATGCTGTTTGAGGAGGAACCACTTCAAGAAGAAAAACGTATGAACCCTGGCTTCAACTCCTGTTTAGTATATTGAATATTGATTTTTTCATAGTTGATAATGGTCATTGGACCAGATGGTGGTACAACAACAATGTGATGCTTATAAATTACTGCAGTTGAACGTTGATCAGCTTTAGGCAATATAATACAATTGAATTAGCCTTCAAGGGATTTGTCGTTAGTTGCGTTTCCATCCAACTCATTCTTAAGCACATTCATTTTTACATACAATTTGGCTACAAAAGGCTAATTAAAAATGGATATTTCATAATTAAGGGTACAATTCTGAACAGCTGTTGGATCAATAAGTAGGATTGTGTATTCACATTTTAAGCTAATTTAAAATGTTTCCAGTCAGGAGTTCAATGGTAACTAGGTAGTGTCAGAGTAAGATTTCAATGGGCAGGATTCTTTTGATAATTTGATTTAAGTTGTCTTACTTGTGCAATTTACCCCTTTCTGAATGAGAATGAAGTGTTTATATAAAGTGTTAAAAAAAATTGCTTGTACATAATATTGGACGGGTGCATGCACCTGCAGATATTGTTTTAAGTATAATATGCAGCACAATGTCTGCAAGTTGTATTGCACTGTTGTTATCACACAAATTCATTATTTATGTCTTGACTTATGAAACTGCATTACCCCAGAAATAAGAGGGTCCATAATATTTGCATTAATATGGGATGAATATGAGGTTTAATTACTGTTTTGTTTGTGACTGATTTGGTCTTCAAAAACAAGTTGATCCTCCATTCATGTTGGTCATTTTGCATGACCAAAACAGTAGAAAAGCACTTCGACCACAGTCTTCTCTTTCATCTTGCAAATTCCAATATGCTAGTCCATGTGGTGGAGCAGAGTACATAAAGTGGAAACAGTTAGATCTAGATCCAGCTCTTCTTCCTGGATCTTGTGTTCTGCAGTGAGGACCATCTCCAGTTTTTAAAGTACAGATTTGTCCATTTTCATTGTGCCAGATTGAATTTACAAATAGACCAAAGTAAGCAGGGCTACCCTGTAGTTAGTATCAACAAGTGGGGCAGTGGTAGGATAGTGGCTAATGAGCTGGGCTAGCTTGCAGTTATTTGAAAAGTTAAGGGTTCAATTCCCAGCTTCCACGGTTGAACTTTGAGCAAGGCACTTAACCGTGAGTAAGCTTAAATTAAGTCCTACATGGGTCTGTTGGCCCTCTAAGTCAATGTAAATAGAAATTGATGTCCATGGAAATGGCAATGTTAGCCAATATATCTTTTTTGTATACTCCTACAGAGGGAGAGGAGTATGAAATCATTTAACTTATTTTTACTCAACTAATCAGGTTTCTCTCTAGACCCTTTAAAACTATTTTGGGAACCAGTGATATTTATGACATTGACCATTGTTTTTATTTCAGAGCCATTAGCTTTATTTTACTTTCATTTACACTCTGTCAAACAGCAGACATACTTTGGGAGATGGGAAATGGTTATAATCAAAGATGTTCGATATTGATTTTTCTTTCTTACATGGGAAATGTGTTTATCATTTGACTGCATCAATAAAAAGAGGAAAACTTCTGGTGTTGTCCACTTTTTTTGTTAAGATAATGAGGAAATCCTGAGAGAGAACCACGAAGGAACCATGGGGCATATTCTTGCATGCTCCTAAGTAAGAAGAAAGTGTACAGCTACATGCTTCAGTGTTCAAGTTTGATGTGGATGTCCGCAAACAGTATTCCTATCTTGTAATCTATAAGTATATAGGGTAACCTATAGATAAACCATCTCAACACATAAATATGGCTAAAATTTAAATGTTATTGGTTAGACTTGCATAATATCACATAACAAGCATCTGTGTGAGTTTAGTCCTTGCATGCTGAGATTGAGCTCATTATAAGAACTTATGACAGACTTGGAATCCTTCGGGGATCCGAGAATTTTGCCAGGGACATTTTTAAAATTTGGACTGATAAATACACCATTTTAATGCAGTGTGAGACAGAAAATGTAATCCTAAATCAGGCATCCTCTGACTCATATTATGAGCATTACCCAATACACACAAACTGCCTGTGTGAAAACATTTACAGACATAGGACATGGGCATCACCATACTGTAGGTTACCCATAAATGGGTGGTTGACATTTTAGGCTGAGAAAAAAAAAATCAGATATTAGGAGGGAAATCAGTCCTGTTGTAATTAAGCATTTAGTGAATTACGATTTTGAAAGAATTCACTGTTCCACACCATTCTTTTGTTGTGCAGCCATTTATGTCTCTTAGTCTGTGTTTTGATTATGTGTTAATGTATAATGTGTGTATACATGTGCATAATATATTATATATATAGCCACTAATACATACCTAATTAATGCCTGTATTAGTGACATGTAAGGCATGTGTTAAGCAACATTAATAATTTGTTTGGCGTGTATTCACAAATTTCTTGTTCATGACGAATTAGGCCTTTATTCTTGATAAAATCTTTATAATGACCTAGTAAGCCTTGATCTCTAATAATTAGTAGTAAGTACCAAAAGAGAATATGTATAACCCACTGCATGTATATCCTCAGTTTTTTGTTGTGTTATAGATAGATAGATACTTTATTGATCCCCAGCGGAAATTCAAGGTAGCATACAGACAACACACACATTCACTAAAAGCAGAAAAAGTAATTAAAAGTATATAATATAAAAAAACACAACTAAGCAATAAGGACAATAGAAGATAAAGAATATACTAAAATACAAATTATACTAAATAACACTTAATCTAAATCAATTAAAAAAAACAGTATCCACATAGTGGGTGATTAATCAATCAAGAGGCGCTTGCAATGACTGAGACAGGGACTGAGCCTGTGATTCTCTGTGCATAATAAGGTAAGGTAAGGTGCTCTGTGTGAATGAGTGTCATGGTGATGGTGCAAATGAGTAAGTCAAACAGTGCAAGAATAAAGTCTATATATCTATATATATAACTTTATTAAGAAAAGGTATAAGTGTGGCCACAGTTCGGCTGTGGCATGGAGGGAGGGGTTATGCATATGTGCATATAGCACGCAAACAGTGAGGCAGAAGACAGTGGTAAAAAGTGGCTAGTGGACAGACAGTTCAAAACATGGAGGGGGTGAAGAGGCAGACAAACTATGCGGAGAAGTCTATTTTTTCCTCTTCCCTTAAGTGAAGCATTGAACAGTTCAATGGCCCTGGGGACAAATGACTTCCTCAGTCTGTCTGTTGTGCAAGGCAGTGAGCGAAGTCTCCAGCTGATCAGGCTCTTCTGCTTAACAATAGTGCTGTGGAGTGGATGGCACTCATTGTCCAAGATGTTGATCAGTTTGTTCAGGGTCATTTTGTCAGATATTGAAGTGATGCACTCCAGTTCAGCTCCCACTACAGAGCCAGCTTTCCTTACCAGCCTGTCAAGTCACCCCGCATCCTTCTTCTTTGTGCTTCCTCCCCAACATACCACTGCATAGAAGAGGACGCTGGCAACAACAGACTGGTAGAATATCCTGAGGAGCTTGCTGTACACATTGAAGGACCGCAGCCTCCTCAGGAAGTACAGCCTGCTCTGCCCTTTCTTGTAGAGTGCGTCAGTGTTGGCTGACCAGTCCAGTTTATTGTCCAGGTGGAGACCCAGATACTTGTAGGTGCTTACCACCTCCATTGACCCCATCAATGGAGACTGGTAGCAGAGTGGGCTTAGACCTGCAGAAATCCACCACCATCTCCTTGGTCTTTGAAGTGTTGAGATGAAGATGATTGAGTTTGCACCATTGCACATTGGTATGATGCAATCTGAGCAGTAGTTTTACGTAGTGTCCTCTTAAAATTATTTTGAGTAAAATACACATTGTTATACTGCTGTCAGTTTTTATCCATTAAGACATCGAATTTGGTTTATCACATAATGCATCATATTACACAATATTACATTTTCATTTAAACATTTTTGCAACTCATGCAAAAGTTGCATGACCCTCCCTTGCCTGCTAGAAATTGTTCAATGACCCTCCGACAGAATTGTCAAAAAAGACATGACTCTCCCCTGCCAATTGTCGCTGTCTTCCGCCCGCGCTGCTTTGCGCCACGAAGACACACTGTGATAACGTTCTTAAATCAATCTTTCCTGGGAGCTTGCATGCTTAGGGTGACCAGACGTCCTCTTTTGCCCGGACATGTCCTCTTTTTGAAACCAAAAAATGTGGCGGAATTTCAAAGTCGTCCGGGATTTTGTTATTCTAGCCTCAAACATGTTTACAGCGAATTTGCATTGCTCTCTCTTTCATTCATGGATATATCTATGTCTTTCGTTCACATACTAGTCACGGCCTCCCCCTACAGTTCGCTTTGCATTGAGTGGAAAGTGTAGGGTGTAGAGCCTGACCTTAGCTACCGTCATTGGTCGATAGTAATCTCAAACATTTAATTGGTCACCTCAATAGCGCAAACTTCCTTTATTCGAAAATGAGTTATTGTCATTTTTGGGATATTAAAGACTTCCTTTATCATGTGGATAAATATCTATACTCAATTTGATTGTTTTTTCAAAAAAATAGAGGGTTGTGTTCACAGTAACTCCCAAAACCATACTGCCCTACAAAGCCAAAAGGCAGTAACTGACCAGAGTGTCAAACTGAGAAAAATGCAATGAAAATCTGGTGACTTGTTGCCATGATGAAGAAATATGTGTATATAAAAAATCTTGTGCTCAAAGTTGACCTTTAACCCTTATTTGTCAGATACTGTACTCTGCCTTTGTATTATGTACTAAAAATTAGGAGCATTCTACAGCATTATAAAGAGCCGTGTAATAAGTAAGGGATAATGTATAGAACGCCGGTCATTATGGGGAAAATAAGTCCCGACGAAAATAAGTCCCGACGGGGCAAACCGGACCGAACCGGTCTTGTTTCGCCCTGAAGGGATTTATTTTCCCATAATGACCGGCGTTCTATACATTATCCCGCTTATTATACGGCTACCTGCCAAAACGAAAAAATAAACTCCACGATATGTCTCTTTACACTTATTTGTTACGGTTTCGTCGTGGCTTTTGCTGAGAAACAAATAGTTCGCAACACACGCTGAACTTGAATCAAACATTCTTTAGAACTCAGCTGATCAACCGTCTGCTTTCCAATTCCAATGGAAGAAGTGACCGGAATACTTGCGGAGTGATATGATCAGCAGCACAAAACCCGTTGCCATTGACAGCGGTAATTATATGTTTGCAGCGAATTTATTTTACCGTAGAACGTTGGGAAATCCCATTCAAGTCAATGGAGCGTTCTACTAGCATTGTGAAGAGCCGTATAATAAATGGTAATAATAATGACCTCTAATAGTAAACAGAACGATTGGCTGTAACCACTGACTACATGGAGGATTTTAGTTACTGGCTACGTAGCAAGAACACCTGTGTTGCTGCCAGACTCTCACTGTGACTGTTCTACAAACGCCTCTGCTGGTCAGCGCGCTCTCTGGCTGCTCTGACAGCTCGAGCCGTCCCTGTACTGTTCTCTCCAGGTCTGGGACTGACACTAGACACCCAGGCCTTTTCTTCTTTGCCTGGCCCTTACGTTCTCAAATGTCTCATTACCAACAATACCAGTGTGAAAAGCAAAACGTTAATAAAAACTGTTATATGTAGTGATCGGGTAAGGGTGAGCCGCTTGAAGAAGACATTTTCTGGATTTAGGAGTTTTTTTTTCTAGGCGGCGACCATAGACACAGAGACATTCTCTGATAGACACATAGGGATAGACAGTAGCGAAAACGGAGATGGGGGAGGGAGGAGGAGAGGAGGGCATGGCCAATGTGCGTTTTGTCGTTTCTACCACTAGCAAATCATTGTTTTCCTACATGCTGCCCCCAACTGGATTGGCGTGTGGAGTGTGAATTAAATAAAACGAAATCCTGACGGATTGTGCCTTTAGGGATAGCCTGCACACTGACAACAGCAGATGTCAATAATCCTCTATCTACTGCAGCCTATATTCAGGTGAATTAAATATGTTGGCATAACATCCCAGATAGCAATTTCCTTTGGGCCGGATCCGCATAAAAGCCTTTAGATCCGCCTGTAGCGGACATATGGTATCTGACTGTGGGCCAGGTCTGTTCCCGATACAGGTTTCAGCTCTGCTAGCAATGCTGTTTTATCACCGGTTTACAGATTTGTCCCAGGTCCAATTTCCGCAACTCAACTGGAAGTCAGGAGATGCGTTTAAAATACAAAACACTGATTTGGCCCAAACCTGTAATACGGATATGAGCCGAAGGACCATTTTTTCACAGCAGACCCAGGTGGTAATGATATTAATTAAGGTGCTGATTCTAAATTGACTGTCCTTTCCCTACTTCATTGTCAACTGGCTGCTAAAGAAAAAAAAAGGTATTTTGGAATGGCACAAATTTAGAAACCATGGGGGTGCACTATGTTCCCATGGCCACTTCATTTCTACAGTAAGGCTGGAAAAGAAGATATAGTTGGCTCAATATTGATCATATGTTCGTTTCATTATTTTTATTATTACCTAGCAGTGGTAAAAGTAGTCAATTGTTGTTTGTGTCAGATCTAACAGTGCTATGAAACAACCCCATATTCTTGCCACGCATGAAGAAGTCCAAGCAGTAATGTTAATCAAGGATCTTTGGTTTGCTCACTATCAATCTTTTGACATGATTTGCCAGCCTGGGGTTGGATTAGGACAGCCCAACCTTTCAAGGTAGTATCTGCTTTTTATCTCTGTTGGTTTATTCAGAGACAACAACAAGCAACCGAGCGATTGATAACTTTACTATTATTTTCCAGCAACAACAACTAGCTTAACTTAAGCAAAACAGCTATCACAATAACTATTTTGGAAAAAAACAGTGATAACACTAACAGGATCACTGATGATAAAAAAATAGTGTAATTGTGACTTAGCCTATTTGCAAAAAGGAATAAATGTGGAATTAACACGACTTAAACTTTGTCTGGGATTGCACTTCTACAGCCAGGTTGTTGAATAAAAAAAATAATAAGACACTTATGTGTAAAGTTTTTTTTACCCCCCTTGTGTTTGTAGCCTAGCTTATGTTTACCAGTTGAGCTGTTGGGAAAACGTTACGAACTTTAGCCTGGGTGAACCTATAACGAACCTGTTAGCAAATGTGTAGCAAACAGATTTTTCAGGATAATTAGCCCTAATTTCCAATCACATTTCACATGTCAAATAAAGCCGGCTGATGTCTGATAAACGGGTCCGTACCACACACAATAAGCGGACCCGTATTGCATATGATAAACAGATCTGGAACACGTCAGTAACACAGACTACCATACGGAACTGGGCCAGTCTTAGCCCTTATTGGTACCAGATCCGTCAAACGGATCCAGACCAATTTTGGACCAATGTGCGTTTGGACGCCGGATCAGGTCCATTATGCAGATCCGTGCCGGACGTTGTGGTAGGTGTGGCCCAGTTCCGTCCCAGTGTATGTTTGCTATCTGGGATGAGGGATAGATGTAGGCCTATTTCTTTACAAAAGAAATATCTAATAATAACCCAGACAGCAAAATATATTTGGGCCAGATTTGGTCCAGATCTTCATTAGCATTTGGCGCAGATCCACTAAACGGACCTGCTCCGGGGTCATTTCTTCCAACGGGCCAATACCGGAACAATGCACTGCCTCGGCCCGGGTATGCAATACATGCAGTGCTACTAGTGGCTAGCTACAGACAAAGTGGGTAGCGCTAACATGGCTACGAATTTGCAGCGAACACATATTGCACACGATATTCAGCGGTTTTGGAGAATAATAAGCAAAGCTCACCAATTTAGCCTTAAAGCTCATGTTCACATAGTTGTGGATGCATGTTTAAAAGAACCTAGCTGCTAGACTACAAGCTAACCGTAGCTACTACCCAGCTTGTCTGGCACGTTTCAGGTTGTCAGAATTTCAGAGTAAACTAAGTTTGTAAACTTTCATGTTTAATACAGGCCTAAATATTTAGCAGACTAAGATGACATCAACACCAGTTTACATTTAAAATTATACTTATATAATGTACTTACCAATAATCACAAAGACGGTGCAGCCTGTAGTCTTCCACTCTGCATAATCGCATAATGTAGAGTTGCAGGTTTATGTGGGGTAAAAGTGTTCCGTTAGTTGTGGCGCGTCAGGTCTGCGCAGCTCCTGCGGATCCGGCCCACACCCGCCGGGCGGACTCAATTCAGTCGTGGCGCGTCTGGTCTGCGAAGCTGCCCCGGATAGGCGCCGCACCCGCTGGATGGACTGTCACAGTCAGAAGCTACAGACAAGTCTGGAGCAAATCTGCAGAGTGAGTGCGACTGCTGCACGAATCTGCTGATTCAAAAACGTATCTGGCACAGATGTAAATGCTGTCTGGGAATGGATTGAAAAGAGGTAGGCCTAATAACAGACCAGACATGATTGAATAGATATAAGAAAATGGACAACATATCCACATCAGTCCCCATCAACACAACTGTTTTCATAGGTCAGGACTATTAAGCTCTAAAACAGATTGTTCAAAATTATAGAGCTACTGTAAAAGATTCATGTATTTTCAGAAACACCTTGGATCAAATTTAGAGATGGGCTATGCAACATTAAAGATAGGTCGCCATCCAAATGTATCTTGCGAGTATAGAGCTCAACAGCCCCGATGTTATTGTAATTATAGTTTTTGCACATTTAAAACTTTCATGTTTTCAAAATAGTCTTTTGAGGCCAGCGAAACAGATGTCAGCGAAACAGATGTCTTCAAATCATTGTTTTCCTTGCTTGAAGGCGAACTTAAGAGTGATGTTAACCTATTTGAGTTTAACGGCGTGATTGTCGTGAGAGCACGATTCATTGGCGCTTGCATGTTCGGCTGCATGTCTACGAGCGCACCTGCCTACCATCAGGCTACTCAGCCACTAGAGAAAGAATTTTCCCTGTTTGTATGTTCACTCCAAGTTGGCCTACCATAACTTACCAACTCTGCACTGTAGACCCTAAACTGGCTATTTATATTTTTCTGTGAAATAAGCAAATGTATTTGTTCAACTGAAGCAGAATTATGCACTAGGCTACTTGGAATGTAACACAGATGTATGTTGCTAGTGACAAAATATTAACTTTCAGTGTTTTACAATGTCTTTGTCATGGGGAAGTGTTTTTCCCCATGCATTTATTATAGGCTACTGTCAGTGACTGCCGCGTGAGAAGCGGGTTCTGTGTTTCGTTCATTTCAGTGACTGACGCGAGAGAAGCGGGGTCTGTGTTGTGTTGCGTTGCGTTAATTTATTTTCATTGGGCATGCCCTGCCCTACCGTCCACAGCTCTTCAGTTCCGACAAAGCCGAAATTACTCCTTTTGAAACAATGAGTGCCGCGCGTTTGTATGGTTATATTGCTTGACGGGGGGATCCCAAGCAGCTTTCAGCCATAAGGCTACTTTGAGAACATTTCCTAATTCACCCAACACTAATATTCAAAATGTTGAAAACTATTTCGGCATAGCCTATAAGCAGTTTAATTAAATGTAATGTTAGTTGTAAACAAACGGGCTACTTGGTGAGGCTTGGCCTCACAGATGCGCTCGTGCCTTAGATGGCAAGAAAAATCTTCACCATATAGGCCACTGACCACCCGATTCACGTTGGCTGGGGGGCAGGGGGGGCCATCAGACATTTGTGCCCAGTTAATCCGGCCCTGCCCCCAACAAATCACACCTTCCCACCAGCTGTGACAGCTTAAAAGAAGTCAAGAGGACTCCTAACTCACAGACCTATTCACAAACCGGTTTTGTGGCATTTCGCCTGTTTTGAAATCCTATGCGACTACAGGAGCTTCCAATCGTGAGGAAGCAATTTTGCATTGTAGGCATAACTAACATGCAATAACGCCACCAACAACAACCAAAACTATAGGCTACTCATTGTCAACATGTAAATTAAATGTAACATTATTGTGAATCAAATGAAAATGTTCTCTTTTGCAAACGTAGGCATAGGCATAGTAACAGATTAATTTAATAATGTTACAAAGATACTACAAATGTTACTTTGGTCTCTGCTTTTATCCCAATCCGTGAATTAGTGAAACACACACAGCACACAGTGTACACACAGTGAGGTGAAGCACACACTAATCCTGGCGCAGTGAGCTGCCTGCATCAACAGCGGCGCTCGGGGAGCAGTGAGGGGTTAGGTGCCTTGCTCAAGGGCACTTCAGCCGTGCCTACTGGTCGGGGTTCGAACCGGCAACCCTCCGGTTACAGGTCCGAAGTGCTAACCAGTAGGCCACGGCTGCCACAGGTGTCTAACCCAATGCATAGCCTATTTACACAGAATAATGGTCGAATATTAGGCTACTGATGATCATTGTTATTTAAGAACATGCAGGCACCAAAAACATCTTGCTCGTAAAAAATCATCATACCGCACATTGTGGCGGGTCTGTTATTTAACCTACTTACTGTAGGCTGCGCAAACCACAGGCCTTTATTTTGTGCAAGCCTGCATTCGAGGCAGGCCTTCTGTTGAAGAATTTTATGTAAAGCCTGCGCTAACAGTAATCCTCCTGCCCCCGATACCACAGCTGTGGATAGTGTGGAATGTTCAAGTAATAACACAATCCAATGTGTGTCTCAATTGTCCTATTGATAGGGGATAGGCCTACTTGTTTATTTTTTACGTAGCCTACAATGGCCAGTTCAGACAAAGCCGAAATTACTCATTTTGAAACATTTGTATGGTTATATTGCTTGACTTAAATCCCAGAGAGTAGGCTACCGCACCCCACAGTGATGGGCCTAGCTAGCGGTCTTACGCGTTCAGTGTGGGGTATAAACAAGCTGAGAATTTAGCGGTGTCACGTCTGCCTGTCACAGACGTGGGGAGCTGAAGCTTGGGATACAGTTACTACTGTACAGTAACAGTATTTTATTTTACTTCTTATAGAATTTTTTTCTATAAGATTTTTTTCACTTTTATAAAGGCTTTGTTTGAATGCTGTTGGAACAAATAGTAGTTGATTATAAAGGCAACTTTCTGTTGCAATATTCTGTGTGTTCTGGACTGCAGGTAACTTGTTAAGCCAGTGGTTCTCAAACTTTTTCTTTCATTCCCCACTTTGATCAAGGGGGCATTGACTGATGATAGTGGAGATAACGTGTTATCCCGAGGCCTTTGCAAGTCAGCATCTCCGACGGTAGTCTACCCTATTAAAAATATAAGTTTTCGATGTCCCAAACGGAGAGCCATACTTTATTGTTTTAACGATCTCTATGCTACTCACCAAAATGTAGGCATGGGAACATGATGAAGTATCCAACTGTCGTGTGTTAAATTATTGTGATTACGAGCCAGTGGTTTTCAAATATTATGCGTGACTCGGACATCTAACGAAATGCAACAGACTCATATCGTCCTCGCATTCGCAAAATGAGGACATACAGACTGCTCAGATAACAGGTGTACCTCCAGTTATGCACGCAGCAGTTATCAGTCCCCTGTCCAAGAGTTCGAATCTGGGTTAAGCCCATATTTTGAGAAATGCTGAATAGACCACAACCAATTCCAATTCTTCAACATGGTCACCGTTAGACTAGAGGGGGAGAAAGAATGGGAAAAGATCTGGGCACAGTTCTTCCAGAGCTTCGTGCCAAGTAATAAGCGTTTCGAGATGTTTGTGTGAATGAAACGAAGCTTATAGGCCATAGTGTGACATGCGTAAACCAATGGTATAGAGATGACGCCACAGGGTTTTATTTAAGAGAGCCTACGTTTGTATGTAGGCAATTTATATTCACAATACTTAGGCCTACTAAAATAAATAGTATTTTATTTGTATTGGTTGTTTAGAGTAAAAAAAAATCGGTAGTCGCAAGTTTACAACCGGCAAGTCGGTCGGACTAAAAGGGGGAAAAAAAAAAAATTGGGTCGGTTCTAAATTGACAGGGTCGGTCGGGTTAGGCCTACGGCAAACAAAAATATGTTTAAGGATGGCCTGGCAGTGTCTGCAGAAGTTAGCCGAATGGAATTCTGCGGCATAAAGCAGATGTATTTGTTTATTGTACAGAAAAATAAAAATGACATGTCAAGCAGTCAATTGACTACATTGCAGTCAAGAAGTAGGGCTAATTAATTTACGAAACCAAAACGTGGGTCATAGTTGTCTAAGCCTCTATTGCGTAGCCTGTTAAAAACGTCGCCAGATAGTATTAAATCGGCAACAACATTGTTTTCTGCAGAAGCCTACCCAAGGCTACAGATTAATTCTGAACAGTTATTTCTCTACTGGCTCAATTATCACACAAGACACTGTTTTGATTTGCGTAGTTACGTTACCCCAACACTGACAATAATGTAGACAGCAAATTTCGGTTTCGATTTTCGTTACCACCGTGTAGTCAATCTTTAAGCCATACCCAAGTAGCCTAAATCGAGGTAATGTTTAATTATGCATGATTTATTTTGTTATTGAATTCGTAGGCTGGGATTACTCTCGGCAACAATTATGTTTAATGGTAGTAGATCCTGCTTTTTCAGAAGGGGCGGAAGGCAGAGCGATGTACAGTGGCTGAAAGTGGTACTAAAGCTTCACGCAGCTTCACGCCTCGTAATGCGCGAATTAAGTGGTCATTTGAAAGCGATGCCCACTGTAGTTAGGGAAAGTTAGGCATTTTTCTTATCCTTAAATCCTCAGGGAAACACCTGGAGAGCCAGTCAAGTTTGGGGTGACCAGAGGGTATGGGGGAAAAGAATGATTTTTTTTTACCATAGCTTTTGAGATGTCTAACTAGGGCTTTTTAGGGGTGCTGAATCTATCCCAGTCATTAGTTGTAAGTAAAAATAACTACAAGTCCATACAAAATCCATAAAACAAAACGTCCTTTAAAGTTCAGTTTAAAATTTAACAACCCTCATCCAACTTCCCTGCATCTCACTGGGATCTGTTGTAGGGACTAGTGCATAACTTTGTTCTTCTTGTTTCTATCCATACTCAAGGACATCCAGTGATGGACTTTGTAGCAGTAGCCAATCTCTGGTCTGGAGATATACCCACAAAGAGTGTTGTGCTGCAGCTCCTGTAGTCAGAGGCAGTTGCTCAGGCTTGATACTAGTTACAGTATGTTGTCCTCATGAGTTTTACATTTTGTTGCTCACCGTCCACCCGCATGCGCACACGCACACACACACACACACACACCTATGCACATTGACTCTCTCACAATCATGTTCACAACCACCCACCCCTACACAACCAATAATGTCATTCTTATTGACTGTATCATTTGCTTTTATACAAATAAATGGTTTATTCTTATAGACCAAATAAATCTAAACCATTGTGTGAGCTGCAGCACACATATCTCCAGACCAGACTTCATTATTAGTTTTTATGCATACGTTTATGTTGTTGGTGAGAAAGAGAATGTGAATTCTGTCAACATTCTAAATCCTGTTTCCTTTTTTACACTTTTTTACACTGATCACTAAATGTATCAAACCTTTTGAAAGATATTCCAATTCAGTTGTTTTGTTAAATAACCCACAACTTGCTGAACATGTCATACACTCTATTTTCTTTTCTTGTAGAGAAATATGATGAAAATTCATATTGTGAAAATTCATAAAATTCATTATGTGAAGGAAATTAAATTTTGAGAAATGTTGGATACATTTGGACAGGATTTTCAAAGACTGTTCATTACTATATCAACATTACCATATTTATTTTACATAATTTCATAGAACAAATCCTTCGGATTACAATGGTATGTATATCCCATTGATGCTATGTAATATAATAATGAAAAAAGTTTTTTTGGGTGAGGACGTCATCCAGCACCAAAAATGTAATGTTCGGCACGGGCACGAAAGGGTTAAGGGGAAAGGGTTGCAGGCCAAAATGTATCAGCTGTTCACTTGATTTGCCTACAGTATACAGAATAGAGGAGTATTATGTATGGTATGGATGAATATGGGACATAAGTTGATTGATTATATTAGCTATATGTCATGTACAGGGTATGCTTTTATAATATGTATAGTTTTGGCTGTTCTATGATTTTGGTAAAACCATGACCCATACATAGGCATCCATAGTTAATTATTAATCTTTATATATTTATCAGTATAGCATGCACCTTTGAGCCAGATGTCACAACAATAGAGTCATCTCTTTGGAGGCTAGCTGCATTTATGCATTTACCCTTTCGAATTTGGACATTATCATGTCCATCAATCTTCGACTTTGCCCTGAAAGAGATTTTCACTAAAGGACACATTCATTCTTGAATGAGCTCTTTCAATTGGGAAGGTGTGGGAAAGAATGGACTTACTGTATAGAGTGAAAATTAGAAGAATGAAAATATCTCTCTCTCCTTTGAGTAGAATAGCTGATTGAAAACGCAGCATGGTTTGATATTTAATGGAAATAATGGAGTGATAACAATTCAACAGAAAGTATATTATCAGAGAATGAGAAAGAGAATGAGATGTTAGACATCTTCCAGTCTGGATTCCGACCTAAACACAGCACGGAATCTGCTTTAATTAAAGTCACTAACGACTTTTACTATCTGTGGATGCAAAGAACTGTGCATTACTTATGCTGCTAGATCTTAGCGCCGCCTTTGACACTGTAGATCACTGCATTCTTTTAGAGCGCCTTGAGCACTGGGTTGGAATTTCAGGTACTGCACTGAAATGGTTTGCCTCCTTCTTAGAGGGAAGAACCTTTTCAGTTTCTTTCAATGATTTATCTGCCCCCTTATCTTATGGTGTTCCACAGGGATCAGTGCTTAGTTGTATTTTATTCTCACTGTAGATGTTGCCACTCAGTCAAATTATGAAAAAGCATGGTATATCCTATCATTGCTATGCGGATGATACACAACTGTATCTCCCGTTTAAATGTGGTTCCTCTGGTGCTATAACCCCATTGCTTGATTGCCTAAAAGAGATTAAACAATGGATGTCGACCAATTTTTTAAAACTGAATGAAAACATTCTTATTTTTGTCTTTAAAGCTTTAAATGGACAAGCTCCCCAATACCTAAGTTAGCTTGTACACTTTCACTGCCCTCCCAGAACTCTGAGGTCATCAGATAAACTACTGCTCTCAGTACCTCAGAGTCGTCTAAAAAATAAAGGTGACCGTGCTTTTTCAGTAGCTGGGCCCAAGTTGTGGAACAACCTGCCTTTTCACATTAGATCTACACCAACTATTGGTGCTTTTAAAGCCAAGTTAAAGAACATATGCTATTAATGGCTTTTAAATTAATTGTGGAATGTAATTATATAGGCTATATATATGAACATATTATTTTAGTTTTATTTTCCTGTTGTGCTTTTTTTGTGTTTTTATTCATTTTGTATTCTATTATCTATTTTTTTTCCAGCACTTTGGTCAACCACAGGTTGTTTCAAATTGTGCGATATAAATAAACTTGACTATGACTATATTTGATTTCATGATCTCTGAATAATGTCAATCACCCACACCATCTTTTTAGGATGAAAATTTGTAAAATGTCTTTCCCTATGCTGTCAGTTCAGTTGCATACTGTACTTGAATCACAGTTAGAAAGTTGTGAAGGAAAAAGGATAGGTTGAAAACTAGTAGAATGAAATTATGTCCATTATGCTCCATATGCTTTGAGTAGACTGAATTGGCAGCATGGTCGGGAAGTTGTGGAAAAGGATGACCTAATTACAATTCCAACAGATTATAAATAATTTCATGACCTCCTGTTACGCCAAAACCGTCTTTTTAGGGTGGCATTATTTAAAGAATGATGTACTTCCTTCATTCAAGATTGAAAATCCCAGTTTGTCAGAAATTAGCTAGCAAGCTAACTATCTTGCGTACAAGAATATATTTGTAATATCAGATATAGCCCACATTGCCTTCACAATTTTCCTGCATTCACTTACATTAACATATTGTGCTGTCTGATTACTGTTTTAATCATAATTGTGCAAAATAAAGGGGCATCATACGGGCCCCTCTGACTGGACAGACAGGCTATCAGTCAGATTCAGTGAGCTCTAAATCAGATTAAACACCAAAAACACTTTCCTAGGCTAAATAATGATTCAGATATAGCCAAAATTAGCTTCTGGTGGCCATCTTGAAAATGACCCCTTTACTGGGGTCAGATTTTACTTGATTTTTAATATGTTGTATCTAAATGTATCATAATCAGTTGAAAAAACCAGTTGAGGTAAGTTATTTTTTTTCAAACATTAACCCGCCTACTAGGCAGTTCCAAACAAGTTTGGTCTAAAACAATGACGGTGCATTCAAATTCAGCAAACAGTGGCAAACATATTTTCTCTGAACAGTTAAATTTGAACAATTCGGTGTAAACATTCCATTGTAACGTAACACTTTGTCCAGCTCCACTGTATGTTCACGGAGAACCTCCCCAGACTGTTTGCGAGTGTTTGCCAAAAACTCAAGACAAACAGAAACTGTTTGCAAACGTATTGCACTTTAGGCCAAGACAGGGTTGTGTTCAACAAATTCCTCCTTGGATTAATGTGAGAGATTCGGATAAATTAACGTACGTTATCAACACATTAGTCATAAAATCACGGAAAACATTACTTCACTAAGGGAATGTATCAATCAAGTCAAGTCAATTTTTATTTCTATAGCACATTTACAGATGGCTGAGCTGCACCAAAGTGCTTCACAATAAAGTGCTTAAGCGCAATATCAATGCACTATATATCAATGAGAGCTGACATTATTCTACTGCTATCCAAGGCTTCTTAATATATACAGTAAATGTTCTTGCCTTGTCTTCTGGCTGCTGAATATTTTTTCTTGTCGTACAATGTCACTTTCTCCACCACATAATTAATGTGCGCTGTGACACACTCTAGAATCCTTGCATAGTTCTTAGTTAGTTAGTTAGTTAGTTTATTTTTCCTTACATAGGAAATTTGTTTTCACATACCATACAATACAAGCCTCACAGACATTAAATACATAGATACACACAGTTACGGTTCTTCACCCACCACCCTGTTACCACATACCCCACCCACATAGATGTTAACAGCACATATACAGCACATATATCACAACAGCACATATACAGCACATATACATCACATTACACCGATACAAACAGGAAAACCATCACCAGTTGGCATTACAGAGGAATGAGGGCGGCACAGTGATCCATCACCGCTGTGTGTTGTTCAGTGCTGCTATTGCAGAGGGAACAAAGCTTTTCCCAAAGCGTACTCACTTCCACCCCATAGCCCTGTATCTGCGTCTTGATGGAAGCAGAATGAAGAAGGGATTGAGGGGGTGGGTGGGGTCATGAGCGATGGTCTGTGCTCTGTTCTTGGTGAATTTACTGTTGAGATCTGATAGATTAGGGGTGGGGAGGCCTATTGCTTTGGCTGCGGTATGAGTGATGCGTGTGAGTCTGTTTCTGTTGGCAGCAGTTAGCATGTTGAAAAAGCAGGGAAGGCAGTAGAGGAGGATGGGCTGGACTATGCTTTTGTACAGAAGGAGCAGGTGACAGGGGGCAACAGAAAGTGATCTGAGCTTACGGATGGCATAGAGTCTCTGTTGACTGCGTTTTTGTATGTCAGTGGTGTGTTGCTCAAAGCTGAGTTTATTGTCCAGGGTGAGTCCAAGGTATTTGAAACAGCCCACTATTTCTACGGTGTCGTTGTTGATGCAGGTGGGGTTGTGGATTGTGTCAGATGGTGTTCTGGTGTTGGTGATTACAAGTTCCTTGGTTTTACTGATGTTAAGCTGAAGGTAGTTGTCAGTGCACCATTGTGTTCTGATGATTATTTTAATAGGACATACAGTAGGCTACAAATTAAAATGGCTGCATCTGTCAGATACTAAGCAGAATATGGAAATAAGTGGGAAGCAGTCAGGGCAAACTCCTTTTAGGCAAGTCCTTCCACTCACGGTCATATTGCAATGCTTTTTGGGCACTTATCGGGCATCTATTTCGGCAGAAATGCACGTGCGCAAGGTTTCACGACACCAAACTTGCTCCAGCGGCGAGATCACAACACATGATTGGCACGATGTCTTCACAACACACCACATGATTGCCACAATGTATTCACATGTCGACTTTTTTTGCAACGGAAGGGTTGGGATATGTGTAGACAACTGCCATATTGGCACTACAAACTAACCCCATGCATTTCTATGGAGGATTTTTTGAGTGCTGTGTCTCCTCATTAGAAAGTCTCTGGTCAGGGCACCAAGGCCACAGTGGCCTGTGAACTTCCTATTTTTAAAAGGGCATCAAGGCCAATGCAAGGGGAAATGCCCGCAGTGAAATTCCAGCCCTGGCAGACACCACTGAAATGATATATATATATATATATATATATATATATTTCCCTTTTTAGGAGTTCTTAAAAAAGTATTAGAAGTAATTAAAATTATACTTGCACTCATAGGGCCTCTCACGCACTACACTCTGCTGCTTCAGCAGTCTCTCTTGAAACTGTATGACTTGATGGCATGCGGCTGACTTCATCCTCTGGCTTAGCTAAACAAAGCAAACAATGCATTTCAAAGAAATTTCAAAGTTATTAATAAATCAAATCAGATTATTCTCTGTTTTGTCCTTTATTAAGATTTGATGTTCATGTCCTTCGGGTTCAGTGGTTGGTTAGATTGGTTTGAATAAACTAGAGAAGGACACACTGCCCTTGGGAGCTTTTTCTTGTTTCTTTGTTTCTAGAAGCCTTTTTGTCCTTCTCTCTTCTCCTCTTCCTGCACTCTGCCTTACATTCATGTGATCTGAAAAGTTTAAACTGGTTGCATGTCACCCAGCACCTCTCTGCTGCACCACAGACTTTACAGAAAAGCCTGTCATCCTTGGAAACTAAACCTCTTCCAAAGCACTGGCATTTCAAACCTGCATGTGAGCAGGCACATCCATATTGGCCATCATTCTCATATATGTCAGGGCTGTGAGGCACTGAGTTTGATGCCTCTGGAGACCCACATGGTTTTTGGTAGTCTGACATGTATGGCTCAGTCTCATCAGGAGAGTGTTTCATAGCTGGAGAAGTCTTCACTGATTCTGACAGAAGCTCTGTCATAGGATGGGAAGTCTGTTCATTTGAAGTTCTCTTTGTAAAGGTCTTCATCTGCATCACCACCCCTCTCTGTTTTTCATTGCTATTTGTTTGTTGTCTTTTATCTGTTTGGACTGATGGTGGATTCTTCCTTGAATTGGCATTAATTAAAGCTCTAGCCATTCTGCATCTCGAGGGGACCTCTTCATATAGTTCTGTCATAAGGTCATGCCTTCTCTTGAGATGTGCTTGTCTTTCTGCATCCATACGCTTTGCCTTTCTCATTTGGCGCACCCGGAATCGCACCAACTTTCTAGCACTGCCCTGGGATATTCCTGACAGCTGCACCAGCTGCCGCATTGTGCACCGGTTCAGGTCAAATGCTCCCCTCTTCTTGTGAACCATACCTCCACAAAGTAGAGGGAAGCTGGTGAACCAGCAAGACTAGGAAAACAATTCTCAAAGCTACCAGAAAGCTAATAGTGGCAGCCAGACAACAGAGCATTGTGACATCATTGCCTATATCTTATAAATGTTCCATTTTGCATCATAAAATTTTACACAACAATTGGGTTCTATGGAACTAATTATTTGTTTCTGATTGGCCGAGAGACGTTCCATGAGTTGGAATATCCCTGGACATTATTTTCAACTCAGACTTTGCACAGCTTATAATAGGCCTAAATCACTCTGCGATACAATGCTAAGATTCAATGTAGCAATAACCGTTAAATTAAAATGAAATTAAAGTTCTCATAATTTTAAAAAGCAAGTAGCCTTGGCAATTGCAATTGGAGAAAAAAATGGAGATCGATTTTCCTGAGATAACTTTTGAGTTAATATAATATATGTGACCCTGCAAGGCGAAACCAGTCGCTTTGCGTACGGTGCTATTTTGAGAAAATCCACGATAAACAAACGTACGGGTTAAAATGTTGAATTTCACGTTTTCGCATAATTCGACAGTATACAGCCTACACTTTCATATTGTGAACATACGTTTTGACTGTTAAACCCTGACTTTATTTAGGTGAAGATTCAACACATTAGCGTGACAATTTATTTAAAAAGATGATTTTCTCCTCTTCTGGCGTATCGTGACGGAAGAACCATGCCAACTTTGGATGCGGTTATCTTAGCAATACTTTTTGCTATAGCCTCGATATAGATATTGTTGGAAAGCTTAGTTTATGACCATTCATGTGAGTACAATATCTTAATTTTGTAAATTTTACCAAAGCGACATGAAATGATGAAATATGAAATGTCGGATGACGAGGAGGAACAGATAGTCAAGCGGGAGGAGAGCACATATCCATCCAGTAACTGGACTGTATCGAAAAGAAGAAGAGCAAAAAAAGCAAAGCACAAAAGCAACACCATTAAGCAAACGTCATGGGCCGTTAACTGTTTTAACACCTGGCTATCTGAAACCAAGAGAGACATTACGGTAATTTGAAAACCATTGCCAAATCCGTATCCAGTAACCAGGATTATTTTATAGGGGTGGTCAGCTGGGTCCAGACTTTTTATTGGGGTGGCACCAAAACTACTGTATGAAAACCACTTAATGGGCCCTACCGTGCACTCAAGTGCAATTGACTTTATACACTGGCGCTTGTATCATTCCTATTTTGCATTGAACGCATAGCGGAATTTTCCCTCCACAAACTCAGGTCGTTAAATTAGGAAATTAACTTGCGCTCCTGGGGGCAGTTCAGTGAAAAGAAGAGGCGTGTTCCGGTGCAAATGTTCCCTGGTGCTATTTTGCAAATTCAGAAAACAATTCCGCCACTGACCAGGAATAACCTAGTCTAAAGTCAGTGGCGGTTATTCAGATGCTATTTTAAGGGCGCATTCATGGCCACATGGGCGCTTGCAGGAATGAATGAATATACACCCATCTACAGACACCACTGTGCACGCACTGAAACATTCAAAGCATTGATAATATTTGTCCGTTTCCCGGTTTCGTTTGTGTGTTGGTCACCTAAAAAGTAGCCTATATACAACATCCACATGCAATATCTTTACAACGCCTTATAACGACCTATTCATTTGGACAACTCTGCTTGTTAGAAGCGGTTATGTTGACAAGTTTAATGAGTATGATTTAGCAAATATACACGGGTGAAAATGAATAAGTATACACACTGGTTTTAAAAACGATTAATTTGCCAACTTTAATGAGAATGAATAAGTACACACTGGTTTTAGAAACAGTTATTTTGCCAACTTGAACAAGTATGAATTAGTCCACACACACAGGGTTTACAAATGGTTTTGTAAATGGTCATTGCTGTTTAGTTTAAGTGATTTAAAGTGATTCTTATGCCTTGTAGCCTTTGTCAGTAATCAAATGCAGTTTGAATGTTTTAGTCCAGTATTCGCTAGGCAGCTATATGCAGCTACAACTTTAATTACAATGTAGCCATGTTAAAGTACTCTATGAAGTCACAGTGGCCTTGGATAACTGATATGTTGGAATGTGAATATAGAGTATATTATGATATGTGATATTCTGTAATTTTGGGAGATGGCAATGTTTTGTATGAATTGTTTATGTATGCATTGGGGATAAGATTGCTATCTACTATTATGTATTTATATTATATGCTTTATATATTGTACACCACACTGGAACTTGAACAAAACAATTAATGCACAGATATTTAGTTTATTTCACCTGTCTTTCAGGATATCTTTATCTTTGTTACTACAGTCCCATATTTGGGACCTGTAACAAATTTTGGGGGCTCGAGTCCGGGATTGGCGCCACCGCTGACAGCTGTTGGAGGACGCCAGTCCAGTGATCCATGAACCTGTGGACCAGACGGTGATGTGTCATCAGAGTGAAGAGGGTCTGTCCGAATCCAGGGCGTCCTGCTGCCAAAGCGAGGGAGTTCGAGGACCACAGGCATCTGACAACCGTCCACCATGAGCCACGAGAGAAAGAAGCTGGTGTGGTCCATCAAGAAGGGACTGTTCCATCTGTCTGTTGATGAACTGTTCCAGCTTGCAACTGACACCACGCCGATACCCGACCAGGACCCAGCTAAGTTGCACCAACATGATGACGAGAGTGGTATTGAGTATTTGTGCTCATACATGGACAGTGTAACTTTACTGGAATTGGAGCATGAGGGCATGTCACAGTTACTTCTGCTAAAAGACAAGGTTGATGAAATGATTAACAGCCATAATCAGAGTGTGGGTCATACAGGGGGTAGTGGAGATTCTACTGTGTCTGATATGAAGGTGGTATCTGATGTGAAAGTGTCACCGGTGACATCTGAGGTTGCACACATGAACACCCAGGGTACCAGTACACACGCTGAGACAACAGATTTAGCTTCTCAGACCAAAGATCTTGAAACACAGATTAGTAAATTGTTGAGGTCTACAATGAACTCAAGCTAAAACAGAGTAATGCTCCATCCACCACGCACATGGTTGACAATCTACCCACTGCTCGGGACTGTAGCCAGTCTCGCAGTCCACATGACACACTGCAACTGCACTCAACACCTCACACACCACCCATAGCACAGATAGCATGATGATTGCCCTTAAAGACCTTCCCCTCCTACAAAGGAAAGAGTTCAAGATACATGGTGGGCAAATTCCTCCACACCATCTATCAGGGCTTAAGCGAAGTGAGTTAAAACTCCTCCTCTCCGACCTTGCAGTCACTGATGAGGCACTCTTGAGGCAGGTCACTAAAACAACAAGTGAGGAGAGTGAGAGAAAGCGACGCTTGGGGCGCAGCACCCGTCCAAGAACCGCTCATGCTCAAAGTACTGAAGCCAGCAGCAGGGGCGAGAGTGCAGGGAAGTGTACCGCTGACCCCAAGGACGAGCAGATTCATGAGTTGAGTGCTCAAGTACAGGCCCTGACCCAGGTACTGAACACCCTTCGGTCCAGTGCCTCAGCAGCGAAGCCAGCAACCCCCGAGCTTCAGCCACAGTATAACACCCAGGACCAAGCACTGGTGAGAGTTGGCCGGCGGGATTTTGTCATCCACCCTGGCTGAGCTGCTCGCATCAGATGCAAGGTGCCTGTTGAGTTCATCTCACCAGTGGCGCTGTTTGAGGTCAGCCAGGCAGACCCAAGACTGGAACAGCTAGACCTGGGCGATGGCCTGGTTGAGGTCCACCACACCAGACGGCCTTTTGTCGAGATCCCTATATTCAACCATACTCAGCACAGCATCTCGCTCAACCACTTTACAGTACTAGGCTAGGGATGTCCCGATTCAGCTTTTTGCACTTCTGATCCGATACCGATATTGTAGCTTTTAGCATCGGCCGATACCAATACCGGCCGATCCAAGCATGTATTAAAGATTAAAGATATTCACTTATTTTGTTGTTATACTCATGTTGAAAAGGGTTTTACTCTTAAGAACAACTAGCCAACTTAATTAGGGTAGTTTGAATAATCCACAATGGTTGGTAATGAGAAGCTGACCTGTTTATTCTTAACAGGGTTAAATAAACACAAAATATACAAAATAATAAATAGTCAATTATCCACACAAACTGAATTGGCATCAGTGCTCTGCTCTTGAATAACAAGAGTGTAAACCAAGGCTTAAAAAGCCATCAGTGCAAACAATATTGTAAACTGTATGCAAAACACACAGAAAAGCTGAGTAGAAAATAGTCAATTAACCACACAAACTGAATTGGCATCAGTGCTCTGCTCAAGAGTGTAAACCAAGGCTTAAAAACGCCATCAGTGTAAACAATATAAAAATATATATAAAAGCAACACACACAAAACCTGAGTAGAAAATAGCCACAACTGGCCTGGGTTTGCTGAAGTAACCTATGCTACAGGCTGCATTTATAACAGAAAATCAAGCAACATAGCAAGTAGGCCTATCTACACTATTTAGAGAAAGAAGCTTACGTTTACCGCGACAACAGCTGTCACTAATTCGCATCGTCGTAGGCTGCGCTGATGCACAGACTAAACAGTAAAAAAAGTTAAGATAACCTACTGGAAGCTTTGTTGGATTCTCTGGTTGTTGCGTTGTGTTTTAGTTCTAATGTCTTGAAGATGGTCAATAAAGCTTGACAGCGGGATCAGGATTGGCGATTAGATGATGATTTATTGTAGATGGTACAACAATGAATAACAGAACACAGGCTAAGTCTCACAGTACAGTAAAACTGTGCAGAGTCTAACAGTTGTGGTTGTTATTAGAAGCGGCTGCTGAGCCTTCCGACAGAAGATGCTCCTCGGGTTGCTTCCTCGATCCGTCTCCAAGTCAAATGCTTTTGTTAGGCTAGCCGATTGTAAAAATAGGGACATTAAAGTGTGTGATGTGCCTATACATTACACAAACAATCTTAAATCACAGAGATAACATTCGTTAGACAGGCAAAGCTGTCAGCAGCAACATGTATAAGAGCCTTAATAATGTAAAAGGGTCTCGCGGAAACTCGCGGTCGCGGTTAACATTAGGCTATATTAATTCAACTGACATGAAGTGTTTGCTCCATAACTTTAAATTCTTAGTGGGACATGCACAGACAAGTGGGATGCTGGACAGGTCGCTAGGTGTGCTGAAAAACGCGGTCTGGATTTGGGGGGAAAAGCTGAAAAAAAACTGGAATGGATTACTTACATCGGTACGCTGGAAAACACGGACCGGAGTTTTTAAAAACAAACTGGATCGGGAGTCCGGATCGGGATTTTCCCGTGCAGGCCGATCCATATTGATATGCATTTTTTTGCTAATATCGGCGGCCGATCCGGACATCCCTATACTAGGCAGTATCCAGTCAATTGACAAGGTTGTAGAGACAGACCAGAGGCACAGCTTCGAGGTCAACAGTATCAACTCACCTGAGCTTGTTCCTGTTGGGGAGGATGACAAAGACCGAGCAGAGCCTATGTCCCAGCTGTGGCACCCTCCTGTTGATATAAGCCGATGAACAAACAGATAACATAACAGATAAACAACAAGCAACAGTGAGAGGAATGCTGTATGAGGAGTCCAGCGCCTTTGCACGAGATGACAACAACATTGGATGTGTCCCAAGTCTCCAGATGAGCTTAACACTGAAGGATGACATCCCAGTGCAGCGATCCTATGCGGCTGTCCCCAAACCCCTCTACAAAGAAGTCAAGGAGTATATCCAGGACTTGCTGGCTAAGAAGTGGATCATAAAATCAAAATCCCCTTATGCCACTCCTGTCGTTTGTGTCTGCAAGAAGGATGGAACCTTGAGGCTTTGCATTGATTATCGGCTGCTAAACCAAAAGACCGTTCCAGACAGACAACTCTTGGCCCGTATCCAAGATCTTATCGCCACACTGGGTGGGTACAGCTGGTTCTCAATCCTGGATCAAGGAAAAGCCTACCATCAAGGTTTCATTGCAGAGGGGTCATGGCACATGACTGCATTCATCACCCCATGGGGCTTGTATGAGTGGGTACGTATCTCTTTTGGCCTTTCCAATGCCCCAGCAGCATTCCAGAGGAGTATGGAGGAGATGCTCAGCTCCTTGCGGGACAAATGCTGCATCCCCTACTTAGATAATGTCCTCTGCTATGCCAAGACGTTTGAAGCTCATGTGGAGGCGCTGAGACATGTTTTGAAGGCCCTCCAGCACCACGGTGTGAAGCTCAGACCAACAAAGTGCAAGCTCTTCAAGAAGGAAATCCGCTATGTGGGAAGGCTGGTGTCTGCTGAGGGAGTAAGACTTGACCCCAAGGATCTGGAAGCCATCCAGGCGTTGAGAACCAAGACCCCGACCACCGTGGGAGAAGTCCTTAAGCTGCTAGGGTTCCTCAGCTATTACCGGACATATTTCCAAGACTTCTCAAGAATTGCCAAGCCAATGTATGAGCTCTTGCAAGCAAAACACCCTGCCACTGGTACGCCTCCACCCAGAACAAACAAGGGGAAAGGAGCACAGCTGTCATCCAGGACTCCTGTCCAGTGGAGGGAGGAACATCAAAGGGCCTTGGACCAGCTCATCCATTTCCTGTCAAACCCACCAGTGCTTGCCTATCCTGACTTTAACCTCCCTTTTGTCTTACACACAGATGCGTCAGAAAAAGTACTTGGTGCTGTGCTGTACCAACGGCAGGGAGGGAAACTCAGAGTAATCGCCTATGGGTCCAGAACACTCACGCCTGCTGAGCGAAATTACCACCTTCACTCAGGCAAGCTTGAATTTCTGGCACTGAAGTGGGCAATATGTGAAAAATTCAGGGACTACCTCTTCTATGCACCCCACTTCACTGTGTACACGGATAACAACCCATTGACATACGTGATGAGCACTGCTAAGCTGAATGCTGTCGGTCACCGTTGGGTGGGGGAGCTCGCTGACTTCAGATTCGAGGTGAGATATCGACCGGGAAAAGCAAACGTGGATGCAGACACACTGTCAAGGTTGCCGGTGGACATCAACAGCTATGTCGACTCCTGCACAGAAGAGCTGTCAAGAGACACCATTCTGGCAATGTGGGAGGGCAGTAGGGCTGCCAAGCAACAAGACGTTGCTTATGTGGCTGTTCTGAACCTCTCACAAAGCCCAGCATCTCAGTCACCAGAATTGCTCCCTACCATAAGCCGTGCCGAACTCATGAAGTCTCAGCAAGATGATCCTGTGATCAGTCAAATCATCAGACTGAAAGAGAACAGCAACATACTGACCAGTGACATGAGAAGAGGAGTAAGTGGCCTGGCGAGGAAACTACTGCATGAGTGGGGGAGACTACAGCTGAAGGATGGTCTGCTGTACAGGGAAACCAGTCAGAGGAGTCAACTTGTCCTGCCTTCTCAGTACCGATCCTTGGTCCTTAAACACCTCCATGACGACATGGGTCACATGGGTATGGAAAGAGTCCTGGGCCTCGCTAGAGACCGGTTTTACTGGCCCTACATGAAACAGGATGTTGAAGCTTATGTGACAAGGAAGTGTCCCTGTATCAAGCAGAAGAAACCGGTCTCCCACATCAGAGCACCAATGGGGAGCATTACCACCAGCTCACCCCTAGATCTTGTGTCCATTGATTACCTGCATCTAGAACCTAGCAGGGGAGGCTTTGAGTATATCCTGGTTGTTGTAGACCACTTTACCAGATTTGCCCAAGCCTATGCCACCAGAAACAAGTCCGGGAAGGTAGCTGCAGAGAAACTCTTCGATGATTTCATTCCACGGTTCGGCTACCCATGGTAACTACATCATGACCAAGGGAGGGAATTTGAGAATGACCTTTTCAAGACCCTACAACAGTTGAGTGGAGTGGGTCACTCAAGGACCACTCCCTACCACCCCCAAGGAAATCCTGCAGAAAGATTTAACCACACATTGCTTCAGATGCTCAGGACCCTGGAGGAGAAGGAAAAGGAAAGATGGAGACCTACCCCAAATCCTTCATGCTTATAACTGTACCCGGCATGAGGCAACTGGATTTCCACCCTTTTACCTGATGTATGGCCATCACCCACGTCTGCCTGTGGATATAATCTTTGGCTTGCTGTCTGAGGAAGAAGCCACTTCTCCAAGAGGCTATGCAGAGAAATTGGCCTCTCGGATGCAGGAATCATACAGACTCGCCTCAGAGAACAGTCAACAATCCAGCTCTCGGGGAAAGAGGTACTATGACCAACATTTGAAGGGTGTTGTCCTTGAGCAGGGTGACCGCGTCTTGGTGCGGAACATGAAGGAAAGAAGGGGCCCTGGAAAGCTAAAGCCGTACTGGGAAGGTACAGTTCATGTTGTGAGGGAGAGGAGATGGGCCGGTGTATAAAGTGTCTCCAGAAACAGGTGGAGGTCGAGTACTAACTCTACACCGCAACCTGCTTCACTTGGTCAACGACTTACCTGTGGATTTACCCCAGTCATCACGGAGACCACCTGTTAGAGACAGAGGCTCACCAAGACGCCTACCTGCTCCATCAACAGACCAGCCCCGACAGAGAGCAAGAAACAGCTCTTCACGCCACACAGAGAGACACAGTGAGTGGCGCCCGAGTACTGACTCCTCCGACAATGAGGATGAGCCTCGATACTCAATACTGGTTGAGGATACCATCAAGAATGGAGTATGAGAACAACCAAACCCAGCCTCTTCAAGAGTTTCAGAGGACCTACAGTCCAGTAATCTCCCCTCAGAGACTCAATTTACCTGAGCAAACCCTGCCTGAAAGGGAAGACCAGTGGACTGAAAGTGTACTTCCAAGGAGAGAGAGCATGCCTGTAGTGGAAAGCAGACAGAGTGAGCACAGAGCACACCAAGAGGAATACCTACTCGTCAATCCAATGCCTGCAGTATATGGACAGGAAGATGCCATGCAGGAGAGGCCAGTAACCCCTGAAGCAGTGAGTGAACAGTCCAAAAATGAACAGTCCAGCCCACTACAGATGCGGAGGTCCACACGTGAAAGGAGGCCTGCCCAGATGCTCATATACCGCTCCTTAGGACAGCCCTCTTCCCAACCCCCAGCCAGCTGCAATACAGTAGGGGCCTATGGGCCACTGCCAATGCCACCATGGGGAGTGCATACATACCTCAGTTACTTCCAGACACCATTTCCATACCCTATTCCCATTCATAGTATACCCTATGTGTAGGGTACTGGTGTACTGATTGACCCGCATACATACACTCACACACATGCACACACACACACATACTTACCTTGAGTTACACAGACATTCTCACTAGTTATTCTTAAGTTCAGTTGCTGATAGTAGCAAGTGTCGGGAGCCACTTTTGAAGTTGGTGAGCGTGTGGCGCACCCAAAACAGGTGACCACATTGGTCATATGTTTATTAGTAAATAAATATGATCTCTATGTATATATATATATTTACACTGTCGCTTTAAGGAGTGGCACAAGCAGTTGCGTTTGGGTTGCTATGGGAACGGACCTCCACTCGCTATCAGATCCAATTTGGGAGAAAACGTGGAAAGCTGCTGTGTCTAAATCTCCTTATATTTCACCTGCCTTTCAGGTCAGTAATGGGTAAACTGTACATCTTTACTTGTTGGGGTATCACCCTTTTTCTTAATGTCTGAAAGTTTGCCGTTGATCAAGGCAGCTAGCTGAGGTACGCTACTGTAAACAGTTAGCTAGCAGCTACCGTCTCGCGAACAAGCTGTGGCGGCAAACTGGAAAACCAGTACTGCAGACGGCTAGCTGCCATCTCTTGGTCCATGTTCATGTAGCATAGATCTGACACTCTGCTTGTTAGAAGCGGTTACTGTATGTTGACAAGTTTAATGAGTATGATTTAGCAAATACACACGGGTAAAAATGAATAAGTATACACACTGGTTTTAGAAACTATTATTTTGCCAACTTTAATGAGAATGAATAAGTACACACTGGTTTTAGAAACGGTTATTTTGCCAACTTGAACAAGTATGAATTAGTCCACACACACAGGGTTTACAAATGGTTTTGTAAATGGTCATTGCTGTTTAGTTTAAGTGATTTAAAGTGATTCTTATGTCTTGTAGCCTTTGTCAGTAATCAAATGCAGTTTGAATGTTTTAGTCCAGTATTCGCTAGGCAGCTATATGCAGTTGATAGATAGATAGATAGATAGATAGATACTTTATTGATCCTCAAGGGGAAATTCAAGTTACAACTTTAATTACAATGTAGCCATGTTAAAGTACTTTATGAAGCCACAGTGGCCTTGGATAACTGATATGTTGGAATGTGAATATACAGTAGAGTATATGATATGTGATATTCTGTTATTTTGGGAGATGGCAATGTTTTGTATGAATTGTTTATGTATGCATTGGGGATAAGATTGCTATCTACTATTATATATTTATATATTATATTCTTTATATATTGTACACCACACTGGAACTTGAACAAAACAATTAATGCACAGATATTTTGTGATTTATTCTGAATAAATAAATCAGATGCAATTTGGGAGAAAACATGGAAAGCTGCTGTGTCTAAATCTCCTTTTATTTCACCTGTCTTTCAGGATATTTTTTATCTTTGTTACTACAGTCCCATATTTGGGACCTGTAACACATAGATGGTAAAAGAAAGTAGCAAGCCTACAATTTCTGTAATTGCTGCGTCCGTGCATTGTTATTCTCTCTCCTGCTCAAACAAAAGTTGTGCGTGCATTAAGTTGATTTTGACAACGTGTTTACAAACTTTACTCTACAGAAAATATTGTAAATAGCCTACTGTCATGCAGTTAATGGGATACTGTGCAGAGTTGGGAAGTTATAGTAGGTCAACTTGGTGTGAAGACACATAGGAAATTGTCTATCGTTGTTGAGTTGTCTGATGGTAAGCGTACGGCCGTACACCTGCTTGGGCATAATGTAGCGTGTGCACAAAGCACATACACGTTGTTCCTCTCATATACACGGACGCAGCAGTTCCCATTTCTGCAAATAATACATAATTACAAGGAAAAATACGAGGGATCATTGTGGTGTCCATTAAGATGTGGGAAAATAAGCATAAATCTAGCGTACATGCCATTTCCATGAATCATGGATGTGTTGATGACATAAATGAAGAAATATTAGAGGACTTGAGGAGACGTGATGTTGAACTGCATATGCCGATGCCATTTAACCCAAATGCCCAAGCAGCAGTACGGGAGAGGAGAGCTTATCTGACAGAAGAACATTGCAAAAATATCACCATAGTCATAGTGATTCAGTTAGAGTGTGCCAAAAACATCGGAAAGTATGTCTTTGTGACATTTCTGTATTTACATTTTGTCAAAAAGAAAAATCAATAGCAAACTGTTCCTAACTGAACAGTCCTTGCTGTGAACAGCTACTGGCTGCGACAAATCCGCCATCATAATAGCAATCCGCCACGGAACAAGCGCACCTGTTGTTAAAGGGAATGTGAGATGACGCTCTGATTGGTTTATTGCACGTTACGCCCAAACCACACCCATGAGTAATGTAGCTACTTCAGACCAACCCATTTTAGATTTGCGTCGGGCACAACAGTCATTTATCCCGCCGGTAAAATAGCAAATGCACCCAAGATCCGCCCACAAAGCTATTTGCACTTTGCGCAAGGACACTTCCGTTTCAGATCATAAAAATAGAGCCCTTTTCTTATGTTTCTTTCTTTTTTTTAACTTTTCAATGATTCAATTGAATTCAATTGAAAATGGAACTATTTTTTTATGCATAAAAACAAAGATAATTTAGTTTGTGGCATTGAATCAAACGTCAAAACGTGGGGACATGAGGTGGTATAGAGGGAGATGTGTTAGTGGTTCAGTGGAAGGACACACGTGTAGTCTCGTGCCTGTCCAATTTCCAAAATGCTAATGCTTACACAGAGGTCAAAGTTGCATATGTTACAAAAAATTTAAGATAGAGAGGAAAACTAAAATAGGTTGCAAGGCCCCAGAGTGTAATGGTAATGGTAAGGTCTCTTGTGTCTACTGTCATAGCACACCCAACCCCCTCTGTGTGTCTGTATATCTCTCTGTGTCTATTCAGGCTACTGGCCTGTTCCTGTTGTACATAGTTCTTTGTGATTCATTCTTTCTCCACAGCTTTGTTGTTCTCTGTTCATGGGCATATAAATATAATATAATCTTACATATTTTGTATACAAGTGTTGTCAAATGTATTCAATTACCTGTACAGTTTTAAATATTAATATATAATATATATATATATATATATATATATATATATATATATATATTGTGAATATTAACTCCGCCGTTTTGTCCACATACGCATGCAACGTTCTGACCGGATAGAGCGCATTCAGCTGCTCCTGCTCCAGGGCGGCAAAAGGTAGTGGGTTGAAAGCAAACAGTTCAATGGGATGGCAAGACAGTAATGGATTGAAAACCTTCAGAATGTGGATTTGGTGGATTGGGTTTTAATTATAACCCTTGTGTCACCCGGGAAAAATTGCATAAAGGCTGGATTCACGGATAAGACGTGAATATCGCTTATGCGTTTAGCCGTAGATAAGGCCACCAAAAATGCCGTCTTAAGTGAGAGCACTTTAAGATCAAACTGCTGTAATGGCTCGAAGGGAGGGTGAGACAGAACATCCAAAACCATAGGTAGATCCTATTAAGGGGCCAGTGGTTTAGAAACCGGGCAGAGGCGTTGCGGCTCTTTCATAAATTGACGTATGAGAGGATGCTGGCCCACTGTTTTGTCCCCAAAGTTTGACAGTGGAGAAGGACTTGTTTTTATCCAGTAAGTCTTGCAGAAACATAAGGATAACGTCCACAGAGCACTGGACATTGACATCGCTATGACATTGCAGGACAGACCTGCAGCTGTCAGATTCAGCCTTTCATGGGTCAAACCCAGAGGGCCAGGCACTCTGGATGAGGGTGAAATATCTCCCTGTTTGCTTGGGACAGCTGGTCCCTGTGGAGAGCCAGCGGCCACCGTGGGGAGAGGAGCAACGGGATTCCCTAGCCAGCGTGGGGCTATGAGGATGACAGAGAGGCCCCGTTCCTGCACCCTGGTGAGTGTTGGAGTGATCAGTTCCAATGGATGGAAGGCATAGAGCAGGACGTGTGGCCACTGGTGTGCCAACGCATCTATCTCTAATGTTCCGTTCGCGTAGGGAGAAAAACATCGGACATTGCACATTCTCCCCAGAGGCGAATAAGTCCACTTTTGCCCGACCCAGATTTTTTTTTTTTTGTCAAAAATACTACAAAAAATAGTGTCGAAACAAATTGGTACCTTCTTGCATATGAATAAAATCTAAGAATTATATCAGTCTGGTTTCAGAGCTCACCACAGTACTGAATCAGCCTTAGTTAAAGTTTTTAATGACCTCCTCATCGCTGCCGATAATGGACATATATCAATATTGGTCCTCCTTAGTGCTGCCTTTGACACCATAGACCACAATATACTACTCCACAGGCTTGAACATTCGAAAGGCATTAAAGACTCAGCACTCGCTTGGTTTAGATCATACCTTTCTAACCGCAGACAATTTGTACAGGTTCACAATAAACCGTCTACCCAGACTATGGTAAAATATGGAGTGCCTCAAGGCTCAGTACTAGGGCCCCTGTTATTTTCTCTCTATATGCTTCCTCTAGGCTCAGAAATTAGGAAACATGGTATTAAATTTCATTCTTATGCAGACGATACACAACTATACCTTTCCATAAAACCTGACGAATTGACTACTACTTGACACATGTATAAGAGACATAAAGACATGGATGGCAAATAATTTCCTGCTTTTGAACTCCGATAAAACAGAAGTCATGGTTTTAGGTCCTAAAAAGATGAGGGATATCCTATCCTCATCACAGGCTACATTTACTGATCTTCAACTATCCTCATCCACAAGTGTTAAAAATCTAGGAGTTACAATTGACCAAGACCTATCACTAAGTAATCACATAAAACAGATTACCAAAACTTTATTTTATCATTTAAGGAACATTTCAAAGATAAGGAAGTCTTTATCCCTACCAGGCGCTGAGAAATTAATCCATGCTTTTGTCACGCGATGGTGGTCACTGACCATACCTGCGCTGGTGTCGACTACCCCTCACCATGCCTTAGTTATGCTGCTATAGCATAGTGCTGTCATGGACTTTTCATGTGTCACGCCGTACAACCCCTCTCCCCTTCTCTCTCTCTCCACTCTCCCTCTCTTGCCTATTCTCACTATGATATACTGTAACAATATATAGTACCACTGATTACTTATTGACATTAACCATTTTGATTTTCAGTAATACTAACCCACTCTACATCTCTCTTTCTTTCCCTTTACTGTACCTCACTTGTGAGGTATATCATCACCAGTCATCAACCATCCATGTGTTGGCCCTCCTCTCACCCATTTCACCTGAAGTCCCATCCTCGACTGCCCTATTACTGTCACCCTATCTGGATTCCTGGCCCGTACAGCCTAGTGACCCATCACCTGCCTACGACAATTCTGCCCGGATTCCTGGCCCGTCTGCCGACCCACCACATGCCCCTTGACAACTCCCTTCCCCTGGACAAATCCAACGCTGGACTATTTGAACTGTCACTAAATCAGGATTAATGAATTATCAAACTAGATACGTAATCACCCCACCTCTTGTAACTTTCAGCTCAAGTGCTTTTTAACACCATATCTTATTCTCTACACCTGACTATCATATGCATTTGTCATGTATACAGACCTTACTGTCCTGTATTGACCCTAGGCAGATGGGTTAGGCCCTTGAGTCGTCGATCTGCTCAAGGTTTCTTCCTATATGTATCTCCAATTCTAGGGAGTTTTTCCTCACCCCTGTTACCCATGGGTCTCTCTCTTTCTTTTCTTTTCTTCCTTTCTTTCCTTTTTCTCTGATTGCCTACATTCTGTAAAGCGCCATGATACATCTCTGGCGCTCTATAAGCACAATAAATTGAAATTGAAATTTGAGCCACCACATCGCTGTGGAGTTTCCAGTCTCCTTAGCATGGATTGCCCCTGGATAATGGCGGCGTGCACGAGTGCAACGGCTTACGGCGCCCTAGCATGGTGCTCAGTATGATGTTCTTTCTTGTGTGTGATAGTTGTTTTGGAGCACTGCCGAGCAAATTATGTCTACAGTCATCAAGAACTCATAAACTGGGGATTACAGCTAAATGGAGTACTCAGGACTTCCATCGAACTAACAACATTCCCACGGCAATAGCGAGACCACCGGGCTCTCCCTGGATTGTTGTCAGCTCTGTCAAACAGTGGAGGCAGTGTAGGGAGAGCAAGCAGAAGCGGGGCTGCAGAGCCGGATTACTTGCCAGGCTACGGAAACAACCGCATAAGCCACCACTACCAAGCACATTTCTCTCCAACGCCAGGTCCTTGGTCAACAAAATGGATGAGATGGAACCAGTGTTGCCAACTATTTCGAATGAAAAGTAGCTAAAGCCAGCTCCAAAACTCGCTAAATGTCGCTAGATGACGTCACGCACTAATTTGCATATTAATTACGTCAGCACGTCGTACCCCCCCCCCCCCCAAAAAACGACAAAAAAAAACGGTGATGGCCCTTTAATTCCCTTTTACTCCTGTTTGCTTTTCTCCTACTCATATAGGCAACTTTAAGAGCCTAGTTTAAATATATTTGATTTAATATACTTGTATATTTATTGATAGGCTACACTTTACTTTCTGTAGCTTATCATCTTGACTACACTAGCATCAGGTGGCTGAAAAGCAGTCATTTCCAACCTATTCACTGCTGCATCTGCTTTGCACTGCTTGACGTCTGATTATAATGTGACCATAGGGTAGGATAGCCTACACGCAATGCCCCCTTACGGCTATATTTTGGACATATTTAGGCTACATAATATAGGCTTAAATGTCACTCGGACAGACAATTTTTTATTTTTTTTACTCAGCCGACAGTCCTGCATCAACTTGCATTGACAACATTGAAGCTAGGCCTACATAGCCTAAACGAATGCTATAGGTTTTTCTAACATGTATGTTTGATTAACTATCTGCTTTGCTTGTGAATGAAGTTGTAGCCTACTTCCTTTCTTCAATTGTTGAACGATGCTGGCAAGCGTGTCCCTGCTGTCATCATGTCATTGCTCTCGTCTCGTTGACTCTCTTGTTGTAATTTCATATTAATTTATATGTAAAAACATATTAATTTCATATTAGTTGCTGCACCTTCCAATGAGCATTGTCTGAGCTTAGATAGAACATCTACTTCCTTGTAATAAAATGGGCTGATACTGTATAGGCCAGTCATTCCTTTTAAAATCATGGGGCAACGCTTTGGGCAAATTCGAAACAGAAACAGGCATGAGAGGGGAGATTTTCTGACGTTTCAACAACGAAACAGAGTTTGCCATCTTTGCGAGAAGATCTCACGCTTTGAGCTGCTGCTGCAGTCAGCCTGGGCAAACCGAAGGATAACGCAAAGAGAAAACAAAAGTCACCAGACACACGAAAAAGTCGCCAGATTTGTTGTCACTAGATCTAGGTCACTAGAAGTCGCTAAATTGGCAACACTGGATGGAACTGCAGCTGGCGAAAAACAACTTTATGCGGGACTGCTGTATGCTAGTGATAACGGAAACCTGGCTCCACCTGGCTCTCCCCGATGCTGTGGTACAGCTAGCAAGCCGCACCACCCGACAGGACCGTAGCAAAGACTCCGGTAAGACAAGGGGAGGAGAACTGTGTGTCACGTCTGTATACATCCCGACAAACTCGGGACGTCCCCCGGACTTTAAAGATGAACTGAACTGAAAGAATCAGCATTGATAATGTGTTGATTATGACAATTAAAAATAAATGACACTAAAAAAAATAATGAAAAAAATCAATACGTAGCCTTTTTCAAGCAACACCAAAATTGCGTTTGTTAGTATTAGAACGCTGCCAGTTTCAATGACGTCACTGGCATGGTAGGACCTGAGAAGTTCTATAGACAACAGCATATTATGTATACACGAAAAATTGTAATTTTAATGGAATGGGTTACAAATTTGAGCCTGTGAGGGACAGGCCTGTAGTGTCTTGACTACCACTAGATGGGTTTCAGGCTCCAGCTCAACCTTCAGTAGGATCATTTGGGTGAAAATGACTGTGTGGGCGCTGCCGGAGCATGGACACTGGAATCTATGTTGCAAAGCAGTGGCGAAACGTAGGGAAAATGTTCAAGGAAGCCAAAGTGACGGGAAAAATATGTTTATTTATGTATGTGTTTATTTCGGGGGGTATACATTTTGTGCAATGTACAACATAGATACATTTTGTGCGGCACAACATAGGCTACTGTAGACCTAGCCTACAGGTCATGTAGAAAACTGGACGACCCAGCTAACACACAACTAAACAGCCACGTTGCCTATAAGCTGCCAGTTGGTCACGGCCAACTAACATTCTGGCAACCTTCCTGCAACGTGGCCACAACGTTGCCACTATGAAGTGGCCATTTGGTCATTTGGTAATGTTGCCGTTTGGTGGTGTAAATAACGTGGCCATAACGTGGCCCTATGGTCATTTGGTAACGTTGCCATTTGGTGACTTGAGCAACGTGGCTATAACGTGGCCCTATGGTAATTTGGTAACATTGCCATTTGGTGGTGTAAATAACGTGGCCGCAATGTGGCGCTTTGGTCATTTGGTAACGTTGCCATTTGGTGATTTGAGCAACGTGGCCATAACGTGGCCCTACGGTCATTTGGTAACGTTGCCATTTGGTGGTGTAAATAACGTGGCCGCAACGTGGCGCTATGGTCATTTGGTAACGTTGCCATTTGGTGACTTGAGCAACGTGGCCATAACGTGGCCCTATGGTCATTTGGCAACGTTGCCATTTAGTGGTCTAAATAACGTGGCCGCAACGTGGCGCTATGGTCATTTGGTAACGTTGCCATTTGGTGACTTGAGCAACGTGGCCATAACGTGGCCCTATGGTCATTTAGCAATGTTGCCGTTTCCCAACACCAATTGTTAGCTGAGGTTATATCAAATGCAATAATAATCAGAGATATTATTTATTTATTTATTTTTTAAGTCAAACTATCTTCCAGCCAGAAAAATGGACCACTGGTTTGTACTGTTTATTTACTACCTGATGACTCATCCCCACAAAAATAATGCTAAACTGAGATTAATGTTTACCATTCAGAACTACAATTTTCTAATTTCCACAAACTCTGACCCAGTTGAAAAATAGCAATCAAATATATTCAGATACTGAATTGATGAATCATTTATTTTAAATGCATGTAGGGAACACATTAATAAATCACACTGACAATTCTTTCTATTAACATTTGAAGTAAAATTCATGTGTTTCATGAATTCAAGTGATGTGTACAAACAAACCACGTTGCAGGGTAGGCATTGGTCAACCAGGAGAGAGCATAAAGACCTTGGAGAGGCTGAGGTGGAGAGTAGCTAAACCACTGACTGCTAATCAGAATCCAATCCAAACTATGCTTTATATTAAGTCATAAGAAAATAACAGCAGTGCACATGACCCACAGGATAAGACTGATAACTGACAATCAACCTAAGTTTAATTTTAGTATTCAGTTACCAAGGCTGAAAAGAGGTTAAGCAATTGGAAATTGTGTGAGTAGGAGTGTTGGGTAATGATATAATCACAGGTGTTTTGTTTGGCTGTAACCTCGAGGTTCTGAGGCAGAGTGGCGAAGGTAACAACCCTGCGATCACAAATGCTATGTTGATTCAATACATTAATTCTGCCGCCGCCGCAGATTATTCTATTGACCTGGGATATTCCCACTTTTGGGAATAGCTGTCTCCTGTCCAATAAGAAAACAAATAATTCCATAGAACCCAAATGTTGTATGAAATCATAGCATGAGAAAATAATCCACAACACCAGCTTAATTATAATTAAATTATTATTGTATTCACCAAATTATTCGATCAGCAAGTAGGCTAAGTGGTGCCAATCCAACATCAGTTCATATGTCAATTAAGTGTTGCAAGTTTTCTATCAAGCTGAAGTTGTCCTTAAGCCGTAGAGATGCTGGTTCTGCTGTCGCAACTGAGTCAGGGTTATCAATGTTGCCTCCGGTTGTCTCCAAAATGGTGGATCGATCCCTCTTCAGTTCGGTCCCTGGAAAAGAAAAAAAGGTAAGAATGTCTTAATACTTTCTGTTCACACACTCACAGTTTAATAAAATATCAAGCAAAATGAAAAAGTGTGCATAGACAGCTATACAAGAACAATTGTGTCTAGCTAGCTGAGTTTGACTGCTCCAAAGTCCTTTTAGGCAAGTCCCTCCACTCGGCAGTCATATTGCAACGCTTTTTGGGTACTCATCTGGCATCCTATTCGGCAGAAATACGCGTGCACAAGGCTTCACGACACCAGTGTGCTCCAGTGGCAAGTTCACAACACATGATTGGCACGATGTCTGCACAACACAGCACATAATTGGCTCAATGTAGTCACATCACACCACATGATTGGCTCAATGTATACACATGTCGACATTTTGGCGAAGAAGGGGTGGGATATGTGTAAACAACAGTACCCCATGCATTTCTATGGAGGATTTTTTGAGCGCTGTCTCCTCATTAGAAAGTCTCTGACTGATCTTGTTTTTATGCCTGTAACTCTACTCTACACCAGATGTGAGGAGTACCACCATGCTGCCCTCTGCAGCCTGTGCATTGGCAATGAGGAGACCAAACATTGTTAATTCGAGCTTGCCTTTTAGATGTAACATTAGGTTGAGTCAATTGTCTATGCTTACCTACCTAAATCTTATTTTGCTTTGACATTTTTATGTGCATGCACAAACAAAGTCGATGGAGAGGGGTGAAGGTGTAACCCACCTAAGCATTGGTTACTAAACCCAAAATTAGTTGCCAATGTTAAATAAATAGGTACATAAATTGAATAAATAACAAAATAATTAAAAATCCAGAAGAAGGACATACGATTTTCTAGTCAACGGGAAATGCTTTTATTTTGACAAGCGTGTTGCTTGGATACCAGAATTCGTTTATTTTACGTTCTACTCGATAACGTTACACTTGAATGAATAGACTTTGAATCAAAACCTTTTACTCCTTGACACCTTTCTATCGTGAATCATTTTTAATACCTCTTAAGTCGTTTTACTATTTCTACTTTGTCCTTAATCTTCCCTCATTGTTTTCACGTCTTTATCCACTTCTTTTGAACGCCGGTGAGTAATTTATCTGCTAGCAAAGATTGTTAAGGCTAGCGAGTGATTAGCATAGCGTAGCAGCAATTGCATTAGAATGGGGCTAGCATGTAGCATGCTAGGATAACTTTGAGCTAATTGAATGATATAAAAAACCAATCGGAGATTTACGTTTACTGTACTGCTTTGTTACTGTACTTTGCAGTGCTGTAATGTTAGTGTTTTAATATTAATATGATATGCAGGGCTCCGAACCGGTTCAAGGAACGAAAACGAAAACCGAAAACGAACGGAATTTTACGGAATTTTACGAGGAGCGGAAACGGAAACGAAAACAAAATGGTCTTCAACTGTTCCGGAACAGAAACGTTATTCTGAAATCCACAAAACCGGTTAATAACGGGGTTTTTTTTTCGTTCTCTATATAACAGCTTAATAATTTGATTTCTGCCGTTTGAAAAAAAGAAAACGAATAAATGGACCTTTGGTCCAAATGGGTATATTTTGTCTTGCTGTTGTAGTGTAACCTATCCGTCTGCCACTTCGGATCTTAGGCCAGCTCGTAGCGTAGGCCAGTGTTTCTCAAAGTGTGGTCCGGGGACCACTGGTGGTCCGCAAGCTATCCCAAGTGGTCCGCGAGCTGTTGTAAAAAATAATATAGATGCGTTGTTTGCAATATTGAACCAACTTGTATGTAAATCCAAAGTTCTGCAATACTGCCTATGTAAGCTATGCCAATTTAAATCATATGAATCCTCTGACACAATAGGTGCAAAGACAATAAGCAAGGTGGGTTCAGTGAGTAGGCCTATTGTGTCTATTAGCTATGTGGTCCGTGAGGTTTTTTCTAATGGTTAAGTGGTCCTTGGTCTGTAAAAGTTTGAGAAACACTGGCGTAGGCTACTGAAACTGATTTGGAAATTGTTTGTAGCCTATGCGTAATAGCCTATTTTGCCTGTCCACGCCTTGCCGTTTTAAAGTCGGGATTTGAAATGTTTGCGCAATTATAGCCTATTCTATGTAGCCTAGAAGAGTTAAACAGGAAATTTGAGATAGGCCTTGTCAGCAACAGACAGGTTTGTTTATAAACAGGGTTGGAATTATAGCGTAAGCCTTTGAAGATCTCCATATGGATAAAACTCCAAAAGGCTACAACCAGGTAAGGAGTTTAGCACGTATCCAGAAATATTTTTGATAATAAATTATTTATAGGCATAGGTTAGGCCTACAGTAAGTCTGTAGGCTATGGGATGGATAGCCCATCTGAATGTTTTTGGATGCCGCCTGTGATTTATTATTTTTGGCCATAGCTACGGTATAGGCTAAATCAAGGGGAAATAATGAGTAGCCTACGTCTATTCTAAGGTAAAGTCCACAAAAATAGACTTGATAGGCCGCCAAACACTGCCGGAACTTTAAGAACGAACGATATTTTGCGTTCCGAACTGGTTCAGGACCGATATGTTGGTGGCGGAACGCATGCAAGAACGAAAACGTTAAACATAGGCCTATCTGAACCGTTCGGAACGGAACGTTTGAAAAATAATTTCGTTTTCAAGCCCTGATGATATGTGAATGTTATTGAATATGACAAGTGTAATTAGTAGATGGTGTGCTATGATTTTATATGAGATATATGCAGTAATGGACTCCTCAGAGAAGACGTTAGTTTGGCATGTTCTAAGACACGAGCTAGTAGCCTGTGTGTGTGAGATGAAAGTGGAACACTTTCTCTCATGGTTGGTGACCGAAAACGTTGCCTATGGTTTGCCTCTAAACATTCCACGCTGTTCCGTACAGTCTGCCCCCTCAGGATCGGCGCGCTATTACACTTACGCCAGGATGATGGTAACCACTACGCTTCCGGTATACATCATTGAAAAGAGGAAGGTCTTGTCAACAAAACAAGCCCTCATTGGAGTACCCAGAGCCCGTCTACGGAGAGCCTTGCCACTCCGTATTAAGTCCCATTGTACCGAATTTTGGATGCAGTTCCACTGGGGGCGATCGCCATGAGTGCAGAATGAATGGGAGTCAATGGAGCTAGACGGCTAAATTTGTCTCTTTCACCTGATTGTCGTTGACAAATCTCAGATTTGATTGTAGTTTGTATAACTTAAACATGGGTTATAGGTCAAAAGTTGAATGAACGAGTACTTATGTCCTTTTGATTTCTTACAGGTTGGGTTGTTGTTGCACATAACACGCTAGCATTGTGCTAATGAATGACGTCATTGACACATTTGAAAGGCTTTTTAGAACAATTAAGTGACTTTAAAAAATATAATACTCAACCAAGTGTATTTTCTTTGCCTCCCCTTTCGAATACAATACTCAAATTACTTGAAAAAAAAATTATATCCCGAGAAAAGTGGATTTTGAGGGGTACAGCTCCATAGACCTCCATGCATTCTGCACTCGTGGACGAGCGCCCTCATGTGGAACCACAGAAGGAACTGCAGCCAGTTCAGAAACCGGAAGTTTTCCGAGAGTGGCAGTTCTCCCCTTATTAGACATTCTCTGGAGTACCTTTGTGAACTGTGACCAATCCTAAAAGCGATTTATTGAGCTTAGTGCCCGAAATCCCGGATGTTGACAGCCACAGTGTTCCGTACGTTTATTCGCGGAGTCGTAACAGTGTTTCGTACGTAACTTTTGGACACAAATTAAACAAACACTTTACACCGTAGACGGTGATTTTTACATCGTCATGTTGGTAGATTTGTTATTTTTAAGATTACATCGTTAATGAAGAGTTTTGTTGATTAATTACGTGGTTAGGATCATTTTTAAATTAGCCAACATGTAGCTTAGCTATACTGGCAAGTAAGTTGATACTTAGTAAGTAGTTACGTCCTTTAACTGTTAACTTTGAACTCGGTTACTTTTGAAATAATAAACGGGAACTCCTCAACTCACTCTGGGTGCAGTAGTGAAATATGTTATTTAAATTTCAAAGTGTATCAAGTGCTTGTAACAGAAATATAGGAACAAAAAACTGTGCCTCGTCTGAGAACCAACCCGGGTGTGGCATAAGACAACTCTGGTTCAATGTGAATGAAACGCATCACAGCATAGGACATTCATTGTGCCATCAAAGACAACTGCAAAGTGGATATAGTGAATAAAGTGCAATTTCAAGAAGGCCTTGTAAGACCAGGAACACAGCAACATTTGTAGTGAATAAAGAGCAATTTCAAGTAGGCCTTGTAAGACCAGGAACAAAGCAACAGTTGAATGCAGTCCTTGTAAGACCAGAACATGTAGAATAAAATATTAACATTTCTCCCCTCTGCTGGAGAAATTGTGCATTATGCTATTTCAAACTGTGGGAAAAGGTAATGATAAAGCACATGGATTTGTTTATAAGCTAGCGAACGGTTAGCATAAGTTTGGTAGAACTATGTGGATGTTACAAGGTAAGAAACACGATTTAAAACGAGTTTCTTGTTTCTCACTTCTCTTTCCGGGATGGTAGTCTCAATGTTGCAAGGTTGGTTTTCCGCCTGGGGACGCTAGGCGCAGCGGGGAAAGTCACCATTTTCACCGGAACAGGTCATTTATCCATCCAAATGATTTCTAAACGGGTTTATTAACGTTGAAATAGTTGCCAAGTTCCCCTTTAAAAGTTGAGAACCCTTGTTGAAACGTTGTGATGCCCTTGTAAGACCAGAACATATACTGTAGAACAAAACTGAGAACAAAATATTAGGAATAATTAAGAACAAATTTATTGATGAACAATCATTAACAATCTACTATTTATCTAATTTACTAAAGTATAACAAACAAACAAAATTATAACAAACTACTATTTACAAATTAGAACTATTTACAAATGTACATATTTACAATACAGCTCGAGCTGCATGGCCACCTCCCTTGCCGCCATACGGGGGTGGTGGTGGTGGCGACTTCGCGTGTGGTTGCTATGGTGGTGGAGAGGGGTATCGCGTTGGCAGCGGCGCCATCGACGGTGCAGGGAGGGGTGGACATGTCCTCGTCAGTGTCCTCCGGGGCGTCAAAACACTCCCCACCCGCTGAACGGTCCCGGAGGCCTTTGACAAGCTGCAACAACAAAAAAAAGCACAAAATGAAGACATTGTTAGAAATGTATGTAAATGCTGTAAAATTGATCTTGATGAACTTTTCATGATTGTAGACTTTTTTCCCTAACTCACCTTTGACTCGTCCACCTCCATCCTGTTCAGCGGGAAGAGGCCTGTCCGTCTGAACCCACTGATGATGTTATGGGGGGTACAGTCCTCCTCCAGAGCGTACTTTAGCACCGCCGTGAATTGCCGCTTTCCGATGACGAGGTCGCCTCTCACCAGCCCCATGTTGCGCGCCAGCCTGGAGAACGCCGCCTTTAGGGAGCCGTACACCGCCACGTCCAGTGGCTGGAGCACATGGGTGGTGTGCGCTGGCAGGCACACCACCTCGATCCTGTTGGCCCGACAGAAGTCGACCACCCCCGTCCCAACATGGGCCTCATGTTGATCCATGAAAAGGAGGAGGGGCCGCTCCTGCCGGGCATACTTGACAAAGGGAAGCTGTGCTGGGGAAGCTCCCCCGGAAGATGACAAAAGGGGGTATGCTTTCCCCAGCAGCGTTCGCGCAGCAGTGAACGGTGATGTGTTCTCTTGTGGTCCCTGCTGCGCGTAAACGCACCTCTGCCCCTTGTGGCAGAGGATACGTTGCCTGGTATCTCCCCTTCCTCCGGTCCTGGAAGGTGGTGTGGGGGATGTGAAATTGGGCAGCCACCCTCCGGAGGCTGCCCCCCTCCTCCAAAGCCCTTAAAGGGGTCATAGAATGCAAAACCGAGTTTAGTCAAAGTCAAAGTCAGCTTTATTGTCAATTTCTTCACATGTTCCAGACATACAAAGAGATCGAAATTACGTTTCTCACTATCCCACGGTGAAGACAAGACATATTTTACCAATTTAAGTCCACAGACAAACATAACATTCAAGTAAACAAAAAAGTAAGTAAATAAGAGGGCACATATAATAATGAAAAAAATAAGAGCAGCAAAATTTGGTTGAAAATTGTGCATAGACAGTCAATAAAATACTAGTGCAAAGTCAGGCCAATAAAAGGCTTGTGTAGTTCTGTTTGACCTAAGTAAGAAAGAAAGTGACATAGTGGTGCAAGTTATGTAAGAGCAGCAGATGTGTTGTGTTTTCAGGACAACAACAACAAGTTGTAAAGTGTACAAGTGTGCAAGTGTGCAAGTGGAGTAGTGCACGCGGCCATTGTGGGTCCAATGTCCAGGATGTTATGTAGCTGAGGGTGGAGGGGGGAGAGGAGGGAGAGAGTTCAGCATCCTTACAGCTTGGTGTATGAAGCTGTTGGTGAGTCTGGTAGTGCGGGAGCACAGGCTTCTGTACCTCTTCCCAGAGGGCAGTAGATCGAACAGATTGTGAGCGGGGTGACTTGCATCACTCACAATTTTGGTCGCCTTGCGGGTGAGGTGGGTGGTGTAAATGTCCTTCAGGGAGGGGAGTGAAGCACCAATAATCCTTCCAGCTGTGTTCACTATGCGCTGCAGGGCTTTCCTGTTGTATTCAGTGCAGTTTACCTTGTCATAGATGAATAACGATACTTCAGTGGGTGAAATGGAGATACAGAGAAGTTCAAAACCCCATCCACGCCTCCTTTCTGTGCAAATCTCACAATTCGAAACTCCCGCCATAAAACGGGCGAATCCAAAAGAAGCTCAGAGTTTACGCAAACTCCGAAGTGGTGCCTTATTTGGCTCTGGCCTGTACATTTGTCACGCCCCAAAATTTACATACAGACCAGCCCACTGGTTCGCTGGCCCAAGAACATGAATGGAGGTCGTGAAGATGTCAGACACTAGTTTAGCTAGCCTACTGTTGGGTTTACTTCTACAAGAATTACAAAGCAGGCAGTTTCTCTATCGAAAATGAGCCAGAGAGGTAAATGCAGTGTTCCAGGCTGCACGGAGAAAGGGGAAGTTTGTCACAGTCTTCCCAAGGATCCGAAGACTCGGCAGGCATGGATAATGTTTGTCTATCAGAAGATCCCTGCAAAGTTCGACGCTCAGCTGTTCATTTGCTCTGAACATTTTACCGAAGACAGCTTTCAAAATCTTGGACAGTTTAAAGCAGGATTTGCCAAACTTCTTTTACTGAAACGAGGGGCTGTTCCGACCGTAAGGTCATCACAAACGCAAGCTGTAAGTATTATTTTGTCGCTAAGCAGTTGATAACAATGCTAGCATATCGTGTATAGCAACATACATGTACACGTAGAATGTGTTACGATTCAGTTTGTTAGCAATGGGGGTAACATTATTTCATTTCCCTGACTGTATTTCATTCGAATAAATAACATGTTGACATGTAAATCTACACTTTACGATGCACGTTTGTCCAGGTCTTCGTCAGGTTATTTTGTTATTCTATTCCAGCAAGATAGCTAAAGCTGAGTAGAATCACGATAGTTTGGTTGCTAGAAGCTAGCACTAAGCTGTAATGTTACCCACCTAAGTCGATCCTGTTACCACTTTTAGAAGTGGAAACTAGGAGTAACGTTAACATTATCGTGTAAAATGATTTCAGAGCACATCACAAGAACAACCACGAACAAAAGTTGCAGCATGCCAAACAGATCCTCCTTGTGTGGCATCTCGCGGGACGCAGCTTTCTTTTACTACATTGAGACCTCACCAACGAAGCAAAGGTAAACGTTCTAATTATTCTTATGTTATCATGAATATTATCAGACGTGTTATGGTGTTTGTGTGTTCCAAACATGTGTAGCATTATTACTGGGTAGCATTTAGTAGAGCTGTGTTGCCCAATTACTTACCTTGATGACTGAGAACATTAGTGAGCCATTCACAACAAATTAAAGAAGTATTCATAGTATGAATAGACCTATTCATACTATTCATCTCACTGAATGACCTGCATTTACTTTTGTGGGGAAGGCCCCCCACAAAAGTTTTAATTATTTTATAGATATTTGATGCAATGCAGCTGAGAACACACACGTATGATGCCTTCAGAAGACATTGTGTACAGAAATGGGTTTTGTTTAGTGTAAGTGTGAGATCAGGCCTAATTGCCAGCCATCAAAATGCAAATCATTACAGTTTTAGGCTGCTCTAACTGAAAGGCACTTGTAACAACACCGGTTAGAGTACAGCTTTGGCACAGCCTACAGGTTTAGCCAATGCTTTTGCTGTGAGTTAATAGTAGTATTTTGCTTGGTGTGTGCTTACAAAAGTGACAAGTGACAATTGTTACAACATTTCTGCTGTTTCATTTAGGTTGTACCTTGCAGCTATGCATTTCAATGAGAATGCTCAGCGCCCACAACGGAAGACAGCCAAGGGGAAACTAACGTACAGGCTTGTGTTTCCAAAGGCCAAAAGGGGAGGTTACACAGTCAAAAAAGTGAAGACAGAGCCAACGATTTGTAAGTTTAAAATGTATATATTTTTTTATACAAACGATTGTGCAACAAATGTGCAACGGTATAGACACTAACAATAACTTATTAATTCACACACAACAGGCTATGTCTTTAACCTGATAAGACTAGTGTTCGAAGAGATCGTCCATGACTCCCTTCGTTATGTGGATGCCGTCCAGCAGATTCCTGTGCCCCAAGACTTGTGTGCTCAGCTTCCCAGACCTTCCAGGGAGGATGCTGTCGCTGAGCATGTGTCACGGTTCAGTCGAGGGGGGGTCTGAACCCGACATACTGCCCTGATGTTTCCGGAAACTCCCTCCGTATGCGCAGCACCACACAAGAGGGGATCACAACACGGACACTTCGCCCAAGGAAACCCCAGCACCAGCTCACGAAAGATCTGTAGGCCAAGTGTCTGCATTGCCTTCAGAGAAATCAGAGTGGAAAGGCACACTTTTTTACTATTTATTTTTTGAATATTTTATATTTTTGAGTATAGCACTGTATGATTGTGTTGAAACAAAATAAAGTTTGTCATTTTACTGTTTGCATCAAACTGTGTTTTCGTGACCTGCTGAACTAATAATGAATGCATATTGGCTAAAAACATTTGATTTATATTATATAGCTGGTAACACTTGTATCAGATTGTCCTCACCTTTCCATCCCTCTTATTCTCAACTGCCCATGGTCAGCTCTGTAGATGTTCATTGCATTTTGTAAAGAATATATGTTGAGGCACACCGGTTCAAGGCCAGGATGGTCAATCATACAGGTTATCTCCTCCGGAACCTGGGTCATTCTTCTAATGACCTGTAAAAACAAATATAAAGACCATGCTGTTATTTTGTCATTTTGAATGAGCAGAAAGCACAAATTAGCGTGAGTAAATATCTCCAGTTTTAGTTACCTGGGGTACTTCCCGGCAACATATATTTTCTCTCTCCTGGGGCATGCGGTCACAGTTTCCACACGTACACCTGGCAAGGGGAGATGGATGTAATTGTAAGTTCACATATCACTACATGGAACGAGGGTAATAATCTTATAATCAGATGATATAATCAGCAGGATAGAAGTTAGCCTACTGCTGATTAGGTCATCTGGTTATGATATTATCTTCGTTACATGTAATAATATATACAACAGAACGATGTCCAGTTAGTTAGGCAAGAGCCTACTATTTCTGTAGTGGCAGTTCGTAGGTTATGGTGTTTGTGAAATGAGTAGCCTACTGCTCGCGTCAACAAAAATATTACCTCTCGTGACATGACAGTGGTAATATTTTTGTTGAAGCGAGTGAGCAGTAGGCTACTCATTTCATTACGGCCATAACATACTGAACTGGTACTACGGAAATAGTCTCTTGCCCAGCTAACTGGACGTCCTGTTGTAAGATCACATATTACTACTAACGTTACGTGGCAAATAATGTAGGTAACTCCTAATCAGATAACCCATTCAGCAGGAGAGAACGGTAACAATATACTGACTAAAACGAGAGTATAGGCTATTTTCCTTGCGAGCAGCACTCATTTCATTATAGCTATCTGCACGCTACATATTGGCTATACGGACTTTCTCGCTAACTGGACGTCTTGACAGAAAATGCACGAGGGTAACGTTACATGTTGTAAAACATTTGTTTGTGTGCAAATGAATAACTGTTATGCTGCTTACAAAGTTAACATAAGACTAATACAACGTTATGCTTAGGCTAGGACACTGAAGTGTGAGTAGGCTATTACATTAGTATTACAGCTAACGTGTAGTGCTACGTGTAAATGATAAATGAAAAAACTTACCATTCTGAAGTAGTCATTTGTAATCTATGGGCGACTGGTTGCTCCTCTACATCAGATTCTTCCTCTGATTCTGGCTCATACATATATGGTTCAACACCTAATGTGTCCATATCAACAATTTCGATGTTTCAGTGAGTGAGTGCTTGTGGCCATGACGCGTTTGCTCCACAGCTTCGCTCGTTGTAAACCAACCAATCAGCGCACAGCTCATCTAAATATTCATGAGCATACCATAAAAGGGAGAAAACCTCTCGTTTCATTCTAGGGCTTTTAACCAGGCTTGCATTAGGGCGCATAGAACAGCACATATGCCATTTTCAGCCCAACCAATGTTACACACCCTATTCAGAGACCTTAAGGACCAGCACCAAATACCCTATATCATCATTCTATCACCCCTTTAAGGCCCTCCATGTCCTCCTCTGTGTAAGTTTTTTGACGTGGCATTTTTCTGTAAAAAGTACATAAAGGCACAAACAAAATAATTTATTATTTTTTATTAATTTTACTATATTATTATATTGATTTTGTTTTTATATTGATATTATATTGATATTGATTGATTATTATTATTGATATTGTAACAATTATAGTAATTATTATTAGATTACATCTTGTATCTTACACCTTGCTGGAGCATAACAAATACTTGCTTTCTCTGTTGTTGCATTAAAACAAGAGATTTAGTGTTTTTGTAGTTTTGCTGTTAGTGCCTGGAAAAACCACCGAAAAGCACCACACGATGGCAGCATTGACCGCAGTCGGTTTACCTTTATCCTCCATACAAACCTGACACTCGCCAGATGAATTTCGAGCTAGGCGGTTATACAAATGTATGACCCATGAAAACATTTTAAAAATTGTCCGTTAAAATTGTCCGTTAGGAAACTAGATACGAACTTTTACTATGTGTGATTACAGCATAGTCTTATCTGGCTGTCAAACAACGCTAGCTACTTAATATCAACAACATCCCTGTCTCATCGTGCAAGACTTGTCTCGTCGCGCGGACTTCAGTAACGTTAATGTTATGTATGATCCATGAAAATATTTAAAAACTGTCTGTTAATGTTACGCTAGAAAACTAGATACAAACTGATACAGGTTTTTCAACATGTCTACATTAACCTTTGATCTATAACACAGACATATCTTGTAACATATATTCGCTACATTTGTTTAAACACTTCCCCACGTCATTTAGAGACAAAGGTCAAACCCTCCCCGGTGCCATTTTGAGAAATCTTTGGTGTGAAAGTGTGGGCAAAGATTGTTAAGGTGGAGCAAGATACTTCGTCGTAGTTCATGTCTATGGGCGCGAAATGGGGATCGAATCCTGTCTGCATAAAGAGGCGTGTCGATGACGTATTGATGAGCGTACGTTGCAACCGGCCAACAGCAGCGGCATAAATAACCGGCGCACACCTGATATAAAGTCGATTTTCTCCAGACTGGAATGCTCAAAAATGCTAAAAATGTACCTGAAATGTTCAGAAGGGTTTGAGGATCATGAAAACGTGCCCGAAATTCACATTCCTAACTCTATAGAACCAAGACCTTAACATATGTGGTAAAATTCTGAGCTATGCCCATAGACTTCAATAGAGCAGTCGCTGCCTTTGCTCTGCATAAAGGGGGATTATGACCCCCCCTCGTGTGATCTGGGTTCCCGGAAGTGGCTCCTGATGAAATATCTTGCTCCGCCTTAACAATCTTTGGTGTGGGTGTAGACCAGGGGCGGTTCTAGGGGCGGGGCCACAGGGGCCCGGGCCCCATCTGAAATCTCATTGGCCCCTGACTGGCCCCTGTACCGTCCATCATCAATAAGTGTCAAACTTGTTGAGAACGACGATCAGAGATGCAATTCCATTCCCAAACAACTGGTGGCAGTAATGCACCTATGAAGCTTGAAAGCTAAATCACACAGTGAACTGTAAAGGAAAGAATACATTTGGCTAACCAGAAATGTCTCTGCTAATGTGAAGAAACGATACATTTGGCTAACGGAAGTATAACGTGAAGAACTGATACATTTGGCTAACGAAAGTATCAGCTAGAATTCTAACGTGAAGAACCGATGGCAGCGTTTCAACCTCCATAGAAGTTTCTTGGTGAGTCACAAATCTCTATGTTGGTTATCCTCATTATGTGAAAGGGACGTTTATTTAATATGTTAAGTTTGTCAATTAAATTACGAAGCAGCAGCAAGCTTGCAGTGAACTGTTAACTGACTTAGTCAGTGAACTGTTAACATTAACTTAACGTTAGGTTACTTGAGTTGAGGTTTGATTGTTATTCATTGTTAGCATGCTGATAGATTTTATGTATGGAAAGGTAATGTATGAAGTGTTTGAAACGGTGTTATATGAAATGCAGAGAAATGGACATCCTGTTTGTTTGGGATCCGAAATTAATAATATTACATGCGCTAGTGCGCCTTACCAAATGTAAATAGCCTAGGCCTAACGTTCGATTTTTTTGATTGCTTGAGGAAAAAGTTTGGCAGCTGCTAACTGAACATGAGAATACATGCCTAATAGCTAACGCTACGTTTTTGTAGTTAATGTGAGCTATCATTGCATTATTAACCACTATTCTGAGTTTATTTGATTCATGGGCTTCGCATGTATTCTGTCTCAAAGTGTTAGGACAAGGAGAGTTTCATGGAGATAAAGTGGTTACATTTTCTACTCTATTCACTCAAGCTTTATATGATTTAAAAAAAATAACTGGTTTTACAGTTGCCAGACGACATGCTGAATACAAGCATGGATTTTGTGACAAGCATTTGTGTTTCACCTACAGACTGGGATGGCGCAGGAGCTGGTGAGTGGTGACTTCAACCCACGGTCTTCAGAACCACCAGTCACCAAGCATAGCTGCTCCTAATGGTATGAAGCTATTTCCTATTGCCACTATAGTGAGCATATTTTGTCATTAATTTTAGAAACGCCAGGTTGACAGTGGGTTATGAAAGTTAATAACAATTAAGTTACTCAAACACGAAAAATGTGTGTATGATGATGTATGATTTCTGTCTAAAATATCAATGTATTTCCACTGACGTGTCTATTATATTTTAGTTTTATATTGTGTTTTCAATGCACATTATAAATAAATGGGAAAATTGTTAAGAATTGTATTGGCTTTTTTGTTTTTTAGCATTTAGCATTTACCGTATTTTCCGGACTATAAGTCACACTTTTTTTCATAGTTTGGCTGGTCCTGCGACTTATATATGAAAAAATATATAATTGAACATGTTTTTAAATGTTAATTTATATTAACTGACATGAACCCTACGTGAAACATTACGTCTACAGCCGCGAGAGAGCGCTCTTAAATGCACAAGTCCTGTGCACTTTCAGTCAGAGATTAGTGCTTGCACTACGCCTGAAACACACGTGCATACCTAAATCGTCAAATTATGGCAGGGATTCTATTTATAGCCGGGCCTCAGATTTGGACAAATAAAAGCCAGTATAGTTTTGTTTCAATTTAACTCATAAAAGAGCTGCTCTTAATATTTTATATTGTTGGTTGGTATTGTTGCCAATGAAAAGTCATTTACACCATGAGTCTCCAACACGTTGCTCTCATTGCTCTCAAGCTAGTCGCATGCCGCACCCTTCTGAGCTAGAGGCTGAAGCCTACATTTAAACACAATTGTTGCAATTGTTGCACAACATGAATTTTATAAAAAAGTAAATCATGCATAATTTAAAAAATAACTACATTTAGGCTATCTTAGACATCTTTGGCTATACGGAATAAGGTTTCCCTTGCAGCACAGCACACGAATGAATGAAAGCGCGGATACCCATATCTCACAATAAGTGGATGGCAATCGAAATTCCCGACACATGAAACTTAATAGTAAGCCATTAAATACCCCACAGATTTCAGTGGTCATCAGTCCCGATATTTAGAAATAGCCTATAATCAACAGTCCAAACGCAAATTAAATCTCAAATTAAACATCTGCTTTTGATAGCCTACCCATGCCGCTCCAAACGAAAAGTAGGCCTATGTCTCACAATAAAACGCAAGAAATAAAGGACTATTATAGCTGACTCGAATACAAGCCATGGCCAAATAAAGGTGCTGTGCTTTGCGCAGCCTAAATTTGAGGATTTACGAGTCTCCTAAACATCCCTCACCTGTTATCTAGACATGCATGAAAACATTTGAAAACAAAACGCACTGTAATATTTGTAGTATTTGATCGCTGTTTTGCTACTAATTATCTTTCACGTAATGAATACGCACAGAAAGTGAAAGTAGGCCTAATGTGCGCTCCGTGTCTGTAGCTGTCTGTTCACGTCCGCAATCGAACGTCAAATAGAGAAGTCATCCATGTTCTCTACGTTACAGCCTAGGCGGTCATGCTTCTGTATTTGCAAAATTCCTGACTGTTCCTGATCGCTAAATGTTTGTTTTCCTTTCCTGTCGATAGCGGTTGATGTTGAAGCACCTAGGCTATAATTTGACAAATCCTGCTGAGAGAGAGAGAGCAACGAAAGAGAGGCACCCCCAAAGTGGTCCTGCGCGTGTGTGTGTGTCTGCATGGGGTTCAATTGAAGTCAGAGTTGGTCCGTCAATAGTCCCACACTCAGGCCGCTCCATTATTATATTAATGTCAGACAGGGTACAGGGTAAAATGTGTGGTAATCTCTCGCATTATGATGGCTAGATTTGCAGGACTTTTATTATTATGCTCAATACTAAGTAATAATTTATTCGCAATACCCGCAATTCTGCGCTGGAATTTAGACCCTTTTAAATGTGCATCTTTTTTTTCTCTCGCTCTCTCGGAGGTGGCCAGCCAAGCAATTGTTCTGCTGCATGCCAGCCTGTGCCAATATATCGTACAAAATGATCGATTGCATTGCATTCTCCACGTTTAGCTAAATTTTCATGTACCACATCAGCATTTGAGTTCAGTGATTTTTTTGTAAATTGCTTTACAATTAGCGTCGGGCCTTGTCAGCAGCCTTCAGCTTGCCTCTTGCCACTATTCACTCCTTCTTCTTCATTAACATTCCCTGTAGAATTCTCAATATTTTTGGCCTCAATGTGTACAGTTACAGTCTGTCTGTTCTTAGTCTTGGATTTTGTGAAATACATTTCTAAATATCACCTGCTTGCTGCAGCTTCGGTCTGCACGTCAATTTAAACCCGCATCTTTTTCTCTCTCGAGCATTTAATCTGCTGCCAGCTTGTATCTCCACATTGTCCAAAATGCTTGATTGCATTGCATTCTCCACATTTTTAGCTACATTTTCATGTACCACATCAGCATTTTTGTTCTGTGAATCTTTTGTAAATTGCTTTACAAATACCGTCGGGCCTATTGGCCTATTGCCATGGCTTGCCTCAGCTAGGTCACGTCCTTTTAAAACCGTCTTTTTCTCTATCGTGAGCATTTAATCTGCTGCCAGCTTGTGACTCCACATCGCCAAAAAAGGTTGATTGCATTGTATTCTCCACATGTTTAGCTACATTTTCATGTATCATATCAGCATTTTTGTTCAATGAATCTTTTGAAAATTGCTTTACAATTACCGTCGGGCATATATGCCTATAGTTTCGGTCACGTCTAAAACTGCATCTTTTTCTCTCTCATGAGCATTTAATCTGCTGCCAGCTTGTGACTCCACATCGCCCAAAATGCTTGATTGCATTGTATTCTCCACATTTTAGTAACATTTTGGTGCACCTCATGGCATTTTCTTTCAGTGAATCTTTTGCTTTGCAATTACCTTCCTGCCCTCCTCTTGGCTGCCTTCACTCCTTCATCTTCATTAATCTTTTTGGCCTCTATAATCCAGTTATAGTCTCTGTTTTTGGTTTTGGATTTTGTGAAATACATTTCTAAATAAATGCGACTTATAGTCCGGTGCGACTTATATATGTTTTTTTCCTGCTCATGATGCATTTTTTGACTGATGCGACTTATACTCAGGAGCGACTTATAGTTCGGAAAATACGGTAAGTATTTGGACAAGGTAAGACTGGTGAAATGTATGCACCTTACTGCTGTGGTGTAGTCTAGTTAGCTGTAGTGGGTATACTGTGATCAACCCCAAATATTAATACCTATCCTTGTCTGTTTTAAGTGGGTATACTGAGATGGTGATGCTTTTTAAGTGGGTATACCAGAGACTTTCTAATGAGGAGACACAGCACTCAAAAAAACATCCATAGAAATGCATGGGGCTAGTTTGTAACGCGTTGTCTACACATATCCCGCCCCTTCCTCGGCAAAACGTCGACATGTGAATACATTGAGCCAATCATGTGGTGTGATGTGAATACATTGAGCCAATCATATGGTGTGTTGTGAAGACATCGTGCCAATCATGTGTTGTGAACTCGCCACTGGAGCAAGATTGGTGTTGTGAAGCCTTGCGCGCACACATTTCTGCCGAATAGGATGCCCGATGAGCGCTCAAAAAGCGTTCCAATATGGCCGTCGAGTGGAGGGACTTGCCTAAAAGGACTTTGGGTATACTGCGTATAGTCCTGCATATCACGTAGACTACGTGCCTCTGCCTTACTGAACAAGGGATTTTCTGTGTATGGATGTTGACCGGTTCTTGGCCCCTCAGTGTATATGATGTGGCCCCTGTCTCAGAAAAATCCTAGAATTAGAAGAAGCTAAGAGGCTAGCTAGCATGCTAACAACCGGACAGTAACTGGCAGCAGCATGGTCTGATATTAAGTTATTTTATGACAAATCAGAACACTAAAAAATTACACTTTTAGGCTTGAAATGATCCCAAACACTTACAGATTATGACACAATTTTCCAAAAAACCCTCAACAAATCCAGAAAGACATAATGACCAATTTATTGGTAAAATTCCACAAGTCTCCATTGACATTAGTGCAGCGAGGGTTTACCAAAGTTTGTTAAGGCGGAGCAAGATACTTCGTCGTAGTTCATGTCTATGGGCGCGAAATGGGAATCGAATCCTGTCTGCATAAAGAGGCGTGTCGATGACGTATTGACGAGCGTAAGTTGCAACCGGCGCACACCTGATATAAGGTTGATTTTCTCCAGACTGCTTTGGATTGCTCAAAAATGCTAAAAATGTACCTGAAATGTTCAGAAGGGTTTGAGGATCATGAAAATGTGCCCGAAATTCACATTCCTAACTCTATAGAACCAAGACCTTAGCATATGTGGTGAAATTCTGAGCTATGCCCATAGACTTCAATGGAGCAGTAGCTGCCTCTGCTCTGCACAAAGGGGGATTTTGACCCCCCCTCGTGCGATCCGGGTTCCCGGAAGTGGCTCCTGATGAAATATCTTGCTCCGCCTTAACAATCTTTGGGTTTACTCTGGTCTGCATAAAGGGGGATTTTCCCCCCTCCCCCTTGCAATAATCGAACGCGGAAATTGTCGAACGTTTGCGCCTCTCGCTCTGCTTTAACCCTCTCTGGTAAAACACTGTACGGAACCAGAGCCCGTCTACGGAGAGCCTGGCCACTCCGTATTAAGTCCCATTGTACCGAATTTAGGTTGCAGTTCCACCAGATTTCCACTGGGGGCGATTGCCATGAGTGCAGAATGAATGGGAGTCAATGGAGCTAGACGGCTAAATTTGTGTCTTTCACCTGATTGTCGTTGACAAATCTCAGATTTGATTGTAGTTTGTATAACTTCAACATGGGTTATAGGTCAAAAGTTGAATGAACGAGTATTTATGTCCTTTTGATTTCTTACAGTTTGGGTCATTGTTGCCCATAACACGCTAGCATTGTGCTAATGAGTGACATCATTGACACGTTTGAAAGGCTTTTTAGAACAATTAAGTGACTTTAAAAATGGAATACTCCACCAAGTGTATTTTCTTTGCCTCCCCTTTCGAATACAATATTCAAATTACTTGAAAAAAAATTATATCCCGAGAAAAGTGGATTTTGAGGGGTACAGCTCCATAGACCTCCATGCATTCTGCACTCGTGGACGAGCGCCCTCATGTGGAACCACAAAAGGAACTGCAACCAGTTCAGAAACCGGAAGTTTTCCGAGAGTGGCAGTTCTCCCCTTATTAGACATTCTCTGACGGAACACTGAGGACAACTTCTAGCCGGCCCTTTATCGTTGTGGGAGGAAAGTAAACGTATTGGAAGGACGGGCTCTGGAGTGGTCTTGGGAGGCGGTGGATTTTCCGGTTCCGGGTTGCTGTTGGTGAAAGACACGTTCGTATCGTACGTATCGTAAATTAAAAGCTTTACTGTACAGTGAATGTAGAGTGACTGATGGCAGCAAAATCAGATGGTTATTTGAAGGATCTCAAAGATTTAGATCCATTGACTATGGATAAAGATAATGAGATGTTCTGGGAAGAAGTTAGGAGAAAGCAGGTTAGACTGAGGCCGGATTCCAATAGTAGCGTGGAGTCGCTAGACACTGTTAAACGGAGTAAGATTGAAGAAAGCAGAGCTAAGAAGAGTGTTAATAAACAATTAAGTGAAACATTTAAAGTTGTAGTAGTGTTTGATCAACATGGAGGTCCTGATTTACACCCAATACATGTAACGAAAGCAATTGAGAAAGAGATAGGCAAAATCAATCATGCCAGATTCATGGGAAATGGTAGATTGCTTATATTTGCAGCATCTGAAGAACAGCGTAAAAAAGTACTAAGCAAAGAAAAACTAAATGGGGTCAAGATCACATCACACATTCCAGGTGCAACATCAAAATCAAGAGGAGTGATTACAGGAATACCGATATCTGTTTCCATTGAAGAAATCAAAAATAGTCTAAAAGGAGGTGAGCTTATGGATGCAAAAAGGCTGACTAAAGGAAAAGAGAAAGTTGAAAGTTTGTTGATTTTGCTATACTTTAAGGTGGAAATGCCTACTAAAGTTCAAATGGGATATATGAGTTAACCAGTGAGGGAATACATCCCACCCCCATTAAGATGCTTTAAATGTCAAATGCAGAGGTAAGATCAGATGTGCTAAATGTGGAGGGGAACATGAATATGGTAACTGTGGGGAAATAACTGAATTAAAATGCTGTAATTGTGGAGGCCAGCATAGTGCAGCTTATGGGGGATGTGAAAAGCAAAAAGAGGCAAGAGAAATTCAGAAATATAAGGTTTCACATCAAGTATCATATGCAGAAGCACTTAAGAAAGTGAATGATAATGATAGAATCAATCAGAGGCCTACCTATACACCAGAACAGAGCAGAAGAAGGGACTCTGCTGAAACTTCAGACAGAGGTAGAGAGAATAACAGAGGTCATGACAGGGAAAGAACTCAGCAGGAAATCATACACACTGCGATCTCAGAAATTAATGAATATAAGGCTAAAATATCAGAAGATACAACGTTGGTAAACAAGAACAATTTTGTTGCATTCATTTGTTCAATAGTCAATGTCACTATACAGCATGCTAAGAAAAGTGATAGAATAAAATCAGTAGTGGAAGCAGCTAATAATTACTTGGGGATCATAGCAAAGCCTGATGAAGTACATGAAATGTTAAATATTAATCATGATGGAATACCTACTAGTTAAATGGATTATGTTTTTTTCTATTCTTCAGTGGAATGCACAAAGTTTAATTGCAAATGGACAGGAGTTCAAAAGTTATGTAAATGATTTACCAATTAAACCTGATATTATATGCATCCAAGAAACATGGTTAAAGCCACAACTAGACTTTGTTTTAAAAGGATACAATAGTATAAGATATGATAGAGAGATAGATAGAGGAGGGGGGTGTTTGACATTTGTTAAAGAAGGAATATCATACAGCCCAATAAAGGTATCTGAAGGATACGAATGTATTGTAACTGAAATAGTTAATAAAGAGGATAGAGGTAATTTGATCATTATCAACTATTATAATCCATGTAAAGAACTATCAAATGACTTAATGAAGAGTATTTATAAGGGAAAAGGTCATAGAGAAATATGGTGTGGGGATTTCAATGCCCATAATACATTATGGGGAAGCAAAATAACAGATGCAAATGGAGAAATTATAGAAGAAATGATCAATGATAGAATGTTGGTGTGTTTAAACAATGGCACTGGTACACGTATAAATATATATAAAAATGAGACATCATGTATAGACTTAACTTTAGTGGATAGGAAAATAGCTAATAGATGTGAATGGGAAGTGGATCAAAATACAAGTATTGGCAGTGATCACTTTCCAATTCTATGCAAGATAGAAACAAATGTATATATACAACAAAATTATATAAACCACAAATGGTGCTTTCAGAAAGCCAACTGGGTTAAGTATGTGGAATGTTGTAATGATCAAATAAATAATTCATCTTTAGACCTGGAAGAGTCGATAGATAGAATGAATGATTCTGTAAGTAACATTATTTTAAGTGCAGCAAGTCAGAGTATTCCAATTAGTAAAAGCCAAAACAAAAGAAGAAATATACCATGGTGGAATGATGAATGTACAGATGCAGTAGCAGATCGAAATAAAGCATTTAAGAAACTACGTAACACTTATAACAATGGATAATCTTGTAGATTATCAAAGGAAAAAACAAGGAAGGTAATTAAAGAAACCAAGAAAGAAGCATGGAGACAATTTTGTTCAACAATTGGAAGAGAAACAACTTTGAATAAGATGTGGATGATGGTGAAGAAAATAACAGGTAAGTATTTTATTATTGCCTTTCCCCTTTTTTACATTGCTTTTTATTAGGCTATTGCTTGAATTGATATTATTGTGTACTACAACTATTCTCCTTACTATATTTGACCTACATTTTAATCTGTTCCCTGTTCAATTTTAAATATTATTATGTTGTTTTGTATTTATATGTCGCTTTGGACAAAGGCGTCTGCTAAATCCATAACCATAACCATAACCAAGTATAAACCATCGCAAATGCCAGTGTTAAATGATGGAAGAAATAAAGCTATTTCAGATGCTGATAAAGCAAATATGTTGGGGGGAAAGTTTGCTGACATTCATAAAGGAAATCACCTAGATGAAATGTTCAAAAAGAGAAAAGAGGAAATTTTGAAGGAAAATCATATACTAGATGCAGAATTTACTATGTCAGAACTTAAAATGGCCTTAAATACTACTGGATACTCCTCACCAGGACCTGATAATTTATGTTACGCTATGTTTAGGAAACTACCTGATGGATTATTGGTTAAGGTATTAGAATTGTTCAATAACATATGGAATAAGGGCAAATTACCAAAGATATGGGAAAAAAAAGCAATTATTCTTCCTTTCCCTAAGCCAGGAAAAGAGCCAAGCAATCCAGGGAACTACAGGCCTATAGCACTGACGTCACATTTAGGAAAGTTAATGGAGAAACTGATAGTGGCAAGATTAAATTATTTTCTGGAAAAGAAAAGTATTCTTAAAGATTATCAAACTGGATTTAGAAAGGGTAGATCTACGGCAGACTGTGTAATGAAGTGGAAAAAACACTGATTATGAAGGAGGTAATGGTGGCTGTGTTTTTAGACATAGAAAAGGCATATGATACTATGTGGAGAGAAGAGCTATTGATCAAACTGGATAGAATGGGAATTGGAGGGAAGATGTATAATTTCATACTGGACTTCCTTTCCCAACATACTTTTAGAGTCAAAGTAGGCTCAGAAAATTCAGATGAATTTACAGTGGAGAATGGAATTCCTCAAGGAAGTGTAATCAGTCCCATCTTATTTAATTTAATGATTAATGATATATTTATAAAACTAGGAAAAGGAAGTGATGGATTACTGTATGCAGATGATGCGGTAATATGGAAAAGAGGCAGAAATATTCCATATATAACAACAATTATGCAAAAGAAAATTCAAATATTAGAGCAACGGGGAGCGGATTGGGGATTCAAATAAATTTTCTATTGAAAAATCAAATGTTATGTACTTTACAAGAAAGAAAATGGCTGAGGACCACCATTTATTTATGTATAATCAAATTTTGAAAAGAGTTGTGAAATTTAAATACTTAGGAGTTTGGGTGGATGAAAAACTTACATGGAAATATCATGTGCATTATGTCGAAACTAAATCCTGAACTTGATGAGGATGATTACTGGACATAACTAGGGAGCAGATAAGCAATCTTTAATGAATATTTATATAGCATTAATAACGTCAATTATAGATTATGGAAGTCTAGTATATAGCACAGCATGTAAAACTAAGTTAACTAAGTTGGACAGAATTCAGTTTAGAGCATTAAGAATGGCCTTAGGTGCTATTAAAACAACTCCAACAAGTGCTATTCTGGTAGAGACAGAGGAAGCTCCACTTACTTTAAGATACACTAAACTGGCTTTGACATATAGAGTACGACTGATGGGGGATAGTAATAATCCAGCAGCATCAGTACTGAATGATTGTTGGGAGTATCAAACGAAGGCTAAAGGGTTTGGATGGAACATAAATAAATTAGCAGAGCAGTATGACATTAAAGATTTAGAATATAGTCCTGCAATAGCTCTGAGTGCAATCCCTCCCTGGATGCTACCAATTCCAGAAGTTAATACAGAAATACTGAAAGAAAAGAGGGAATACTCTGATGATCAGAGTTTTGCAAATTATAGTGAAAGATATCTATCCTCTTCATTTTATGGTTTTATTAAAATGTTCACTGATGGATCAAAAGACCAAAATGGTCATTGTGGAATAGGAATTTACATTCCTGAATTTAAAAAAGGACTGAAGTACAGATTGAATAATTACCTCTCAGTATACACAATAGAAATGACTGGCATAATAACAGCTCTAAGGTGGATAGAGGAGATAAAACCATTAACATCTCTAATATGCTCTGATTCAATGGCTGTACTGCAGAGCTTTGAAAGTGGTGATTCAGTCAGAGAAGACCAATGGATGGAAGTTAGAAATATATTGTTAAATATTAGAAGCCTAGGATTAATGGTTCAGTTTTGTTGGGTTCCAGCACATATTGGAATTAGAGGAAATGAAAAGGCAGATGGATTAGCCAAAAAGGCACTAAAAAATAAAGAAATAGAAATGAATGTGCCAGTAGGGAAAGGAGAAGCAAAAACTAAAATTAAATCTGAAATAATGAAGAGATGGCAATAGAAATGGGACGCTGAACCTAAGGCTAGACACTATTACAACAATCAGAAAAACATTGGAGGAAAAAGAATGAATATGCAAAATAGAAAAGAAGAAATAGTGTACACAAGATTAAGAATGGGACACACAGGACTAAATGCAACACTAAAACTGATTGGAAAAGGTGATGGATTATGCATAGAGTGCCAAACACTGGAAGATGTGGGGCATGTTTTGTTTAGATGTGGAAGATACAGAGAACAGAGACAAACATGGCAAGAATTGGATGAGAACATATGGGATATTCTTGGGGAACAAGGAATGCAAGTAGATAGAATTAGAGCCTTATTTGTTTTCCTGAAAAGCAGAGTTAATGAAAAGAATTAAATTTTTAGGTTTTGTTTTGATTGGTTGTTTATTTGTTGGTTTCTGTTTTGTTATTATTTATTATCTCTAGATTTATTTTTACACATTTCTGATTGAATAGCCAAAACCTCCAATAGCATCACTCTACACACTCCTGTACAGTAGGTGGCGGTATACATCAATTAAACGATGTAATCTGCCATTAAAGGAAAGAAGAAGAAGAACTTCTAGCCGTGGACTCCTATTTTGAAAAAGTAACGAATGGTGGCCATGATTGTTGATATTATTGTCGCTGGCTCTATGTCTACACAGCAGATTCTTCTGATAACGTTAAACCAGGGAAAAGGAACCGTGCTGCTAGTTTCAAAGGACAACATTTGGTAACGGTAACGTTAACGTTATAGCGTACTAAATGCAAAGTATGTTAGTCGTTGTGTTTTTTGCTTGAGATAAGATGAGGTTAATGTGTAGCCTATTGCAGTGTTTCTTAACTGGTGGGTCGGGACCCAAAAGTGTGTCGCGGAACCATTCTGGGTGGGTCGTACGTGGAGCTTGTGGGTAAAAAAATAAATAAATAATCACCCATTTTAAGTGCTACTTTGTCAGATCTACAGTACTATCTTAATATCCTGAAGACTTCACAAATGTAATGCCAAACATCAGCATGTTCTAAACAAGTAGGCCTACAGATAGATAGATAGATAGATAGATAGATACTTTATTGATCCCCAGGGGAAATTCAAGAAAGGCACTTTGCGTGTCTTACCATGTACAGTAGCTCACCTTATCTGTTGGCTTGAACACTAAAAAAAAAAAATGGGTCGCGACTAAATTAACATGGGAAATTGTGGGTCCCAAAGCCAGACCAGTTAAGAACCACTGGGCTATTCACCCCTTGCAGACACGTGACTTAAGTCACGTGACGGCTCCATGCTGGACGGCAAATTACATTGTCATAATGATTATGATGAACTGAACACCATTACTATAACATCTTTGTAGTTCAATGTATTGCTGTTTGAGGTCTGATAGTCAAAGAAAGATGCCAGTGGTGTTGTTAGATGAAATGGGTCATGATCGCAAATGTAAAGTTATTAAAACTGGTGGTAACAGCAAGGGGAGATAACGTTAGGTCGTATAACGTTAGGCTACTGTAATTAACATTATGGGAAATGAACACCCATAAGTATTTCTGGGCTAAAATATTGAAAGCGATTTGGTTACTTTATTTGTCTTGCTTTTATCAGTTGAAACACAGTCAAAACATTAAGAATGTCATATCAGAACATGAAATAATAACTTAGCTGCCACACTTATAAGCTAGCTATTCTAGCTAACGTTTATCATAGCTCATAGTGCTAGGGCTAATGTAACTCGTCAGTTTGTACGTTGCCCAGCGAATAAACTTACTTCTTACATGTTGTAAGTTAAATAATGAAAAGAAATGGGAAATAAAAACAACCTTGAATGGTATTATCTGTTTACATTCAGATCTTGCCATAGTCTTTGCCTAAGTGCTTGTAGTCTGCCATCCTGTTCAGAGTCTATGGTTGCTATAGCAACCGCTGCTGTGCTTCATCAGAGCCCGTCTACGGAGAGCCTTGCCACTCCGTATTAAGTCCCATTGTACCGAATTTTGGATGCAGTTCCACCAGAGTTCCACTGGGGGCGATCGCCATGAGTGCAGAATGAATGGGAGTCAATGGAGCTAGATGGCTAAAATTGTCTCTTTCACCTGATTGTCGTTGACAAATCTCAGATTTGATTGTAGTTTGTATAACTTCAACATGGGTTATAGGTCAAAAGTTGAATGAACGAGTACTTATGTCCTTTTGATTTCTTACAGGTTGGGTCGTTGTTGCACATAACACGCTAGCATTGTGCTAATGAATCAAAGTCAAAGTCAAAGTCAAAGTCAGCTTTATTGTCAATTTCTTCACATGTTCCAGACATACAAAGAGATCGAAATTACGTTTCTCACTATCCCACGGTGAAGACAAGACATATTTTACCAATTTAGGTCCACAGACAAACATAACATTCAAGTAAACAAAAAAGTAAGTAAATAAGTAAATAAGAGGGCACATATAATAATGAAAAAATAAGAGCAGCAAAATGTGGTTGAAATTGTGCATAGACAGTCAATAAAAATACTAGTGCAAATTCAGGCCAATAAAAGGCTTGGGTAGTTCTGTTTGACCTAAGTAAGAAGAAAGTGGCATAGTGGTGCAAGTTATGTAAGAGCAGCAGAAGTGTTGTGTTTTCAGGACAACAACACCAGTTGTAAAGTGTGCAAGTGTGCAAGTGGAGTAGTGCAGGCGGCCATTTTTGGGTCCAATGTCCAGGATGTTATGTAGCTGAGGGTGGAGGGGGGAGAGGAGGGAGAGAGTTCAGCATCCTTACGGCTTGGTGTATGAAGCTGTTGGTGAGTCTGGTAGTGCGGGAGCGCAGGCTTCTGTACCTCTTCCCAGAGGGCAGTAGATCAAACAGATTGTGAGCGGGGTGACTTGCATCACTCACAATTTTGGTCGCCTTGCGGGTGAGGTGGGTGGTGTAAATGTCCTTCAGGGAGGGGAGTGAAGCACCAATAATCCTTCCAGCTGTGTTCACTATGCGCTGCAGGGCTTTCCTGTTGTATTCAGTGCAGCTTCCGCCCCACACAGCGATACAGCTGGAGAGGATGCTCTCGATGGTGCCTCGGTAGAATGTGGTCATGATGGCTGGTGGAGCACTTGCTCGCCTGAGTTTCCGCAGGAAGTACAGGCGGCGCTGAGCTCTCTTCGCCAGTGATGCAGTGTTGGTGGTCCAGGAGAGGTCTTCACTGATGTGCACCCCCAGGAATTTGGTGCTGCTCGCTCTCTCCACCACAGCACCGTCGATGGTCAGTGGCAGGTGTTGGGTGTGACCTCTCCGGAAGTCAACAACAATCTCTTTGGTCTTGCTGACGTTCAGCAGGAGGTTGTTGTCCCTGCACCACGTGGTCAGATGGTCGACCTCCAACCTGTATTGAGTCTCGTCGCCCTTGGTGATGAGACCCACCAGAGTTGTGTCGTCAGCAAATTTCACTATGTGATTGTTGCTGTAGGTTGCAGTGCAGTCATGCGTCAGCAGGGTGAAGAGCAGCGGACTGAGCACGCAGCCTTGGGGGGCCCCTGTGCTCAGTGTGATGCTGCTTGAGGTATTGTTGCCAACACGTACTACTTGGGGCCTCTGACAGAGGAAGTCCAGTAGCCAGTTGCAGAGGTTGGTACTGAGTCCCAGTTTGTCAAGTTTGCAGATGAGTTGTTGTGGTATTATGGTGTTGAATGCAGAACTGAAGTCTATAAACAGCAATCTCACATATGAGTCTCTTTTTTCCAGGTGGGTGAGGGCTGGGTGGAGGGCAGAGCAGATTGCATCCTCTGTAGACCGCTTGGCTCGGTATGCAAACTGGAAGGGGTCCAGGGTGGGGGGGAGAATGGCTTTGATATGTGACATGACAAGCCGCTCAAAGCACTTCATGATGATGGGTGTCAGTGCCACAGGGCGGTAGTCATTGAAGCAGGATGGAGCCGTTTTCTTCGGCACAGGTATGATGGTGGCAGCTTTGAAACATGATGGGACGATGGCTTGCTTCAGGGAAGTGTTAAAGATGTCTGTGAAGACATCCTTAAGCTCCCCTGCACAGTCCTTCAGCGCACGACCTGGGATGTTGTCTGGACCTGTTGCCTTACGGGTGTTGATAGCAGCAAGTGTCCTCTTCACGCTGTCGGCAGAGAGGCACAGGGGCTGCTCATGTAGAGGGGGATGGGTCTTCTGTGGGCAGGTGCTGTTTTGTGCTTCAAAGCGAGCAAAGAAGCGGTTCAGGTTGTTGAGCAGAGGGATGTTGCTCTCACAGCTCTGTGGCGCGGGCTTGTAGTCCGTGAGGGCCTGAATGCCCTGCCATAGGCTTTGTGCGTTCCTGCTGTCTTTGAAGTGGGTGGTTATCTTGTGAGTGTATTCCTTTTTTGCTTCCTTGATGCCATGAATGACGTCATTGACACATTTGAAAGGCTTTTAAGAACAATTAAGTGACTTTAAAAAATATAATACTCAACCAAGTGTATTTTCTTTGCCTCCCCTTTCGAATACAATACTCAAATTACTTGAAAAAAAATTATATCCCGAATAAAGTGGATTTTGAGGGGTACAGCTCCATAGACCTCCATGCATTCTGCACTCGTGGACGAGCGCCCTCATGTGGAACCACAGAAGGAACGGCAACCAGTTCAGAAACCGGAAGTTTTCCGAGAGTGGCAGTTCTCCCCTTATTAGACATTCTCTGGCTTCATACACTGACCATGCAATTGTGGTTGAAAAACTCCCGAAACACAAAGAAAACAAACCAAAATATATCTATGCAAGAACATGGGATGTTGTTGTATTCCAAACAATAAGCCAACAGTCGTGGAAGGGCAAATTACTACGGTTAAATCTCACTATAATCTCCTAGCTGTGCGATATGTCCCATTACAACCCATTGATTTGATTTGTGTTCTTGCCGTCCTTTAGGCTATTTTGCTGTGGCACGAACAAAACGTGACGTCACATGCAAGGGGTGAATTGTATGGCTGTTAACAGTTTTTGCTAATAGGCTAACTCCGATTTTCTTGGTGTTTCTTCGTGAAAACATTCCAACTAGCAATTTACCTAGTTCAGTTAACGTCAACTTAAGGTTACACGATTAAACAAACATTCGATAGGGTTGCAACAGTCGAAAAACTGACATTTAGAAGTTGATGTGTTTTAGAAAACTGCTCCGAAGTGTGGTTCAAAATGCCAGTGCCACGTGACCAGTTAATCTTAGGTGCATTTCACCAGTTTCGACAGCAAACTTAAATGTGCCGGTGACATTGTACGCCTCATAGCATAGTACCAGAGAATGTCTTATAGGAAGAGGCGCTGTCTGGTTACTTCCGGTTTCTGGATTGGTTGCAGTTCCTCCTCAGATTCCACTTGAGGGCGCTCGGGCGAGCTCAGAATGCATGGAGGTCAAAAGAGCAGTGGTCCTCAAACTTTTTCTTCCGAGGGCCAGCTCACTATGCCTGGCTCTAAGAGAGAGTCAGAGGTACCTAAGTTGAATATTCCATTCCATTTAATCATAGGCTATTGTAATTTAATACCATTGTTAGCTGTTTTTATATTGCCATCATGCCATATCAGTGTAAAATGTACTGTAGCTCAAATTAAATAATACTAATTTAAATACTTTTGCATTCAAAAAACTATTAGCAGGGAGTCCCAAAAGTATATTTTATTAAAAATGTGTGAACTCTGAACTCTGTCTTTGCATACACAGCTCAAGTTGTGCATATCCTACAAATAATTTAAAGTTCTCAAACTATGAACATTTTATGAAGTGCTGAAGTGGTCTGAAATGACCACCATTCTAACTTTCACTCACCTGATGAGAACTTTGTGAACTCTTTGTATGAACATTTGAACAAGTGAATAAAAAATAGAAATAATTATCCCAGAAAGTCCCAGAAATATGACTTGAATAGAAGTTAGTTAGTTATTAACAATTAATTGATAAACTTTTAGAATATTTTGAGCACTGATGCAGTCAGCATAGGCCTCTTACATTGTTTGCAGGTAGGCCCACATTTTATTCCGTTTTCGATGGCAAACGCAAAACAGCGCCAAAACAACCACCAGTGGACAAAAAGAGTATTGCACGTGTACTGTTAAGACTCGCCATAGAGAATGAATGGGGAAATTGCGGAGGTTATAGTTTGACGATGTCGTACTCCTGTGCGGGCCGGATGCTATATACCACGACATGTTTTGGAGGGCCACCCAAAATGAGGTGGCGGGCCGTATCCGGCCCACGGGCCGTAGTTTGGGGACCAATATAGAGCTTTACCCCTCAATATCCACCTGTACTACCAAGGGAGCTTAACCTACCCAGATGTAAGCCACGGTTACTTTGTTAAACCGGGGTTGACAAAACCTGGTTATCTTAAGGGGTGTTAATTGGAACTACGACGCTGATTAAGAAGTTGATTTGTTGAACCATAACCTAATTGGAGTTGTGCGCGTTCACATAAAAGGGGCGGGTTGCAGCGCAAGTCACCACTATTAATGATGACGCGATCACCTTATTTTACGGATGAGGAATGCACAATTATTATGACAAGTTACAAGGAATTAAAACCCACTCTACGACAAAAATCAAATACGTCGACAGCAAACAAAGCAAGGCAAGGCTGTTGGCAACGTATTGCAGATCGGGTAGCCTAAATGCCTAAAAGTAAAGTTTTATTTCCACATGTTCCTCAAATATGTGTTACGGAGGATTAATAGCTTGCGTAATTTCTGAAATGAGTTGAAATAATTAAATTGCCTATTTTGAGTTCATAAAAAGGCCTACAGATGCAACACAATTCAGAAGTGTACATATAGATTAATAAGGATAATTGAATGTTTAAGTAGCCCCTATTGACTGATTTAATGTAGGCCTATGCCTAATCCTGTGAACATTTCAGGTGCAACACCAGTGCCAAACGCACATGGCAGCAGGTGAAAATGAAACACAAATTATTATAAATTACATTATTCAGAATGGTAGGTTTATATTAGGGCTGCACGATATATCTAAAAGCTATCGCGATATCAACGCTTGCGATGGACATACCGCAAAGATTAATTAATTTTCAATAAGTTTTGATACATTTTCTGTGCCGTGCGCATTCCATACAGTCTATGGTGTATTCACATTCTGAATGTCAACATATTTTACCAAGCCGATGCTGTCATGCTGCCCTAGAAGCCCGTCCCCTACCAGTTTAGGTTTGTGTTGTTTTAGGTGTTGAGGTGGGAGCTAAATCGTGATGGCTGAAGATAGTCGAGCGAGGTAGGCTACACTTAATTGGTGACTAAAAGGAAAAGCATGTCTGTTATATGGAAATATTTTGGTTTTATGAAGGATGACGTTACAAACACAGCGCCAAATGCGTCCTTCTCCACCGTGTTAAAATAAACAATTTCTTTCGTTATCGTTATAGGATCAGAAGATATCTGTCTTTCACTGCAAGGCTTGTATTTCATGATTTGCATTTAGCAAAAGCCCCAGACAGCAGCAGAAAGGTAATCAGTCGTTATTTGTAAAAGTTGTTTAGCCTAGCCTACTTCTGGACTGTGCAATCGCAGCCCCTTACTTTCACTTTCCGCTGCCCTCGTAGTCGGCATGCAGGTAGCCTACTAACGTGGGAGGCGCAGCGTATGAGGTTACAGACTGGGCTACTTAAGATTTTAGATGAGTAGCCTATAATGTGGAATATTCCGCTGGTTGGTGCACAAGTGTTCAGATTGGCTGTCTATATGTCTTTTACGAGGATTTTCTTGGAGCAGATCTTCCACACAACTTCAATAGCCTAGTTCTTAAACTTTTTGTCTGGCAATCCCCCAAAAAACATGGGCCAAGTCTCGCGATCCCCTTCTCTCTAATCGGCGGAATTTGGTTTCAAAATGTTCCGAGATGGGCATTGTAAACAAATGCAGAAAATGTCTCACTCTTCTCTCATAGGTAGGTTGTGTAAACACCAAAGGCATTATGCAAATATTTTCGCGACCCCCTCTAAAACTTGGAGACCCCCAGTTTAAGAACCACTGGCCTAGTCAGTAGTAGGTCTCTTAGCTGTCCACTTTCATCAGGCCATATGATAGCCTAGGCTACATAATATTTTATATTGTTTATGTAGAAAATGATACAATTATTTCTGTTATTATATAATTATACATTTACCCCCCCCAACCCTACAGTCTATGCTAGCAGCAAGTAGAATGGAGAAAAACATTAAATATTTAAATATCGCAAGTTATATCAAGTTATATTGTATACTTATAGCCTTCACTTGGCCTCTGTTTTACAGCTAACAAGTGTCTTTTACAGTAGCAGAGGAGTTGGCCATCACAAAGAATAGTGGAAGGTCGATTATGGTGGCAATTCCATGATAATTAATGGATTTCTGCATATTCAGATATAGCCTGTAATTGTCCAGGAGCTGTGGGGATCGAACCTGGTTTTGACAGTTACATTTTTTTTTTTGCCCTATGGGCCCTAATCAAGAAAAAAGTCAAACAGGGAAATTTACAAAGTACTTTATGTATATCAGTGTTTCCCATACATTGACTAATCTCTGGCGGGGCGCCACAAAATCAAAACTGGCCGCCACACATTAATGTTCTATGTTGTACTATTTAAATTAAAGATAAGATAAAATCCTTTCATTGAGCTGCGCTTTTTACGCACGCAGCCTTTCCTTGCCCCGCCCTACTCTCTCGTAACAAGCCTGCTGCTCCTCCTCTGCATGTGCATTTAACAAAACATTGTTATAGTTTTCTTGTTGAACGATTGTTGAAGGACTGTTGTTGCCACATATAAGCATTGCGTAGAAGACGGCAGGCTAAATTGCTATTAACCCTTTAGGCGCCAGAGGTTTTTTTTTCGAAACGTTCGATTTTGACATCTTCATTTCAAAAGGCTATATCTTAAAAGTGATAAGAGATAGAGACTTTCTGTAAATTAGAGAAATATTAAGGATGACCCAAAGTTTATGTAGGGATTAAATGTTTATATCTAATTTGCATCTTATGACGTCATATGGTGGCGGCCATCTTGGATTATAGAATTTTCATGAAAAGTCGCATGTTTGAATGATAAAATGCACCACTTCTTTCTCCCCAAAATGTCCCTCACCTTCTGTATGCTATATTGCACAATACTGAATGCTCAGGTAAATACTAAGTAGTAAACAAACTATGTAAATCATTACTAATAAATGGCAGAAACAAACCAAATGCATGTAGCGGTAGACACCTTTTGCTGTAGAGATTTTCCATTTACTACATACAGTAGGCACTCTGATTCCATGTATGGGGCACATATATATTATTCAGATGACACACAAACACAAGTAGACAAGACCTGTTTAGTTCAAAACGGCAAGGCACAGATCAGGAGTGAGATGGCGAGACAAGACGAGACAATGTTAGTATTTGTTTTCTTTTTGTTGTTTTTGTTGATGTTTTTTGTAGTTGTTTTTTTCTTTGCTGACAAAGACACACACATCACAAGCACATGAACACACAAAAAAGAACACATATATGTCCTAAATGGTCAGGGAAATAGATAATCAACAGTGTAAATCATTACTAATAAATGGCTGACAATTTTTTTTTTTTTATGTAGCAGGCCTTTTGCTGTAGAGATAATGACTATCCATATCCATATCCTATCCATACAGGGCCGGCATTCCCATCATCTTGTGATAGACTATGCATGGCCTAATGGCTCTCCTGCCCCGTGTCACCACCTCTGCTCCTGTTGCGAGCAGCATGGCCAGATCTGCCTCGCACTCGCGTCGAGTGGAGAGAATTTGCGCAGCTCGGACTAGGCCCACTGTCATTCTCATTGCGACTCCCCACACTGTCCTATGAGCCCTTCGACCTCGTCTAACATACCCAGTGGCATTAGACAAAGGCTCCACCACGTTACTGTCGCCGCGACTGCGGAGAGGCACACGTTCAAAAGACAGAAGCTAGCGCTATGGACATTAGGCTACCTCCAGCCTCGTTCGCCACACCACTAACACCCTGCTAACTTCCCGATGAACACTCCGAACCCGTGAAACATTATTCCCACCAGTGACATTGGGCAAACGATTCAACATTTGTGCTTGGTGTAAGCTAAACTATGGAGTAAACTCTCACTTTGTCCAGCTGCATCATTGCAAGGCAGGGACGCATCTGAAGCCTCACTAAACGAATCACCGTAATTTTCTGAAGGCAGATATTCCCCTTCAGAATCAGGGTCCGCGAATAGAAGACCCAACACTTCATTTCAGGTAAACTTTTTTGATGCCATTAGATGATAATCTAATGCAAATACTCGCTGACGTTGACAATATCGCTCTGACAAAGTGGCTCACACGCACACTAGCTCCGGTATTTCACGCACTGATTCAATGCGCTGTAGCTAGAAAGTTTTGTTTAAAGCCTGCCTATTTTTCGACTCGGGGATGACGTATGACATGTCTGCCATCTAGTGGAGTGGAGGTCGAACGAAATATGACACCCTATTTGACTAAATCGGCCGTTTTATTCAGTACCGCATCTTGTCGAGTAAACTCGACCGTGGCGCCTAGAGGGTTAAATCCGCTAACACCACTTTTCCATCAGAGACATATTTGTAAAAAGCATAGCTGGTATGATATAGAACATCATCGGAATATAGAATCAATATGAACATTTTCTTCAAAAACACAGATAGGAATGTAGCTCAGTCAGTAACAGGTCACTCTATGACGCAGGTGACCGGGGTTCGATTCCTGCTCGCTGCAGCAATTTTGAAGCAGTCCCTCCAGGAATTCGCGATGTTGCGATCGCAACAATTAACGCAAATTCAGCAAATCCTCGTGAATTCTGGGCGACCTCGCAATTTTGTCCAAACACTGCAACTTTTTCGCAAATTTGACCAAACATCATGGTTTCCCCGTGAAATTTCACCTACCACAACAGTCCCTCGTGCAGAATATTGAGTCATGCCACACTCACTTATGCAGACACCAGAGACTGCCCTATAACTTGTTCACTCCTCTGCAGTTTTGATGACAATAAATCAGTGGTCCCCAAACTACGGCCCGCGGGCCGGATACGGCCCGCCACCTCATTTTGGGTGGCCCCCCAAAACATGTCCGTGGTATATAGCAACCGGCCCGCACGGGAGTACGACATCGTCAAACTATAACCTCCGCAATTTCCCCCATTCATTCTCTATGGCGAGTCTTAACAGTACACATGTAATACTCTTTTTGTCCACTGGTGGTTATTTTGGCGCTGTTTCACGTTTGCCATCAAAAACTGAATGAAATGTAGGCCTTCCTGCAAACAACGTAAGAGGCCTATGCTGACTGCATCAGTGCTCAAAGTATTGTAAAAGTTTATCAATTAATTGTTAATAACTAACTAACTTCTATTCAAGTCATATTTCTGGGACTTTCTGGGATAATTATTTCTATTTTGTATTCACTCGTTCGAATGTTCATAGGCCTACAAAGAGGTCACAAGTTCAGGTGAGTGAAAGTTAGAATGGTGGTCATTTCAGACCACTTCAGCGCTTTATAAAATTCTCATAGTTTGAGAACTTTACATTTTCAGAGTTCACCCATTTTTAATAAAATATACTTTTGGGAATGCAAAAGTCTTTTTATTAGTATTATTTAATTTGAGTTACGTTTTACACTGATATGGCATGATGGCAATATAAACACAGCTAACAATGGTATTAAATTGCAATAGCCTATAGATTAAATGTAATTGAATATTCGACTAAGGTAGACTGCTGTTGTTCACAGCACTAAGCTATTTATGGTTACTGATATACTATGGTTACTGAGTCTCTGGCCCTCTCTTAGAGCCAGGCATAGTAAGCTGGCCCTCGGAAGAAAAAGTTTGGGGACCACTGCAATAAATAGAATGCTAACGTTAATGATCTGCTTTACTTGCATCTCTCAACCTGGTGTTGCTAACCTGCCTAGGCTATGAAAGACAAAGGAAGTTAATTAAGGCCTACTTGGTTTACTGACATTTTTGAGTAGGCTACAGTATGCATGTATTGAAACATATGACATGATTAGGGGGCTGTCTTTTTTGGACAGTTCTACGAAAGGTTATACTGTTTTGGGAATTACCCCAGTCAAAGTAGGCCTACTTTGATTTTCTGTAACCCTTGCTATTTACCTTTACTTATCATTTTTAATAAGCATCAAGATGGTCAGTGTAAGTTTGGTCTTACTAACCTTAATTACCCTTAATTAAATCGCAACTATTTTTGCATTTTTCACTTCCTCTCGCAATTTAAAAAAAAAACAAACAGCTAAAAACACCGCAACTTCCATTGCAATTTTTTTACAAAAGTTGTCGCGAAATCAGGCATTTTAGATCGCAACAATCTCAAAAAATCCTCGCGAAATCCTGGAGGGACTGTTGAAGGTGCATTTCTCACAGTTAAATCAAGCTAAAAGCTCCTCTGATGTTCACTTAATTGGTTTCTTGTTTTAATTTTGGAAATTTGCCTGCCTCTCGTAGGCTAGGCCTACTCGTTCATGACTACAACTGACAGCTGTTGACAGTTGGCCTTCGCTGGCAACCCAAATAGGAGAACACGTCAGCCCATTATTAATACGCTATTCTAGAATTAAAACATAAACAAAAATTCCAAGAGATTCCGCCCCGTAGCTCATTTTTTTTCACAGGTTTTACAGGGTTTTACGGGTTATAGTAATGTTGTCAAATAAGCCATTACTTCACCGTGGGATAGTGAGAAACGTAATTTCGATCTCTTTGTATGTCTGGAACATGTGAAGAAATTGACAATAAAGCTGACTTTGACTTTTGACTTTGACTTTGACTTTTGACTTCAATTCATCGTGTTTCCTTACTCTCTGACAACATATGGTGATAATTTTTGGAATGGTTACAATTTATTTTCCATTATTTCATACTGTACATACTGGTCCTTTAACAAATATGCTTGTAAGTAACTTAAAAGGCTGCTTAATAACACTTACAAGCTGCATGTTAACAGTTAGTTAATGTTATTAAAGGATAACAACAGTTAATGAATTGTTAACTGCTTATTATGCACTGTTAATACCTAATAAGCACATGTTATTCTAAAGCATTATCAATTCAACACAAAAACATTGGATTTGACACCATAGTCTAAAACATTTTTTGTCCAAACAGTCCCCATATGTCTTATGACTATAATAGGTAACTCTCAGCCTGACATCTTATTTTGTTACTGTGGAACTGTTCAACTATGGATTGACATGGCATAGACAACTGCACCAAATTCCAGTATTTTATGTGTACCATTTTATTTGAATATTCCTCTCAACGAAACCATATTTTTTGGCAAAAAATGACACTCTGGAGTAGTAACTTGTAAATTTCTAAAATGTACTTTTTGCTACAATAGTATGCTACATTGCATGTAGCCAACTTAAAAGTATCAGATCCAACTTTTGTCTTTTTCCTCAAGAGAAAGTAACTAATGCAGGCGCTTAAATGGTCAAGTAGGTCATAGAGCTGTCCCAAATGATTAATCTAACGATTAATTTTTCGATTACTCGACTAATCTAACGATTTTTTTTTTTCGATTAATCTAACAATTACTTTGTCCATTAGCGATTTATTTTTCCATTCCCAAATATCAGAGTTTCTCATTAACATTGCATTCATTTTTCTGCATTAACCTTTTTATGTTTCATGTGTGAGGTGATGAGGGCTAGTTATTTTAGAGTGTAGCATCAGCATGGCTTATCAGACAGAATAGCCTGACATGAGATATGTTGCAATAAAAAATCTCTAAAAACAATCACAAGTAGGGCAGTTAATCACAGCTCATCAATTGCAACTGGACTTATAAAAGGTCATGCACACCTGTAGGCTACATTGTATTTGGGAAAGACAGTATCAGCATGATGTATTATTATTATTATTATTATTATTATTATTATTATTGTTGTTGGCCCCTGGCCTAATAGATCAAAACAGTTTATTTTGCCATGTAGACGGGAGTAAGCCTATTCTGTTTTAATTTCTTAGTATTTGTTGTGATTATATAATCAAATGACACTCAAGTTAACTTGAAACAGGGACAGAAGATAGGAATGACGTGATTAATGTCCACAAGCCCAAATTTTACGAGACAAAAAAAAAAAACTGTTCCGGTAAAAATATATTCTTGCCATGCTTAAATGTTGCACTTTTTCCTTAATAGCCTATCTCTGGTAATTCGTATTGGATGACTGTAGATACTTGTATAATAAGTATTTAGCCTACATTTCCGTAGATAGTAGGCTACACCATAGGCTGTCTTCAGAATAAAACACTTCACAGGTGCTAACCATCACCATCCGTGTCGAGATCTTGGACCAGTAGCAAAAAGTGGGTGAACGGGAATAATAATAACTAGAATGCCATCTCCGAGGAACTGCAAGAGTGGGTTTGATCAGGTGCAGTTCGCCAAAAGGATTGCAACAGTACCTCATTTTTGAAAATCGTTCACACGGGTCAAAAGTTGCATTAAGATGTGACAGTGCGAAGCAGTTACTATGGTGGTTGCTGTCACATCTGTTTTACATGACCTGTATGGATTGGTTTTAACAAAGATGTTTTTTACATGACCTGTATAACTGGTGCTGGCTAGATACAGAATTATACAGCTGCCAGATGGCTTAGAACTCTGCCACGTGTTTGCAATCAAGACTTTGGCAGTTAGAGCAGTGATGTCATAATGGGCCAGCATTCTGCCATTCATTTCATTTCATTTCAACGGATCAAAAGTTATCTGCATTAACGCAACATCCAATAAGACAAAACGCATAAATAACGCGGTTGCTATGCTGGTTGCTAGGGTAATCATGCTGGTTGCTGTGGTGTTAGGGTCACATTATAGTGGTGGTTGCTAGGTTCATTAGCATGGTTGCTATGGTGTTGCTAGGGCAATTAGTCAAGTCAAGTCAAGTCGGCTTTTATTGTCAATTTCTTTACATGCACTGGTCATACAAATAATTGAAATTTCGTTTCTTACTTTCCCATGCATGCAGACATAGACATACTTTAAATACAGACATAGACATACTATAGACATAGCCATAGACAATAAACATTCAATTAAAGTGCGAGACTGAAATATAGAACATGTATGTATCAAAAATAGAAATATAGGACATATATTAAAAAAAAAAAATAGAGGTAGTTGTGTTGTATATTTATATAGTCTTAACAGTTACATGAAGTTTAAACTTGTGCTTGTGTGACCTGTATATTTACATAGATATGCAGTATGTAGTAATTTCAAGTATATCAGGCTTGATGTGAAGCAGCAACACGTTAGGCTGCGCAGTCACAGTGCAGTTCCACAGGGCGGTGTTGGGGGGGGGGTTTAGGGTAGACAGGATCCTAGTTTCCTAGGTTCCTGGCTGGCTGGTGGGTGGGGGGGGGCTGTCAGTGATGGGAGAGTGGGTAGAGTGTTCAGCATCCTGATTGCTTGGTGGATGAAGCTACTTGCCAGTCTGGTGGTGCGGGAGCGGAGGCTCCTGTACCGCTTTCCAGAGGGCAGGAGGCTGAACAGTTTGTGTGCAGGGTGGGTTGTATCCTTGACAATCATTAGTGCTTCGCGGGTGAGGCGGGTGGTGTAAATGTCCTGCAGGGAGGGGAGTGGTCCTCCAATGATCCTCTTAGCTGTGTTAACAGTGCGCTGGAGGGTCTTCCTGTTCTGATCTGTGCAGCTTCCGCCCCACACTGTGATGCTGCTGGAGACGATGCTCTCGATGGTCCCTCTGTAGAATGTAGTCATGACACTTGCCTTCTTCAATTTGCGCAAGAAGTAGAGGCGCTGCTGGGTTTTCTTCGCCAGTGATGCTGTGTTGGTGGTCCAGGAGAGGTCGTCGCTGATGTGCACCCCCAGAAATTTTGTGCTGCTCACTCTCTCCACAGCATCTCCGTCGATGGACAGTGGTGGCAGTTGTTTGTGGCCTCTCTGAAAGTTGACAACAATCTCCTTGGTCTTGCTGACATTTAGCAGGAGGTTGTTGTCTTTGCACCATTTAGCCAGCAGGTCTACTTCTCTGTAGTGAGCCTCATCGCCCTTAGTGATGAGGCCCACCAGTGTTGTGTCGTCCGCAAACTTCGCCAGATGGTTGGAGCTGTGAGTGGTTGTACAGTCATGTGTTAGCAGTGTGAAGAGCAGGGGGCTGAGCACACACCCTTGAGGGGCCCCCGTGCTCAGCGTCAGAGTGCTTGAGGTGTTGTCCCCGACACGTACTGCTTGTGGTCTCTGCAACAGGAAGTCCAGCAGCCAGTTGCAGAGGGAGGTACTGAATCCTAGCTTGTCAAGTTTGCTGATGAGTTGTTGTGGTATTATGTTATTGAATGCTGAACTGAAGTCTATGAACAGCATTCTCACATATGAGTCTTTATTGTCTAAGTGGGTGAGGGCTGGATGGAGGGCAGAGCAGATTGCATCCTCCGTGGATCGTTTGGCTCGGTATGCAAACTGGAAGGGGTCCAGGGTGGGGGGTAGGGTGGCTTTGATGTGTGACATGACTAGCCGTTCGAAGCACTTCATGATTATGGGCTGAGTGCTATAGGACGGTAGTCATTGAAGCATGATGGTGATGATTTCTTTGGCACGGGTATGATGGTGGCAGTTTTGAAAAGTGATGGGATGACTGCTTGCTCCAGAGAGGTGTTGAAAATGTCTGTAAAAACATCCTTCAGCTCTTCTGCACAGTCCTTTTTCTGTGGTTGAGTGTCATTTTGTGCTTCAAAATGGGCGAAAAAACTGTTCAAAGTCATTTAGCAGAGAGGTGTTGTTCTCACAGCTCCGTGGCGCAGGCTTGTAGTCAGTGATGGCCTGTATGCCCTGCCATAGGCTCTGTGCATCTCTGTCTTTGAAGTGTGTAGTTATTTTGTCTGTGTAATCCTTTTTTGCCTTCCTGATGCCCTGGGACAGGTTAGCCCTCGCTGTTCTTAGGCCAGCTACATCTCCAGCTCTGAAGGCTTTGTCTCTGGCCCTCAGCAGTCTGTGGACGTCTCCTGTCAGCCATGGCTTCTGGTTGGCCCGAGTGGTGATGTGTTTTATTTCTGTAACATCATCGATGCATTTGGTGATGTAGGAGGTCACAGTGTCTGTGTATTCCTCAATGTCAATGTGGTTGTTGTGGGTGGCAGCTGTTTTGAAGATATCCCAGTCTGTTGTTTCAAAGCAGTCCTGAAGTTGTGAGACGGCCCCCTCCGGCCACATTCTCACCTCCTTCAGAACCGGTTTGGTGACTTTTGCTCTTTGTCTGTATCGGGGCAGCAGCAGGATGCTAATGTGGTCTGATTGCCCGATGTGGGGGAGGGGTTTGGCTTTGTAGGCTTCTTTCTGTGTGGTGTAAACAAGGTCCAGGGTGTTTTGTCCTCTTGTTGGGAAGTTTACATGTTGGTGAAATTTTGGTAGTACAGTTTTGAGATTGGCGTGATTGAAGTCTCCAGCGATGATTGTGAAGGCATCCGGGTGTTCACTTTGTTGTTCACTGACGGCCCGATACAGCTCATTCAGTGCCATGCTCCTGTCACTGTTTTTGTTGCTGGGGGGGATGTACACCGCGACCAGCAGAATCGCGGTGAATTCCCTGGGGAGGTAGAAGGGTCGGCACTTAATTATCATAAACTCCGCCAGTGGAGAGCAGTGTCTGTGTACTACCGTAGCGTCTCGGCACCAAGCATCATGTGTGTAAACACAAACTCCTCCACCACGTTTTTTGTCTGCTAGGGCTCGGTCAGCTCGATAGCACGTTAGCTGCTCCAGGTGTATAGCAGAGTCGGGGATGTTATCGTTGAGCCATGATTCAGTGATAACAGTCACGCAGCAGTTACTCACTGTCTTGTTTGCTGATCTTAGCAATCGAATGTCGTCCATCTTATTGTCCAGTGATCTTACGTTTGCCAGGAATATGGATGGTATTGCTGGGCGAGTTGGGTTGGCTGCTAGCCTTGTTCCGACGCCAGCTCGCTTGCCTCTCTTCCTTGTCCTGGCACACCGCTTGCGGACGGGTCCGATGTTGTGGTAGGCAGGCGAAGTATTCCCAGTTCAGCCAGCGCCTCTGTTTTTATGTCCAAAACATCGATAATGCTGTTTTCCTTCCGTATCTGCAACAGTTGCTGTCGGCTGTACATGCGTTCCGACGTAGTTTCATGCGATAAACATTCCGAAAAACACATTTTAACAACAAAAAAACACTGCACGTTCAGGAGAAGCAAGGAGTCGCTGCATCTACATGCGCCACTCATGGTGTGTTAGGATGGTTGCTAGGGTGTTTTTTAGGGTACATATGGTGGTTGCTATGCAAAATAACACAGTGGCTATGGTGGTTGCTAGGGTGATCATATTGGTTGCTATGGTGGTTGCTAGGTTGACATTCTAGAGGTGTTTGCTAGGTTGTTGCTAGGGTAATTAAGATGGTTGAAAAATGTCAGTTGGGCTCGTTTGTCTAGGGTGATTTATTAAACAAATTTAAATTACAAAAACAGAAAATGGGAGATGAGCTACAACAGAATGGGAGGACAGCAGGAAGACCAATAACAGGTCTCCATTGACTGCACGGGGTGCCTAGGGTTTTAAAGGGTATGGCTCCGCCCAGTCGTTACAGGTCACACCTGCACACAATCAGAAATCAAAACATACTGTCGAGCAGCCAAACATTGAAAGAGGAAACAGCACCACCACAGGTAGTGGAGGGACGTAACATGTACATATTGTGGTTGCTATGCAAAACAATGTGTTGCCATGGTGGTTGCTAGGGTAATCATGTTGGTGCTATGGTGGCTGCTAGGTTTACATTATAGTGGTGGTTGGTAATGGTTGCTGCTAGGGCATTGCTAGGTTATATATGATGGTTGCTATGCAAAATAACATGGTTGCTATGGTGGTTGCTAGGGTAATTATGTTGGTTGCTATGGTGGTTGCTAGGGTCACATTTTAGTGGTGGTTGCTATGCTAAATAACACAGTTGCTATGGTGGTTGCTAGGGTAATCATGTTGGTTACTATGGTGGTTACTGGGGTCACATTTTAGTGGTGGTTGCTAGGTTGTTGCTAAGGTTCTTAAGATGGTTCCAAGGGCGTTGCTAAGGTACATATTGTGGTTTCTATGCTAAATAACGTGGTTGCTAGTGTAATAATGTTGGGCGAATATAGGGCGAACAGAACCCCAACATGCAGCAGAGTACATAATCCCTTACATAAACTTAATGAAGAACAATAGTGGGCTTGCTTGATCAAGTCCACTAATACACCAACTAAGTCTAATGTTTAGGAGAGAGATTAATTTAACTAAAAACAAAATTAGCAAGATAAACCATCCTCACTCCCTAACTAACCAAAAACAGAAGAGAACAATAAGGTTAAAACAAAACAGCACCCAGCCTCCCTACAAAGCTTCTAACAAAAAGATACAAGGCTATAAACCAATAACAGAAAAGTTATTATAAAGGTAATGGTAAAGTAAACCAAGCACAACAAAACAAGTAACAACAACAGTTAACCACTTCTGAAGCAGGAGAGGGAAAAGTCTCTAGCGAAGAGGGCAGCTAGGCTCTTATCCACAGCCTTATTGTTATTGTCTTCCAGCCAATGGGAGCACACTCCATCAATGAGTCCCCATGTTAATGCCCCCACGGTGTAGCGCTTTATTCTGCCTGGCTCCTTTAACTATTGGCTGCAGCAACTCGAGCTAGGTAAAAACGTAATTATTTTTTTAATTATTTAAATATTTATTTTTCGTACCGAAACATTCTCGAGAAACGGAGATCTAATTAAAAAATCACCAAAATTCTCCTTTAATTGCCTGCTGACAGGAAAGAGCAGAGACAGAGAACACACCACAAGACCGCATGCAACATAGCAGAACAACACAACCACAGACAATATTAAATTATCAAAGTGTAACAACCCTTAATAAACAAACAAATAAGGAAATAAATGAATATGTCTTAGGACGTTAAAAACACTAGTTAAAAGTGTTTTTTTACCTGCAAGTTGCTCTTTTTTAACCTTTTTCTTCTCTTTTCAGATTGTGACATGTCATTCTCAACGCAGCCTACCACAGTGCTAATGACCTCGGATTCCTCTGCTTTGGGTGTCACAGTTTCTGGGAATGTGCAGAAATATAGCAACAAAAAGAAGAAGATCCTCAGTGCAGAAGAGTTTGAAGTCTTTGAGCTGACTCAGGCTGCTGGAATTATTTTAGACCAGGAAGTCTTTAAGTAAGTAAAATTTGAGTCACTAGATTAGCCTCATTGGCATAAAATGCAAAGTAACAGTGCAATACAGATTACATGTTGTTGAAAACATGCAGTTAATTATCTACGAAGCAAATGTTTTCTCTCAAAATGACATTACTATTAACAGTAAAATAAAGCCAAGTTTATTTATATAGGACATTTCAAACTCATTCAGGGCCCTGTCATGACGCAAGAAGGTGGGCCTAGGTTTCTTAATCAGTCATGGGTGTGTTTTGGGCGTAACATAATTTAAACCAATGAGAATGACATCTGTCATTCCCTTTAACAGCACGCAGCGCAACTTCAAACAGTGCATCGGTATTTTGATAGTCAGCGGCGCATTTGAAGAAATCTGCTTGCACGCGAGACCATATGGAACAGGTATTCCACTAAATCATGCTTTACTAAAACCTAACTAAAACAGAGTATAGCCTACATGCATTTGAACTCGTTGGCAAAATGAAACTTCACCGTGGTACCGTTATACACAGTTACTTTCACTATTGACTGAAAATAGGTTACCATCGAAAGCATAGCCTGAAAAAAGCAACACTTAGCCCAATAATGTTCGAAAGACTGAATAAAAAATGTTTATCCTGCAGAGGAGTTGCCTCTCTCTCTCGCCTAATCACTTTAAAAATAGACGTGCAAGATAAGAATAAACTTTGCGCTGGGATAATAATCCGTTTTCCGCCATGTGCCAGGTCGGAAAATAGGGCCCTCAATGCAAGTCATTCAATATGATTTAACAAAAGCAAAGAGTGATCGTAAATAAAAGCATCAAAGGGCAATAGTTTAAAATGAGTTTAAGAACTAAAGTACATAATACTTAAAAAAGAAAACATAAGTGACACAAGGTAGAATAGTTAAAAGACCGATTCAGCATTTGTTACTCGGATAATAGGGAATGCATTTGATCAATTAGCAGAGGAGGCGTGTTCCAGCGCAAACGTTCCCTGGTGATATTTTGCAGATTCAGAAAACAATTCCGCCACTGACCAGGAATAACCTAGTCTAAAGTCAGTGGCGGTTATTCAGATGCTATTTTAAGGGCGCATGCGTGGCCACAGGGGTGCCTGCAGGAATGAATGAATATATGCACACCCATCTACAGACACCCCTGTGCATGCACTGAAACATTCAAAGCATTGGTAATATTTGTCCATTTCCCGGTTTCGTTTGTGTGTTGGTCACCTAAAAAGTGGCCTATATACAACATCCACATGCAATATCTTTACAACAATGCCTAATAACCACCGTTTCATTTGGACAACTTTATACAGCCCACAAGGTTGAAGTTACCTTTAGTTTTGTCCCAATTTACTGTTGTTTATGGTTTTAAACATTGTGTTAGCTTTAAAATCAGCTAGGGTTGCCACATGCACTGGATTAGGGGTCGACCAATTATCGGCCTGGCCGATTATTAGGGCCGATATTTAGCATTTTTATAATAATCGGTATCGGTCATATTTTCCACCGATAAGCCGATATTGAAATGGATAAATGAAATGCGCTACTTTGTCTGTAAAGCGTCTCTCACTCCCTGCATTTGCTACTCTGTGGTCAAGAGCATTGTCCCGCCCACTACACTGCGTCCCGCCCACTACACTACGTCTGATTTATTAGTTAGCACGAATGCAGCCAATCAGGATTGAAGACTGAACACAGAGAAAGTTTAGGATTCTCACTGACGCAGACTGTAGACTGGGCTTCAGCTGTACGGAGCTATTTTTCGAAGTTAAGGAAGGTAGCCTACATTGCTGAAGTTGCAATGAATCACAATCATCTACACTGAAGTTACAAAAACACCACTTTGTAAGCTATTGTCTCTTTGATCCGGAAGTAAAGCACCAACTTCCTTCATTTAGCAAATTCCCGATTGATGCACGTTAGTGATATCAGAGAATGTCTAATAAGGGGAGAACTGCCACTCTCGGAAAACTTCCGGTTTCTGAACTGGTTGCAGTTCCTTTTGTGGTTCCACATGAGGGCGCTCGTCCACGAGTGCAGAATGCATGGAGGTCTATGGAGCTGTACCCCTCAAAATCCACTTTTCTCGGGATATCATTTTTTTTCAAATAATTTGAATATTGTATTCGAAAGGGGAGGCAAAGAAAATACACTTGGTGGAGTATTATATTTTTTAAAGTCACTTAATTGTTCTAAAAAGCCTTTCAAACGTGTCAATGATGTCACTCATTAGCACAATGCTAGCATGTTATGGGCAACAATGACCCAAACTGTAAGAAATCAAAAGGACATAAGTACTCGTTCATTCAACTTTTGACCTATAACCCATGTTGAAGTTATACAAACTACAATCAAATCTGAGATTTGTCAACGACAATCAGGTGAAAGACACTAATTTAGCCGTCTAGCTCCATTGACTCCCATTCATTCTGCACTCATGGCAATCGCCCCCAGTGGAAATCTGGTGGAACTGCAACCAAAATTCGGTACAATGGGACTTAATATGGAGTGGCCAGGCTCTCCGTAGACGGGCTCTGGTGATATGCTGTTTACTAGTTAGCCTACAAACTCGGGTGCTGCGCGTCGGGAGTTCTCTGCCTCCGCCTCGTCCGTTAATTGTGAATAACGGGACACCTCGGCGGACATAGTACAGACAAGTCCTAAATTATGTGATGGCGAACGTCAAAAAGTCTAATTGCTCCTTTTTGAAACTGACTGTCAGAAAAGACTACATCCACCCAGGGCCAGCCGTAATTTAATCCCACCTGAACTAAATTGCGTCTTGAGCTGGCTATTAACGTGCCTTTTAGACTCTCAAAAGTGTAGCTTATAGCATATGGACACAAATTGCATGCTTAAATAGCCTACGAACTATTTTAAAACTGTTTTGTTAAACTATTCAACCACATGCACCTCGCACACTCACACACACGATGGCATCCTCTTTGTGACAGTTCCCTTAACAAGCACATAGCATAGTGTAGGCCTACTCTATGAAAAAAATTGCTATCACTCAGCTCTTGGATTAACATGATACACAGGATACTTGCAAGTGATGCAAGTTGATAGAAAATTGTGTATCAAACAGAAGAAAGAAAAGTTTGCATAATTAAATGCTTTTGAATGAAATTTTTGCAGCATATCGCCTTTACTATCTACCCCCCTTTTTGACAACTGACATATCGGTTTTACATATCGGTTATTGGCCTCCTGTTTTGGTAATAATTCCCTACACTGGATTTCCCGGGATTGTTCTCTTTTTTGAGTGACTGTCCCGGAATATTAAAAATATTTAATTAGGATGATCATGCAGCAGCATCTAGAATGTTACTTACTTTAATTATTTGGGAAAGGCATCTTGAGTGCGCACCAGAGAGAGATAGACTGGCAGGTTCATTGTTGATATCCCCTTTTAATATATGAAACTCATAACTGCTTGTAACAACTTAATATTATGCATAGTATTGTTAATATTGTGTTATCAATGTGGCACAAACAAACAAGGCTAGAGTTTATGGATTAGCCTTATATCTTAGGCTACAAGAGCTGGTGAAAGGGTTTTATGAAAAAGCTTAGACTGAGCGACCATGCACCATATAGCCTTAACAGTTCAACAGCATACAATTAGCAGCATTTCTTAATATTTCTAACTTTATAATTTAATTTGATTTTCACAAATCAGCCTTTTATCATTATTCCAGCTGTAACGCTGTTTTGACAAGCACCACAGTTTTGCCTACCTTGCCCATCTGAAATAACTCCTAGCTTTGCTGCCTCCATCCTTTGCTCCATCCATCCTTTCATTGTTTTCAAAAACGTTTTATATCCATGATGGCCTTGAAGTCTTGAGTTAGTGAATTAGGCCAAATCAGTTTATTGTGCGCTGATAACCAGCAACCATAGATGGTAAAAGAAAGTAGCAAGCCTACAATTTATGTAATTGCTGCGTCTGTGCCTTGTTATTCTTTCTCCTGCTCAAACAAAAGTTGTGCGTGCATTAAGTTGATTTTGATAACGTGTTTACAAACTTTACTTTACAGAAAATATTGTAAATAGCCTACTGTCATGCAGTTAATGGGATACTGTGCAGAGTTGGGAAGTTATAGTAGGTCGACTTGGTGTGAAGACACATATAGAGGAAATTATCTCTTTTGCGTTGTGACCCGCGGATCTCACGGGACTCCTGCAAGAGTGTACCCTGGAAATCCAGAGTTCTCGCAAGAGCACATTGGAATTGTCTCTGCGAGACACTCTGGCAATGAGCAATGATGCACGTTACTTTTACCCCTTGCATCCCGGGGAACCAGCTAAACTGATGAAGACTGCAACGTTGGAGGACAGTAAATATTGGTCGTAGTGTTCGTAGCATCGAAGTCCGAAATCATTCAGAGTAAACATGGTCTATTGTTATCCAATTGCGTGCAGTGAGATTTTTAAATGTATGCTTGTTGCCGCCCCTCAAGTTGGGCCATTACATTGTTCGTGGCCAGACCCTTAATCTTTCTAGATTACCAGGGTCTGGATTTTCCAGGCTAGCAAGAGTGCAGGCCTCTAATGTCAGTGATGTAATGTAACTTCTATGGCTGCTTTGATAAGGACAACAAGGAGGTGGCCATCAAGGCTGTGGTCTCTGCAGATCTCCAGCCGCTCACACTTTCCACCACCGATGTGTGTGGGGCACTGAGCAGGACTAATGCATGTAAGGCTGCTGGTTCTGATGCTATACCCGGATGCGTACTCTGGGTCTGTGCAGTGCAGCTGACTTTGTCACTAGCCCAAGCAGCTGTCCCTGCGTGCTTTAAAACCACCTCCATCGTGCCGGTGCCAAAACACTCCACTGCAACAAGCCTTAATGACTTCCGTCCAGTTGCACTCACCCCCCCATCATCATGAAGTGCTTCGAGAAGCTAGTCCTGGCCCACTTCAAGACCTGCCTACCACCCTCACTGGACCCCTTCCAATTCGCCTACCATCAGAACAGGAGTACGGAGGATGCCTTCACGGCACTCCACTCTGCTCTGTCCCACCTTGACAACAGCAACACTTATAGAATGCTGTTCATTGACTTCAGTTCAGCATTCAACACCATCATCCCTCAAACTGATCACCAAACTCAGTGAACTGGGCATCAATGCCTCCCTCTGTAACTGGATTCTGGACTTCCTAACCAACAGACCTCAGTCTGTTAGGTTAGATAATCACACCGCCTCAACCATCACCCTGAACCCCAGCGTACCACAGGGATGTGTGCTGAGCCCTCTCCTTTACTCCCTCTTCACCTATGACTGTATATCTGTTGCTACAGTGGGCGTCGCTTTCAAATGGGCACTTCAGTCACGCATTACGCGGTGTGAAGCTGCGTGAAACTTTAGTACCACTTTCAGCCACTGTACATCGCTCTGTCGGTAGCCTCACTGCCGCCCCTTCTGAAAAAGCAGGAGGCTACCTTTAAACATAATTGTTGCCGAGAGGAATCCCAGCCTACGAATTTAATAACAAAATAAAGCATGCATAATTAAACATTACCTCGATTTAGGCTACTTGGGTATGGCATATAATGGGTATAATTGAGCCAGTAGAGAAATAACTGTTCAGAATTAATCTGTAGCATTGGGTAGGCTTCTGCAGAAAACAATGTTGTTGGCGATTTAATACTATCTAGCGACGTTTTTAACAGGCTAAACAACTATGACCCACGTTAATTTGCCCTACTTCTTGACTGCGATGTAGTCAATTGACTGCTTGACATGTCATTTTTATTTTTCTGTACAATAAACAAATACATCTGCTTTATGCCTCAGAATGACATTCATATTTGGCTGACTTCTGCAGACTCGCAAAAAACACTGCCACTTCCCTCCCCATATTCCAAGATTAAGATAGTATGAAGTACTTTTTGTATAGGCTACTATCATAAAAATTTGTTAAAACGAATAGCTATTTGCAATTTGACAAAACACTGGTCCTCATTTTGCGAATGCGAGGACGATATGAGCCTGTTGTATTTAGTTAGATGTCCGAGTCACGCATAATGTTTGAAAACCACTGGCTCGTAATCACAATAATTTAACACACGACAGTTGGATAGCCTACAGTACTTCATCATGTTCCCATGCCTACATTTTGGTGAGTAGCATAGAGATTGTTAAAAACAATAAAGTATGGCTCTCCGTTCGGGACATCGAAAACGTATATTTTTAATAGGGTAGACTACCGTCGGAGATGCTGACTTGCAAAGGCCTCAGGATAACACGTTATCTCCACTATCATCAGTCATGCCCCTTGATCAAAGTGGGGAATGAAATAAAAGTTTGAGAACCACTGGCTTAACAAGTTACCTGCAGTCCAGAACATACAGAATCTGTTGCAATATTCTGATGATATCGGCAAATGTTTGTTTTCCAAAGTAAGAATTTCACTTCACCATGCACCTTCGACAATGAATAGCTCATTATACTTGTTACTGTTAAACATAGGCATAACTGGTATCATTACAAACATTATTTTGTGTCGTAAAAACTGGCATATTTTATGGCATTGTGTCATGTAAGGTCGTTGCAAAATCTAGAGAAATGTGTGAGGTGGTCAGCGGGGGACAATTGAGACACACATTGGATTGTGTTATTACTTGAACATTCCTCACTATCCACAGCTGTGGTATTGGGGGCAGGAGGATTACTGTTAGCGCAGGCTTTATATAAAATTCTTCAACAGAAGGCCTGCCTCGAATGCAGGCTTGCCCAAAATAAAGGCCTGTGGTTTGCGCAGCCTACAGTAAGTAGGTTAAATAACAGACCCGCCACAATGTGCGGTATGATGCTTTTTTATGAGCAAGATGTTTTTGGTGCCCTACGCACACTGCATGTTCTTAAATAACAATGATCATCAGTAATATTCGACCATTAATTTGTGTAAATGGGCTATGCATTGGGTTAGACACCAGGGGTCATATTCACAAAGCCTTTTATCTTACCACTAGGAGTAGGCTACTCCTAAATAGCAATACAATATTTTAGCTAGGAGTTTCTCGTATTAAGTTATTCACAAAGCCTTTCAGACCTACTCTTAGTAAGGAAAAATGACAACTCCTAAACTAAGAGCAAAGATTCTGGAGCAGAGCGCTCTAGAATCTTTGACCAAGAGTGAGTGAGTCTTCGTTGCTATGGATGACGTTATTACTCATGCACGAGCTTGACTGAAGTGACCACCTTGATTGGCTGACGATTGTAACGCGGGAATGATTCCAAACACCTCCCTTACGATGATGAGTGACAGGTGACAGGTCTGAGAATGCGTGCGCTACACAAGTAGTGCGAAGGACGGAAGATGATTAATAACTGAATAAAAAGGCCTAGCCTAAATGAATAGAGTAAGCAAAACAAATAGCCTAGTAGCCTAATGAAACAGGCCTACGGATTGATGCAGTATCTTTGCAACATTATTAAATTAATCTGTCACCATATGCCTATGTTTGCAAAGAGGAGAACATTTTAATTTGATTCACAATGAAACGTTACATTTAATTTACATGTTAACAATGAGTAGTTTTGGTTGTTGTTGGTGGCATTATTGCATCCCTTTTATGAATGCAAAATTGTTCCCTCGCGATTGGAAGCTCCTGTTGCCGCACAGGCTACGCATTTCAAAACATCGCAACATGAAATGCAATGACACGCCCATTATTTTTAGGAGTTGCTCCTATATTCGCCAGTTAGGAGCTACTTTTAGCCTTAAAATTCTTTGTGAATACGGCCCCTGAATAAAAAGGCCTAGCCTAAATGAATCAAGAGTAAGGCAAAACAAATAGCCTAGTAGCCTAATGAAATATACGGATTGATGTAGTGTCTTTGAAACATTATTAAAGATGCCCTGCCAGACGTATTTCACGTCTGGCAGGGCATTTACTTTGTGGTAATGTCTGTAGTTCTACCATGTAACATTTTTTGTGGAAAACATGCCTTGGTTACCTTGTTTCAAGCCATTCTAGTGTGGTATTGAAAGCCTGCATGAAGACTCAGCTCGATTTGCGCCAGTTCTCATTAATATTCAACGAGCTAAGCTGCTTGACTCTGATTGGCTAACAGCTAGTAGGTTTCGTCCATAACATGACAGCCATTATCAACTAATTTTAGCTTCATGGCATGAACTTAGCTTGGCTAGCGAGTGCTAGCATTGTCCTAGCAAATGTGCATAATTAAAACCTGCTAGGCTAGCGAGTTCATCAAACCTGTAAAACATAGCACTTCCTTGAGTTGACAATTACGTTTTACTTACAGGCACTGGTCGTAGACTGCGATGGTAGCCTGCTCCAGGCTTCAACAGCAACCTTTTTGCAAAGCCTGTGGCATTGTTCCAAAAAATAAACTGAAGCCATTTGAAGTCTGGGTTCTTGGGCAAAATGCATTGTTGAAGTTCTATTTGTGCATAGCGCACAAGTTCGTTGACATTCAGCCATCCTTGCATAGGCCTACGAAAACTGTCACAGAGCTAAATTAATTTTTGGTCTCAACTGGGCGAGCTCATGAATAGTAATGAGCTAATCAATTCCACATCAATCTGAAGAGCTTTTGCAATTGGCCTAATTTCTCTGCTTATTTATTTTCAGTGGCTAGAGCTGACAGAGGAGTTAGCTATTTATTTTCACATTCACGACATGGCACAAACACATATGGACCTAACATGTTTAAAAAAATACAAGTAAAAACGGTTTTATGTGGCAGGGCACCTTTAAATTAATCTGTTACTATGCCTACATTTGCAAAAGAGAACATTTTAATTTGATTTACATTTCATTTACATGTTGACAATGAGTAGCCTAGTTTTGGTTGTTGTTGGTGGCGTTATTGCATGTTAGTTATGCCTACAATGCAAAATTGCTTCCTCACGATTGTAAGCTCCTGTAGCTGCATAGGATTTCAAAACACGGCGAAATGCCACAAAAACAGGTTTGTGAATAGGTCTGTGAGTTAGGAGTCCTCTCGACTTCTTTTAAGCTGTCACAGAGGTGGGAAGGTGTGATTTGTTGGGGGCAGGGCCGGATTAACTGGGCACAAATGTCTGATGGCCCCCCCTGCCCCCCAGCCAACGTGAATCGGGTGGTCAGTTAATAGGCCTATATCGTGAAGATTTTTCTAAGGCACGAGCGCATCTGTGAGGCCAAGCCTCACCAAGAAGCCTGTTTGTTTACAACTAACATTACATTTAATTAAACTGCTTATAGGCTAAGCCGAAATAGTTTTCAACATTTTGAATACTAGTGTCAGGTGAATTAGGAAATGTTCTCAAAGTAGCCTTATGGCTGAAAGCTGGTTGGGATCCCCCCCGTCAAGCAATATAACCATACAAACGCGCGGCCTGCACTCATTGTTTCAAAAGGAGTAATTTCGGCTTTGTCGGAACGGAAGAGCTGTGGACGGCACGGCAGGGCATGCCCTATGAAAATAAATGAACGCAACGCAACACAACACAGACCCCGCTTCTCTCGCGGCAGTCACTGACAGTAGCCTAAAATAAATGCATGGGGAAAAACACTTCCCCATGACAAAGACATCGTAAAACACTGAGGGTCAGATGTACGTACATTTGCAAACGTAGCGGTATCAGCGTCATGGACACACCGCAGATTGCGAACGCTGTCAGACCCAAGTTTCCGTCGTATTTATTTATCGTTCAATCCTTAGTGTAAACTGCGCCTTTCTCTGCCTTTCTCCGCCCATAAACGCAATTTACGAACGTCCACAACTGAATGGCAGCGGCTACATACAAGCGCAGCTGAATGAAGTTAACTGATGACAACATTAAAAAGAATCAAACGTTTAGCGATCATTAAATAATACCATACATGATAAGATGTAAACAAGCAGGGAAGATCAGTAGTTCTACTCAAATTACAGTACTTGTGCACGTAGGCTATGGAAGATTGGTCAAATCTAGCAAGTAGGAAAGTTTAAGTGAATGACGTGAAAGTGAAAGTAAGACATTCGAAAGGCCAACAAAAGTTAAGGTTGCTTTTGGTAGTACAAATACTTTCACCACAAAAACTGGTGCTCTAAATAGAGATACTGTTGTCTTTGAAAGGTTCTCTTATTGATGCATTGAACTGCAATTTGGATTAACACCTTTTTTTTCAAGGCGGAAGTATTTAGGCGCAGAATAGACGTGCGCTTTCAGGAGCAGTTTTTGTACATACTGCACCGTGGAATACATAATTAGGCGCTCTTTACTCTTCCCCTCCCATCTTTTTACGCTAAACTCCCACTTTCCCCTTGATCCTCCCATGAATGCATATGCATGACATGACAAATGCAATCTGCCACTTTCAGCTCCCGCGACAGGCAGTTTGCGCTTTTACATCATTGCGGCCTGTTTGTACATACCTCACAATGATTTTACACGCACATTGCGAAACAATTACCCCTGAAGTGGCCCTGAAAGTTAATATTTTGTCACTAGCAACATACATCTGTCCTTTGTCAAATGTGTTACGTTCCAAGTAGCCTAGTGCATAATTCTGCTTCATGAAGTTGAACAAATACATTTGCTTATTTCACAGAAAAATATAAATAGCCAGTTTAGGGTCTACAGTGCAGAGTTGGTAAGTTATGGTAGGCCAACTTGGAGTGAACATACAAACGGGAAATTCTTTCTCTAGTAGCTGAGTAGCCTGATAGGCAGGTGCACACGTAGACATAAGGCTGAACATGCAAGTGCCAATGAATCGTGCTCATGACAATCACGCCGTTAAACTTAAATAGATTAACATCACTCTGAGTTCTCCTTCAAGCAAGGAAAACGATGATTTGAAGACATCTGTTTCGTTGGAAGGGCAAGGGGGTAGCAACAGGGCAACACAGAGACAGGCCCGATGGCAGGGCTGTTATGAGAGTATTAAAATATGGGATATTCTACGGGAAAACATTAAAACGGCAAGACAGCGGGGGAAAGTTAAAATACGTGATATAGGGATTATTTGTCATATTATTAATCACATATGATTATTTGTGAAATTGTGCAACACATTTGAAAAGGAAGGACTGGTAGCATGCAAGCTCACGGGAAAGATTGATTTAAGAACGTTATCACAGTGTGGGCGGAAGACAGCGACAATTGGCAGGGGAGGGTCATGTCTTTTTTAACAATTCTGTCGGAAGGTCATTGAACAATTTCTAGCAGGCAAGGGAGGGTCATGCAACTTTTGACTGAAGCACTCAAAATTCGGTGGCCCCTTCAATAAATAACGAACAGTTCCTAGATTGCTGCTGGGCTATGTCTTGGTTCATGTCTGTTAACAACTCATTGCCATCAAACGCGTATCTCGCGGTTGCATCCATTACAAACAAACATGCATGTGACATGTGAACGTCTGGGATTGGGGAGAGCACTAAATGCTCTACTGAATAAGCACGAAGTCAAACCTTTAAATGAAAAACACTATTATTCAAAAAAATAAACCGCTAATGAAGTAAACTTGTGACCATCAAAAATCGTTTATCGCCTGTAACTCCGTGATAACAGGACGTAACAGGAAGGCATTTGGCTGAGCAACGGAGGTTAATATGCTGTATATTTTGTCCAAATGATGTCTGTCTATCATCGTTGCATTCGGAGAAAACCAGAATGTTTAATTTGTCCTGCGTTTCTTCTACGGCTGCAAACAGGATTCACTCGCAGTTAACCAAATATTTCTTTATTAGGGCAGGGCAGGCATATTTCTGGCTATTAAATTATTTCTAAACCAGTCTGCTAAAGTCTGTAGTGAAGTCTGTGTAGGGTTTTCCAGGCTCCATTTCTTTTTACGAGACATCCTGCTCACTTGAGACATCTGCCGGTTGTTTGGGCTGTTGCAGCGTCACTGGAAAAATACAAATTAAAGTCGCGGTATCCCACGCGCGGACCGCGAGGGAAGCTGGCCAAATCGAAGCACTGCCCACTGTAGGTTACGGGGACACTGGCGAGACACGCCGCTCCGTCTGGCATTATGTTTTTGTTTGTTTTTATGTAATGTTTGTAATTTTATGTAATGTTCTGTTATTTTTTTGTATTTATTTGTCAAGTTAAATGTTTTCACCCTTTATTTACGCTATTTTCGATAGTTTTGTGTTATTCTTGGTCCTTTTTTCTGGCTGATAACTAACGGTAACGTTAGTTTCTATTCGACTAGGCTGATGAGCTTGCCTTGACTAGCCGTCCCTCTTCCATCTGACGCTGCACATCCTCTGTCTGGACTCGTCTGGACGGAAAGATTGCTCAGGGCAATGGGCCTACTCTGCGAGAGATCTGAGCTGCCATAACGTTAACGTATAGCCTCTGACGCTGGGTGCCTGCAGTCTGGATTGAGTGCTGACGTGGGGAGCTCTGATGGCGACGTCGGGAGCCATGAAGCAACAAACGGTCCTTGCTAAAGCCACCGAGTTGCTGATCAGCAGGAAGATCGCCCATCATGACTTCAGACTGTTGTTCTTCCGGTGCTCTGCTCTCCAGACTGCCAGTAAATTCTCTGAGTTGGTCAGTGAAAGAACTTTGTTGGTCTTGCATTGGCAGTTTCACGCGGGTCATCATTGCCCTTGGACTTTTTCAGCCGGTTGGAAATTGGACTAATTTTAACATAATTATTATTATTTTATTTATTTATTTTCAATTTGCTGTGTTGTCTGTCTTGTATGTCTTAGTGTCACAGGAACGCTGGCGACTACACCGCTCCGTCCGGCATCTTTTGTGTTTGTTATTTTTTAAATGTTTTTGTCATGTGGTGTCAACGCTGTCGACTACGCCGCTCTGTCTGGCATTTTTTGTCTTATTGTCTTTTGTTTTTTGTCAATGTTTTGTATGTAGAGCGCTTTGGGTTGCACTCTGTGCATGTTAAATGCGCTATACTAAATAAAACTGACTTGACTTGACTTGACCTGTACATGGCTCTAACACCATTGTCAAGTTTGCAGACGACACTATGGTGATTGGTCTCATCAGCAGCAACGAGGTCCAGCACCTAACATCGTGGTGCACTGACAACAACCTGGCTCTCAACACCAAAAAGACCAAAGAGCTCATTGTGGACTTCAGGAAGTCTAAAGCTGGCACACACCCCCCCATTCTCATCAACGGGACTGAGATGGAGCGTGTCACCAGCTTCAAGTTTCTGGGTCTCCATATCTCTGAGGACCTCTCTTGGACCCTCAACACCTCTACCCTGTTTAAGAAGGCTCACCAGCGTCTCTTCTTCCTGAGAAGCCTAAAGAAGGTCCACCTGTCTCCTCAGATCCTGGTGAACTTCTACCGCTGCATCATCGAGAGCCTCCCAGTGTTTCCCATACATTGACTTATTTGTGGCGGCCCGCCACAATATCAACATTGACCACCACACAATGATTTTCCAGGTTGTACTAAATTGTGCTTAAATCTGGTTAGCATCATAACCACGCTGTGCCAATTTGTTAAACTGTTGCATTCAAGGTAATTCTACAAACCAACCACCACAAATGGAATTCAATTCTCTGGAAAACACTGCATCCTCAACAACTGTGTCACAGTATGGTATGGCAACTGCTCTGCCTCCAACCTGAAAGTACTGCAGAGGGTGGTGAAAACTTCCCAACACATCACCGGTTCCTCTTTCCCCTCCATCGAGGCCATCCAGGCCAAGCGATGCTTGCGTAAGGCGCACAGCATCATCAAAGACTGTTCTCACCCCAACCACAGACTGTTCACCCCACTCCCCTCCGTGAGGCGTTACAGGTCTCTTCACACCCGAACCAGCAGGTTCAGAGGAAGCTTCTTTCCTGCGGCTGTCCCCCTACTGAACTCTAGCTCTACATCCCGGTGACAACCAACAAACAACTAACAACTTTGTATATCACATTGCACTTTTCTGCATTTCTGGTTAGATGCAAACTGCATTTCGTTGTCTTTGTACTTGTACTCTGCACAATGACAATAAAGTTGAATCTAATCTAATGTAATCTAAAAGATTTTTTCAGTACCTCCCTCCACCTTTTCTCCTGATGTAGTTCTGCTCTCTTGTCCTCAGGATCATTTTGGACCTGCTGAAGATGAATGTGGCTCCTCTGGCTGTCTTCCAAACGTTAAAAGCCATGTGTGTAGGCCAACGACTCATTGATACTTCAGCTGGAGACAGCTCTTCAGCTTCAGTGTCCACCACCCACCCAGAGACCAGAGGTCAGCTCTTAATCTTTACACTTACACCCCTCCCCCCTATTTTGAGTTTTTGCTCGAAATTGCACACCGCCTACTAATGATGGCCCTGTTTCCACATACTTTGACTTATATTCAAGTGCTTGACCTCTTTTGAAAGCAGAGGCCTAGTAGATTATTTTAGTACCAATAGATTGACTTTGTGATGAACTGTCAGAGTGGCAAAGGGTAGAATTATAGTTTTTTTTTTTAGGCAGTTTTGTACATCTCTGGAAATGACCACATTCTGCCCACTTGGTCATTTATTTTGTCTTTGAAAAACAACTGAGGCCCACTACCAAGTCTTGTGAATCTGTTTCTCAAGTAGATCAATAAAGAATGAAATATGAGTACTTTAGACCATTATTTGCCAAGATATGCTCATGCGTTTTGTAAAATGCCTTATGGAAACCCTAGGACTTTTAGCTACCCAAAATGCATACTGAAAATAAAATGCTTACTGTGTGGCAACCTCTTGGTGTAGAAGCATAATCCTGGTCGCAAATGAAAGGTAACACTTTGGGGTTTCTTGTAGACTATTTGGAATGTATGTCAGGGGTTCTGATATATAATGACTACACAAAATATGGAATGATTACACAAATGTCTCTATTTTTGCATTTTCTTTGTTGCTTCAATGAATATATTTAATGCGTATAATAATAATGCGTAGAAATTTAATTGAGAAATAGAAGATTAATCTGAAAATGTAAAGCACTATACAGATTGTACATGAAAAATGTTGTCATATGGATTCCCAAGGTTAATATTATTTTAGCACATGAGTTGATAATTTTCTATGCCAAAATTAAATATTGTTAATAGAAAAAACATGCATTGTGAGTATGGCAATTTGCTGCACTGTGGTCAAAACAGTCTGAGTAAAACCTTACATAATTATTGCAAAACTCTTCAAACTCTGAGTTTTTGTGTCATACACTGCACACAACCAATCATTTGTATAAACACATAATGCACTAATAGAGCTCAACAGTGACCTCCCTCTTTGATTCCGGAAGTAAGAATCAATTCATTCATTCATTCATTTATTCATTCATTCAACCTTTATTTATTCTCGGAGGGTCATTGAGGGAAGCCCTCATTTTCAATGAAGCCGAGATTACAGAAACAATGAAGTAACAAGATGTAAAAAGAGAGAGAGAAAAACGTATAGGTCTAGGCCTATAAATAAAATAAAACAAAGTACTCACATGTGCCATCAAACAAAAGACAATAAGACAAAAAATGCCAGACGGAGCGGTGTAGTCGCCAGCATTGACACTACATGACAAAAACATTTAAAAAATAACCAACACAAAAGATGCCGGTGTTTAGCAGCGGTGAGCAGTTTAACTGGTGATATTTGCATAAAATCAGTGAATATTCAACAAGACCCTGCCTACTTCTTAATCTGCTCTACCTCCGATAGTGCAGGTTTAGGCTACATTTTCACGAAGTGTTTGCAAGTGAGACAATATAACGGATATCGCTGCAAACATCACCAGTGTATGTCTAATACATGTCCGTTTAAGCATTATCCACAAATATGACACATACTGAATGAATGAAAAAAAAAAATAAAACTAGCGATCTAGCTGGGATTCGAACCACGCATGGACAAGAAAGAGGATCGGATTAGCTTCTATATCGTCTATACCACTACACTACGAGCCGTTGAAATCAATGCAGGATTTGTATGTATATATTGCACTTTTAGTCAAAGTTAACACAGGTTAACATATGTGAGAAATATACGCCCATGTTAACTGGTGCTATCACAATTTAACATGGGCATATGCAAGCCTCAAAACAACAAAGTAGGTTCATCTTTGCCTCACATACCAAAACCTAACTGATATACAACAAACTGACATGTCCCCACTAACACTTTATTCCGTTTTGGGGGTTAATACTATAAAACACAGTCATGTGCAAAAGTTATCAGAACTTGATTTGAAGTGATCATATGAATTTTTTTTTTCTGAGTTAGACTTATATTATTTAATTTGTTGGTCCTAATTTGACGACAGAAAATGGTCATCATGGTAGCATATTTATGGATTACAAAACTTTGATGTAGCTACCGAGAGAGTTTGATGACAGATGATGCTGTTTCAGATTCCCACATAGCCTCAATTAGAAAATAGTTTAACCTACTGCTCGTTCAGCAGCCTGTTGCGAAACATTCACGTAGCCTACATGTGTTTGCTACAATAAATAAATCTTGATCGATTGACATATAAACTGTCACAAGACAACATAGGCGTACCCATTCATTTAATGGGAACACCATGCTATCATAGAGATGCAAAATAACCAGTGGTGCAACTGGTTAGCAGGGTGGCCTACTGCTAGCTTGCCATTTTAGTGAGCAGTTCGAGGCCCACACGTGATCATTATTTTTGCGCATTATAATCACAATGTATGATCTGACCACAAAAAAAAACGTCTGAAGTGGGGTCATGCATGCAGTTTGTTGTAACTGTTTTGGTATGTGAGGCAAAATGAATCTGCATTATTCAAGGCTTGCATTCGGTGTCATGTCACCAGTTAACATGGACAGGATATCAGTAGCTACAGTAGGTAGCTAGCTAGTAGACTAGCACTATAGATTAATGATGGTTGATGATGGCATTGAAATGACTGCTCGTCTTTCTGTGGTGTAGTGATAGTGCTGATGCAATGTACATTTTGCCTCCGCGAGACTCATGTTCGAAACCCAACAAAACCTTCGTTAACTTTGACACTTTGCAGTTTGCAGAGCATTTTGTGTGGATAATGCTTAAGCGGACATGCATTATACATGAACCAGTGATTTCCGCGTGTTTTCGGCAAGATCTTTTTTTGTATTCTGTCTCACTGTGGGTTTGTGAAAATGTGAATCTCCCGGCACTCGAGGGGCGGAGGCAGAGCAAAGCTGTTAACAAGTAGGCAGAGTGTTGTTGAATATTCACGGATTTTATGCAAATATCACAAGTTAAACTGCTCACCATCTAAACTGGAACACCGGACAGAGCGGCGTAGTTGCCAGCGTTCCCGTGACACTAAGACATACAAGACAGACAACACAGCAAATTGAAAATAAATAAATAAAATAATAATAATAATCATGTTAAAATTAGTCCAATTTCCAACCGGCTGAAAAAGTTCAAGGGCAATGATGACCCGCGTGAAACTGCCAATGCAAGACCAACAAAGTTCTTTCACTGACCAACTCAGATAATTTACTGGCAGTCTGGAGAGCAGAGCACCGGAAGAACATAAGTCTGAAGTCATGATGGGCGATCTTCCTGCTGATCAGCAGCTCGGTGGCTTTAGCAAGGACCGTTTGTTGCTTCATGGCTCCTGACGTCGCCATCAGAGCTCCCCACGTCAGCACTCAATCCAGACTGCAGGCACCCAGCGTCAGAGGCTAGCAGTGCTATACCAAAGATCCTTGATTACTAGCAAGATAGAGCAACGTAATTCGTTACTATGGGAGCAAAACGGGACAGTTCTGGTCTGCATAAGTGGGAGTGTCACCCTACGTCACTAAATAAACTTTCTCTCTTAATAAGCAATAACAACAGATAAACATAATTGCGTTCACAGTATTATTGTCCATAATCATGTATGATACCAATGAATCATTCTTAAGGAAATTATATGAATAATTTAATTAGTCATGTGAACCGAGCTAGCTAGCTAGCTAACGCTAGCTTAAAATGCTATACAAGTGGATGGTAGTAGCTATGGCAATACAGCTATGCGCTAACAAGTGACTAGTAGTTGAAGGACTTCGCTTAAACTTAATATACTGTTGCAAATTCGCTTGAGTATAGACTATCCACTTTAACTAATGTCAGTAGTGTTATTCAGCTAGTTGTCATTTCAAAGAAATTACACTTCTCCGTTTAAAATGTTACCTTAGCTAAGAGGCTAGCTAGCATGCTAACAACCGGACAGTAACTGGCAGCAGCATGGTCTAATATTAAGTTATTTTATTACAAATCCGAACACTAAAAAATTACACTATTAGGCTTGAAATGATCCCAAACACTTACAGATTATGACACAATTTTCCAAAAAACCCTCAACAAATCCAGAAAGACAAAATGACCAATTTATTGGTAAAATAAAGTCTCCATTGACATTAGTGCAGCAAGGGCTTACTCTGGTCTGCATAAAGGGGGATTTCCCCCCCCTCCCCCTTGCAATAATCGAACGCGGAAATTGTCGAACGTTTGCGCCTCTCGCTCCGCTTGAACCCTCTCTGGCTATACGTTAACATTATGGCAGCTCGCAGGTCAGCCGCAGCTCGGTGGTCGTGGCAGCTGCAGATCTCTCGCAGAGTAAGCCCATTGCCCTGAGCAATCTTTCCTTCCAGACGAGTCCAGACAGAAGATGTGCAGCATCAGATGGAAGATGGACGGCTAGTCAAGGCAAGCTCATCAGCCCAGTCGAATAGAAACTAACGTTACCGTTAGTTATCAGACAGAAAAAAGGACCAAGAATTATCAAACTATCGAAAATAACGTAAATAAAGGGTGAAAACATTTAACTTGACAAATAAATACAAAAAAATAACAGAACATTACATAAAATTACGAACATTACATAAAAACAAACAAAAACATGATGTCAGACGGAGCGGCGTGTCTCGCAGTGTCTCCCCGTAACCTAGCCACCATTAATTTTCTCCCCGATTATACCGTAAGCCATGAAATTGCAACAGTCCAATATAGACTTAAAACCAACTATGGGGCTACGAAACGATTGTACATGCTTGTGTTGATCAAGTTTATATATAAACCTTGAAAAATGTATTTTATTCATATTCATTTATATTATTTCACAGAAATGCACTACACTACCCAAAATCCTAAAGTGTAAGAGCCTTAGCATTTGATTTGTTGAGATCACTGTTACCATGGAAATGTTTGACTTAATTCCCGCCTCAACCAGTGTTTGTCTGCGGCAATGAGTGGCCATCCGATGAAAAACGCACCTTGAAAGTTGAATTTGCTCAATGTAAACGGTAGAAAGTTAGTCATCCTGTTGTCTTACATTCAAAAGGAAGCATGTTAAACTTTTGGTTGGAAAATGTTGTATCATTCGCAATGGCTGATGGGATGAGTAGTCCCTTCGCTCGTAAATTAAAATATGTACACAGCAGGCTTGGAATTTCACCATTTTAGGGGGAAGGCCACTTGGCCTTCAGTTGGGCATATTTGGTGGGGGGCACAAAGGCCACATGTCCGGGCACCAAAGCCATAAGTTAACTATACAGTAGTAGGTTATAAAAATGATCAAAGTTGTATTTAGCCTATTCACAGCAGTAGTCCTGCATCACTGTATGAAACATTACAAAAACATGAAACATGACATATTACATAGAACTGTAAAACATCTGATTATCTAATATGTATAGATATCTAGGCTATATTTAACATTTATTTTATATTTGGCCTGGTATGCAATCATGTATTGAACAATTTACAGTAAGCACAGCTCAGATTTAATAAACTCAAATAGCCTACAGTAGATGCATGCTTAGCATTTTGTGATCATTAAGGCTCCTTTCACAAACTCTTAGTTAGCTGTATATCCTCTGATTTTAATATTTACCGATATCTAGGCAATATTTGTAACATTTATTTTGTATTTGGCCTGTTATGAAATCATGTAGAACAATTTAAACACATTTTGAAACCTAAAGACCAAAGTTGGAGACATGAATGTAGACCTTGCTGCAAATTTAAAACCGGAATACTCTGGAACGGCTAACTGTACAGGGGACTGCTTTACACCTCTGTGTTTGGTAAGGTCTGCTGTTTATTCTGATATATGGTTTGTCGTGTCAAACTAAGGGTTCATGAAGTATTCCACCAAGATGAATGGGTAGGGAGATGGGCGCAGAAGTTATGATTCAATTTAATCATATTATTTACTTTTCTCGCGAACCGTTCACCACAGCAATTAGCAGAAACATCGTTTAAAAGCTGAGATAAAGCTCTTTCATGTGATGTAATACATGTGTCTGTGTGATGAGTAGGCTACTTCGCGATCGTGAGTATTTCAGAGAAAAGAATGGGTGAATTTGGACACACATGCGCTGTCATTTTCTCCACTGCGTAAGACTGAATTAATTTGCACTGTGATGCTAAGATTATTTTGACAGGCTATAGACTAAATGAAAATCGCTATTAGACGGACGCAAAGCAGAATATTAAAAGAAGGGGGCACTAAGGCCACAGTGGCCTGTAAACCTTTGATTTTCAGAGGGACATCACGGCCAATGCAAAGGGCAACGACGGCCATGGCCGTTGTGGCTGCCGTGAAATTCCTACCCTGGTACACACCTTTGCCTTTTTTATTTTTCTGTTCGTTTTTTCTTTTTTTAAAAAAAGGAAATGTTGTATGATCACGATGCACACCGTAGTTGGTCAGGCAGTGGTTTTCAAAGTGGGGGCCATGGGCCATGAGGGGGCACCGGGGGGGGGGCACAGCAAGTTGGAATGAAAAATAAAAGCAAACAATAAATAAACATAACAATATTCCGGTTATGTTTATTGTGATGTGTTGGGACTGTTTTTATAAAATTCCATTTATCTCAATACAGAGGATACAGCAGATTAATCTCAATAGGAGTAAATGCTAGCCTGGAGGACCAGACCCAATCTGAAAGATTAAGGGTCTGGCCACGAATAACGTAATGGCCCAACATCGAGGAGCAGCACCAAGCACGCATTTGAAAATCTCACTGCACGCAATTGGATAACACTATACAATCAATGTTAACTGACTGATTCCGGACTTCGATGCAATTGGATAACACTACGTCCGTCATCTGTTTAGCTCACCTCTAGCCCGCCTATATCAGATACACAGATATGATTGGTTCCCCGCGATGCAAGGGGCAAAAGTTATGTGCATCATTACTCGTTGCCAGAGTCTCTCGCTGAGCAAATGCTTCCGCGAGAACTCTGGATTTCCAGGTTAAGTAACAGCAACAATTATGCTAATTTTATTTGTAGCACCTAGAGTAGACATGAAACGGATTTGCCCATGTGGCCTAGTAGGTTACTAAATAACAGAGTATACATGATTCAATATATAACGATGCATGCTTTCCCTGTGCAATTTCAAAAGGTTTCCCAGGTTAGCTGCATAGCTGCTAGCTAGCTGGTATAGAAAAGAAACCGAGTGGTAGCCACTTTCACCGGTCAATTCAGTTTAAAATTACGCTTGTTAAAAAGCTTTTGCTGGCAAATAGCTGAAGTGAATATACGCATAACACAACTGCCATACACACACGCTGTATTACTGGCAAAACTATTTTGAAGTAATAACATGGATAAGAAATAATAACATGAAAAATACTTGTTTTTACCTTAGTTGATCCACCAGTTTCTCCTTCAGACGATGTGAAGATGAATGATTCATAGTGCCTCCCGTTGCTTCTCCGACAGCTGAAGGAGACGTCAACTCTCGATTTTTCATTCACGTGGTTACGTAGAGGAGGAAGATTTTGTTGAAGTTTTGTAGTCTAGTGTTTTTTGGGGCAGCCATGATTAGTGCGTCGGACTTGTAACCGGAGGGTTGCCGATTCGAACCCCGACCAGTAGGACCAGACGAAGTGCCCTTGAGTAAGGCACCTAACCCCTCACTGCTCCCCGAGCGCCGCTGTAGCAGGCAGCTCACTGCGTCGGGATTAATGTGTGCTTCACCTCACTGTGTGTTCACTGTGTGCTGAGTGTGTTTCACTAATACACAAATTGGGATAAATGCAGAGACCAAATTTCCCTCACGGGATCAAAAGAGTATATATACTTATACTATACTTATTACAGTGCATGAAAATGCACTGTACTGTTCTTCCTAGGCAACAACAACAACTTCTTATTATTACAGTGCATGAAAATGCACTGTACTGTTCTTCCTAGGCTTCTTATTACAGTGCATGGAAATGCACTGTACTGTTTTTCCTAGGCTTCTTCTTATTACAGTGCATGAAAATGCACTGTACTGTTATTCCAAGGCATTTTATTATTACAGTGCATGAAAATGCACTGTACTGTTCTTCCTAGGCTTCTTATTTACAGTGCATGAAAATGCACTGTACTGTTCTTCCTAGGCTTCTTATTACAGTGCATGAAAATGCACTGTACTGTTCTTCCTAGGCTTCTTCTTATTATAGTGCATGAAAATGCACTATACTGTTCTTCCAAAATTTCTTATTACAGTGCATGAAAATGCACTGTACTGTTATTCCAAGGCATTTTATTACAGTGCATGAAAATGCACTATACTGTTCTTCCTAGGCTTCTTCTTATTCTTCTTCTAACGCATTTAATGCAGCTTCAACCGTTTAACGTAGAAACTTCATTAAAACTATGTTACGTAGGTCTTACTTAGGACATGGGTGCTATGTATTTTTCAGCTTTGTAACTTTTATACTTTTTAAACTATTAATTAAAAACTGTTCAAAATTTCCCCGTAGACTTAACATGGGCTGATGACATCACAATAGAGCCGTTAAGCAATTAGAATCCTATGGCAGGTGTTCAGGCCACCTGGACCAACTGCCAGTCTCAGGCTTTAAGCATACAAACTGGCCCTATTAAGACTACACATCCTGTTCAACTGCTTCCTCTGCCAAAAACTGTTTCAAAATAAAAGTCCTCACTATAATATTTTACTGTTAAACAATTTAACCCTTTAAACTACTAACTGTTCAGCCATTGTAACTGTTACTTGTCATCAACTATGACTCCTACCCACTGTAGCTAGTTAGCTAAGTTAGCTAAGTAAAAATGTTAGCATGCTACTTAGCATTTTTAGCAAAACTGCTAAAAATGATTAGCTAAGTTAGCTAAGTAACATGGTTAGCATAGTTAGCATGCTAGCATGTTAGCATGCTAGTTAGCATTTCTAACAAAACTGTTAAAAATGATTAGCTAAGTTAGCTAAGTAACATGGTTAGCATAGTTAGCATGTTAGCATGCTAGTTAGCATTTTCAGCAAAACTGCTTAAAATGATTAGCTAAGTTAGCTAAGTCACATGGTTAGCATGCTAGTTAGCATTTTTAGCAAAACTGTTAAAAATGATTAGCTAAGTTAGCTAAGTAACATGGTTAGCATAGTTAGCATGCTAGCATGTTAGCATGCTAGTTAGCATTTCTAACAAAACTGTTAAAAATGATTAGCTAAGTTAGCTAAGTAACATGGTTAGCATAGTTAGCATGTTAGCATGCTAGTTAGCATTTTCAGCAAAACTGCTTAAAATGATTAGCTAAGTTAGCTAAGTCACATGGTTAGCATGCTAGTTAGCATTTTTAGCAAAACTGCTTAAAATGATTAGCTAAGTCAGCTAAGTAACATGGTTAGCATATTAGTTAGCATAGTTAGCATAACTGCTAAAAATGATTAACTAAGTTAGCTAAGTAACATGGTTAGCATAGTTAGCGTGTTAGCATGTTAATTAGCATAACTGCTAAAAATAATTAGCTAAGTCACATGGTTAGCATACTTAGCATTTTAACATTGTTAGCATGCTAGTTAGCATAGTAACTTGGTTAACATTATTATCTTTGTTAACATAGTTAGCATAACTGCTAGCAAACATTAGAGCCATTCCAAGTGTCAGTTATCGTCAACTATCTACCTAAATAATTTAACCATTTAAACTATCCACTTATTTAACCGTTCAATCATTCCAACTATATTAAACCTTATCTACCAAGTAAATCATTTACCTATATAAACTATCCACCTATTTAACTGTTCAGTCATGCCAACTATATTAAACCTCATCTACCTAGCAACCAATATAGTTTGTTTTTACTCTGTATGATATTTTACATCATATTTTTTGCATTTTCATGCACTATATTTCCTTCAGGAAATGCTTTTCTAGTTACAGTGCATGAAAATGCACTGTACTGTTCTTCCTAGGCTTCTTATTACAGTGCATGAAAATGCACTGTACTGTTCTTCCTAGGCTTCTTATTACAGTGCATGAAAATGCACTGTACTGTTCTTCCTAGGCTTCTTCTTATTACAGTGCATGAAAATGCACTGTACTGTTATTCCAAGGCTTTTTACAGTGCATGAAAATGCACTGTACTGTTCTTCCTAGGCTTCTTCTTATTCTTATTCTTCTTCTTCTTCTAACGCACTTAATGCAGCTTCAACCGTTTAACGTAGAAACTTCATTCAAACTATGTTACGTAGGTCTTACTTAGGACATGGGTGCTATGTATTTTTCAGCTTTGTAACTTTTATACTTTTTAAACTATTAATTAAAAACTACTCAAAATTTCCCCATTGACTTAACATTGGGCCTTTATGACATCACAGCAATTAGAATCCTATGGCAGGTGTTCGGGCCACCTGGACCAACTGCCAGTCTCAGGCTTTAAGCATACAAACTGGCCCTATTAAGACTACACATCCTGTTCAACTGCTTCCTCTGCCAAAAACTGTTTCAAAATAAAAGTCCTCACTATAATATTTTACTGTTAAACAATTTAACCCTTTAAACTACTGAACTTTTTAACTGTTCAGCCATTGTAACTGTTACTTGTCATCAACTATGACTCCTACCCACTGTAGCTAGGTAGCTAAGTTAGCTAAGTCACATGGTTAGCATAGTTAGCATGCTAGCATGTTAGCATGCTAATTAGCATTTTTAGCAAAACTGCTAAAAATGATTAGCTAAGTTAGCTAAGTAACACGGTTAGCATAGTTAGCATGCTAGCATGTTAGCATGCTAGTTAGCATTTTAAGCAAAACTGCTAAAAATGATTAGCTAAGTCACATGGTTAGCATAGTTAGCATGCTAGTTAGCATTTTTAGCAAAACTACTTATAATGATTAGCTAAGTTAGCTAAGTCACATGGTTAACAAAGTTAGCATGTTAGCATCCTAGTTAGCATAACTGCTAAAAATGATTAGCTAAGTTAGCTAAGTCACATGGTTAGCATACTTAGCATTTTAACATTGTTAGCATGCTAATTAGCATACTTGGTTAACATTATTATCTTTGTTAACATAGTTAGCATAACTGCTAGCAAACATTAGAGCCATTCCAAGTGTCAGTTATCGTCAACTATCTACCTAAATAATTTAACCATTTAAACTATCCACTTATTTAACTGTTCAGTCATTCCAACTATATTAAACCTCATCTACCTAGCAACCAATATAGTTTGTTTTTACTCTGTATGATATTTTACATCATATTTTTGCATTTTCATGCACTGTATTTCCTTCAGGAAATGCTTTTCTAGTTACAGTGCATGAAAATGCACTGTACTGTTATTCCAAGGCTTTTTCTTCTTCTTATTCTTCTTCTTCTAACGCAGTTAATGCAGCTTCAACCGTTTAACGTAGAAACTTCATTCAAACTGTGTTGCGTAGGTCTTACTTAGGACATGTGGGCTTTGTATTTTTCATCTTTGTAACTTTTATACTTTTTAAACTATTAATTAAAAACTAGTCAAAATTTCCCCATAGACTTAACATGGGCTGATGACATCACAATAGAGCCGTTAAGCAATTAGAATCCTATGGCAGGTGTTCGGGCCACCTGGACCAACTGCCAGTCTCAGGCTTTAAGCATACAAACTGGCCCTATTAAGACTACACATCCTGTTCAACTGCTTCCTCTGCCAAAAACTGTTTCAAAATAAAAGTCCTCACTATAATATTTTACTGTTAAACAATTTAACCCTTTAAACTACTGAACTTTTTAACTGTTTAGCCATTGTAACTGTTACTTGTCATCAACTATGACTCCTACCCACTGTAGCTAGTTAGCTAAGTCACATGGTTAGCATAGTTAGCATGCTAGCATGTTAGCATGCTAGTTAGCATTTTTAGCAAAACTGCTTAAAATGATTAGCTAAGTTAGCTAAGTCACATGGTTAGCATAGTTAGCATGCTAGCATGTTACCATGCTAATTAGCATTTTTAGCAAAACTGCTTAAAATGATTAGCTAAGTTAGCTAAGTCACATGGTTAGCATAGTTAGCATGCTAGCATGTTAGCATGCTAATTAGCATTTTAAGCAAAACTGCTTAAAATGATTAGCTAAGTTAGCTAAGTCACATGGTTAGCATAGTTAGCATGCTAGCATGTTAGCATGCTAATTAACATTTTTAGCAAAACTGCTTAAAATGATTAGCTAAGTCAGCTAAGTAACGTGGTTAGCATAGTTAACATGCTAGCATGTTAGCATGCTAGTTAGCATTTTTAGCAAAACTGCTAAAAACAATTAGCTAAGTAACATGGTTAGCATAGTTAGCATGCTAGTTAGCATAGTAACTTTGTTAACATTATTATCTTTATTAACATAGTTGGCATAACTGCTAGCAAACATTAGAGCCATTCCAACTGTCAGTTATCGTCAACTATCTACCTAAATAATTTAACCATTTAAACTATCCACCTATTTAACTGTTCAGTCATTCCAACTATATTAAACCTCATCTACTTAGCAACCAATATAGTTTGTTTTTACTCTGTATGATATTTTACATCATATTTTTGCATTTTCATGCACTGTATTTCCTTCAGGAAATGCTTTTCTAGTTCTTCTTCTTCTTCTTATTCTTCTTCTTCTAACGCAGTTAATGCAGCTTAAACCGTTTAACGTAGAAACTTCATTCAAACTATGTTGCGTAGGTCTTACTTAGGACATGTGGGCTTTGTATTTTTCAACTTTGTAACTTTTATACTTTTTAAACTATTAATTAAAAACTAGTCAAAATTTCCCCATAGACTTAACATGGGCTGATGACATCACAATAGAGCCGTTAAGCAATTAGAATCCTATGGCAGGTGTTCGGGCCACCTGGACCAACTGCCAGTCTCAGGCTTTAAGCATACAAACTGGCCCTATTAAGACTACACATCCTGTTCAACTGCTTCCTCTGCCAAAAACTGTTTCAAAATAAAAGTCCTCACTACAATATTTCACTGTTAAACAATTCAACCCTTTAAACTACTGAACTTTTTAACTGTTCAGCCATTGTAACTGTTACTTGTCATCAACTATGACTCCTACCCACTGTAGCTAGTTAGCTAAGTTAGCTAAGTAACATGGTTAGCATAGTTAGCATGCTAGCATGTTAGCATGCTAGTTAGCATTTTTAGCAAAACTGCTTAAAATGATTAGCTAAGTTAGCTAAGTCACATGGTTAGCATAGTTAGCATGCTAGCATGTTAGCATGCTAGTTAGCATTTTTAGCAAAACTGCTTGAAATGATTAGCTAAGTTAGCTAAGTCACATGGTTAGCATAGTTAGCATGCTAGCATGTTAGCATGCTAGTTAGCATTTTTAGCAAAACTGCTAAAAACGATTAGCTAAGTCAGCTAAGTAATGTGGTTAGCATTGCTAGCATGCTAGTTAGCATTTTTAGCAAAACCGCTAAAAATGATTAGCTAAGTCAGCTAAGTAACGTGGTTAACATAGTTAGCATGCTAGCATGCTAGTTAGCATTTTTAGCAAAACCGCTAAAAACGATTAGCTAAGTCAGCTAAGTAACGTGGTTAGCATAGTTAGCATGCTAGCGCTAGCATGTTAGCATGCTAGTTAGCATTTTTAGCAAAACTGCTTAAAATGATTAGCTAAGTCACATGGTTAGCATAGTTAGCATGCTAGCATGTTAGCATGCTAGTTAACATTTTTAACAAAACTGCTTAAAATGATTAGCTAAGTTAGCTAAGTCACATGGTTAGCATAGTTAGCATGCTAGTTAGCATAGTTAGCATAACTGCTAAAAACAATTAGCTAAGTTAGCTAAGTAACGTGGTTAACATAGTTAGCATGCTAGTTAGCATTTTTAGCAAAACTGCTTAAAATGATTAGCTAAGTTAGCTAAGTCACATGGTTAGCAAAGTTGGCATGTTAGCATGCTAGTTAGCATTTTTAGCAAAACTACTTATAATGATTAGCTAAGTTAGCTAAGTCACATGGTTAGCAAAGTTGGCATGTTAGCATGCTAGTTAGCATTTTTAGCAAAACTGCTAAAAATGATTAGCTAAGTTAGCTAAGTCACATGGTTAGCATACTTAGCATTTTAACATTGTTAGCATGCTAGTTAGCATACTTGGTTAACATTATTATCTTTGTTAACATAGTTAGCATAACTGCTAGCAAACATTAGAGCCATTCCAAGTGTCAGTTATCGTCAACTATCTACCTAAATAATTTAACCATTTAAACTATCCACTTATTTAACTGTTCAGTCATTCCAACTATATTAAACCTCATCTACCTAGCAACCAATATAGTTTGTTTTTACTCTGTATGATATTTTACATCATATTTTTGCATTTTCATGCACTGTATTTCCTTCAGGAAATGCTTTTCTAGTTATTATTCGTCTTCTTCTAACGCAGTTAATGCAGCTTCAACCGTTTAACGTAGAAACTTCATTCAAACTATGTTGCGTAGGTCTTACTTAGGACATGGGGGCTTTGTATTTTTCATCTTTGTAACTTTTATACTTTTTAAACTATTAATTATTAACTTTTATAAAATCCCCATAGACTTAACATTAGGCTGATGACATCACAATGGACTAATTAACTTTATTTTGCACCTGTATCAACTTCCAGCTGCTCATCTAGGCCCATCAAAGAATCAGTTCAACTGATTGCACCTGTATCAACTGCTTTCTGTTGAACTAGGCCAACTCTCTCTGTGTCTCTCCATTCTACAAGGATATAAGGCACATTTCATCCAACTTTCTATCCATTCATCCTCTTCAAACCATTCACTCATCCACCCATTAAACTATCCATCAACATCCATTAAACAATCTGCCTATCAACATCCATTCAACTTTCTGTCTATCAACATCCATTACACTATCTACATTTTTTTTAACTATATACTCTGTCTCAGGCTTTAAGCATACAATATGGCTCTTTTAAGACTGCCGTTAAGCAATTAGAATCCTAGGCCAGGTGGCCAGGCTATATTAAACCTCATCTACCTAGTTCAGTCATTCCAACTATTAAACCTCGTCTACCTAGCAAATAATTTAACCTTTTAAACTACCTATTTAACTGTTCAGTCATTCCAACTATATTAAACCTCATCTACCTAGTTCAGTCATTCCAACTATATTAAACCTCATCATGTTGGTTGCCAATTAGCACATCATCTGTTTTAACAATATATTTCACACCATATGTTTTGCACTTTCATGCACTGGTAATTCCCTGGAATTGCATTTCTAGTTATTATTATTCTTCCCACCAAATTTCTGCGTCTAATTCAGCTTTAACCGTTTAACGTAGAAACTTCGTTCAAACTTTGTAACGCAGGTCAAATGTGGGGAATGTATTTTTCACTTTTGTAAACTTTATACTTTTTGAGATATTGATAAAAAAACAAGCTTATTTTTCCCCATAGACTTTGTATTAGCACTATGACATCACAATGGACTAATTAACTTGATTTGCACCTGTATCAACCTCCAGCTGCTCACTACTAGGACCCATCAAAGGGCCAGTTAAACTGATTGCACCTGTATCAACTGCTTTCTGCTTAACTCTCTCTGTGTCTCTCCATTCTACAAGGATATAAGGCACATTCCATCCAACTTTCTATCCATTCATCCTCTTCAAACCATTCACTCATCCACCCCATTAAACTATACATCAACATACATTAAACAATCTGCCTATCAACATCCATGTAACTTTCTGTCTATCAACATCCATTACACTATCTACATTCAACTTTTAAACTATATACTCTGTCTCAGGCTTTAAGCATACAATCTGGCTCTCTTAAGACTAATATTTCCTCTGCCCACAACTGTTTCAAAATACATGTCCTCACTACAATAATTCACTATTAAATAGTTTAACTATTTAAACTACTCAACTATTTAACTGTTCAGCAATTTCAACTGTCAGTTGTTATCAACTATGACTCCTGCCAATTGTTTCCAAATAAAAGTTTGTTTGGCATTGTATGTTAATATACAGTATGTTTATATTTTCATGCACTGGTAATTTCCTCGAAATTACATTTTCTAGTTCTTATTCTTCTTCTTCTTCTAACGCACTTAATGCAGCTTCAACCGTTTAACGTAGAAACTTCATTCAAACTATGTTACGTAGGTCTTACTTAGGACATGGGTGCTATGTATTTTTCAGCTTTGTAACTTTTATACTTTTTAAACTATTAATTAAAAACTAAGCAAAATTTCCCCATTGACTTAACATTATGATTATGACATCACAATACGGCCATTAAGCAAATAGAATCCTATGGCAGGTGTTCGGGCCACCTGGACCAACTGCCAGTCTCAGGCTTTAAGCATACAAACTGGCCCTATTAAGACTACACATCCTGTTCAACTGCTTCCTCTGCCAAAAACTGTTTCAAAATAAAAGTCCTCACTAGAATATTTTACTGTTAAACAATTTAACCCTTTAAACTACTGAACTTTTTAACTGTTTAGCCATTGTAACTGTTTACTTGTCATCAACTATGACTCCTACCCACTGTAGCTAGTTAGCTAAGTTAGCTAAGTAACATGGTTAGCATAGTTAGCATGCTAGTTAGCATTTTTAGCAAAACTGCTTAAAATGATTAGCTAAGTTAGCTAAGTCACATGGTTAGCAAAGTTAGCATGTTAGCATGTTAGCATGCTAGTTAGCATTTTTAGCAAAACTGCTAAAAATGATTAGCTAAGTTAGCTAAGTCACATGGTTAGCATAGTTAGCATGTTAGCATGCTAGTTAGCATTTTAGCAAAACTGCTAAAAATGATTAGCTAAGTTAGCTAAGTCACATGGTTAGCAAAGTTAGCATGCTAGCATGTTAGCATGCTAGTTAGCATTTTTAGCAAAACTGCTAAAAATGATTAGCTAAGTTAGCTAAGTCACATGGTTAGCATAGTTAGCATGTTAGCATGCTAGTTAGCATAACTGCTAAAAATGATTAGCTAAGTTAGCTAAGTCACATGGTTAGCATACTTAGCATTTTAACATTGTTAGCATGCTAGTTAGCATAGTGACTTGGTTAACATTATTATCTTTCTTAACATAGTTAGCATAACTGCTAGCAAACATTAGAGCCATTCCAAGTGTCAGTTATCTACCTAAATAATTTAACCATTTAAACTATCCACTTATTTAACCGTTCAATCATTCCAACTATATTAAACCTTATCTACCAAGTAAATCATTTACCTATATAAAATATCCACCTATTTAACTGTTCAGTCATTCCAACTATATTAAACCTCATCTACCTAGCAACCAATATAGTTTGTTTTTACTTTGTATGATATTTGACATCATATTTTTTGCATTTTCATGCACTGTATTTCCTTCAGGAAATGCTTTTCTAGTTCTTATTCTTCTTCTAACGCATTTAATGCAGCTTCAACCGTTTAACGTAGAAACTTCATTCAAACTATGTTACGTAGGTCTTACTTGGGACATGGGTGCTATGTATTTTTCAGCTTTGTAACTTTTATACTTTTTAAACTATTAATTAAAAACTAGTCAAAATTTCCCCATAGACTTAACATGGGCTGATGACATCACAATAGAGCCGTTAAGCAATTAGAATCCTATGGCAGGTGTTCGGGCCACCTGGATCAACTGACAGTCTCAGGCTTTAAGCATACAAACTGGCCCTATTAAGACTACACATCCTGTTCAACTGCTTCCTCTGCCAAAAACTGTTTCAAAATAAAAGTCCTCACTACAATATTTCACTGTTAAACAATTTAACTCTTTAAACTACTGAACTTTTTAACTGTTCAGCCATTGTAAACTGTTACTTGTCATCAACTATGACTCCTACCCACTGTAGCTAGTTAGCTAAGTTAGCTAAGTAACATGGTTAGCATGCTAGCATGTTAGCATGCTAGTTAGCATTTTTAGCAAAACTGCTAAAAATGATTAGCTAAGTTAGCTAAGTAACGTGGTTAGCATAGTTAGCATGTTAGCATGCTAGTTAGCATTTTAAGCAAAACTGCTAAAAATGATTAGCTAAGTTAGCTAAGTAATGTGGTTAGCATAGTTAGCATGCTAGTTAGCATAGTAACTTTGTTAACATTATTATCTTTGTTAACATAGTTAGCATAACTGCTAGCAAACATTAGAGCCATTCCAACTGTCAGTTATCGTCAACTATCTACCTAAATAATTTAACCATTTAAATGATCCACCTATTTAACTGTTCAGTCATTCCATCTATATTAAACCTCATCTACCTAGCAACCAATATAGTTTGTTTTTACTCTGTATGATATTTTACATCATATTTTTGCATTTTCATGCACTGTATTTCCTTCAGGAAATGCTTTTCTAGTTGTTATTATTTTTTTTTCCTTAAACAACATGATGAGAAACAGTCAGTTACCACCAGAGCAAGACATACCACTAATGTCTCTACATTTGGAATATCTTCAAGGGTCTATAATTGAAGGGTTCAGATGCAAAAGCCTCTAAATGCCACCTATGTCAAAAATGAGATAAAGATGGTGAGGGGATGCTCTCCACACATAGTATACGCTAATCAAATAATTTAACTTCTAAACCCACTAAATACCACTCTCTTCCTGGTCTGAAATATCGATTTATAGGCAAAAACCTATAGGAGCCTGAATTTAAATGCTCATTTAAAAGAAAAGTGGTCAGACGGATTTAGAGGGTTTTGTATCTGAACTCTTCAATTATTGATGTGCCTTGTTCTGTTTTGTGTCTTTGTATTGTAATTGAAAAAGACAATTAAAACATTTGTCAAGGCATGTGGAATCCTGGGGGGTCTAGATAGATAGATAGATAGATAGATAGATAGATAGATAGATAGATTTATTCATCTGGAAGAAATGACTATCTCTGGACACGTCTGGAAAACGGTGTCAGGAAGGGAAATCAGTGCTAAAGTTAGACTGATAAAACTGATACATGCTTAACATCAATTTCAAGACTCTTGCTTTACACTATAGATTACCCATGTGCATGTGGCAATCCATGTGGTAGCATAATTTTGTGTTTCTGTGTTGCAGTGCGGACCAAAATGGCACAGACACACACGGAAAAGGGAGGGAGAGATGGCTCCAGTCAGCGGGTGCCTCGTCAGTCCAGCACTAGTAGGGGGCTAAAAAATAGCAAGAGCCCTGGAAGCAGCAGTTCCTCTTAATACACTGTAAATGTGACAATCCTTTCTCACTAAGAAGACACATTAGTTTCTATGTGGATCTGAATCGTTGTTTACTGTTAACATATATTTATGACCAGATTTCTGTAATGCGAGAGGTTTTTGGTTTCTGTATTCAGTTATTGTCAATAAAAGAAATTGCGTTCTGACTGCATTTGTGGTAATGAGATATACATTCAGGTTTCAGATTATTTGTTAAAGCTACCTTGTGTAAGATCCCATCTAGCGGTGAAATTCTATATGACAACCAACTGAATATTACTTTCTAGCCCCTCCCATTCCGAGCGCATTTTAACTCCTACGGTGGCCGTTTCATGCCAAGGTTAACATGGCTTCCAGTACTACGACTTTGTCCAGTGTTCCTTCCAGTGATGAGGTTACTTTAGAAAACAATTACACATTGCATTTAGTTATATAGCCAGTAAACATGTTGGGTATGACCTCTATGTAAAGTGAATAGCCTAATAGTTTTACGTTTTCGTTATTTTGGTAGGCTACTATTTCATTGCTAGCATCAGCCATCAGGTTCCCAAACTAATGCATGCTAATGTTAGTACAGTATCAGTGCTATCGTTATTCTGTATGTGCGAGATTAATAGTGTAAAGGCAATGTTTACAGCGTAGCCTACTATTTTTCTCAGTGAGCAGAGTCAGAGATCAGTCGATGCAACGGAGGTGCAAGGGAAAGGTAAAGGAAGAGGGAAAGGTAAAGAAAAGCCAAGAGCCGGTGGCAGAGGATCGGTGAGACCTCCTAGGCAAACAAAAAGTAAGACTCCAAAGATGACTAGGAGAGAGTGGAAGAACTTCAAAGACAAAGGAGAGAAGCAGCGGAGATTTGTGTTTTTAATATATTTCTCTGAACAGTATCAATGTCAATGACACCGAAATTAGCTCGGAAGCTGCACCAGGCACGTTTGTTTGCGTTGCGTCTGCTGCTACTACACCAGAAAAAAAATTGACCATTCTTGTAAAATTGATTTTACGCGTTGTGAACGGAACGCTTCAGTTACGCGCTTGGTGTAGCTTCCCTGCCTGTTTGTATCGCCATTGTTTATATGTGGGCAGTTCCAGCGTTATGGATGTGACAATTGGACTCATATTGGTAAACAAAATGCCTTAGAGTGGGGGCAAAATTAGTATCAGTGAATTAATTTGCATAACTTTTAATGTAACCTCTGTCCTCTGAATACTGAGAAATCCTCAAATTTCATATAATCAATTTCATCCTAAGAATACAAGGCATTTTATCAGCGTTATGGATGTGACATGAAATGGACACACTTTTGTGAGAGATTACAGGTTTTCTACAAACTCTGTGAATTTTGAAGGAAACTGCCGAAACTATGATACATGTAGCATGAAGGAGACTTGAATGACCACAAAAAGTGTGTTTTTGAAACTATGCGTAATTTTCGTACTACATTATGTAGAAAAAACTGGCGTTATGGATGTGACGGTTTCACGTTATGGATGTGACGTGTCTGAACCAGTCCTCGACAAACTACATTAAACACATAATTAAGTAGTGAATTTTGATATGAAACAATTGAAATGGTAATCATGAAAAACTAGTGATGAAATTATTGCTTCCTCAGTGTCCACTAAGATCCACAGGAAGAATCAGTACAACAAGTCATTTAAAATATAAAAAAGAAATTTATTTTTTTCTTTTACCGTCATCAATTTTGGTCAGTGATTCCCGGGTTACTGAAACACCAGGGAACATGAAACTTGGTGGCCACTCCCCTAAATAACTAGCCCTACCTGAACCGTTGCACCCAAGATGAGTCTTACGGTATGTTAGTCTCAAGAGCCCGCATCAACCTAACCCATACCCACTAATTTGTGATTTGCACACATTAAGTACATGCACGTGCACACACACACACGAGCAAGTACACACACACATAAACACATACAGACAGGCAAGCACACACACACACAAACACCCACCCACATGAATGCAGACACATAAACACACACACACAGGCATGCCACGCATACGCATGTGCGCATGCAAACACACACACATAAACACACAAACACAGGCACGCATACGCACATGCACATACACAGACACACACACACACATACTTTTATAAACAAAAGCAAACTCACATATGCACACACTCATTTACATGCACATGAGTTGTAGGAGTAGGAGATGGAGACAAATTGACAAGCGTCATTTATTTTTGAGAAGAGAATATGCAGGACTGAGAGGCGGTCATATTTTGTACCGCTATGCGGTACATCTAGTTTATTGCGGCCCTTACTCATGTTACTCTGTGGGTATTAGCTACAGAGGACCTGACACTTCAAATGATGGCATATCGAGTCACATTTAAAATTAAACTGTGTTAAGCAGACGTGAACGGCAGGCTGAACATATCTGCAACAGAAGGAGGTTGCTATGTTAACTCCAGCTGCAAAGTCAGCCATCTTCACCAGCTAACACGATAATCCAGTTACTGTACAACAACAGTATGACAGTTACAGGAAGATAATCGCTCATATTTTCGTTATTAGGCCACTTGAAAATAGGCTATGGCTAGGCTAATCACTGGAGGTATTTTAATATTATGTTTGTTTTGCTAATGGTTAGGCAATGCTGTGGACAAAACCCTGCCACCTTGTGTGAGCCTTCTGCCTCACTACACACAGCACTGCCTAGATCAGGGGTGGGCAACTAATTTCCCCAAGGGGCCACATGACAAACTGGGACTGTTGAGGAGGGCCGGACCCAAACTACCGAACTCAAGTCTGAACTCAATTCTGTCCAATTCTATTCTGTTCTTGTATAACATTAAGTAAATCATATGGTTTTGTTTAGTACTCGTAAGAACAGATGAAAATGTGAGGGAGACCAAGGAAAAACAGCAATAGGCTATTTAATCTATGTCCAGTATTTAATCCTCATTCTGGAAAATTATTTTTTGACATTGACATTTTTTTTTTTCAGTTTTCAAAGGCTGATATAAAAAACTACTACAATATCTATATAATTAGGCTAGGCCATGAAAATGTGAAGGAATCAGTACAACCATAGGCCTGTGCCACCATTTCATCAATACTTAGCAATATTTCATCATTAAATCATTAAATTAACTCTATGCAGAATTAGACTATGAAAATGTGAAGCAGACAATAGTAGGCTGTCATTAGTTAATCAACATGCACAAAGAAAACTATTTAAAAAATGTAGGCTGTTTTTGCTTTAACTTTATGCACAAAACTGTGATTGGTTAACTCGCCCTGTGTGTTGAGCCGGCTGCTTCAAGCAACCTGTGGTTAGTAGCATCATACTAGTTCGCTAACATAAGCTTTGCAAATAAACTCAGACATATTTTGGTTACAGTGACGGGGTTATCCGAATGTAAACTGTCTATCTGCCAGTAACGTTTTGAAATTAACACTTCTTATCTCCAACAAACAGCAGGAGTTCGTTCTGACAACCTTTGCGGTGTTGAGCGACGCAGACATAAGAGACACAAAACTTTGAAAGGTTTACGCCGACTTAAAGGCAACTGCATTGTGTCGACGCAGAAGCATAAATTCTATTCACCAGCACATCAGTGAGGGTGTTTAGATCGTATACATCCACGCACAAATGTATGGGCGTACAAATAGCAGTCGCTTTCAAAATAAAAGCAACGATATTGATTTGCGTGTATTATCTCTATGCTAGGCTCTTGACTATTGTTCTTTCACGGACCTTACGGCCGGTCAGGGAAAGCCCACGGGCCGGATGTGGCCCGCAGGCCGTATGTTGCCCATGTATGGCCTAGATGAAGGTTTTCTCCAGATTCACAGGCAGTACATCACAGACATCACAGCATTAGGCCATGTAAGAGAGCCAGGTGATGACAATAGAGTTCAGATATGCTACCTACAGACATTTCATTTTCTGGCAGCATGGGTCTCTAGGACAGGGTAATAGAAGAGTGATCCCAAGCTGTGTGTGTAGGATAAGGGATAAATTCCCTGACCCTCAGGGACATCTCTGGAATTTATATCACCTTCCTATAATGTTGTAATGTTGTGTTATTGTAAATAGTTTTGTATTAGTGTTCTTGTACTGCCTGTTCCTTTTAAAACTGTATTTCATTTATTTTACACCGGTACATCGCTATATTTTGCTTTCATTAAAATAAAAACTTTCAGAATTGATAAGAGACTGTTCATGCTGTACCTCTTATACATTACATCCACAAACTTATAATTAAAAAAGGAGTTGTGGTAATTTACCATTTTGAAACGCCAAATGACAGTAACATGGTCAACAATGTTATTTGCAATATATTTATTTACAGAAATTAACAAATTATGGTATTTACACATGAACCCTTCCTGTTTGTATGGTGCCTTTGAAGCAACATGGGCCATCATTCTAAATTTGCAGTCTCCTGGAAAGCTGATCCTGTGGAAAACATGCAGTGTCGTTAGACATACACGCCATTTTATATAGTTCAACATATTGTTACTAATCTGTATAGAGCTATTTTGCCTAGACTGAGTTACAGGCAAGGTTACAATGAAGGCATGCACGTGCATCACATAACAAGACCATTGAATTTCGTCCACATCCTCCTCCACGATGCTCATGTCATGTAGGCTTTGTAAAAAATATATATAAATACTTATATCATGAAAATATACAATAGAGAATGTCATGTAGGGTTAGGGTATAGACATTATGAGCATTGATGGGTTACCTCTCAATTTCAGGGGCTTCTGCAATTGCGCCAAGATGCTCATCTGAAATGAATAAGCAGAGCGTTTCACAACATATAACAGTACATAAAATGGTAAATACCAAGATATTAAAAATATACTTTTAGTTATTATCAAACAACGATCACATAGAATCAACAATTGTTTTCATGCAGTGACTGACCTGTCTGTCCCACTAGAAATGCTGGAGTAGTTAATACTAGAGGGCTTTCCCTTCATTGGTGTTGATGTGACTGCTCTCAGTTCTCTCTCATAGCTGGACAAAAAAGAGCAATACATGTTAGAATGTCTCAGTAGTTATTATCATGAACTATCTGTCAAAATAAGCCCCGCCCCCTGAAACGTCATAAATCACGTCATAACCACGCCTCCTTTTTATGCAAATTAGCCACGTGGTTGTCGCCACGTGTTGTTTGTTATTGTTATTGTTTTGTGAGTCATGTGACAGTCATGTGACTGGTGTCAAACCCCTGGGCGGCCATATTGGATGTAAAGTCATGTGACAGTCATGTGTCTGGTGTCAAACAATGCCACGCCCCCTTGGCATCCATATTGGATGTAGTGTCATGTGACAGTCATGTGCCTGATGTCAAACCCCTGGGCGGCCATATTGGCCCCCAAACCCCCATGTGTGTTTTGTGGATAATGGGGGATCAGATAAACTTTGTAAGAGTTGTATATGTTTAGTGGTAAATGGGGCTAAATACAAAAAAAAAGAAAATGGAGTTGCCGGAACCCGGATTCGAACCAGGGATCTTTAGATTTTCAATCTAACGCTCTCCCAACTGAGCTATTTTGGCTGCAGGGCTTCAATGGTATGCAATGCATCCTACTTTGTAGGGGTGGTGTTTTGTCCGGGCATGTCTCTGAGTGTGTTGTTTGAGACCCCTTTCATGTCGGGGGTCTGCCTACTACCTACGTACACTAGTGCTGATAACATTGTAAAAGACCTGTTTATGAGTAGTGACGTCTGTATGCAGACGCCTGGTTATCTATAAACCCTTTTGTAGTGGGTGTGTTTTGCCCCGGCGTGTCTCTAGGATTGAGATTATAAAAGCTGTGGGTGATGTATAGCTATCATTGTTAGCAGTGATTTTGAACAGAACTTACCATGGCTGACATGATTGAATCGGCAAAATCAAAGAGACGGATTACACTCACCCCTGTTAGCGCTAAGCTATCGAATCCTGAAATGACTTATGCACCGCAAAGGAGGAGACCTGAAACTTTTGTTAATTTTCTGAGTAAACCTAATGATGGCGTGGAATACCAATGGTTGTTGAACGATGGGCGCATCGGAGGCTATGTTTTTGACAAGGAAGATCGCAGTGTGAAGCTATACGCATTGACATCTCCGGATTTGGCGTTTTCAGACGACATGGCGCACATTTCATTTTGTGATGCAGATTGGGTGATGTTTAGGGACTCTTGGAAGGATATTGTACAGCCTGCTATGGACAGTCGCTACACAGCATCATGGAATAGTCCAGCCTATGTCAAGTCTTACCACATGTATGCTAACTGTCCACAGGATTTCATTCGCCTGTCTAGCAGTGCATACAGAAGACCTACATATTATAATGAAAAAGATTTGAATGAATTCGCATATACACCTAAAGTGGAGTATCTTTGGAAAGACCGGCATGTTCTAAGTGATGTTTTCAAAAAGGTTGATAGATTGTTCAAATGGAGTGCTGGTTTGGAAAGATACCAGGGCGTCAAGGCATGTCTCTTCCAGACGTGCCAAGATGATCTGGAACTGGCCAACCATTGTGAAGAAGCCGCTCCGGAATCAGCGCCCCCTCGTTCATGAAGCTTAAAAAGAGGTTTTCATACGAAGGGTTCCTTTACTCTCAGAGCTGTTGTGAAGATCATACAATGTCTCTATATGTGGATGAAGTTGAAATGACTGAAGCGCATGTTTGGCCTGATGGTGTGGATCAAAGTTCAAGAAGTATGTTTTATCAAGAGGAATCAGTAATTGAACAAGAAATGATACATTATGACATGGATTACTTGTGTGAGAGATTTGCGATGCTAACTTTGACGGATGATAAAGAGGATGTTAGAGAATGCCATCTTGTGGATGATGACGCCCCTGCGGGTGTACCTCCTACCGGTAACAAAAACGACTCAAGATAAAGGAGAGGTCACACATGATTGGGTAGCGGAGAAGTCGCCGCCCTCCAGACTACACCCCTTGAATGGTTAGTGGTTGTATACGATCACACCAGCCGGATCATCGAGACGTTCAGAACTGTCGTGATGCCTTCAACAGATGTTAAGATGACTGATGCGTGTGTATACTTTCAAAATACCTGCGGTGGGGTGGGCATGATAGATTGTTCAGAAGACTTAGAGATTGGTGTGTCATTAAACCCTGTATCATCAGCAGATGGAACCGGGACTTCTAAAGCTACTGGTGAAGACCTTGTTGGTTGTTTGGCAGAGCTACCTCTTGGACTTATCAAGGCCTGTGTGTGTATTACACTGCAACACATCATCACGCAGAAGTTACAGGGGGACTGTTTTGGATGTCAAGTAAACCACCCCAGCCAGATTCAACATTCTTGCCTCTTTGAACCAGATGCGTACTACTTCCAAACAAATGTTGAGGATATAAAACATCGGCTATACAAAAGACCTCTACTGCAAAGCGTGAATCATCTATTGGGACATTACGGCTATCAGACCCATCCCCAAAAAATTTGGGGGTCTGTAGAAGCTATCGTCTACGAATTAACAGGGGAACCATACATCTGTGGGTATTTACACACTTTCAAGGAAAATCACATACAGGATTGTGATACAAACATTATTCTTGAAACTCTGACATATTGGGACAATTAACGGTAATGGGGAATTGGTGCTGTGGTTCAGGCCCACCAAAAGAGCGTGTGAAATATGAGCTAACAGCCTTACTGTGTAATGTCATAGCAGACGAATCTACATGTTATGCAACTGATATTGCTGTACCTTACCATCATTTTAAAGCCTTAAAAAATCAAATGACGCTTGCTAGATCATTGTCTGAAGAATGGTCCGATCTACTGAATATGGGATCCTCCGTTAACAAGGCGTATCATGTAACAGTGCATGACATTTTAGAGAACATGTGTATGATTCGGCAAGGGTTTTTCAAGATAGGGCATATCATAGCTCTTTGTACATATGTAACTGATGTATGTGTCATCAAACAAAGTAAGAATGAGTCTGTGGATGTCTATGAGGTTGTGAATAGCCTAGTGGAATTTCTGGTTGCTAAGGACTTTGATGTGTGTGTTAAATTTTTAAACTACCTTGATTCTCTACCCATGATGGATATGTAAGCCTGCTTGTCAAATAAAAGATTGTGAATGCACATCATGGTCTGTCATTAGTTGTATGGAGGGAGTCATGGAGGAGGTTCTAAATACAATCTACTACACACCTTCAAGTGAGGGTTCATATGGGGGTATAACTAGATTAAAAGAAGCTGCCTTTAAAAAAACAGGGGTACATCTGTCCGATAAGGATGTTGCTGAATGGTTATCAGGGGAGGATGCGTACACGCTTCATAAACCTATGCGTGTCAACTACAAAAGGAATAGGGTGATTGTGTATGGTATCAACAGGCAATTTCAAGCGGATCTGGTTGACATGTCCATATACTCCAGGGAGAATGACCATGCTAAATATATGCTGACGTGTATAGATGTCTTTAGCAAATATGCATGGGTGCGTATTTTAAAAAACAAATCAGGGATGGCGGTTGCCGCTGCTTTTGAATCAATCATAGAAGAGGGTCGTATACCCCAGAAGTTGCAAACTGACCGTGGGAAAGAATTTTTTAACCAGCATTTCCAGAGGATCGTGAATAAAAACAACATTCATCATTTCGCCACTGGGAGTGAATTAAAAGCTAGTGTCGTGGAGCGATTCAACAGAACTATTAAATCAAGAATGTGGCGTTATCTAACAGCCGCCAACTCTAAACGCTACTGTGACGTCTTACCTGATATGGTATCATCTTATAATAACAGCTACCATCGTAGTATCAAAATGAGACCTGTGGATGTGACAAAAGAAAATGAAAATGTGGTCTTTAAAAACCTGTATGGTGTAAAGACGGGAGCTGCCAAAAAATCTGTGTTCAAATACAAAATAGGAGAGCTTGTTAGAGTATCTAAGGTCAGAGGTGCATTCACAAAGGGGTATGAGGAAAACTACACACGTGAGTTTTTCACCATAGCAGAGTAGTGTTAATTTCGTCAGACGAGTTGAGAGGAAATATGTTCGTCAACGACCTTTTTTTTCATTACTAAGACGAGACGATGACGAGACGTCAGTAATGTCCTGAAACACTGACTAAGACCATCTTAAGATGCATTATTGTTGACGAAAAAAGACGAGACTAAAATGTTTTGCATGAAATAAAAACTAAGATAAAATCTCCCTTCATGTTCGTCTACAAAATGAGAAGACAGAATATCTAGCTGTTACGTTTTCAAAATATTCCGAATGAGTTCATATGCAACAGCTTTCCTTTAGGCTAGTCTACGTGATGCTGCTGCTGCAATCCTGTGGCTGCAACACAAAACTACATGGAACAAGAACACTGGAGATTTCTGCCAGAGTTAGAAAGCTAACTGCCTAAGCTTTATGCCACAATGCTACATACCCAGAAGTTGACGCTTCTCTCATACAAATTAACATCCCCCAGAATGTCCATACGAAAATGTTCAGCATGTAATGTCAACTATTCATCTAGTTAGACTGATGATGCAAAGTTTGCTAGCAAGTAAGCTAATATAGAAAGTTCGCTAGCAAGTTAGCTATGGCTAAGATGGAGAGTCTGTTTGGGGAATGTGTTGTGTTTGGGCGCATATCGCCATCTAGCGAGGCGGAGTAAAACATTAATAGTTTGGCCTACGACAGTGTTTCTCAAACTATTTCAGTTTCAGGACCACTTAACTAACCCTAGCTAAAAAAAAAAAAAAAAGATTAGACATACTTCAACAGTAGCCTATAATTAGTCTATAGGCCTACTCACTGAACCACCTTGCTTATTGTCTTTGCACTTTGCTTATTGTGTCAGAGGATTCATTCTGTATGATTTAAACTGGCATATCTTACATAGACAGTGTTGCAGAACTGTTTGGATTTAACTACAAGTTATTTGGCAAACAACTCATCTATATTATATTTTACCACGTCTGCTCGCGGACCACTTGGGATAGCTTGCGGACCACCAGTGATCCCCGGACCACACTTTGAGAAACACTGGTCTACGAATATGACAGTGGTTCAGTCAAATCTTTTACGGTCTATTGTCAAATCCCAGCCGAGCTATAACTGTAGCTCGACTTACCTGTGCATGTAAACATACTGACTGACAAAAAATCAGAATGAGTAATTATAACAGACGAGTAGCCCTGTGGACACACAATATTGTTGGAAAATTGAGATGTGTGAAACACTATTTGACTCAAATGGTAATCAGAAATAATTTGTTAGAAAAAAAAAGACTAAAATGTGTTGACTAAAACTGACTAAGACTAAGATACCTTTAGTTTTCTTTTGACTAAAACTAGACTAAAATGACGAGACTTTTAGTCGACTACAACTTGACTAACAAAAATGATATTTGAATGACTAAATATGACAAAGACTAAAAAGGACATTTCGTCACAAGACTAAGACTATGACTAAATTAAAAACAGGTGACAAAATTAACACTATAGCAGAGTGTGTACATCGAAACCCTCCTGTTTACAGGTTGAAAGACTATGATGGAGACATGTTAGAAGGTACCTTTTATGAAGAGGAGTTGCAGAAAATCCTCATAAACAGGGATAAGGCCTTCAAAGTGGAAAAGATTTTGGAAAGCAAAAGAGTAGGTAGGACGCGTATGGTATTGGTAAAATGGTTAGGTTGGCCATCAAAATTTAACTCGTGGGTCCCCGCAAAAGATGTGGTTGATGCTTAAAAAATGTCTTAAATCACAACACAACATACATATCCTTATTCACACCGGCGACATCATGGAGGACGAAGGGTTTTATGTGACTTTACCAAGCAATGCGTGCCGTGATATTTATCCTGACAATAGAATATCCAGCTACAGAACTAAACTGGCAAAAACACTAACACTAAGGGGGGCTTGGGAGGTCGCTTTAATTGAGTTCATGTACCCCAAAACATGGGTTCCATTTCACAAAAAACATTCAAAATTCACAATTACCGATAAAGCTACTAACATCCTTATTGTTGGTGAACTTCGTGAAGCTTTCTACAATAGCATTGCTGATATCATAGCAGAAATCAATAGTGTCGGGTCTCATATACAGTTTACCTATGATGAACTACTTCACAAAGTCCGTGTGACATCATCCGAAAGTGATGTTTCGCTAACATTCCGAGGGAAGCTAGCCAGGATTCTAGGTTTTGAAGATATGATTCCATTCGCGGTACCCCCCGGGAGCGTCGGTAGATACGCCCCCCACATTGCTGATTTGTATGGCGGGGAATATACATTGTTTGTCTATACAGACATTATAGACCACCAAGTTGTAGGTGACTATTATGTACCACTCCTGCGATGTGTAGAAATAACGGGGGAGACCAAAAATATAGTCACAATCGGCTACGACAAACCACACTACGCACGTGTGTCTAAATCACACATTGACGACATTACCATAGAGGTGAAAAGTGATCAAAACCACAACGTGTCATTCAAGTACGGCAAAGTGATTACAAAACTCCATTTCAGACCGGTAAAACAACTTCCAAGAATTTAATCCCTACGCGGACCCACATCGTTATGTTACATATTATCAAAACCAGGCGGGTGGCCATATTGACGTGTTCGCTGGGGGCCCTGTCATGTATGGTGGATTCGGCTTGGGATCGCTCCTAAAAGGTCTGTACAGAATGGCTATGCCTCTATTGCGTAGGGGTATTGGAATCGCTAAACCGCATTTAAAAGCGGCAGCTAAAAATATCGTCAGTGATGTGGTGAGCAACGTCATGCAAGCCCACAACAGTCAAGAGGGGTCGGGGGTGTTAGTAATGCAACGTAGACACATGAAACGACCGCCAGGTGTGAGAAGAGGAAGATACACAAAGAAAAACAATGTAAAGGCTAAGAAAAGATCAGTGTCGAAAAGGAAGGCTCAGAGTAAACACCGGGGGAGTAGACCTGCTAAAAAGAGGCGTAAATCCATATTCTAACCATGGCTCTGATACACGGCATGTCGGCGGAGTGTGTCAAATCTGAGTTGGATCTTTTTACAGTGCCTATGACTCAAACGGCTATAGAGAAAAACACCTATGTTGAGATACCTCCCATATCAGCTCTGTCAGACACAGGACCCCTGGAGTTTTTTGTCGCGGGAAATGGTCAAGACTATATTGATTTGAATAATTCGCTATTGTATACAAGGTTAAAAATCACCTTACCCAACGGGGCGGACCTACCAGCGGGGGCGCCTGTGGGTTTGATAAACTACCCTGGCGGCTCAATCTTCTCTCAGGTCGACATAACACTGGGGGATCGGCTCATATCGCAGAGCTCAAACACCTATCCATACCGCTGTATTATAGATTGTCTATTGAATTATGACCGTGAGGCCCTGGAGACCATTTTCTCTGCGGGGCTGTTTTACAAAGATACAGCAGGCCATATGGATGTCGGGGATCCTGGAGGGGCCAACGAAGGTCTCACAAAGAGAGCTGCATTTTCTGAATCGAGTAATGTTGTAGAATTGTTAGCTCCAATCCACAGCGACATATTTTTTCAAGAAAAATTGATGTTAAACGGAATTGATATCAAAATAAGACTAACTAGAGCGAAGGATGAATTCTGTTTAATGCGCAGTGATGCTGTAGCATACAAAATCAACATTCTTTCAGCAAGTCTTTTTGTGAAGAAAGTTTCTGTATCTCCGGCTGTGAGACTGGGTCATGCGCAAGCATTGCAGTCCACCACTGCTAAATACCCTATTGATAGAGTATGTCTAAAAAATTTCTCAATACCCGCTGGTACGCGGGTGGCTAATCAGGAAAACCTATTTCTGGGGGCGTTACCAAAATCCATCATATTAGCAATGGTCGATAATGATGCCCATACTGGATCATACACAAAAAATCCTTATGCGTTTAAACATTATGATCTGGAATTCCTAGCCGTTTATGTAGATGGACAACAATACCCGTCTAAGCCGCTACAGCCGAAATTTAATGAAGCGTCTGCCGTACGGGAGTTTTACCAATTGGTGTTATCCACAGGAAGACATCTGAAAAACAAAGCACTGGTCATAAATCGTCAGGATTACTTGTCCGGTTACAGTATTTTTGCTTTTAATTTAACGCCTGACGAGGAGTGTGGCCAGCATCTGTCATTAATAAAGTCAGGCAATATCCGTTTGGAAGTTCGGTTCAGACAACCGTTGCCGAATACAATAAATTTGATTGTGTATGCGGTATTTGACAGTATAATTGAGGTGTCTAATCGAAGACAGATTTTGATGGACTACTACTGAAAGATCATGAATACTGTTGAATTATCGACTATTATGGATAATATATCCAAAAATACACATTTTCTAGGGGTATTGGCTTGTGATCAACTACCTAAAACACCCGTGTATCATTTTCCAGCCTCTGTGATAATTAATACACATAATTCAGACCAACCTGGTGAACACTGGTTAGCTACGTACATAACTGAAGAAGGTGATGTGTGTTTCTTCGACAGCTTCGGGAACCGTCCAGACAGTGATATATTTCCTCCAAGCATATACACATTTCTGAAAAACATGGGTAAACGTCTGCTATATTCAAACCAGCAGGTGCAAGACTTTACGTCTATCACATGTGGTCAACATTGTGTTTTCTTTCTGTATCATATGTTGAGAGGGTTAGGCTATGAAGGTGTGATGCTTAAATATTCTGAAAATTTAAATAGAAATGATAATATGGTGTCATTAATTGTGAAAAAATTACAAGGTTGTAAATGCATGTGTAATATATTCACATGTGTGCAGCATGCACAGATCAATGATAAGTATCTAAAAAAGTGTTGAAAAGGCTTCATAATAAATAAACATGTCAAATGACATTTCAGAGTTGGGTGTTTTTATTGAAAAACAAAAGGATAGAAATACACACATTATAAGTCATACATGTATCAAAAGTCATACAACCTTATAAAACATTATAAACATAAGAAAAACAAAGCAGAAAAATTACAATTTACAAAATATTACAACATCTGTGAACATTAGACATAAGCAATGCATAGTAATCATTACAAGATTTTCTAAAATTCAAGCCATGCTGTTGCATCTAATTGAGGTGTTGAAAAACCAGGGGATTCTGATACCGCTCTAACTGGTGTATGAGTAGGTGTACTATTTCTTTTCAGTGCTGTGATTGAATCTTTAACTAGTCTATTTGGTATTGTAGAAAGAGGGATGTTTAGCATAGCAATAGCCCTCAGAAATTCATGCCATCCTTGAGGTCGCCTGCGATGGCTCACAGCTTGTGGCCCGGTGATACTTTTTACCAGATCAAACACATGCGTACCTGGAATGGTTGTGCCGTTAAAAACAAAAGACCCAGAATCGTCCCACGATGCTATGCCTTGAGAGTTGTACATCTTTGCTAATATATACTCGGCATTCCTTTTGCTTCTCAGGGGTACATTTTTTAAAACCTCAGAGGCTACCTGATTGTTCTCAAAAGTGGGGGGCGTAGCCTGTACTGCTAAACTCTGTGACACATCATCGGATGATGACTGCAGTGGTAAACTCAGTGTCAGTGTGTTCGTCTCAAGGTCCCCCTGTTTAACCAGGGCCAAATATCTCTGTAATAATGACGTATAATGCAGGGCCTTCTCATGAGGGGTCAGGTGTGTTTTACTCAAAACATTTTTCATAGCTACTTCCAACTCGTTTTCAACAGACTGGCGCAGTGGGGTAGTTACGACATCATTTTTTAAACGGTCCAATTGTCTTTGTGGTACCAGATACATTTTCTCAGCGTACTCCATTACTTCTAACTCTGTCTTGATGTAAACAGACTGGTTATGAACGGCAGAGCAACACTCAAGAGGGGCAGGAGAAATCCACCTTTCTGGTTAATAGTGCGTCTCTTTGTGCGTAGGCCAATTTTCTTGTCAGCCAGTAACTTTATCAAAATCTTATTTTTACGTAGTTTTTTATATTGTATAGCTGTTAAGGGTATAGTACCACGAAGAATATTCAGTGTCACCTCGCAGAGAGCTAAGATTAACTCATCTGACGCAGAATGTAAAATGACACGTCTCTGGGGCGGTTTAGCTTTAAGTAAACGCCTCAAAAGAGGCAAATTTCTACCGATTCTCTCAGACATATCGGTGTCTCAGTTTGTTTTCTTCGGCACATAGACAGCCTGATGCTCCAAAAGCAAATCTGTTCTGAGGCGGTACAAATCTGGGGTTTTTGGTTTATAGTCAATCAACAAATATCCGTAGGGTTTCTCAGTGGCATTTTTAAAAGATTCAAGAAAGAATTTTGTGTTACCGGGGTACATCTGTCTCGCTAATACACTGATTTGGTTGTTATCTCTAGGGTTTTTGAAAACAATTAGATAATTAGTGTTCAAACTGATTGTTCTGCTAGATTTCCCCTGAAAGAACAGATTCTGAACCATGTAAATGGCACTAAGATTACGATGATGTACATACTGTGTGAACACCTTCTCTATTTCTGTATTATTGCTGGCATCTTTCATCACATCATCAATAATTAGCAGGTTAGTTTTTGATATGGGTAATAACTCATCATCATCTAGAGCGTTAGGTATTCCTTGAATAAATTTGACATCTCTCAGCTTTAACAATTCGTCATAAAGTGGTTGCCAACAATCATAAATATACACTATATTTTCAATTGCATCACTAATAAGGGTGTCGATATCAGGGGCCTCTTTTAAGCCAGTGTTATATTTATCCATGATAGACATATACCCCTTAGTATCCGTATGGCCTAGTTGTGTAGTCGGGTAGTAGCACCCTCTTGTTGTAAACAACCCTGAACCTCTTCTCACCAGTTTTGTTTTTTAGAATGAGATGTTTCTTGTTACGCACAATATTATCAGTTCGAGCCCGTATGTGTCGTGTACTATCTCTGTCAGTCACAAAATGATCAACAAGGCCAATGAGGGTGTCCAATCTGATCAGTTTTGAATTCTCTGCATTAAGCGTGACGCCTTTCGCCTTCATACAGGTTTTACCCCGGGCTGTGCGATAGCCATAAGTCTTCGGTCCGGCTGAACAGAATTCTGTGATGTAGTCACCATCATCCAGCTCATTTGTGAGATCCCCTAAATAGGGCCCCAGCGGCGGCTCCCAATCGCCATCCTTTGAGATATAAACCGCACTGTCAGTATCTGTGTACAAAAGGCGCTCACCCAATTTGTCCATAAGCTCGTACAATTTAAGGCGAGCATGAGCGGTGGTGAATGCACCCACAAACACATTTATGTCTGAGGTCTGTACACAACTACCCTCAGCATGACGCCATTGGACTAAGGCCACATCATCAGACACAAATGAAAAGTGTGTGACATCATATTCACAACCAAAAATGTATCGGGCAAACTGCTCGGGGTCTTTCACCATTTCGGTGGTGGGCAAATTCTCTCTCATAGAGAAGCGACCCCAGAGACTGTTGAGCAGCAACTTGTTTATTTGCCTTACGGCTGGGTTCAAACAGATCTTATCAGGATCCAGCCTAATCCCCTCCTTCTCATAATAGTCCTCAATGTAGGCCTCTTTAGCCTCATCAGTCACTGCATGGGCAGGGTATCCGCTAGCTTCCTGCTTGTATTGGAGAAATGTCTTCACATAGTCTGAAAACAATGTGTCAGATCTCTGAGAAAAATGCCAGACCTCATCAACCTTGGTAACAATGTAGCCCTTTTCAATAGCCTTCATCAGCTCAAGACTAACCCAGCACCCCGAAATGGAGCGCTCATCATCACTGTGCTCACAGGGGCTGGTCTGATTCTCTTCTACAGCACAAGTCCTGCAGAGGGGGAACATCAATTTGCCGTTGCAGCGGTATGGCAGCACGGGGTGTAGTAAGCCCCTAGGTGGAGAGACTGTAGCTTTGATCAACCCGTAATAATTTTCAAGTGGCTGAAAATCTCCCACTATGATCTGGGGGTTGTGGATGGGGTACTCACACTTGCTCTGACATGCCGGGTATAGGGATGTGAAATCAACGTAGTGAATTTTCTCACCCTCACCAGCTTTGCGGTAAAGATTGTAGGCATCTGTTCTTCCACCGTTAAGAGAATCGCGAGGATTTAAACGCTCAGGGTGTACGTATGTGGCCATGAATCTCTTAACATCAGGGTCACGCTGCTTAGCCTGGTTCCACTCACATTCCCACATCACTTCGACCCTAAACCCTTTGGTCTTGGTAAGGTATGTCACCTTATCATCAAAATGGCTCCTCACATCCCCGTAAGGGATATTTAACAGGGGGTGTATATGGTCTGGATTGTAGCGGCAATCATGGCCGTGATGAAAACAGCCATTAAATTCGAGTGCATGTTTGACACCATTTTTTTCATAATAGCCGTCGAGGTAGTACTGACCTACTTGCACCTCGCCACCTTTCAAAGCATGTTGTACAACCATATCTCTACTATCATTCACATATTCCAACCATTGGATAGAGGAGTTGGAGTATGCCTTATGTTGGTTAACATAGGCATTGTTGTGTGTGAGTGCTATTGTGTCTCGTTGCAGGAAGCGCGCCTTGTAGACAGCCATGCAGCAGGATGCTAATGTAGTCTGAGTGAATGGGTCTACACCAGTACAGCCCATGAACGTCTCGCAGTATTTCATGCACGCGTCCCTCAGTAGCACAACATCATGAACCCCGTAAGATCGTAGCTCTTTCTGAAAATCAAATACGCCTTTGGATGCTTCGCTATACCATGTGTCAAAGTCAGCTCTGTCTTTATCGGACATGGTGTCGTACCCATAGTACTCACGGTCTGGATAGGGGCCCCTATAGTAGTTGTTCACTGCTGTGTTAAATTTGTGTGGGAAGTACCCTTTCTCACCGGTGTTCAGATTTAAGGCCGCAGTTGTCTTAGCCAAACGCATGGGGATGAACGAATAGCTGTCAATGAACCGCTGTTTAAAGATCTCATCATACATGAAAATTAATCTGCATCCAGTCATGATTATTTTGGGCGTAACCCCTAGCTTGGTGAAATGCTCCAGTAAAATGATATTATCAAACCCTGATGCATTGTGGGCCATCCATGTGTAGCCCTTCCGGTTGAGTGGCGCATGTAGATGCAGCGACTCCTTGCTTCTCCTGAACGTGCAGTGTTTTTTTTGTTGTTAAAATGTGTTTTTCGGAATGTTTATCGCATGAAACTACGTCGGAACGCATGTACAGCCGACAGCAACTGTTGCAGATACGGGAGGAAAACAACAGTATCGATGTTTTGGACATAAAAACAGAGACGCTGGCTGAACTGGGAATACTTCGCCTGCCTACCACAACAACGGACCCGTCTGCTTCACCTGGCCGGCGTCACCGCAAGCGGTGTGCCAGGACAAGGAAGAGAGGCAAGCGAGCTGGCGTCGGAACCAAAATTTCACCAACATGTAAACTTCCCAACAAGAGGACAAAACACCCTGGACCTTGTTTACACCCCACAGAAAGAAGCCTACAAAGCCAAACCCCTCCCCCATATCGGGCAATCAGACCACATTAGCATCCTACTAATGCCCCGATACAGACAAAGAGCAAAAGTCACCAAACCGGTTCTGAAGGAGGTGAGAATGTGGCCGGAGGGGGCCGTCTCACAACTTCAGGACTGCTTTGAAACAACAGACTGGGATATCTTCAAAACAGCTGCCACCCACAACAACCACATTGACATTGAGGAATACACAGACACTGTGACCTCCTACATCACCAAATGCATCGATGATGTTACAGAAATAAAACACATCACCACCCGGGCCAACCAGAAGCCATGGCTGACAGGAGATGTCCACAGACTGCTGAGGGCCAGAGACAAAGCCTTCAGAGCTGGAGATGTAGCTGGCCTAAGAACAGCGAGGGCTAACCTGTCCCAGGGCATCAGGAAGGCAAAAAAGGATTACACAGACAAAATAACAACACACTTCAAAGACAGCAGAGATGCACAGAGCCTATGGCAGGGCATACAGGCCATCACTGACTACAAGCCTGCGCCACGGAGCTGTGAGAACAACACCTCTCTGCTAAATGACCTGAACAGTTTTTTCGCCCGTTTTGAAGCACAAAATGACACTCACCCACAGAAAACCCCACCTCCCCCCCACGACCAACCCCTGTACCTGTCCTCTGCCAGCGTGAAGAGGACACTAGCCACCATTAACCCACGCAAAGCAGCAGGCCCAGACAACATACCAGGACGAGTGTTGAAGGACTGTGCAGAAGAGCTGAAGGATGTTTTTACAGACATTTTCAACACCTCTCTGGAGCAAGCAGTCATCCCATCACTTTTCAAAACTGCCACCATCATACCCGTGCCAAAGAAATCATCACCATCATGCTTCAATGACTACCGTCCTGTAGCACTCACGCCCATAATCATGAAGTGCTTCGAACGGCTAGTCATGTCACACATCAAAGCCACCCTACCCCCCACCCTGGACCCCTTCCAGTTTGCATACCGAGCCAAACGATCCACGGAGGATGCAATCTGCTCTGCCCTCCATCCAGCCCTCACCCACTTAGACAATAAAGACTCATATGTGAGAATGCTGTTCATAGACTTCAGTTCAGCATTCAATACCATAATACCACAACAACTGATCAGCAAACTGGACAAGCTAGGATTCAGTACCTCCCTCTGCAACTGGCTGCTGGATTTCCTGTTGCAGAGACCACAAGCAGTACGTGTCGGGGACAACACCTCAAGCACTCTGACCCTGAGCACGGGGGCCCCTCAAGGGTGTGTGCTCAGCCCCCTGCTCTTCACACTGCTAACACATGACTGTACAACCACTCACAGCTCCAACCATCTGGTGAAGTTTGCGGACGACACAACACTGGTGGGCCTCATCACTAAGGGCGATGAGGCTCACTACAGAGAAGAAGTAGACCTGCTGGCTAAATGGTGCAAAGACAACAACCTCCTGCTAAATGTCAGCAAGACCAAGGAGATTGTTGTCAACTTTCAGAGAGGCCACAAACAACTGCCACCACTGTCCATCGACGGAGATGCTGTGGAGAGAGTGAGCAGCACAAAATTTCTGGGGGTGCACATCAGCGACGACCTCTCCTGGACCACCAACACAGCATCACTGGCGAAGAAAGCCCAGCAGCGCCTCTACTTCTTGCGCAAATTGAAGAAGGCAAGTGCCACGCCTCCTGTCATGACTACATTCTACAGAGGGACCATCGAGAGCATCGTCTCCAGCAGCATCACAGTGTGGGGCGGAAGCTGCACAGATCAGAACAGGAAGACCCTCCAGCGCACTGTTAACACAGCTAAGAGGATCATTGGAGCACCACTCCCCTCCCTGCAGGACATTTACACCACCCGCCTCACCCGCAAAGCACTAATGATTGTCAAGGATACAACCCACCCTGCACACGAACTGTTCAGCCTCCTGCCCTCTGGAAAGCGGTACAGGAGCCTCCGCTCCCGCACCACCAGACTGGCAAGTAGCTTCATCCACCAAGCAATCAGGATGCTGAACACTCTACCCACTCTCCCATCACTGACAGCCCCCCCCACCCACCAGCCAACCAGGAACCTAGGAAACTAGGATCCTGTCTACCAAACCCCCCCCCCCCCCCAACACCGCCATGTGGAACTGCACTGTGACTGCGCAGCCAAACGTGTTGCTGCTTCACATCAAGCCTGATATACTTGAATTACTGCATACTGCATATCAATGTAAATATACAGGTCACACAAGCACAAGTTTAAATTTCATGTAACTGTTAAGACTACAGAAATATACAACACAACTACCTCTATTTTTTTTTTATATATATGTCCTATATTTCTATTTTGATACATACATGTTCTATATTTCAGTCTTGCACTTTAATTTAATGTTTATTGTCTATGGCTATGTCCATAGTATGTCTATGTCTGTATTTAAAGCATGTCTATGTCTGCATGGGAAAGTAAGAAACGAAATTTCAATTCTTTGTATGACCAGTGCATGTAAAGAAATTGACAATAAAAGCCGACTTGACTTATATGTAGACCGTCTGAAGTGTCTCAACATCATAAACACGCAACTACTACCCTCGGCCTCAAAAGATCCCCCTTTGAAAGTCATGGCAGCAGCAAAATTAGCCTGGTGTTTACCATTTTCAAATCGTGTTTCTAAATCGAAAAAGATATACTTGGGCTCTGTCTCTTCCGGCTTGAAGGGTTGAATGAAACAGCTATGGTTATCACCAGGCACCAAATTGGCTTTACAGTGAGGACAACGCATGGATGAGCATCTGTGGGGGTTTTTCTTATTCATGCTAACATGATATCGTCTGTTACACTTTTTGCAGTACTTAGTGACATCACATGGGACCACCATTCTGCCTATAACCCCAGTGGGCTCAGGTTGTTTGTGTCTGGAATGGCAGTAAGCTGATTTGCAGTATCACATACAATCACGGCAGTATACTGATGGTCCTTTATTTTTGTGGCAATTCACATCGTTGCATACATCACAGTTGTATTTACACGCGTGATCACGTTTACTACTGTAGCCACGGTAGCAAAAACCACAAAAGTGTCCTTCCCCCAGGAATGTATTGGGGCGCAAAATCCGGTGGTAATGATTGTCATGGAGGTACAGATAAACAGTTTTCTTAGGGTTGGGTGTCACCCTAGTCTGATACGTCAGCAACTCATGTAGGGGGGTTCGGTAAAAGACCACAATTTTAACATCATACATGTCCTCAAACACGGCCACATCAGCAAAACCTATTTGCTGCTGAGGCGTGAACCCCGCATGCTCATGCATGTCAGCCCCCAGCTCCAATAATCTATCGGCTGTGGCATCAGGGTTCAAAAAATGAGCCAGACAAATAGCTAAACAGGCATTGTTTGAGTCATTAACAGGCGTGAACAAACATATTTTTTTCTTCCTGATGACCTCATCATGAGCCAAATCCTTCAGCTTCCTATAACCACCACCGTTTCCACTGCGCACTATAGAGACGAGGAGATCCAGACTCTGATCGGCCAAGAGCATCGTATTACTCTGTAACACCCTCTCAATAGCTTCAATCAACCGGTCCAAAGCATAACCATTTTCATTTGTCAATTTAGCCTGTACATCGGTAGTAAGACTTTCACCCCTTAACACAATGTTGATAACTGCATTTTCCCCACCTAATCTCCTTGAGAAATCCACAATATCGTTCAAGATAGCGTAACAGTGTTCTATGTATGAAGCCATGTCAGTATCACGCAAGCCCCTAAAATTTAGCGGCCTACTTAGTTCCATACTGTTGAAACGGGGCCTGGCTATAACTCTGTAATCACCAACAACACCTCCCTCATTCGCTAAGCGTTCTATGGCATCGCGGTCTAAATTGTAATCAGGGGCCGTGTCATGTCCAACATTGCCGCCGTCACAGGGCTGTACACCAGAACGGCCAGGGGTCACATCCACACTCGCCGAGGACTCGTCTTGTAAAATAGCTGTAGGAGACCTATCATGTACATCACCGCCAGTACCTGTTTGCAGCCCAGACCCGCCAGGTTGTACATCCATGCTTACTGTGGGAACCCTGTCATGCATATCACCACAAGTGCCTTTTTGCACCCCAGAACCTCCAGCTAACACATCCATGCATACTGAGGGCCCATCAACTGGTGTATCTGTTGGGAGTGGCCCATGTGTAACATTATTTGTCTGAAAGTAAGGATGGTCTATGTTAATAGGGTCATGTATTGGTCTCTGGCTAGTGATCGGGTACATTGAGAGCTCATCAGCCGCTGTAGGCCTATCTGATGGGGTTGGCCCATGTGTAACATTATTTGACTGAAAGTAAGGATGGTCGATGTTAATAGTGTCATGAATTGGTCTCTGACTAATGGATGGCTGTGTGGTGTTTGAATCTATGCATCTCCTGTGATATGTATCCAAATTCTGTTTCATGCGCTTGATAATAGGATTGTCCCGGTCAATGTTTTGTACGAATCTAGCAGCTTGGCTTTCAAGCTGAGCAACCATTGTTTGCAGAGTGTTAACACTGTCAGGGTAGCCATCTCTTGTACGTTTATCAGACTGCTCGTTGTCGTCACCCCCGCTGTTTGATTCATCATTTCTAGCGCGTTTATGTGGCGGCGGCATTGCTACTCTGTGATTACTCAGCAAATTATTCAAGACTTTTTAAAACTAAATTACGCATATATAGCCTACCACACGTTCACATCATCACAATCATAACTAGTATAAAAATAATTAAAAATATGGCCGCCCAGGGGTTTGACATCAGGCACATGACTGTCACATGACACTACATCCAATATGGATGCCAAGGGGGCGTGGCATTGTTTGACACCAGACACATGACTGTCACATGACTTTACATCCAATATGGCCGCCCAGGGGTTTGACACCAGTCACATGACTGTCACATGACTCACAAAACAATAACAATAACAAACAACACGTGGCGACAACCACGTGGCTAATTTGCATAAAAAGGAGGCGTGGTTATGACGTGATTTATGACGTTTCAGGGGGCGGGGCTTATTTTGACAGATAGTTCATGATAATAACTACTTGTCTCACTTTAGCCACAAACAAGTACATTCATTTTTATGACCGTTAGGAAAGATGTATTTTGGTAGATGCATTGACTAAAGTTCAATCAAAGCAGTTCTGTCCGTATTTTATTGTTCTGCATGATAATGACTTACACCCTCAATGATCAGTCTCAATGGGCTGGTTGTCTACCTTGCTCCATTCACAAGTGTAATGGCCTAGGCTAGTCTACCCTTCCCCCATTCTGAGGTGTAGGCTACACTCATATGGTGAAAACTTTCAGACAATTTAGTAATTAGTAGGCTACGTCTACAATTAATAAGACTACAGGACAGGCCTCAGGATGTGAACGTCACCCTTGGAATTGGCTACCCTAGCATTATCAGATTAGTATACATTTAGCCTACAAAGCAAAAGCAATGACAAATAACTACAATTTACAGTGCCCTTTGCCTGTGATCCGTCATAGCAGATTTATGTTACAACGTAGAATAGACAATCCTTTTTCATCGACGGGAGTATCCCAGACGTCATTCTAGCATTATGGACAACCATGCTATAGTAAGCCAAGCAACTATAAAACTTCGAATTTACAATATAGACTGTATATGTTTACACGAATAGGCCGAATTACCTGTCGAGGAGAAAGCAGGCAACTTCGGCGTCCCTTTTAAAATCCTTGCTCCTCACAAGCTCTTTCCATCTTAGAAAAGCCACTCCAATATTGACTTTGGTCCAGACCTGGCGGCAGACACAAATTCACGGACGGGCATTACACCTTTCCAGGGGGGGCACGGGAACTTAAATTGATCACGATAGTTTAAGCTTAAACTGAAAATGTAGATGCAATTGTTGTAAAATGGTGCAGCTCCATTAAGAGAGCCCCGTGCGCAGGGATGGAGAGAGAGAAAGCGAGAGGGGATGTGTGTTAGAACTGGAAACAGTAGAAAAAGTAGACGTGCTGTTGAGACTGGAGCGAGTCATATTCAAAGTAATGCAAAAATAAATCCGCAGATAAAACCAAAATCCTCGTTTATTTGCTAATCACTTTCAGATAGAGGGTTAGGGAGTTAGCCCCGACCATACGGATAACTTCGGCCCGGGAGCGGTAACAAGCTCCCCTATGTTCTCCGACTAGGTCAGAAGAAAAAACAGTAAAGGTTAACGCTATCAAACAAACCCAGAAACTAGGCCTACTTCTACTAATTACGATATGAGACTACCTGCGAGCCGATAAGCCATATTTGTCATCGGATGACAGGGGTTAGTGCAGAAGTGAAGTAGGCTAAACTGCGCCACTAAAACGTCCTTTCCATTAAGGTGATAGCTGGGCTTACCTTATGTTAATAAGCTACAGAATAATACAGATTTTACAAGTTTTATTTGCTACTTGCTATATTGACAAACCTATAATATAGGCCTACATTTAATTAAAATTTGTTCAAAATCAATCTATGGGATTGGGGAAGTGGGGTTGGTTGGTGCAGCCAAGCTCATCCAGGGCGGGCCCGGCCCCCCAAAGCCCCCCTATGACGCCGGGACTGCTTTGGTCTGTTGTTTTTCCGGTCGCGTTGGCATTTTAATTCTCTTTTTCGCTTCCTTGGCGACTCCATTTCATGTCCTCGAGAATAGGTGTAATCCTCCATCTTCAACAGACTTTCAAATCTGCCGGCAGTCGCTAGTAGACTAATCATGCAATGAGTGTTGCGTACAAGCGCGAAAGGCGGAGCTGAATTTCCAGGAATGTCCCTCGTTGGCGAATGTATTTCAAAGATGGAGGCGCAACGTGGATTCAGCCAGAGCCCGTCTACGGAGAGCCTTGGCACTTCCTATTAAGCCTCATTGTATCGACATTGGTTGCAGTTCCATTAGAATTCCACTGGGGGTGCTCGCGGGCGAGTGCAGGTTGAATGGGGGTCTATGGAGCTAGATGGCTAAATGTATCTCTTTCACCTGCTTGTCGTGGAAGAATCGTAGATTTTATTGTAGTTTATGCAAGTTCAATATAGATTTTAGATCTAAAGTTGAATGAACAAGTACTTATGTCCTTTTCATTTCTTACAGGTAGGGTGACCACATGAGATTGGCTGAAATACGGGACGCTTTTTTTTTCGCGGGGGTGGGGGGTGGGTAGGCCTACAGCTAATTTTCAAACCTGTACCAAAACACATTTTTATTCAAACATCAAGTCTGCCTCAAAATACAACAGAGAAATCATGAACTCAAAATGTCATTGTGGGAAAAAAAAAAAAAAAAGCAATGACTGCGTAACAGTGCAAATCAGACCTTTCAGAATAAGGATAATAGCCTAACGCTAATATCAAGCCTTGCCAAAATTATGGGTCATTAAGTAAGAATACAAAATAATTGTTAGATAAGTAGATTATGTTAAAACGACATGGACATCTGGCCGAACTTCCGACGTATTTTTTTTTGCACACACGCTGGCTCTGCCTGCTGCGCTGCCTGCACATTCAATGTCCTCGGCTTCGCGAAATCAGTGCATATTTGCGCCTAATTATAGAACGTCAAAAAGAAACAAAGTAGCCGGGCTGCATCCAGACACGTAGCTGCCGTCGGAGGCAGCATGCAGTCGACTTAACCTCTCTACGGACAGTTTTTAATGTTTATCAGAAAATAACTACTCAGTATTCTGATTGAGTATAATTTTCGGGACAATTAGGGCAGGATTCGGGATTCGGGACAATTGCTTGGATATCGGGACTGTCCCGAATTTTTCGGAACGTCTGGTCACCCTACTTACAGGTTGGGTCATTGTTGCCCATATCATGCTAGCATTGTGCTAATGAATGACATCATTGACATATTTGAAAGGCTTTTTAGAAGACGTACGTGACTTCAAAAAATATAACAATCAACAGTGTGTATTTTCTTTGCCTCTCCTAGCGAATGCAACATTCAAATTACTACTCAAAAAATTATATCCAGAGAAAAGTGGATATTGAGGGGTAAAGCTCCATAGACCTCAATGCATTCTGCACTCGCCTGCGAGCGCCCTCAAGTGGAATCTGAGGAGGAACTGCAACCAGTCCAGAAACTGGAAGTAACCAGACAGTGCCCGAGTACTCTTCCTATTAGACATTCTCTGATTCAGCCCAAGGGGGCAGGCGAATTCCCGGAAGTAGAAGAATCGACATAGGCTGGAGGGACCACCTCTCTGCTAACTCCCATAGAAGCCCATTCATTCTAGGATTTTTTTGAAATACCATAACTTCATATAACATATATCCTGCGCCGATATTGTAGCTTCTGTGTAATCTACATAAACACTACAAAGGCAAAACAGACTCCACTACCTCGTCAGTAACGTTGGTTACCCGTAAGAAGAATGGTTAGCTTGTTCGGTTGGAGGGAAGCTAGCTTTGACGTAATCTCTCTTTCGCGCCGTAGGGAGATAACTGTATTGTTTGGATAAGAAGCTCAGTCCACCTTACTGTCTATGACGGTAACTCAAGCATAACCTAGCATACACAACCGCATGTTAAGGTAAGCATTACACAGAGGAAACCTAATAATAATAAAAAAAAGTAAACCTAATTTTTTTAAAAACGGCACTAATCATTTCAGAGGTTTTCGATGGATTGACCGTAGGTCAGAAAAGTGGAAAGAAGATCAGCTTCAAGGCTATAACTTTTTTGTTTTGTTTTAGCATGACTGTTTTTGAAGATGATCATGTGTGGTAGCTTCAACATTAACACGACTTGGTGAGGATGATATTAATAATAATACATAAATAAATGTTTAACTTTGATGACTTTGAAGGCGAAGGAAGTGTGAGAAGAATTTCTGTGTATCTATCATATGAGTTACAAGATTCAGTTCAATGGCTAACGTCACAAAGTTAAGTGTGAGTCTGCGCAGTACTGGGGGGACCAACTGAAAAATCGTTCTATTTGACTCAGTGCCCTCCCATTGAAAACGACGGAGTCTGTTCGTCCATTTCTTTTACTGTCTATGATTCAGCTATTCGCGCGTATGTATTTGGAATAGCAGATTCTACACTTAGCCTACGAGAATACTTTGATTAGTAGGTGGAAATAATTACACATGAATGAGCACATATTTTTGAAAGAACAAATGGGTTTTTGCTAAGAATTAACTCAAAAAAGTACACAATGTAGCTTTAACAAATGATTAACCTGAAAAGGAATTATTCTGTTCATTCAAGGGTTGCAAGATCAAGGTATTAATAAATTCTTTTTTTAAAAAAAACAAACATGAAACTATTCGCATGCACAAGCTTGTTTTCAGTGACCGCCATGGTTGGATGATGTGTGACAGGGCTGTTTGGTGAGAAGCCATGCATTTCATAGTCTGTAACAAAGAATGATAGCTGCAACCAGCAATGAAGGGGCCAAGTGAAAAGGATCCAAAAGGACCAATAAGTATGCCAAATTTCACAACTTGTCACTGGAGGGTTCTACGGCTGCCATAGACTTCCATGGCAGAAGAAAGAAGATAAATGATAATAAATTTAGCCACAAGCAGCAACAATCGGTGTCCAAGGACATGGGGGCCCTTGTTGCTTTATGAAGAATTTGTGAATTGTTGTGAAATTTGCATTATTTGTTGCTGTACGCCACAGTGGAAACTACAGATCCCAGCTCTAGACCTTTGGGCACTGAGAGTGTAGAATTGTGAGAACTGAGGAGGATTCAGATCATCACCATGTAACAGATCTTGGCAACATTGGCAGCACCCAAGAATCAAAGGTCTTCAGCGTTAAAGGCAATGACGGTAACCACTGCACCACCATGCCTACACAGTTAAAGATTGAAGGGTGTATACAGTGCTGTGCATAAATTAAGAGACCCATGCTAAAGTTGACTAAAAAGAGGAATAAAAAATCATCTTTTGGAAATTGATCTCAATGCCTTAATTAAAAAATGAGGGAAAATCCAACCTTTAAGGACACCAATTTTCTTTGTGAATGAATAATGTATAGTAAATAAATAAATGGGTAACGCTTTAGAATAACATGTGCGTATTAGGTATTAACAGTGCATAATAAGCAGTTAACAATTCATTACTAACAGTTAACTGTTGTTATCCTTTAAAGCAGGGCTTTTGCATGGGAGGCTAAAGGAAATTAAAATATACTATCCACGCATCCACGCCACTCGTAGAGAGGCAATGAAAGTTCTCTCTTGTTTGGTACAAAACCCACCAATTGCACGATTTTGCTCAAAAGAAGTTACCAGTCTGTCTATTCTACGTTGTTTCTCCACTGAGCCCTCTTCGTATTGCGCAGAAAAAGACAAATGTTTTGTAGTAAAATGTCTCTTCACATTATATTCTTTGGCCACAGCCAATGATTCGTTGCACAGTAAATACACAGGTCTATCGGTCCCTCGCTTGCTTGCCGTAGTTGGCACAGTAAATAAGTACTTCTCGGCAGGGGCGCCTTAATACCACATGAGGCCCCTGGGCTATATGTTTTTAACCCCCCCCCCAAACCACAAAAATTAATTATGATTAAATGATACCCGTGTAGTGAATGTGACCGGCATAATTCACCTTTGTTATTAAGTGTGGTTCTACACACCGTTCATATTAAACACAGCACTTTGTTCTGTCTGTAGTTACTTCATGTAAGTATAATTGTTCAGGGATCGTGGCCCCTTTAAATGTTATGAATGTGTGATGACGTGTAGCCCGATGCCTGTTTTATTGCTGGACAGCGCCATTTACAACAAAGTACTACTACGTTGTGTCGGCTCTCGGAAATTCAACAGCATCCAGAGTAGTGAGTCTTCTTAAAAACCCTCCGGCAACTGAGAAGTATATAGCATTCAAAGCCCACCTTTTGAACTGTCAGACGCTGAGAGAGCCAGCAGGCTTTTCTCCCTTCAAGGACTGGGTGACAGCAAACCATCTGAGCTCATGGACCGTATGCTGGATCACTTGGGTGAGCACAGACCCGATTTTCTTTTTATCTAACTTTTTCTGCGTCAGCTGCCTTCCCAAGTCAGGGCTGCACTAGCCAACACCACAATCACTGACTGTCGGAGGCTGGCTGAAGAGGCTGACAAATTCTTCCTGGCAAGTCAGGGACATTGTGTGGCCGCGCTTTTTCCCGCACACATCGCTCCTGTGACGCTGGACGACTCCACACTCATCGCTGCAACCACTTCTCATCGGCAGCAGTCTTCTGGCCCCCAACAGTCTTCAGGTTTGTGTTTTTATCATGCCAAGTTTGGACCCAAGGCTAACAAATGTCGTTCGCCGTGCAGTTTCGGCGGGTCGGGAAATGCCAGGGCCGGCCGCGTAGGCAGGCTGCTTTTCATCCGTGACAGCATCTCCGGACGACGTTTCCTGTGCGACATGGGAGGACATGGTGACTGACAGCCACGGCCCCCCTATGGAAGCTGCCAATGGTAGTCCCATCTGAATGTTGTTGTTATACGTGCACGCTCAGCGGGACTGACTCCATACGACTGTCTAGCATGCTATCAGCCTCAGATGACTTCCACCGTCTACTTGTCGAGTTCCCAGCACTCACTCAGCCCACTTTCTCTGCATCCGCTGTGAAGCATGGTGTGGAGCACCATCTCGCCACTACTGGTCCACCAGTCTACGCTCGCGCTCGGCGCCTCGACCCGACCAAGCTTGCCGTTGCAAAGGCTGAATTTGCAAACATGGAACGCCTGGGTATAGTCCGTCGATCCAACAGCCCGTGGGCATCACCCCTCCACATCGTCCCTAAACCGGGCGGCGGCTGGCGCCCGTATGGCGACTACCGGCGGCTTAATGAGGCAACAACACCTGACCGATACCCAGTCCCGAACATACAGGATTTTTCAGCTCACCTGGCAGGTAAGGTGATTTTTTCCAAGGTGGACCTCGTCCGGGGATATCATCAGGTGCCGGTGCACCCACTGGACATTCCCAAAACAGCCGTGATCACGCCGTTTGGTCTTTTTGAGTTCCTGCGCATGCCATTCGGCCTTAAAAACGCCGCCCAATCTTTTCAACGCCTCATGGACTCTGTTTTGCGGGACCTACCTTTTCTTTTTGTGTACCTGGATGACATCCTCGTAGCGAGCACGTCCAAGTCTCAACACCTGGCGCATTTCCGAACACTTTTTGAGCGACTTAGCCAACACAGGCTAATTGTCAACCCCGCCAAGTGCCAGTTTGGTCTCTCCACCGTTGACTTCCTGGGACACAGAGTCACTAAGGACGGTGCAGTCCCTCTTCCATCAAAGGTGGAGGCAGTAACAAAGTTCCCACGCCCGCTCACTGTCAAATCCCTGCAGGAGTTCCTCGGCATGGTGAATTTTTACCACCGCTTCATCCCTCGAGCTGCTCAGCTTATGCGGCCCTTGCACGAGGCCTTGAAAGGTAAGCCCAAGCACCTTGTGGACTGGTCAGAGAGCAGGGACAAGGCTTTTGCTGCCACTAAGGACGCCTCAGACCACGCTGTCGGTGCTGTCTACGAGCAGTGGGTAGGCGGGGCCTGGCAGCCGCTGGCTTTCTTTAGCCGTCAGCTGCGTCCCAGCGAGCGTAAGTACAGCACTTTCGACTGGGAGCTGCTTGGTCTCTACCTCGCCATCAGACATTTTCGTTCCCTGCTGGAAAGTCGACACTTCACTGCTTTTGTGGACCACAAGCCACTGACTTTTGCCATGGCCAAGGTGGCTGAGCCGTGGTCCGCCCGCCAGCAACGCCATCTGTCCTACATTTCAGATTTCACTACAGACTTGCAACATGTTGCTGGTAAGAACAACTACGTGGCGGACTGCCTGTCACGGGCTGTGGCGGGGGCAGTCCATCTTTGCTTTGATTACCACCGCATGTCAGCAGATCAGACCACAGACCCGGACGTGCAACTCCTGAGGACCTCAACTACAGGGCTGCAGATCGAGGACATGGTTTTTGGAGATGCTGGCACCACGCTCCTGTGTGACGTCTCTACAGGCAGTCCTCGGCCAATCGTTCCCACAGGATGGAGACGACAAGTTTTTGATGCCATCCATGGTCTCTCCCACCCAGGTTCGAAAGCGTCACAGAGACTGGTTGCCGCAAAGTTTGTCTGGCACGGCCTCAAGAAGGACGTTAGGGACTGGACTAACACCTGTGTTGAGTGCCAACGGGCCAAAGTACACCGTCTCACTAAAGCCCCGCTAGAGTTGTTCCCGGTTCCAGAGAGACGTTTTGACCATGTGAATGTAGATCTGGTCGGCCCTCTGCCATCTTCTCACGGTTTCACATACCTGTTAACCATAGTTGACAGGACCACCCGCTGGCCTGAGGCTGTGCCACTGATGTCTGTGGCGACTGTTGAGATGACACGGGCATTTATCGGAACCTGGGTTGCTCGTTTCGGCCCTTCGGATATATCCTCTGACCGAGGCGCGCAGTTCACGTCTGAGCTGTGGAATGCTGTCGCACAGAGCCTCGGGGTGAAACTCCACCGCACGACTGCATATCACCCGCAGGCTAACGGACTCTGTGAACGTTTTCATAGGTCAATGAAGGACAGCAACTGGGTCGACAAACTCCCGTGGGTGATGCTGGGCATCAGGACCGCGCCAAAGGAGGACTTACAGTCCTCATCTGCCGAACTTGTTTATGGACAGCCGCTGCGGGTCCCAGGGGATTTTGTCCCTAGCACCACGGTTCCTTGGTCTGCTACTCTCCAGCGGTCAACTCTATTGGACAATGCGAGGCTTTTCGCACCTGTCCCTACTTCCCGTCACGGCCTCCCTCAGTCGCACATTCCCACTGGGCTTCAGACGGCTGATTATGTTTTCATTCGCCACGATGCCCACAGAGGACCGCTACGCCCGCCCTACGAGGGCCCATTCCGTGTTTTGGAGGCAGGAGACAAACATTTTGTGGTGGACATGGGCGGCAAACCGGAGCGACTCTCCATTGACCGCCTCAAACCGGCTCACTTGGATGTGGCCAGGCCCGTTGACCTGGCCCAGCCCCCACGACGCGGACGGCCTCCAGCTCTGCCCCCACCACCTACTCCCCTCTCTCCCAAGCCTCCCACACGCCATGCCCCACACCCATGTCATGACGGGACACCTGCCGCAGTTGGGTCTCATCGACCTCCGGTACAGCACAGCCGTTGTGGACGGTTAATACGCCCACCTCCCCGTTGACTGTTGATTTTACTTCTGATATGGTGAATTCTGGGGGGACGTGTGTAGTGAATGTGACCGGCATAATTCACCTTTGTTATTAAGTGTGGTTCTACACACCGTTCATATTAAACACAGCACTTTGTTCTGTCTGTAGTTACTTCATGTAAGTATAACTGTTCAGGGATCGTGGTCCCTTTAAATGTTATGAATGTGTGATGACGTGTAGCCCCATGCCTGTTTTGTTGCTGGACAGCACCATTTTAGTTTTTTCAGTGTTTTTCCTATCAAAATAAATGACACACGCATTTGTGTGCTCAACGTGAGAAATAGTCTCTTGCGATTTACCACAACCCGGCCCGCGATCTGACCCGCCTATTTACATAACGTGCGCTTTTGGTTAATATAGCCTATAACAGTGTTTCTCAAAGTGTGGTCCGGGGACCACTGGTGGTCCGCAAGCTATCCCACGTGGTCCGCGAGCAGACGTTGTAAAAAATAATATAGAGGAGTTGTTTGCAATATTGAACCAACTTATATGTAAATCCAAACAGTTCTGCAACACTGCCTATGTAAGCTATGCCAATTTAAATCATATGAATCCTCTGACACATTAAGCAAGGTGCAAAGACAATAAGCAAGGTGGTTCAGTGAGTAGGCCTATTGTGTCTATTAGATAGGTGGTCCTTGAGGTTTTTTCTAATGGTTAAGTGGTCCTTGGTCTGTAAAAGTTTGAGAAACACTGGCCTATAACATGCAGTGTAGCCTATCATTATTGAGCCTATGTAAAACCTTTACATAAACAGGAACAGAAAGCCCTCCTTAATCACGTCAGCCTACCCCTGACATCACTTATCAAAAAGGCTAGCCTACTGCACGAAAACAAGCGTTGAACTCTTACAACACTGGCTGGCTAACTTAAAAGATGCGTTAGGCTACACATATGGACGTTTCAAGCTTTTCAAAAGTGCATGTATTTGTCGTGTCGGGGTGTTCCCCAGGAGGTTTTTTGAAATTCTGTCCACTTAACACACCATTTTAACGCAGCTTGGGAGGGACATAAATACTTTTAGCCTACAGAACAAGCAGCTGGCTCATGTGACGTGAACATTGGCTACCTCATGCATTATCACTATACTACCCTACATGGAGACATATCTCACGTTAACAATGGAGAAAACATAGGCTATTATTTGTGCGAATGGGTTAGCACAAACTTAACTTTTGGTGAAAGGAGATGCTGATCACTAATTAATTTCTTTGCGCAACAGCCCATGATCTGCGTTCACTCCAGTGAGACAAGTGAAATACATGTTTTTAAAGCCCTTTCATTGCCAGGCTATTTGCTACGATATACCTGCTATGCCTTCTGTTTTCATGGACAGTTACAGGAATCCACGTCATTCGTTTATCGTTGCTTCAATCCTACCCACGTATCTCCAGAGTTTGTAAGTTTGTCATTCAGTTTCAGCCTCTCCTCTAGCTCATCTACACACCCATTGGAATTTATCAAGTTTTGTTACATTTTGTTACACTTTAGAAGAGAAGACAAAGGGGGCCTCTGCATGGATGTCATTGTAGAGCAGTGCGATGTGCTCAATTAGGCTAGCTCCAGAGTAGGCTATGACTGACGCCGCGAATATGGACACGGCCGTTTAATATTATTGATTATCATTATTATTATTAGGAGGCCCCTCATTGGTCGAGGCCCCTGGCCCCTTAAGGCTCCAGTGCTTCTCGGTCTTACTTCTCGGTCTTACTCTGAAACTTACGATTTTCTCTGTCAACTTTGCGGTTTGGCCTGGACAACGGCATGTGTCATAGGCAGCCTGAGAACATCGAATCAGCGAGAATGAGTGTGTCACCATGGAGACGACCTGCTCCGCTCTAGAATCTTTGCCTACACTCTTGTCAGTGCGCCACGGCAGATTCATAGATTTTTTTTTTAGACTTTTAAAAAAAAAAGAGACCATTCTGTCTATTCTGTGAATAGGGTTGCCAACCGTCCCGAATTGTCTGGGACATCCCGTATTTTGGGTGAATTTTAATCACAGACTCATCGGCCTTGTCTAATTTTCAGTGCCCAATAGTAGGCTAGCCTACTGTAACGCACCTGGAACAAGTGTCCAGTGCCGCTGCTACCAGCACGCGCATCTCGCACTGTGAGGTCACCAAGGGACAGATCCGCTCAGGGAGCACCACAATTTAGCCAGAGCAGCTTTACTGCAAACTTCTTTTCTTCTTAGTGAATGTTTACAATGTCAAAACACACCAACAGCATCTTACATAAGGATGATACTTTTTGGGTACTCTCTCAGTCTCCATTATGCATCAGATCTTAACTTGAACTTAATATGATAAACTTTTAAAAGGAAATCATGAGGACAACAAAAACAACACTAGACGAGATTGCGGAGTTATCCGGTTCCCACTACTGACCGTTTATAAAATGTGGCTGCATGCACTGTGATTTGGACTGTGATAGAAAGAGTGGTCTTTGCATTTGTGTAATGGAAATGGTGAGTCTTGAAGTCTTCAATAATTCGTTTCCCTTTAACTAAGCATTTATGTGAAGCACATGATATGCCAATTGAAATACATTCCACTCAGATAGCTAGGTGGCTACCAGGTTCATAATTGCAAACAGAAAATATCTAGCTAGCATCATCTCATTACATGCTTCTATTTCCAAAGGAATGAAGGTTGTTTATACCAACTTAATAGTATACTTCAGCATAATTATCATTGTTAATATTGTGCTATACATGTGGCACAAACAAAGAGTTTGTGAACTAGCCATAAATGGAGCTGGCAAAATCTTATGAATGTGTAGTAGACAATATTTTTAAAGTGACAGTGCACCATTTATAAATAATCAAATAGATATATTTCTTAAGAAAATTATATTTACAAAAAAATGTACTTCGTCATTATTATCATCTGAAAAAAAAAGTGTTTTGTTGTTGTTGTTGTTGTTGTTGTTGGGGGGGGGGGGGTTATTTGGGGCTGAGTGTCCCTCATTTGGGGTTGAGAAAGTTGGCAACCCTATCTGTGAAGAATGACAGTGACTACTTTCAGGCTTGTGCAAAATTCAGAATTGAATTGAGAATGACTCCTAAATTCCAATTCAATTCTTGAATTTGAATTGAGGTCAAAAACAGGATCTAGAAATACAATTCGAATTTGAATTAAAGGAAGTAGAATTGAAATTCAATGAAATTCAAAGAAATTCATATAAATAATTTATATGAATATATACATTTCCAAAGTAACCTTCCAAACACTGAATGTATGCATGAATTTAATTCCACTTCATTAGCCTGGCGGGCCATCCTATATCATTGAAATGTATAGTCTGGAATCGAGCCATTCACCTCGCTTAATCCAAGGGGCGGGCAGAGAATTGTCTTTCAAACTGCCTATGCATGCAATAGGCCAACGCTACGACCATATCCGTATCCGGTCGGCAAAACGGCAAATACATCCTTCTTCGAAAGGAATGACTTAAGTGCATTGTGTTGCTCAACTTTCAAAGAAAAGCACAAGTCCAACTCCTCCAAAGTTGACGCCAACGCCGATTCAAACAACTGCTCTTCGTTCGCCATAGCCACCTTCCTTGTTGTTCACCGTCGCAGGACTGTCGTTATCCTGTTAAGCCCGCCTTAAGATTCTAACAAAATAGAGCGCTGTGATTGGATAACATCCACGGTGTTAGCCAATACAAATTCCTATGGTTTGCTACTAGACGTACAGGCTGAGCAAATTAATTTGCCGCCGCTAGGGTGCGTCTAGATTTCTAGGCTACCACTTCATGTCATTCCAATTCAAATTCAATTCAAATTCCAATTTCAATTGAATGGAGGCCAATTCTAAAATTCTGAATTTTGCACAAGCCTGACTATTTCACAGAGTCCCCCTTTATCCAGGTAAGGACAACACCAGTACTACAAGGAACAATAGTACTTACCCCAGAGAGTGCTCTGTGAACTGGGTAATAATGAGAATCTTATCACAAACTGCAGACTTGAATTTTGGACAATGCCAAATAGTTCAGTATGCCAAATGCCAAGTAGTTCAGGCAGGGACTCAGACATGATTGCCTTTAACAATCACAAAGCAGCACAAAATCCCACCCAGGATGTGACATGTTTGCTAGGTAATTTGGTCCATTTGATTCCATTTAATGATTTATGAACAAGCAAAAGCGCTTTAAAGTAAATTCTGTGACTTACTGGAAGCCAATGCAGGGACTTCAGTACTGGAATAATGTTGTCAGTTCTTTTAGTTTTCGTGAGAACCCTAGCCGCTGCATTTTGCATAATCTGAAGCTGTTTGATAGTCTTTTTAGCAAGACCTGTGAAAAGCCCATTGCAGTAATCAACCCTACTGGAAATGAATGCATGAAGTTAATGAATGCATTAAGTTTTTCTTAATCATGTTTTAGCGATCTAAAATGCATGGTCACTAGCGAATAGCTTAATTAAATTTAGGGGGTTGCCCAGTCCACATTGGGAGTGGTTGTCAGGCGGATGGCGCAACAAGGAGTTCCTATGTTTCTTAACCAGTCATGGGTGTGTTTTGGGCATAACAATTTAAACCAATGAGAATGACATCTGTAATTCCCTTTAACAGCAGGCAGCGCAACTTCAAACAGCGCATCGGTATTTTGATAGTCAGCGCATTTGAAGGAATCTGCTTGCACGTGAGACCCTGAACAAGTATTCCACTAAACCATGCTTTACTAAAACCTATATAGCCTACACACATCTGCACTCGTCTATTATTTGAACTCATTGGCAAAGTGAGACTAACTTCACCGTGGGATCATAATCAATGACAAAACAGTAATACATCGATAATTTTATTTGTTTTTCATACTTAGTTCATTAACAAAGTTCAATAGTTATATATAGCTACACATTTTATCATATCTCCGCTGTACTTGTTTATATACAGAGTTGAAGTCTGACATGCCTGACCTGCGTCTTTGACTGGAGGATGCAAGTAACGTTAAACTTCATCGCAATAGCCTAGCCTAAGCCAAGGCCCTCTAGGACTAGACCTACTTACCCACAACAAATTCCTGCATCGGCTACATCTGCTGGAGTAAGGATGAGGAAATATTTAAGTGAACTTTAACGGCTATGGGGAAACTATGCACCTTCTGCAGAGCTTTTGTGTCAACGCGACATTCTCCGACGTCCAAAGTATGTCCACAGAGGATCTCGTCGCAACAAAATCTGCATGGCTCGCAAGGATGGCAAAATAATCCCCTGTCTCTGGACTGTTGATCGCAGTCATTTGAAGCCTGATCGACAAGTTGACCATACTGTGCTTGCCCGTCTGCCCAGATCGGATGTGCACAGTCAGTCAAACCGACTGAAAGCTGGATTGTTCAACATAAGATCCCTCACCAACAAAGCTTCTCTCGTCAGCGACTTCATTTTGGACCATAAACTGGACTTTCCATGCCTCATTTTTTTACATTTAATTTATATAGTATATTTAGTATTTAGTTTTTCTTATCTCCTTGTAGCAGGGCGAGGTTTTGGAAGAGGACGGACAGCGGCACTAACAGCCAATCACTGTAGCCAGACTACGCCACCCTAGGCCTAGCACCCAGAGAATGAGTTAAGAGAACACACAATTGCACACAGGTTTGTATACACGAGGCAGAGACGTGAATTCCAGGGAAAACATGACCAGGTTTATTGAACTGAAGCCAGGGAAAAGGAAGGGGGGGTAGCTGCAAAAAGACAAAGACTAATATGAGTTAGGAAAGTACAAAAATATTTATTATGTTATGCTTTAAAATTGATCATAACCAACACAGGTTCAAGTCAAGTCAAGTTGGCTTTATTGTCAATTTCTTTACATGCACTGGTCATACAAAGAATTGAAATTTCGTTTCTTACTTTCCCATGCAGACATAGACATACTTTAGACAGACATACTGTAGCCATAGACAATAAAAAATAAAAATATACAGACATACCACATACAGACATTAAAGTGCGAGACTGAAATATAGAACATATATCAAAATATAGAAATATAGAACATATATTTAAAAAATAGAGGTAGTTGGTGTTGTATATTTACATAGTCCTAGCGTAACCTTCTGACAGTAGTAGTAGCAGCAGCAGCAGCAGCATTGTGGCAGAGTGATAAATAACATTGATAACATTTACATGAAGTTTAAACTTGTGCTTGTATGTACTGTATATTTACATTGATATGCATAGGGGTTGCATTGGTTCCATAGGGGAGGTACGATGGAGCAGGATGAGAAAGGCAGGGGCTTACCTGGGGGAGGCAGACTACTGATAATGTGCCCTAGAGCCCACACACATGCACAGCAAGAAAGCTCAAATAGTAACACCGCAGACCACAGCAAACATTCTGATAATTCACACCAAAATGTGCATCTTTACTGCACCCCCACTAAGTGACTGACTAGCCTCCCACCAGCGAGAATCCTGCCTGCCAAATTAACAAACAATTGAAAGTTGTTGCTCCCAGACTCTATGGATAGACAGACACTTGATAACTAAGATAAAAGTAAAGTAAAACAAAAGGGTACAAGTACAATGCAGGCAGTTGCCAAGTGCAAGCAAAGCTAAACAGAAACCAAACAAAACTAAGACAAGACAAGACAGCAGCACGACCTACAGTGGGTCCCAGTTAAGTTTGGATGGGTTCCTTCATGAATCACGCACCCCATTTTCTCAGCAGAAATGGCACAAACTGCAATTGACACAAAAAACCACAAGGTGTCACTTGGAAGTTCTGCCACTACTATTTTTGATGAGACTTGACTGCTTCCATGACGCAGTGAGCTTACCAAACATATATGATAATACAATAGCGTGAGTTTATATATCTTATACCCCATTTGTCACGGTTACTTATAGATGTGATCGTGTAACGATAAGCGCATGAGACTTTCAGCGGGGGCACGGGAACTTAAATTGATCACGGTAGTTTAAGCTTACACTTAAACAGACAAAACATTCTAATATGAAAATGTAGATGCAATTGTTGTAAAATGGTGCAGCTCCTTTAAGAAAGCCCCGTGTGCAGGGATGGAAAGAGAGAAAGCTAGGGGGGATCTGTGTTAGAACTTAGATGCATGTGGAAAAAGTAAACGTGCTGTTGAGACTGGAGCGTCATATTCAAAATAATGCAAAAAATAAATCCGCAGATAAAACCAATTATCCTCATTCATTGCAACCGCAGCATGCCTGCTTGCCGACGTTGCGTTTGAATGTAGCACGATTTTTTTTTAAACAGCTGGACAAATGATTTAGCTAATTGATTATAGCCTGCACACCAGCAATTGTTGAACATTTACCTGTACAAGACAGTAGCCCAGCCTAACAAGCATGTTGCATGTTGTTTGGCCTACTGTAGAAATTTCACTTAAATTGCAACCGCAACATGCCTGCTTGCCGACGTTCAAACGACAACGAAAAAGATAAAGCAACAAGAGGGTTGAGTCTGAATGACACTGAGTTCAGATTCATATTGCTCCTCATAACCATAAAAAAGGTTTTTTTTTTTTTTTTCTTTTTGAGCACGTCCGAATCCCAGGACATAACGCACTGGACCTTATAATAGGCTCGAGATATAATTCCAAAGGGGGCAGATAGGGGCCTACTGCACTTAAAACTTAAAAAGATTGAACGAAGCTTCCCGAAATTTGAAATTGCGATCAGTGACTGGCATCGGGTGAAGCTTTTCGAAGTTGAACAGGCTATTAAAAACTATTTGCGCACCTCAATGTCACAGGAGAGACTGGGCTCTCCCTTCTATGAATTGAAAAAGACGTTATGCTACAGTACCTGCAAACTGGACTATGATTTCATTGCTGAGTTTGCGGCAAAGCAAGACAATGTTTTTTCAGAGTCAGGATATGGCGAGTCAGTGTCATTTATTTGTCCAATGTTAGCCTACAGACCAGTTTCCATAGTGCACATCTTATCAACAGTTTGAATGTCGTGTGCGTTTCTGCTCATTGACAAATACCGTTCAGCACAATGATTCATGCCCAATTAATTTCCCCTGTTAAAGTGTTCGCCTTTGTTACACTATTTGGTTTCGTGATGTAGCCTATGATAAACACCATATGGCCAAATATGTGACTCAGCTAATGTTATAGGCTATACAATTTCCCCTCTTAAAGACAAGCTGGTGTAGCTTATTAGACTAGGCTACTAAAATGCACCGACGGTAGCCTTGACTATGTGTAAAGTAAGCCATCGCATGATTTCATGCACGTAAGTTCATGCATCTGTCAAGTTCGCACAGGGCCTCGCACCCCCTTGCGACGGCCCTGCAGCTCCTCCTAAGACAGCGAGGAAAAAGTTAAAATACGCAATAAACCCGGGAAAAGTTGACAGGTTTGTTTCGGTCCCGGTGATTATTTGTGAAATTGTGCAAACGACAGCCTTTTTAAGGCATTTCAAGGAAGGTGTTGTAGCATGCAAGTTCCCAAATTGACCCAGTAGCCTACAGTTTGGACAGAGACTGTAAACTTTCTGGCAAAAAGAAGGGAGGCGGACTGGCGCTGTACATTAACAATAGATGGTGCAATCCCGGACATGTAACAGTAAAGGAGACTGTATGCTGTAAGGATGTGGAGTTATTAGCGGTTAGTCTCCGTCCGTACTACATGCCGAGGGAGTTCTCGCACGCAATTGCTGTCTGTGTTTACGTTCCACCTCGAGCTCTTCCGGATACAGCGTGTGACGTCATCCACTCCACAATCGCAAGGCTTCAAACCCAACACACTGACGCCTTTTTTGTGATCTCTGGCGACTTCAATCACATAACACTGGACTCCACACTCACAAATTTTTACCAGTATGTTGACTGCCCTACAAGGAAAAACAGGACAATAGACCTCATGTATGCAAACGTGAGGGATGCATACAGTGCAAACCCCCTCCCCCCACTGGGAAAGTCAGACCACAACCTCATTCATCTCCAGCCAATGTACAAGCCCAAAGTACAGAGGCTACCAGTTCCCACACGCACCTTCAGGAAGTGGACACCCGAAGTGGATGAGGCTCTGAGAGACTGCTTCGAGTGTACTGACTGGAGTGTGTTACAGAATGGAGAGGACTTGGAGGAGGTCACACAGTGCACAACTGACTACCTGAACTTCTGCATGGACATTGTTGTTCCCACCAGAACTGTACGCTGCTTTCCCAACAACAAGCCTTGGATAACCAGCAATGTCAAGACCCTTCTCAACAGGAAAAAGATGGCGTTCCGAGAGGGGGACATGGCAGAGCTGAGGCGCGTGCAAGGGGAACTCAAATTCAAGCTGAAGGAAGCTAAGGAGGATTACAGAAAGAAGGTGGAACAGAAGCTGCAGGAAAACAACTTGAAGGAGACATGGGACTGCATGAAGGTTATCACTGGCCTGAAGAAGAACAGCAGCTCTGTGGAGGGGGACCTGCACAGGGCGAACCAGTTGAACCACTTCTACAACAGGTTTGACTCCCCTGCTCCAGCTCCAATGGCAGTGGTCTGTCCACCATCCCCCAGCCCCCACCCTCACACCCCCTCAATACCAGCGCAACACTCACCTCCATCATCACAGGCTATCGTACCCCCACCATCACTGGATTTTGCACCCCTCCCCCACACGGTGATCACGAACAATGAGGTGACAACGACCTCAGTCAACAGCCATCAGACACACAGATCCCAGATGCACCCCTCCCCCTCCCCTCCCCTTACACCCCTCACCATTACAAAGGATCAAGTGACAGTCCAACTTAAGAAATTACGCAGCAATAAAGCAGCTGGGCCTGACAGACTGTGCCCAAGGCTACTCAAGGCCTGTGCTGCTGAACTGGGGGAACCACTGAAGCACATCTTCAATTTGAGCCTACGCCTTGGACAAGTTCCAACACTGTGGAAGACATCATGTCTCACCCCTGTCCCTAAGAAGCCACACCCTAGTGCAGGGGTGGGCAAACTTTTTGGCTCAAGGGCCACACTGGGTTTTGAAAATTGGCCGGCGGGCCGCACAACAACCGCCCCCCACGACACACACATAAAAAAATTACATTTTTTATAGCCTATAATTTAGTATGACAAAATATTTCTTTTAAAATATCAATTGCTTAAAATACTGCTAATTTAATGCTGTTTAACAAATGTATAAATTGTGCACTGTCGCTTTAATTCACGTTTATTTCTCAATGATCTTCTGCCCGCTACGGTATGGCCCTCTTACACTTTTTAAATGGTCAGTAGTGGGAACTACTGCTGCCTTCATGATTTCCTTTTAAAAGTTTCTTATAAGAAGGAGATATCAATTATCAACAATGACAAGCCAGCTGGAACCTGCGGCTCTCTCTCCCTCTCGTGAGTGCAGACGCGTTCCCAATTAAATGGATCGCATGTTCACGTTAGATCTGCTGCAAAGGAGATAACTAAGAGTTAACTTAGTTTAACATGATGTTATCTCTATTTAACATGATGTTTTGACATTGACATTGTAAACGTTCTCTAAGGAGAGTGAAAAGCAGTTTGCAGTAAAGCTAACCAACGTCGTCTCTATCGCAGGAAAAAAATAGCGAGCAGCCTGATAACCAAATGAAATGCTCAGCGGGCCGGATGAAAGTGCTTGGCGGGCCGCAGTTTGCCCACCCCTGCCCTAGTGAGCTTAATGACTACAGACCTGTCGCTCTTACATCACATGTGATGAAGACAATGGAGCGATTGGTCTTAGGCATGCTCAGACCCCAGGTACGCCATGCACTAGACCCGTTACAGTTTGCTTACCAGGAGAAAGTGGGCGTGGACGATGCCATCACTTATCTTCTACACAGGACACATTCCCACCTGGACAAGGGGAAAAGTGCTGTGAGAATCATGTTCTTTGATTTCTCAAGTGCTTTTAACACCATCCAGCCCCTCAGATTGGGAGACAAGCTCTTGCAGATGGGTGTGGACGCTCACCTGGTAACCTGGATTACAGATTACCTGACCGAGCGACCACAGTTCGTCAGACTGAAGAACTGTCTCTCTGACACTGTGATCTGCAGCACCGGAGCGCCACAGGGAACTGTGCTCTCTCCAGTCCTGTTCACCCTGTACACATCTGACTTCTGCTACAACACCGAGTCATGCCACATGCAGAAGTTTTCTGATGATACTGCAATTGTGGGGTGTATCAGGAACGGGCAGGAGGAGGAGTACAGGAGCCTGGTGGAGGACTTTGTGCAATGGTGCAAACTCAATCATCTTCAACTTAACACTTCAAAGACCAAGGAGATGGTGGTGGATTTCCGCAGGTCTAAGCCCACTCTGCTACCAGTTCACATTGATGGGGTCAATGTGGAGGTGGTTAGCACCTACAAGTATCTGGGTCTCCACCTGGACAATAAACTGGACTGGTCAGCCAACACTGATGCACTCTACAAGAAAGGGCAGAGCAGGCTGTACTTCCTGAGGAGGCTGCGATCCTTCAATGTGTGCAGTAAGCTCCTCAGGATGTTCTACCAGTCTGTTGTTGCCAGCGTCCTCTTCTATGCAGTAGTACGCTGGGGTGGAAGCACAAGGAAGAAGGATGTGGGGCGAATTGACAGGCTGGTAAGGAAAGCTGGCTCTGTAGTGGGAGCTGAACTGGAGTGTATCACTTCACTATCTGACAAAAGGACCCTGAACAAACTGATCAACATCTTGGACAATGAGTGTCACCCACTCCTCAGCACTATTGTTAAACAGAAGAGCCTGATCAGCTGGAGACTTCGCTCACTGCCTTGCACAACTGACAGACTGAGAAAGTCATTTGTCCCCAGGGCCATTGAACTGTTCAATGCCTCACTTAAGGGAAGAGGAGAGATAGACTTCTCTGCATAGTCTGTCTGCCTCTTCATCCCCTCCATGTTTGGTACTGTCTGTCCACTAGCCACTTGTACCACTGTCTTTATGCCTCACTGTTTGCGTGCTATATTAGCACATTAGCACATATGCATAACCCCCCCCCCCTCCATGCCACAGACTAACTGTGGCCACACTTATACATTTTCTTAAATAGTTAAATATATATATAGATATATAGACTTTACTTTACTTTATTTCTGCATTGTTGCACTGTTGACTTCACTCACTCACTACTTCACCATTGCACTACCACCAATCAGACTTGCAAGTAGCTTCATCCACCAAGCAATCAGGATGCTGAACACTCTATCTACCCACTCTCCCATCACTGACAGCCCATGATGATGGTGACCGTCCAGTGGAGGACTGGCCAGCCAACTTGCCCGACATGGTCTTCTACTTGCCCTGGGCCAGCGGGCCTCTGCTTATGTTCAAACCTGCCGTGTGTGTGTGTGTGTGTGTGGCCAGGCATGCTCTGCAGCAGTCTTTGCCCTCAGTCCCTGTGGCACTTTGCCAGGTCTGGCACTCCCTCTGTGTGTGTGTGTGTGTGTGTGTGTGTGTGTGTGTCTGTAGACAACAGTATGTTTTTTGTGTTTGGATTTGTATGGATGTGTTTGTGTGCATTCTCCCCCTGTTCGCCTTTCTTATTTCCTGACCCTGTTCAAGTACTGTGTCATCAGTATAATTACAATAATTCTCTCTCTCTCGCTCTCTCTCGGCCTTTCTACCCCCCCCCCCCCAACGACTAACGTTGCGATGTTCGTTAGTCAAAAACATCGACACATCGAAACGTTAGTCAAAGTTTAATAATGTTCTGCACCTTTTACTAAAGAATAAAGAAAATTTAAGAAGACATCTGAGCTGCACTTGTTGTCTACCAAAAAGTGTTACTTTGTGCCCCGCGCTCCCCCACTGCTTGTAAAAGAAGGGGGTGGGGGAGGGGGGCTTAATGTGAAAAAGCTTAATGTCCCAAAACGGCAACAAGTCGTCATGGAAGGCTACAGGAAGTGGGGGGAGGGTATGGGATGACCAGAGCCGTCTTCGCTGTGCTATTCAGAAAGCATCTTGTATTGTCTTTCCAGGCGCACACAGCTCGTTACCATATAGCCTATCGAGTGCCTTAACAGATCTGCTCTTGGGTTTGGCCTCACAGCAAACTCAACCCTCTTGTTGTTTGCAGTTTGTTAAATAAAGCGATGCAGATTACATCATTTATTTCTGATTAATTGCGTCTTTTGATGTCTTTTGCAACATCTGCTTGTTAGGCTGGGCTACTGTCAATGTCCTGTACAGGTAAATGTTCAACAATTGCTGGTGTAGGCCTACAGGCTATAATCAATTAGGGACTGTTCGTTATTTATTTAATAGGAGTTTTGGGAGCGTTAGTCAAAAAAGACGTGACCCTCCCTGGCCCTCCAAAGTGATTGAGAAAAAACGCATGACCCTCCCCAGTCCCAACAATTTATTGATGCCTTCTGATAGATAGATACTTTATTGATCCCCAGGGGAAATTCAAGGTCTCAGCAGCATACATACAAGACAAACACATTCTTTAACAGCAGAAGAGTAATTAAAGTATATAATATAAAAACACAACTAAGCAGTAAGGACAGTAGAAGATAAAGAATATGCTAAATATACTAAAATACAAATTATACTAACACTTAATACAATATATAAAAATATACTAAAATACAAATAACAAAATTACAAAATTATACTAACACTTAATCTAAATCAATTCTAAAAACAGTATCCACATAGTGGTGATTAATAAATGAGAGGCGCTTGCAATAACTGAGGCAGGGACTGAGCCTGTGATTCTCTGTGCATAGTAAGGTGCTCTGTGTGAATGAGGGTCGTGCGGGAGCGGAGGCTCCTGTACCTCTTTCCAGAGGGCAGGAGGCTGAACAGTTCGTGTGCAGGGTGGGTTGTGTCCTTGACAATCATTAGTGCTTTGCGGGTGGTGTAAATGTAAATGTCCTGTAAATGTTCTGCACCTTTTACTAAAGAATAAAGAAAATTAAGAAGACATCTGAGCTGCACCGGCGTCTCTCCTTCTCTCTAACACTTTTTGGCTTTGGCTAAATATTTCTAAAATCATTTGAGTTTCACTAGTCACATGTTTTAACAAGGAACACTTGTTATTGAACTAATAACAGACGTGTGTCGAAAATTTACTTTATTTCCATACGGAGAAATAACATATGCAGAGTCTAACAAAGGTCAATCTTGCCAAAAAAGCCCTCAAACCTGAAAACACATGAGGCAAAAGTGCAAAACATCACAAAACTAACTAAACTAACATGCGCATATTTTTGTATTGCAATCATTGTAGCCTACAGTTGTAACAGCGCGTAACAGTCGTTTTACTCCCCGTATGCGCTCATTATAAAGAATGTTTAACGTGTCCCAAAAACAGCTATCAACTAATCACCAAACGTCTTATAAACAAGTATTGCCAGGAGCAACACCTTGCAAAAAATGATAATAATAGGCCTAGGCCTTTATATGGCTCTGCTCCTGCCTAGATTCGAACTCAGAACTGCCTGCCTAAAGTCCAAGGTTCAGTGTGTGATGTCATATCGCAACATTAAAAAGGTGGACCCAGAGGAACTTGCTTCTGTAATTGCTACTTATCCCTCCCCTGCTTTTAATACTTCCTTGGGGGATTTAGTTGACCACTATAATGACTGCATGTCTACAGCACTTGACAGACTTGCTCCTATGAAGACGCAAACTGTTTCATTTGTGCGCTCCGCTCCTTGGTTTACACCTGAACTTCGGCATATGAAATCCTTGGGCCAACACCTGGAGCGGCTGTCAAAAAAGACTGGTCTTAATGTGCACAAAGACATGTAATCTGGACACCTGCATCAGTATAAAAACACACTCTGTGTTGCAAAAACACTATGCAAAGATGTTGTGAAGGACAAGGAAACACCAGGGCTCTCTTTTCTACTGTTAATGGTCTCCTTAAGCCATCTGATAACATCACCCACCAGGAACTCTCTGATGAACGCTGCTCAGCCTTCCTGAATTCTTTCAATACCAAAATTGAGGCAATCCACCAACAATTAGAATGTTCCATTACTCAGTTGAAACAACCATACTCACTGAGCACTCTGGGCTCACCTTCCATCAATGAACTCTGTGAATTCAGTCTCTCTGCTGAAAGTGCCATCTGGGGCCTCATCAAAAAGTGCAATTCCTCCACCTGTCAGCTGGACCCTCTTCCAACAAACCTGGTTAAGAGCTGCCTGCTATCTATTGCTCCGATGATTACATCAATATTTCACACCTCTTCTCTCTGGCACTGTACCACCATCCTTTAAAACTGCTATCGTCAGACCAACGCTGAAAAAACCTGGATTGGATTCTGACAACTTCAACAACTACAGGCCTATTTCCAACTTGCCTTTTCTCTCCAAAGTTCTTGAGAAATCAACTCCAGGATCACCTGAAGGACAATGACCTCTTCGAGCCATTCCAGTCTGGATTTCGTCCAATGCACAGTACTGAAACGGCCATGATTAAGATTACTAACGACCTCCTCTGTGCAGATGCTATGCTGATGACATCCAGCTGTACTTATCTACAAAACCCACTGCCACTCTTCCGCCAGCTGCAATTACTGCCTGCCTCCATGACATAAACTTGTGGATGACACAAAACTACCTGAAGCTGAATAGCAGTAAGACTGAGCTGTTATTGGTTGGCTCCAAATCAGCTCTTGCTAAGATGGAACCTTTCACTCTTTGTATAGATGGCAGCACCATCTCTTGCTCCAACCAGGTCAAGAGCCTTGGTGTCATACTGGACAATACACTTTCATTTAGTGCACACATAAACAGTATGTCTCGAAGTGCCTTTTTTCATCTAAGGAACATTGCTGGGTGAGCGCTGGGCGAAGCCGTGGAGAGTGCAGAAGTCCTTGTAAATGCGTATGTGACATCCCGCCTTGACTACTGTAATTCCATCTTGTCCGGAATCACTCCATCGGCTCCAACTAATTCAGAATTCTGCAGCAAGGATTATTATAGGCTCAAAATCCACTAGTCATGTAACACCATTACTGATGCAACTGCAGTGGCTTCCAGTTGCCTACAGAATACATTTCAAAAAGTCCTACTCCTGGCATACAAGGCCCTACACAATTATACCCCCACCTACCTCACTGACCTCCTAGAAGTCTACACTCCTGCCCGCTCACTGAGATCCTCCTCAGCAGGCCTACTGCATGTCCCTAATGTGAACCTCAGCACCCAGGGAGAGAGGGCTTTCAGCTACATCGCCCCCAAGCTGTGGAATTCACTGCCAGACTACATCAGACACTGTGACTCAATTACTGACTTTAAAAACAGACTTAAAACATATCTCTTCAAGAAGGCTTATGGACTGACTGACTGACTGATTTTTACTTTTACTTTTATTTTTTGAGATGACTAATTTTAACAAACTTTTTGTTTTTGTTTATTTGTGAAGTGACCTTGGGTGACATGAAAGGTGCTCTAAATAAAATGTATTATTATTATACACTTTTTTTATAGACCCGACAAGAAAAGCAAAAACAATGTTTAAAGGTGCGATTTGTAGGATTGATACCGAACGTTCTGTGGCCAAAATCAAAACACTGGTGAACGTTCTCAAGACTACCAGACGCGAGCCTCTTCTGGGTTGCCAGATGTAGGCCTAATGAAGACTTAGCTAACGTTAGTGGACGTAGATAGATAGATAGATAGATAGATAGATACTTTATTGATCCCCTAGGGAAATTCAAGGTCAGGACCTGCAGCTGCTTTAACGTTTCTCCAACCATGACCCAGCTACACATTACGGAAACAGTGAAAACAAAAAATACCTCTCTAACCAACGTAACATATTTAGCTGAAGTTAGCGATGCAGATGAAGTTTAGCATAGGCTACCTGTTGTGGAGAAATATGGCCAGCTCTGCGTCAGACTTCCAGATATTCTTCGTTTCATGAAGACGTCACCATCTCAGGAAGCTCCTCCGATGTCCACTTAATTTTGAAATTTGCCTGCCTCTCGTAGACGTTCATGACTACAACTGACAGCTGGCAACCCAAATAGGAGGACGCGCTAGCCCATTATTAATACGCTATTCTAGAATTAATCGTTCAAAACATAAACGAAAATTCCAAGAAATTCCGCCCCGTAACTCATTTTTTTTCATTGGTTTTACAGGTTAGAGTAATGTTGTCAAATAAGCCATTACTTCAATTTATCGTGTTTCCTTACTCTCTGACAACACATGGTGATCATTTTTGGAATGGTTACAGTTTATTTTCCATTATTTCCTACATACTGGTCATCATGTTCATTTCAAATACTTATATCACTGACAACAGTAGTCCGGCCAGGATATTGTAATTTTTAAAGTGAAGTTGCAGCCCTCAACTGATGTTGTGTTTTGTCATGTAATGTTGTGTTTTGGCCTGATGCGCCACCCTCTACCTATCTACTAATCACAAAGTTAGTAGTGTTTCGGCATCCGGGTTGGCAACCTTGAGTCAGGGGGGAGGGGGAGGGGATACACCGCTCTACAGTAATTTGAAAGTGATTGCAGTACCAGTTTTGGCCACAATCTTACATATGGTTCCTTTAAACATTCTATTTTGTTCCCAATCTACTTCCTCTTAGATAACATATGGAATGTTAAAACGGAAGCCTGGTGGGAACAACTATGATGCTGATAATGAAACTCTCTTGAAACGGTCAAGTTAATGGGTCTGTTTGAAACGGAAGACAGCTGCCTACTGCCTCCCTCCCTACTAGGCTAGTGACAAATGGTCAGAAAGGGCTTTAGTTTTTGAGATACCCCTACCGGAGGTAGAACTAAACCCAACAATGTTTTTCCTGGATGTGAATATCTTGATGTATGGAATGAATAGAGACATGTAAACATACACCTAAAATAAGAAAATTCTGAAATATAATTTTTCCTTTTCACTAGTCTTTTGAATTATGGAGAATGTCTTACAGGCATTGGATCCAAAGCGTTGTATCATTTGTGGGAACATTGGGGCAAGAAAAAAGATCCCTATGTCCAAAACCCCACAGTAGAAGGCCTCCAACGCATACTTACCTTTGCTCAGCAGAGAGAGAGAGATGGTGATGTCCATAAAACTCTGGCTCCATATACAGATGATATTTCCTCCAAAATCAAAGTTTCATATCATGTATCATGTAGAGTGAACTACTGCAGTAAGACAAAAATCAGTGAGCAGCAGCAAGTTGCAAATGTTGAGTGAGAGCACATCTGCACCAAGAAGTAGGGTTAAAACAACATCATTTCAAATACTGAGAGATTGTTTCATTTGTGGGAAAATGGGGGTAAAAAGTTGATTTAGTTATTGCCTTCTTTGTAGCTGTTCAAATGTAGATCACTGTCAATAATGACACCAACATTTTTAACAGTATCCTTTGCTTTAAACCTTTCTGTATCAAGGAGAGTGGCAACCTTAAGTCTTTCCTCCTTTTTTCCCAAATATGATTACAGTTTTTTCTTTGTTAAGCTGAAGAACATTGAGACATCCAGTTGTTGATCTTGTCAATACACTGACAGAGATTCAAGGGGACCATAGTTATTAGGTGACAGAGCTAAGTAAAGTTGGGTGTCATCAGCATCAGCATCAGCTGGAAACCACACAGCTGGATAAACTGAGGTAATATATGTTTTTACACCGGTTCTAGTTATGGTTTATCTTAATTTGTAGTCCTAAAATCATGTTATTTGACAGAAATATGCTTTCTCATCAGCATCAACATCAGGGTTCTCAAGTCTCACGCAATGGGCGTGAGACGCACGCAATTCAACAAGTTCACACGCTCACACCGTGCATTTCTCACGCAGAAATAATATTAATAATAATATTACTAGGAATGTCAAGGTATCTGCATAATTATTAGTGGAAGCGCAGGGATACGAGAGGATATCTCGCAGGGTTCGGAACTAGCGCACCACTCACCAGCCAAATAATAAAAAAAAAAAAATAGCCACCAACATCAAAAAATAGTGTTCGTTGTATCCGGGTAAAATTCCAAAATAGGACACCACGTTATGTTTGTGCGCTTATGTGGGGTTACATGTTTAAGATGTCAAAACTGCACCAACATTATTTTTATTCAGAAATTCAACTGTGTCATTTTGGTAAACCAGCCTACTTATGGCACTTTAACAGTGTGTGTAAATCAGGCCTTTCTACAAACACTTGTAACGCTGTAGCTTACATTATGGCAAAATTATTTTCCTATTTATAAACTAAACTGTCGGTCATTAAGAAAACATAATGAAGTGTCGTTGTAGCTTTGTGTAACCCAGACATCAGCAACGTTCATTTTATACGACCTTTCACTCTTGTGGCTGCCTGCATTTTCCCTGTCGTCACGGCTGCAACTTTCGCACTCGTTTGTGCTTTTTAGCGGCGTGTTCATCAGGTCCCGAGACACCCGTCTGGGCCTCTATGGCTGGACCATGTCAACAATGAATGAAATTAGCTTATTATCAATGAGTGTTATAAATTTGAGCGAGTAGCCTATTCTACACATACATTGTTTTCTTAGGATACAGGACTGCTACAGACAATACAGGACTGCTACAGACAATACAGACAAAAAGCTGCCAACCACCACAATGTAGCAACCCAAAATAATTAACTTGCTGTCCTTATAAGTTGGTCTCGGCATGCCAATTCTTGATCCAATGGTTCAGTGGCAATAGACTACTCAAGTGAATAAAGCAATTAGCCTAATAAATAAAATATTTGTCTCACTCCGTAGCCTACATATATCTCGTAAATTGGTGAGCCATAGAATATCCCACCGTCAAGATTATTATATTTGAAAATTCCAATCTATCCCACCTAAATATCAAAAGTTACTTCTACTGACATGCTTCCTGGTGACATAAAAACACAAATGGGTTTCCCCTTGATATAAAGGCTGACATAAGAGACATAAGCTATGCAAGATACAAATCCCAGACTGTCCTGAAAAATAAACAAAAACAAGAGGATGTACTGTATACAATGACAAATTCAAGGTCTCAAAGTGTTAATGCTTCTTTCCAAAAATCTCACCAGAAGTTGTTATTTAAGGGGTTATTTAAAAAAAAAAAGTTACCAACCTTTTGAATTGGAGGGCCCATTTCACATCTGTGCCTGGGGGGGGGGGCATTTCACATCTGATAATCCGCCCATGTGTGCACACCTTTTGCTACATAGTGCGCAAATTTTACACACTTATTTTAGTAAATGGTGCACTCATCTTAGTAAATAATGCACTTACTTTATTCAATTCTACACACAAGCAAAACATTTTAGTGAGTGAGTCCCCCACCCCCCAAATCTCACTCCAAGCTGAGCTCAAAACTTGAGAACCCTGATCAACATTATGGCATAGCGGGGGCTAGTGCATTTTTTAGCTAGCTGCATTACTCTGAACTGCTTGCAGTATTCTCATTTGCTTTTGATGCCAGTTATTTTCATTTGACAATTTCATTTTAAAACCTGTTAGTATATAACCTATAACTATATAACCTGTAAGTAAGTACCAATTTGCTTGTTAGGTAAGCATTATTGGCAAGTCAGTATAGCATACCAAAGCTGAATAAATCAATGGGCGCCGGGTTTCTAAGTTGCGTCGTTACGTTCTCTGACATAAAATAAGTTGAGCAATATTTTTACTCCTCTCAATATAGAAAACATGATGTGAAATCACGGATTCTGTCAGAAATGTAATTAACAACTCGAGTTGTTACCTCGCTAGGCAATTTGTAGTGAACTATTTTAGCATGCTAACTTCTAAAAGATGACATGACTTGATAGCTATTCTACTCCTCTCAATATGAAGTTATAGAAAACATGATGTGAAATCACATATTCTGTCAGAAATGTCATTATTGCATTTCAGCAGTTAGTTACTAGGTGAAATGTAATCTGTCTTTATCAAGATGCCAGCCAGGCAATCAGATTTAGGGTAGCTAACCCATGTGTAATAAAATTACTTTTCATATTTCTAAATATTTTTGAGTTACTCAGAATGCTTCAATAGTTTAGGCTACCTCTTCTTGTGTATGTATGTGCACACACTCACACATCTGTAGTTTTGTTATTTTATTTTTGGTCAAGTCATTACTGAATAATGGAAAATAATTAATAAAGGTAGTACATTTGTATGATTTTTTTGGCCTTTTAATGACAGGACAGTGGAGAATGACTGTTTAATCAAATGTATTTTATGTCTCTATTCCAAAATGATCTTTAATAAATATACAGTATACTTACTTCCTGTATTACTGGTAAGGTACATGTTTATATCATTCTTATTGACTGTAGCAACTCCCCTAGAGTTAAACTGTTGAGTTTTACCTTTCTCCAGTTCATCCAGCCGCTCTCTGCGTCTGGCGATACCACTTTTAGCTCCAGCCAGGTGCAGAGATATCACGCGACACAGTACTTTCTCACTCCCCACAGCACAGACAATCTCTGTGCCCAAGTAGCAGTGCTTGGACATCTTCGTCACTTTTAAGCGTGATGCTAGTGGGCGAGATGCTAATGGTCTAATCTGATTCAATGATCTATGCTAGGCTAAAAGTGGTATCGCCAGACTCAGAGAACGGCTGAATAAACTGGGAGAAAGGTAAAACTCAATTGTTTAACTTGAGGGGAGGTGGAAAATGAGTGTATTTCCCCAAATGGTGGCGTATCCCTTTAAGGACACCAATTTTCTTGGGGGGGGGGGGCTCTTTGTTCATTGTTTTTTTCTGGGTGTGACATACACAGGAATAAAAAAACATATCAACACTTGAAGCTTTTATTAAAAATGTAAACATCCTAGATACATTTTAGCAACAAACATATATAACAATACAAACAAGCCAACAACATGGGATGTAAAATATGAGACTTGGATTTGGTGTGCAAAAACACTAGCTGTCAAATTTAGTGAGAGTATCGTCAACTTTACAACATAAGATGACAGCCATCTACTCCTTCATGAAACTACATTTTACAACATTTACATGCACACCATATTCCTGTTTTAATAGGAATAATGACAATATTCTGATTGCATATGAGTCATGTAAACACCATCACTAAATTAAGATCATATTCTGATTACCGATTGCGGCATGGAAACACATTAGTTGGAAAATGCCCCTTTCAGAATACCAGTTTATGTCTGCGAATGTTTGTACAATTTTGGCTACATGGTGAAAAATGTGTTTTCTAAATTTTGCACTTCTGGAGTGAAGATGAGGCCAATTTATTTGTTCAAATTATGAAAGTTTGAATGTTATGGAATTTATTGATGAGCGGAAATATCACAATAGTGGCATCTTTGAAAGAATTAGTGGAAAATCCACAAAGAACATTATTGTAAGGCTAAAAAAGCAAAACAGTAGCGGCTCTTATCCAGCCAATTTCACTTATAGATGAAATTCAGGGACAAACCGCTGAGAAGTCATTTATTTACAGTGTATTCAGGACACAGGCAGCTAGCGGATGGTGAGGTGATGTGTGCTGTAAGTGACAAAAAAAGTTTTAGCCTAAAAAACGTATGACATCGCTTAGAGCACCTTTAATCAGAATATGGATTGTAATCGGAATATGCCGTGCATGTAAACAGTCCTTGGTACAACCTAACAACATGTCAGCAGTTGCTGGTCATTCTGATGTCTTAAGTATTTTCTGTGTAAAGAAGAAAATGTGTATAAGAGCTAAATTTGTAATTACTATAAACAACTAGTAATATTAAGGTAATGCATGAAATGCATGAATACATGAAGCTGTGCATGTCATGTGGATGTGGTTTTAGTGTTTGTACAGTCTTAGCTTTATGACCCTAAATGTTCAAACATAGTAATTTTCAAATTAGTTTGAAAGATTCCTACTAGTTTGGATATGGTGCGATCAACAGGACTATTACTGTAATTAATTATTCCAACAGCGTAATTATGGATGACGGTTCATTAACCATTACCACAAATAGAAAAAAAAGATAGAAACCAACTATTGATGTATAGTGCACTACTAATGTACTTCTATTTGGAGGTTTCTCATTTGACTATAAAGATCAGTATAACTCACAAGTGCAGTCATCATCAGATTTCAACACAGAAACAGGTAACAACAACAAATCAATTAGGAAATATATTATGTATACCTTCTCTGCGTACCCTTCTGTCTGTATAGACTCAATTGTCAAAGGGCAATATATGAATGATTCTGTATTGTACTTTGTAGGCAAGTACTGTTACTGTTGTAAGTTATATATATATATATATATACACACACACATATATACACATATACAGTGGGTTGCATAAGTATTCACCCCCATGCTAAAGTTGACTAGAAAGAGGAATAAAAAAAATCCTCTTTTGGAAATTGATCTTAATGCCTTAATTAAAAAAATGAGGAACATTTTGGATGATGGACACCAATAAGGACACCAATTTTCTTTGTGAATGAATCATGTATCGTAAATAAACACATGTTATTCCTCATTTTTTAATTAAGGCATTTCCAAAAGATGATTTTTTATTCCTCTTTTTAGTAAACTTTAGCATAGGTTTCTTAACTTATGCACAGCACTGTATATGAAGAGCTCTTTTCCAAAACACTATAAATTCATTTAATGTCATGTTATTTAATTTATTTAGTATTTCAGGTAATATCAATAAAAGTGCAGTTGTATTGTTTTAACCCAAATGAAAATGATATATGAAAATGCATTTAAATGGTGGATATAGCTTTTTGGAAAAGAGGTCTTCATACATACATACACACACACACACACACACACACACACACACACACAAGTCAAAAGTTTGGACACACCTACTCATTCATGTTTTTTTTAAATTATTATTATGACTATTTTTCCACAATAACTTTTTTTAACTAAAAAAAACATTGTTTGTATGATATTATGCAATAAGCAAAAATGTGTAACCAAACCATTTAAAAAATATATATTTTAGGTTCTTCAAAATAGACACCTTTCCACCACACTCTTAAACAAATTCTGGGAATTTGGAATGGAATGGGTGTCTTAAAAGGAATTTGCAGATATTTTTAAGGAATTGTTCGCTGCTTTTCTTTCACAAATTTTAAATGAAAAGCATGAAATTGACTTTAATAATGCCAATAGTATGCAAAGATTCATTTTTAATATAACATGTGAAACAGATCTATTTAAAGACATTTGTGTTCTGTTTAGGGCTGTCAAAAATAATAAAAAATTTTGATTAATTAATTACAGAAAGAATAACGTGTTAAAAAAATTAACGCTGATTAATCACATTTCATGGTGACATTTGACCCAGTCCAGTCTGGCTACAGTAACTGAAAGAGGCAGACGAGAAAGCACTGTTTGGTTAAGTGAATGAAACATATAGCCTAGGCTACGCTAAAAAAAACGCCCAGACCTCTCTACTATTTCTGTAATAGGCTAAAGAATTTCCGTTGCCTACCATAGGAGTTCGTCAAGTCTCACATCAAATTACCTCAATGCAAAGCAGTCCGGACGTACGAGTTAGCACACATCTTCATGATAATAATGCTAGACGCCAGACTTGTCAAAGCTAACTTTGGAAACGTATTGTTTACTTAGCCTAACCTATGATCGACTAACTAACCGACGAACTCCCTTACTAAATCGACTAGGCCTACATTTGTTGCATACTTGAAACAAAATGTCTTCACAAGTATGTTGAAGGTGGTTACATTTATTTCCACTCCAATAACACACATTACATTTCCGTTCGCACTTGTATGCTGCTTTTATTTGTATAGTTTTTACTACTGTTTTCATCTTTTTCTACTCAACTACTTTGTCTCAGAGCCATATATATATATATATATATATATATATATATATGGCTCTGCTATGTCGTATCCTGGACTGTCACCTACTGGATAGAAAAAGCAACAACATATTAATTATATGAATAAAATATTCAACATGTTTGAATGGCCAAAAAAAAGACAAATCATGGGGGGTATACCATTTACAGTGAGAGGAAACTTCAGTCATTTGCATTTAAAATGCTAAAAATCTGACACCAGGCACTACACTGCGCCAAAAGGGAAAATTATAATAAAAGAGAGACGTTGAACTTTAAAGTTTATAATGTTGGTTTGACTCCTCAATGATTTACTCATCTGCCAAATGTTTTTTTTTAAATAAGTTCATAGCAAAAGTGGATGCATGCGATTAATTTAGATGAATCAATTAGAGTATGTAATTAATTAGATTATTATCGGTTGACAGCCCTAGTTACAGTATGTCAAACTTTTCATGTCTTCAGTAATGTTACATTTCTAATGTCCAATGTAGGAATCTATTACAGTGCCCGTTCAAAACATGCTATTAGGTAGGTAGGCCTGCTTTAAAAATAGGACTAGGGCTGGGACGATTAGTCGACGTGATCGATTACATAAATTTGTCGATGTAAATAATTTGTGTCAACTATTCGCAATGTTCACTTCTACCTGTCAAATTTGAAGTAATAGTTGTAGTAATAATAACAATACATCATGCTGATAGCTTCTGCTTTTCCCAAATACAATGTAACCTACCGGTGTGCATGACCTTTTATCAGTCCAGTTGCAATTGATGTACTGTGATGAACTGTCCTACATGTGATAGTTTTTAAAGATTTTTAAGGTTTTATAACGATGCTAGAGATTTTGTGACTGGTGCTACAAATCTATTCACCAATACTCTGCGCAAAAAAAAGTTAACATACAACCCTGGTATCGCACATATCTTATGTAGGCTATTCTATCTGATACGCCATGCTGATGTTATAACCCTAAAATAACTAGCCCTCATCACCTCACACATGAAACATAAAAAGGTTAATGCAAATAAAATGAATGAAAATGTTAGAGAAACTTTCTGATATTTCGGAATGGAAAATTAATAACTAATGGACAAATTAATCGTTAGATTAATCGAAAAATTAATCGTTAGATTAGTCAACTAATAGAAAAAAATAATCGTTACATTAATCGACTAATCGGAAAAATAATCGTTAGATTAATCGTTTATAAAATAATCATTTGGGACAGCTCTAAATAGGTCCATAGGGATAATTCTAGCTAAATAAATAATGAATATTGAATATTATTATATCATAGGCTAATATATTAAATTGTATTATAATAAGTAAGCATAATTTAAGCATGGCTGCCTGTGAAATTTTTTACAGATCAAAATGGCATAAGCGTAACAGCTGTTTTGAGTTAAGGCTATATGTTTAGCCGAATTAATTAACTTGATGATAGGGAAGACAAACCATTTTGTGGAATGATGCATTGTCATTTGAAATTTGCAATGATGTGACTTTGGTAGCCTGTAAGTGACACATGCTCTGTCTGCCACTCCGTGTCTGTAGCTGGCCATGCTTTTCATGTGTGCCATTCTGAAACTCGGTCCTCGGACCAAACAGTTCAAATTTTCCCTTGTTTCAATTTGGGACCCTGCAATCGGAATTGTTGTTTGTTTATTCATAGTCCAAAGACAGTCCAAATTAGCCTAGGCTATTCGAAGTGTTAGTTAATGAACACTTTGTTTCATTTTCGTTGATCATTTTGAATAACCAATGCATAGCCAACCCGTGTGGGCTGGCGTGTTGTTGCAAAATCCTCTGAATCATTTTATGCAAGCACACCACATCTATAGGCAGTCTTTATATTGTTGAAGTCAGACATGATAATCATTCAAACATCTGGCATTCACTTGACTTTCTACCCGTGTGCATTGACTCAGTGCTGCCAAAGCTCTGCTTCTACCCTCTCTGGTGCTGCTGCGCTGTGCTGTGTGGGCTGTGAGAGGAGGGGTGGCTACAGTGGCTATATCGTTTTGCAGATATTTAACGCTATCTTTTGTATTTCTTATCCAAACAACATGAAACTTGGCACTCTGGTCCGCAGCAAGACACTTGCAAAGTCTGAAATCAATTGGACAAAATATAAAGGAAAAGTAATGAATGAATGCATGTGTCCAAACTTTTGACTGGCATATACATGTTGCAAGGGCGATGTGAAGGTCTCTGTAATGAATATCATGGTTACAGACTTGCCAGTTGAGTCCCAAGTACTACTGGTGAAATATCTATAAACAGTATAAATATTGACAACATATTGACAAATAAATAAATGTATCCAAAAAATAAATTAAGCAAGGAAAGCACTGGTGACTTAAGAGACAAGAAAAAAAAGCTTTCCAAAAAAAGATGTTTTACTGGAAAAAAACAAATATTGGTAGATATTGATAGACAGAAAAGGCAATCAGTGTTGATAGGTTTGAACTGTGACTATGTTAGTGTACTCCATTCCTGTGCTTCTATTCTATTAGTTTACGTGGAATACATTTACAGTGCACCTGAGCTATAGCACCACATATGAATCCTTAGAACTGCCACTGAGTGTTTTTAACATAAATCATCTTAAAGTTAAAGCTGACTGGTATTTAGCAGACACTTTTATCCAAAGCAACATAGACTCGCATCGGCAGGTCAACCAATTGTCAGGTGAACATTGTCAGGCTCCACCATGCCCACTAATCATCTTGTGGCCAGTACGTGCACTCAGAGCAGTAATGCACCATTGGTAATCTGTGGTAATAAGTGGTGGTAAAACCACTTTAGCAATACTTTCGAGAAGAGTGCTTACCAGTAAGGTAACTAAGTCCATGCATTAACTTAAACTGGCCATGGAAACACAATAAAGTAAGCCTACCATGTTTTACTTTTTTAAGCAGTGCATACCACTGACATCACAGAGTCTTCACAGAGATATTAATTCAGCTAATTATTACAGTCATAAACATGCCTGAGAGCAGTGCATAGGGCCTGTATGGATAGGGAATGTACAATCCAGAGCAGAGTTCAGTGTTGGCTTTATAAAGCTAATCATATGCTACATACAGGGCAGAGAGCTCCACTCTCAAAAATGTCTGGATCATTCCAACCAGCTAGTCCACAACTGGTGAGTAGAGACAAACCAAAGGGCTTGGTTTTGGTTCACAAACACCCCAATTATCAGGAATCTAGACCTCTAGGTTCTCCTTTCAGTCCTAATTTGACTTTTCTTCATACTCCCTTCCTGAGTTGAACCAGGCATAGGTCATGCCAACCGGTAAAATCCTCTCTCTACAGCCTTAGTGGCAATGTTTTCAGCCGAGTAGCGTTGGTCCAGCTGCAGCAGTGCCTGGATCAGATCATTGATGTTGGCACGGAGCCCTTCTCTCTGCATCCACACACAAAGTAGTTCATACACCTTGTCCGCAGCTGGACTACTCTCAGCAATCTTAATAGCATTGTCACTCACTCCAATACTGCGGAAGAACTTGTTGTGGAACCGTACATCCAGAAAGGTGTCAAACAGGTCAAAACTCTTGCTGAGGGATGTCTCCTCTCCTGGTGTGAGAAATTAAAAAAAATGATGTACATAGGTTATATATGTTATGTTACATGACAATATTACAGAGGGTTGTCAAACAAAATGTTAGTTCATGTGACATTGGTTCTGGCTCTTTAAAAAGCTTAATGGTAGAGATCTGCAAGAGGATACTCTTTGTTTCTGGTTAATACAACTGGTAGCTTACATTTCATATATTAAAGATGCAGTCAGCGGGAAGTCGCATTTGTTTATGTTTATGTTTATAGTTAAATGTATAATTTAAAAGTAATCATCTCCTTACAGCTGCTAGCTGCCCATTTGGTGAGTACAGTGTAAAGAAAAAATGGTTTCCAGGCTCCGAAAAACTGGAAACAAACAAAGTGGGGGCAGCCTGTTCCCCAAACAAAAATGAAGCCCTGCGTGGAATTTCTCTGGGAATACTGATGGGAGGGGAGAACTACCTCTCTAGTGTGTTTCGTTTGGTCCTTGGTTAAATGATAATATATGCTGTTTTGGACTAAAGCATCTGCTAATCATTTTAAATATAAATTTAAACATAAACAAATGCAATCGCTGACTGCACTTTTAACGTAGACTTACCAATATATATATATATATATATATATATATATATATATATATATATATATATATATATATATATATATATATATATATATTTTTTTTTTAATTGTCTTTTTAAATATCATTTTTAACTATTATAATGTTGTTCATATTCTGAAAGTCACTTTGGACAAGTGTCTGCTAAATAACCATTACTGGTAATAATAAAAATCTGGATTTGGCTTCTGATCATATGGCATTGTCAAAACTATAACATTTCAGGAACACCATGAGGAAATTTCGTACAAAAATTCCCTTGGGCCCAATCTTAAAGGAACCGTATGTAAGAAAAATATTTCAATTAATCATAAAATGGCCCTGATATGTCACTAGACATTAAGAAATCATGTTCATTTCAAAGACTTATATCACTGACAACAGTAGTCCGGCCAGGATATTGTCATTTAAAAAGTTGCAGCCCTCAACTGATGTTGATGTTGTGTTTTGTCATGTCATGTTGTGTTTTGGCCTGATGCGCCACCCTCCACCTATCTACTAATCACGAAGTCAGTAGTGTTTCGCCATCAGGGTTGGCAACCTCGAGTCAGGGGGGAGGGGGAGGGGATACACCGCTCTTCAGTATTTTGAAAGTGATTGCAGTACCAGTTTTGGCCACAATCTTACATATGGTTCCTTTAATATCCAATGATTCATGGTCTTAGAGGTCCATTTCCCGCTAAGTATATGGGGGCTAAGGGCTGTCCCACTGTCAAATCGTGGGCATGAGGTGTTTCCTTCAGAATTTTTGAGACCTTTATGCCTACTTTCAGTATGTTGGCCTTTCTGTAGACTTTACACAGGGGGATTACCCAAAGTTCATAGTGTTGTAACATGAAACAATATAGGGAGATAGTTCATTGTGCTCTGAATCAAAGTGTGGATTCATCTTCTGACATACACCTTCTCCATTCTGGTGGTTAATATGGAAAAGGACAGGCCTCACTCCACTTTTTTCCACATATACAATCCACCTTCCTCAACGCAATGAAAAAAGACCTTTATTACCCCAAATCAGAGGCGTCACTAGACTTAAGGCACAGGCCCCCTCCACCAGTCAGAAAATGTTGCTTATTTTAAATGTAAAATGTATCCGTCTGGTGCTTGAAGGCGGCATGACAACGTGGAATTACATCATGATTTTTTCGATGGAATGTCTTTTTTTTACATCGTTTACATCGTATCCTAACTGCTTGTCCTATCTTAATTTAAGTTACAAAAATAGGAAAAATCCTATCTTCCTATAGACCTCCAAGACCTCCTATCTTATCTTAACTCAAGAAATGCTAACTGTAACTGTCAGTTAGATTTTTAAATCAGCAATCAGCCTGTCATGCCTGTTTCTATGATTAGAATGTATGGACCCTTTCAACAATAAAAACAAAAACAATGCTTGAACGTTCTATTTGGGCCCCAATCTACTTCCTCTGCATTAAGATAACATATGGAATGTTAAAAAGGAAGTCTTGTGGGGCCAACTATGATGCTGATAATGGAACTCTCTTGAAAGGGTCCATACGAGACTGCCTGTATCTATGATTAGAATGTCAGGTTGCAAAGATGGTGTTCTAAAGACAGTTGGTTGCTCAAGATAAACAAACCAAAATATCAGAGAGAAGTAGTGTGGGTACCTGATCTGCACGGGTTGAACAACAAACAACCTATTTCACAGTCTTTGGTTGACAACTTCAACTATCAGTTGCGTTAAAATTGTTCAACGTCCACGACCAGAATGATGATTTGATTACTACCCATCTCCATAGAAACGGACAAGGTAGTAGCCGGCCAATCACAGGGCAGGTAGGGCGGGACTCCTCCCCTACCATCCTGGGAAAAAAAATATCGCCCACGGAGAGCCGGATCACTCCCTATTAACTCCATTATACCTGCAATCTGCTGCAGTTCCGCTAGGGGCGATCACGAATAAGTGCAAAAACAATGGGGGACTATGGAGCTAGACGGCTAAATGTGTCTCTCTAACCTGGTTGTCCTTGAAAAATCGAAGATTGGATTATGGTTTCTGCAAGATCAATATGGATTATAGGTCAAAAGTGAAATGAACGAGTACTTACGTCCTTTCGCTTTCTTACAGGTTGGGTCGTTGTTGCCCACAACTCACTAGCTTTCTGCTAAAGCATGACGTCATTGACACATTTGAAAGGCTTCTTAGAACAAATAAGTGACTCAAAAAATATAATACTCAGCGGTGTGTATTTTCTCTGCCCTCTCTTTCGCATGCAACATTCAAATTTCTGGCCAAAAAATTATATCCCGAGAAAAGTGGATTTGAGGGGTACAGCTCCATAGCCCTCCATTCATTCTGCACTTATTCGTGAGCGCCCTCATGTGGAACCAGAATTGGAACTGCAACCAGTTCAGAAACCGGAAGCTTCCCGAGAGTGGCGGTTCTCCCCTTATTAGACGTTAGGCGAGTTCGACTTGCGGCAGATCTGTGCAGATCTGACTTGATGTGATGCATGCTGGGTTGAACACAATGCATACTGGGATGGACGCAATGTTTGCTGGTTAGAAATTCTGTCCGACTTCTGTCAGCCGGGGAGGGACTTACCACCGTGACACCATGTCACATGGCCTTAAAATATCGCGGGAGTCTTAGCCTGCAGACAGATCTTGCAGTTGCCTTCCACCAGCTGCACGAGCTGAAACACGCCCTCATGACGTCAGTTCAAAGACGCGATAGGGCCATTTGGGAGGAATGTCCTCATGATGATTATGACGGGAGTCTCATGCTGCTTCCTTATGTTGGAATATGCGAAAATAAACAGAAATCGAAGGGATACCTTCTAATATGTGATTTCTGCAACAATGGTAGGCTAGCCTACTGAAAACGTTATTATTACGTTATTATTACGTTAGTAGATATTCTGTTATTTTCTGCTGTTGGCTAAATAGATAGACACACATATAGGGGAAACACTTGATATTGAATTTATGTGCTACAATGCAGGCCTGTTAACTGTATGACAACAGTGGTTTATTTAAACTACATCATAATAATTTATTTCGTCAGTCATCATGCTCATTTTAATGAGTAAGAATGAAAGTTCTGCTGTGTTTATTGCAAACAACATTCCGCGATATCTCCCGTGATGTCTCCCGCGAGTCACGTCAGCCAGACTGTAGCCTGCCTGTCCGGGATGAGCTGCCCTCTGTTGTAGCTCCTCCCGGCTAGCCTCTGAAGATCACGTTTACGTAGAAAGCCAGACCAAGTCAGACTCAGTCGAAGTCGAACGAGCCTGTTCTCTGGCACGGGTTACCAGATCTGCATGATTACGTCATAATAGATGATGTGTCGCCACCTCATTCGTCCAAAGTCGAGAGTAGAATTCGGCTGGGTTTGAAGCGTAGCTGCTCAAGCGATGCCTGAGGTAAAAGTTTTAATATTTAAAGTGGACCCTTTCACAGCAACAGTGGTGTGATTGGCTGGTTTGTGTGACGTCACCTACGACTGGGCTCTGAACGCTGTCTGATTAACCCTGCTGTAATTGCGGGAAAATAAGCTAACTTTAGGTTATACTTTGATCTATTTTTATGTTTCTTAAGTGTAACGCTATTGCATTGCTGTTTGACAGTAGTAAAATCAACCGTAAACTAGCTCATATTTGCGAGTTATTTAGCTAATGCTATTGTATTGCTGTTTGACAGTAGTGAAATCAACCGTAAACTAGCTCATATGCTAGTGGAAACATCATATAAGTATAACTGCAGCAGAAGTTTATTCTTCCTGCCGCTCTCACCGCTCCCACACACAGCTGCGTGCATCGCGTTGCTGGAGACACATCCCATTCACTTTAAATGGGCTCACGTGATCCGTTGCCGAACTGAATTGTGGGTCCGTCGCGTCGCGTTTCTCCCGCTGCTCGCGTTGAGGAGTTCAGCTGTTGCTGCACCGACAGACGGCACCGGCCAATCAAGCCAATCTACGGACGGCACCAACCAATCATATTACGGTTTTACTTCAAGTCATTTGCATAGCTACCGTCGGGAACACCAACTGGAATGCGTTGACGGAACGCAGCTGTGTGTGGGAGCCGTCAGAGTAGCACTTCCATTGTCAAAAGCAATCCTCAGCCAAAAGCTATATTTTCTGAAAAACGACTCTTGGATATCACCTTGTCGTGGGAAACAGCAGATCACCACCCTCCAGCTAACAACAACTCTCCAACGATCAAGGTAAGTACATGAATTACTTGAATTTACCATAACAATTGCTTGATAACATTTGTGAAGTTACACAACTATCACTTCCTCTCATGAAAACAACGTTAATCAGTCATTTGGTCTTATAAGTAATGTTACCCTAGCATAGTTATTACGTGAGAAGTGTAAGTCTAACAGTGGCTAGCTAACAGTCCAATTTGTGAATGGGTTTTCCAACTCTCGGTCAGGGTCAATCTTACAGTTGTAGACCTATGGAACCGTTGTTTTTTTACGTGTATCGGTAGAGTTAATACATGTGTGTTTATTAACCTTTTCCTCAGTTTATAGCTAAGCGCCACGGTTCATTAGTAGCCTCTGGTTTGTGGTCAATCATTTGCGCGTAAAGCGACGAGCTATTAGGACTTATGAATGGGTTTTCCTGTGGCCATCACTCGATCGAGTCAATCTTACAGTTGTAGACCTATGAAATCGTTTTTTTTTTTTTTTTTACGTGTATCGGGAGAGGAAATACAGATCGTATTGAAAGCATTTCCCATATCGTAGCCTACTAGTTCGCTCGCAACAACAGCAAAAATGAAACATGGAGAGTGGATGTCTCCGCAGAGACACCACTGTTACATTAGATGCGCACTCAATCGCAATTCGACGCAGGGGAAAAAAAGCAACGACTAGTAGAAACGAAGGTAAATTGGATTAAAGCAAAACCTGGCCAAAAACATTGTGTATGCACTTGCGGTGAGCCTAGTGAATAGCGGACTATAGCCTAACCAACGAAAGTAAAGGAGATTTGCACCAAATAAAGGCAGTGTTGTGGGTTGTGTTTCTACAACATGTTGGCACCAAAGTTTATTTCTGTCATAAACGGAGTAAGCTAAGCGTTTTCTCCATTGTCCACTCGATTTTCGCATAGACCTCAGTACCAGGCAGCCACAGAACCACACTCTTGGGGGCATGCTCATGAGCCCCCATGTCCATGCCCCCAAGACTGTAGTGCTGTGGCTGTCTTGTAACCTACATATTGTTTTTATTTTTTCCCTATTATTAACACTCTATGATTTTCCAAAATAGTAAAGGGGAATTCCTGCGATTTTCGCATAGACCTCTTTACCAGGCAGCTACAGCCGTTACACTTACTGCCCATGTTCATGCCCCAAGACTGTAGCGCTGTGGCTACCTGGTAACTCGAGCTAGGTGAAACCAACTGAAACAGAGATTTATGAGAATTATGTTTTAACCAAGGACTAAAAGCGTCAGCGAATACATTTTAATCATAAACATAACACATGAAAACTTCCTGTTCTAGTTCGATGTATGTTATACACAGCAGTGGTCATGCTTTTCTATGTATGTCCTTGTGAAGTTTGTATGTCCTTGTCAATGATTGTCCTAACTTTGTTTGTCTTTTGTTGTTCTTTGTTGTCCGTCAGGCCTCAACGAAAAAGACCACCTTCAGCATTCACTCCGCATTACTCCCGGCAGAGACAGGTGTCTTGTCCTACTAACACCCCACTCGTGGCCTGCACCTTGATGTGGTGAGTGGGCTTTCAACTATACAAGTCTTACTTTCATGTTCCCATGGAGTATGGAGGTTAACTGGCACCATAATTGATGTAAAAAGTAGTGATGCTCCGATTGAAGTGGCGTGAATGCGAGGCTATTGACCAGACGGATAAGCTACCAAGTTGAATTGAACATAGCCTCACGCAGACACACACACACAGTGAACCACTACGCAACCATGGCGAACGTATACATTTGGAGAGAGCTCCTTCCTAACTACCACGCTAGCTCACGTCTGTCAGTAGGCCCTAGAGCTCACTAAAATCATTAATGAACATTGCAAGACACTTATCTCCTATGATCCCAGAAAGATTTTCTTCCGATTTGTTATCTAATGACATAGAAAACAATGAATTGCATCCACATTGCATCCTTATGCACTATTACATTACATTTGGCACTATGCGCAACTTGTATTCACTAGCGTGAGACTGATAATTACTCTCACGTATTTCTTAAAGTGACAGGCACTCAATTACACCTACACATCACCAATGTGCACTCAATTAGACCTATACACCACATTAACGATATGCCTAAGTGTAATAGTTTAAAAATCAATATGAAGTATTCAGATTACTAATTATGTTTAGCTACTAGTAATGGTGCAATCATTGTTACAATTGGTGCAAATTCTGATAGATTATAGATAAAAGATTCCCATTCCCCTGCCATTCTGTGATCGGCAATCGGCAGATCATGATTTTGGTGATCGGCCCCAAAAATGCTGATCGGAGCATCTCTAGTAAAAAGAGCAAAGAGAGGCTGAGTCTCTCAGAACTAAAGATACCGAGGTATTCATCTCTGTGAAAACTTCTTAAACTGCTTGGTTTTTACTGCAGGTACGTTAATCTTATAATATCAATAAGGACCTAGGTACAATAATGTTACCGTTAGCATTGGTTGAGTTATGGAGGCTAATTTGATTGCATTTGTAGAAAACTATAAATGCGGTTATACCAAGCAAATTGATAGCAGCACTGTAATTGTATCTATCGACTGTCATCTCATTTTGGCCTACTAACAAGATAAGTAAGTTAGCCACAACGTTCCCTAACGCGATGGTTTTCTAATGGAAAATATACCTGAAAGATAACCTGTCTATGATGCAAACACCGGGCTGGGACATTTCTGCTTGCTAAATAGGTTATTCTGCTGTTGATTTGGTCACAGTCCTTGGTGGCCCTGTCAGTGCTTTGTAAAGTGCTGCATTAAGACCACAAAAAGTCTCAAAAAGCATCTGAGCTAAGGTTCATTCCCAAACACCAACTAGGCTACTTCAATACTCTATTTTCAAAATTAACGCACCCTTGATGATCTACATCTAAACCAAATATTTTAGAGCGCACTTTGAGAGATGTATCCAAGGCTGGGGCTGTACACATAATCGTAATATTATTTGTTGCACGTGCTACAAAACTCATTCTGTGCAATGGAAGATTTACCAACGTTACACTGGTCTGATACAGTTTTGCCTATGGCTATACATGCGTGAGACTGAGACGCCTGTTTATTTGTTTTAAGTGCGTGCAGGGTGTGAGAGGGGAATCGATGTGCTTTGATTTCATCTTGGTAGTTGTAGTCTGTGAGATTAAAAAGCATGTGTGTGTGAAGTATCCAAACCGCTTGATACTGTAAGGCGTAAGCCATTGGTTTCCAAAGGAGATTTTATATGTTGCCAGCATAGCCTATTGACAATTTATGTTGTAAATAGGCCTACCTGTAGCTTAGGGAAGCTAACAGCTTTCTATTAGGATCTAGTTTGTTAACAGTTACGGTTTTGTCATAACTCCCTGATGCATTTTTGCATTTAGAATAGCCAGAGCGTGGATATTTCAATCAGAAAATTAAACAATATCAGGCGCCTACCATGGACTAGGCTGGGTGAATCCAGCCTGATCTGCCGGCGATTTATTTTTTGATTTCTTAAAAGATTGAGCTTGGTATGGTGAAAGCCAGACTAACCATGGACCTCAGTTACAACATGAATCAGCCTATATTTGCACGAACAATAACGGACAACAGCTCTTCAACTTGGCCCGTTAAAATGTGTATGAACAGTCTAGCGACGCATTTCATGAAGGCCCATTTGGACATGTCAGTTATTTGCACCACTGGTTAGATGTAAAACTGCATTTTGTTTCAGACTACTGGTAAGCTTACTTAATTTGTGCATTGACAATAAAGTATCACATGAACTAAAGATGACTAAAATCTTATGTAGAAGAAGAAACATTCACAAAAAATCCATCCATCCAAAAATGACCTTTGTTTTTGATAGCTGTTGAAAACTGCATGGAACTGACTGAGATGTTTTTGTTTATTAATAAATAAATAAATAAAAATATAACATTACCTTCTGCTTTTCCCAAATACAATGTAGCCTACAGGTGTAAGTGACCTTTCATCACTCCAGTGATTATATATATATATATATATATATATAAAATTAGGTGGCAGTGCAGGATAAGAAATAGAAGAGCCGTATTAACAGGCTAGAAGTTTGCAATTTAGGAGCCTACTGCAACAAATGTTTTCTTTAAATTACAAACAGTAGGTAAGACTGCATGTTTTGGTGGCTAGCTGGGTAGTTCTGTATTTCAAGGTTTGACAGGCTAGAAGTTCGCAATTCAAATTTCCACTGGAGCTCCAAGCAGATTTCTACACGCAGCCTTCAACACTGTTTACAGCTCTTTTTAGATACACGTGTGGGTGCTTGTGTTTCTTTAGGAATCCGCCGTCTTGGTTTGTATAGAAATGAAGTGACACACATAAGAGGTTGGAAATACATATATAGCCTACATCGATGTTTGATGGCTAGCTATTAAGTGACATAGTCTACACTAAGGTAGGAAAATACATTCCTGTAAGTAAGACAGTACATCGATGTTTGGTGGCTAGCTGGTAGTTCTGTATTTCAAGGTTTGACAGGCTAGAAGTTTGCAATTTAATACTGCAACTAATGTTTTATTTGTTTATATTACAAAAACGGTAGGTAGGCCTATCGGTGTTTGGGCGGCTTGCCGGCTAGTTCAATATTTCAAAGACACTTACGTTCCTTCCTGTACGTTGGGTCCTTCCAACAGAAAACAATAAACTCAGGCGAATTATCGAACAGCAAACAACATTCTGACCAATGAAATTCTGGAAGTGCAAAGGATAATAGACCAATCAGAATGTATTTTATTTATTTTGTGACGTAATCATGCAGATCTGGTAACCCGGGCAGATTAGGTTAGACTAGGTTAGGCCTATGTAGGAAGCAAGAGTCAATATTGATTCATTTGATGAACAGGATAAAAAGATGAAAAACAAAAAACATATTTATAATAATACATACCGGTAATAGTCTAATATTCTGTTATAATGATTAATATTTATTTGTTATAAATGTTTTAAAACACATAGCTTATAGGCCTAGGCTACATTTTTAAGTTTTCACTTAATTAACTTATTTAGTGAAATATGCTTTATGGTGTCCATAACAGTCATGTCCATCATCTTGTCATACTCATAGGCTAGGCAACAACTCAACAAGACTGTTGCAGTCAGTTTTGGCAGTTATTTTTAATTTAGGACAGGGTATGTGCCATCCTAAATTAGGATTCCTAAATTAGGAAATTCTTGAGTTAGGATGGTTTTGTAATGGCCAAATTCCTATCTTAAGTTAAGATAGGCCTTTTATAAATGCAGTTAGGAAACATGCTTCTGTAATACCAAAAATCCTAAATGATTAGATTAGATATTTTATTGTCATTGTACACAGAATACAACGAGACATAGTTTGGAACAATCCTGAGATGCCCACAGATAAGCTAAAAAAAAGACAAAAAAATATACATAAAATAAGTTAAATAAATAGGTAGTTACACATGATATGCCAATTGCACTAGTACCCATACAAATAGTTTGCAGTGACTAATGTGTGTACACTAGCACACAGGCTGGGGTGGTGGGGGGCAGAGGAGGTGAAGTGTGTTCATCAGTGCAACTGCTTGTGGGTAAAAACTGTTCCTTAGCCTACTGGTCCGGGCATAGAGTGCTCTGTAGCGCCTGCCCCTGCCCCTAAACTGAGATAAGATAGGAAGTTTCTGTAATGAGGCCCCTGGAGAAGAGTTTTATTCCGAGTTTTTGTTCACCAATCTTCAGATGTCACTACTGGTGGTGTTAGCAATGTCAACGGGTTGCCAGGAATTTTGATGTACGTGTCAATGGCTTTGCGGAACGGAAGGCCCATAGAGTGAACTTCTAAGGGTGAGTTAAGGGCCTATCACATTACACGCTGTATGCGCTATGAAATGCATTATTGTCAATGGCTTGCACGTGCAAGAACTAGTCTGCTGCTGCGCTGAGCAAAAGCCAGCGCAACCGGCATTTTGCCGCAGTCAAGTTTAACTTTGACCGCGGTGCGCTGTAAGTCATTGGTATTTTGTGCTGAGCCCAGCAACAAGCACAACAAAAATCTTTGGGACGTTACCTCAACCAAGAGCAACCTAGCGGCGAGCGCAGCCTTTACAGGTTTATTTTTGTTATGGAGTTAAATCACCAGGGATAGTAATTGCGTTGGCGTTGTTGGGTTTGAAAATAGGGCCAGTGTGTTGCAAATGCCAGGGTCGTTTTTTGATCACAGTAGATCACTGCATTTTACTTTTAAGAGACTTACGTTTGCTAGCTACAGCTTGTTAATCACCAACTACAGCCAGATCTTACCTCCCTCACCATCCTCCATCATCTCTCCTCCTTAACATTACTGATTCCCTGACTCTGCTTCACATTCATCCAAAGAATTTCCTTATATCCATTTACAAAAGTAATTCAATAATGTTTTAGTTAGTACGAGACCATCGGTTCCCGTTAAAAACTTAATTTAGTCGCGTCATGTTACCTCCTCAATGCTGCTGCTGCGATATACGCAGACACAGACACACAGAATGTGCGTGTTTTGATTCTATTGGGGCGGTGGTAGTGTAGTGGTTAAGGAGCTGGGCTAGCATGCAGTAGCCTGAAAGTTGTCGGTTCAATTCCCGGCTTCAACCGTTGTGCCCTTGAGCAAGGCACTTAACCCCAAGTTGCTCCGGGGACAATGTGATCCCTTGTAATATAGCTGACATATGTAAGTCACTTTGGTCAAGAAGTGTCTGCTAAATGTAATGTAATGTAATGTAATGTAATGTAATGTATTGGGGTTAAAACAATCTTACTACATTTTAGAGTGGAAAAACAGCCACTCTTTCCCCGATATATTATCAATCTACATGAATGCAAAGATTTTACTGGTGCACAGCTTATAAATACTGGGGCACGTGCCCCAGTAAAAAGGGTCTAGTGACACCCCTGACCCAAACATTCTCAAATTAATTGAAATGTCTACTATTTGGAGTTGCATCAACATAATGTTTAAGAGCCATGTTGGAGCATGGTCAGAGATCAGACTACATGCATACTGTACCGTGGCCAACTTCAGCTCAACCATGCCATCTCGTCAAGCAGGCTCAGGCAAGGATTACTGAACCATGCCCGTGTACAGTATAGAGCATTCACACTACTATAGTCAAACAAATTGGACTTAGGGGCTCAGAGTTGCCAACCATTCTATGAAAGCTAGAAACTACCTCGTTCCAGAAACTCGTTCCGCTAAAGGCAGGTTTCGGCGACAAGAGTTAGTTGCCTGTGATTTGTCCTCCTATTTTGTGATGTCAGAAAATCGGGCTAATCATCTTAATCCTCACGAATTATCTTTGATTTTTGCCGCAGTGGGTCGTTAATAATGTGGCAAAAAAAACTCCATCGCCCTTAACATACCTTGTGAACAGCACTTGACTGGAACCAACCATGACTGGAACCAACTTGACTGGAACCAATTTCATACAATTTCACAAAAAAACGTTTATTGTGCCAAATATGAAGACATTTATCAAGGCAGTCTTGAGACATCATATTGTGACCTTGGCCCATGACCACCAAATTCTAATTAGTTCATCCATGAATAAGGTTGTGCCAAATATGAAAAGATTCTCTCAAGGTGTTCCTGACTGGCATTCAAAAAATGTGTTTTGTGACCTTGACCTTTAGGCGAAAATTAAAGAAATCCTTCAGGGCGTTTCTGAAATATTGTGTTTACAAGAATGTAAGGTGACAGTGGCTTTTAGCTGCCTCTTATAAGAATATCATGAGTGTTTCTTACCAAGGAGAGGCACCAGGCGTCTGTTCAAAACTTCATCCTGAAAAACATACATATAATCAGACAAAGCTGTATTGCCTCATGGTCAATCTCCTATAGATCTTAAAATGAGTCAAACTAACGCATAAATGCAGCTAGGCAAAATTAACTACATGAGGGGGTCAGCAGAGATTGCATTAGACTTTTTAAACTGTCCGTCATTTTGCCAGAGAGGGTTGTAAAAATTCCATTGTTATCTATTTTTGCTTGTTGTTTTAATTTTAATGTCAGTTTGATGTGACATCACATCCCACAAATCTCAGTGAAAACAATCACTAGTAGCCTGCTTTCACTGTTTCCTTGCGATTGTTGTGTTAGCTCATGGCTTTTGTGACATTTTGATAGTGACAGAAAACGCGGCAGAGTTTTAATCATAAGAGAGACCGAAGACTTACTTATTTTTTAGAACACCAGTGGTTGTAATGTTACACCATGAGTCAAAAACGGGCTTACAGGCTTGTAACCGAAGGGTTGCCGGTTTGATCCCCGACCAGTAGGAAAAATGTGGGCGGGGAAAGTGGTTAAGTACGGCCTATGTCTGGCGCATCATTTAAAAATCGATCGCTCACACCCTCAAAAAATCAAAATAATCCGTAAAAATCTGTGAGGATTTTTATTCAGTCATTCAAACATTATTGGGGTGTGTTGCTTTTTTCAGGCTATTTTTTCGATTGTAACCCCTTGTCAGTCAATTGTGAAAGTAAATAACTGTGTAGATCTGTTTTTTCCGTTGCTTGTGAAAACACTTAGTTTCACTTGCCTATGAATTCAAATAATAGACGAGGCTGTATAATAAATGTAATAATAGATGTAGGCTATACTCAGCTAATCACACACAGGTTTTAGTAAAGCAAGGTTTAGTGGAATTCCTGTGCATACACTGTCTCACTTGCAAGCAGATTCCTTATGCGCTGAAAATGTTTCATGTTGCGCTGCTTGCTGTTAAAGGGAAAGATGGCAAGAGATATGAAAGATAAAGAACAAAACAGCACCCACCTTGGACCAGTGCTCTGGCTCACAATCTGTAGAACAATTGGGCCTCATCATGGGGGGGCTGTGGTCTGGTGTCTCCCCTCCACTAAGTATAGCTGCAGGCACTGCAGTTAGACTTGTCTGAGAGGAGCTTGTGGTGTTGGGCAGACTATCGCCCAACCCCCTGTCCTCGTCCTCAAGGGCAGAACCTTTAGTGACAATGCCCTGTGTCTCCTGGAGCAGGGGGCTTGACTCAGGACGAGGCTCCTCACCCTCTTCCAGTCCAGCATTTTTGGTGTTCTGCTTTTCCTCTGCTGATTGGGGGGAAACCTCCTGAGTGAAAATAACAGTAATCATTTACACCTGATAAACTACAACACATAACTGCTTTAGTATGATATGTATGCTCCACTTACAATTGGAATCTTCACATCCTCAGTTGGACATTCACATACTGAAGCTAAGAGAATAGTAAGTTCACATTAGTCTCATTTCAATCATTTATGTAATTTCGGACAATTCATCTGGTTTCAAAATGGGCTAAAAAAAAACACTTTTTGATGGATTTAATTCAAATCTAAAAAGGGCAAAGTTAGGTTGGGCAGGCATATTGAATGGAGAGATGGGACAGAGGTTAATACTCACCCAAATCGGATTGGCTCTTGCACCAACAAAAACCACCAACAGCACATCCACTCAGACAGAAAATTAGTAGTATGACTCCCCCTGGATGATGAAAAAAAGCCCATACTCAGCAACTCTATGTGCTACAGTGAAATAAAAAGATACAGTGCCCCCGTAATTATTGGCACCCCTGGTACAGATGAAAAAGGCCTATTTTAAATCACCTTTCATTCATCAAAAAATCTAGCCTGGCCACGCTCACCTAGATCTCCTTTCAGGAAAATACTAGTCTGGAACACCAGAGCCCCAAAAGGTCAGGCCAATCAGTGACAAGAAAGGATGACGCTATAATTTCGAAATTGAAAGTGGCTTGATAACGGGTGAGGAATGTTTAGGCAACAGACTATCGTAAATCTTCAAATTATCGCTGGGGTCTTTTTATTTAGGCTGCGCAAAGCACAGCACCTTTATTTGGGGCATGGCTTACTGTTTGATTATATTGCTAAATATCGGGACTGATGACCACTGAAATCTATGGGGTATTTGATGGTTCACTATTAAGTTTCATGTATGGAAGGGTGTTGGGATCTCCATCCGCTTACTGCGAGATAAGGCATCCGCTTTCATTTATTCATGGAACGTGTGTTATGCTGAAATGGAAACCTTATTCAGCCTAAATTTAGTTATTTTTTTAATTATGCTTGATTTACTTTTTTATAAAATTCGTAAGCTCAGAAGGGGGCGGCATGCAACTGGTAGCTTGAGAGCAAGGTGTTGGAAACTCATGGCAACAATATTAAACCAACCAACAATACAAAATATTAGGAAGAGCTCTTTTAGGAGTTAAATTGAAACAAATTATTACTGGCTTTTATTTGTTCGAATCTGAGGCCCAAACAGAATCCTGGGCATAATTTGAGGATTTAGGTATGCACGTGTGTTTCAGGCATAGCGCAACCACTAATCTCTGACTGGAAGTGCACAGAACTTGTGCATTTGAGAGCACTCTCTCGCGGCTAGACAGTTCATGTCAGTTTAATATGAATTAACATTTAAAAACATGTTCAATTATATATTTTTTTCATATATAAGTCGCACCTGACTATAAGTCGCAGGGCCAGCCAAACTATGAAAAAAGTGTGACTTATAGTCCGGAAAATACGGTACATAGGTACAGGACCCAATTAGGAAGAGACTCAAACAAATTGGTGACCTTAGACCTATAGGTGGCGCTATAATTAGCAAAAATATGTTTTTGCCTATAAAGGTTGATGTGTTTGAAATAAAACTTACTAGTGATGTCCTTTCATACTTTGGGAGGTCCTTAGGCCGACACATACCAATTTGTGATGTCAACGTAATTGATCCGGCCTCCATATTTGATTTCATCAAAAACACTTAAAAGTTTTCACAAATTTCATCCAATTTTCACAAAACTTGGCACAGATGATCTTCAGACCATCCCTCAAAGAAGATATTCGTTTCATGTTGATATTCAAAAGCATTTGCCTGTCACGACCAATCAGATTTGGCAGCAAAGCCGCCAAACAGGAAGTGAACTCGTATCTCGGCAAGTCTTTCATGGATCAACACCAACCTTTGTACATAGGTACATGACCCAATTAGGAAGAGGCTCAACCAAATTGGTGACCTTAGACCCATAGGTGGCGCTATAATTAGTAAAAATAGATTTTTGCCTATAACGGTTGATGTGTTTGAAATTGAAACTTACTAGTGACGTCCTTTAATACTTTGGGAGGTCCTTAGGCCGACACATACCAATTTGTGATGTCAACGTAATTAATCCGGCCTTCATATTTGATTTCATCAAAAACACTTAAAAGTTTTCACAAATTTCATCCAATTTTCACGAAACTTGGCACAGATGATCTTCAGACCATCCCTCACAGAACTTATTCGTTTCGTGTTGATATTCAAAAGCGTTTGCCTGTCACGACCAATCGAATTTGGTGGCAAAGCCGCCAAACAGGAAGTGAACTCATATCTCGGCAAGGCTTTCACATATCAAAACTAAACTCGGTATATAGACTCGGGACCCAATTAGGAGGAGGCTCAAGAAATTCGGTAATCTTTGACCACTAAGGGGGCGCTATAATCACAGGAAGTAGGCTCATATCTCAGCAACGCTTACACATATCAAAACCAAACTTGGTATATGGACTTGGGACCCCATCCCGAGGACACACAATCAATTTGGTGACCTTCGACCACTAGGGGGCACTAGAGTTACAGGAAGTTAGCTCCTATCTCAGCAACGCTTTCACGTATCAAAACCAAACTTGGTACATGGACTTGGGACCCCATCCTGAGGACACACAATGCATTTGGTGTACTTTGACCACTAGGCGCGCTATAATTAGCAATACTTTCTCGTATCAACCTCAAACTTGATACATGGACTCGTGGCCACAACCTGAGGACGCATAATACATTTGGTGACTTTTGACCACTAGGGGTGCTAGACTTTCTCGTATCAACACCAAACTTGGTATGTGGACTCGTGGCCACAACCTGAGGACATAATCAACAATCACTTGAAGTAGGCTCATATCTCAGCAATCCCAATCCAATCCAGTCCATTCCAATCCAATCCAGTCGGCTCATTTCTCAGCAATCCTAATCCAGTCCAATCCAATCCAATCCAGTCCAATCCCTGCATGCAGCCTACCAATGACCGCTGTTCCCTGCACTGCTCAGCCTGATGCACTGCTCAGTTTGGATGCACTGTGGACTAGTAGAATTATGTTAACTATTAGTAGGGTAGTTAGCCTATACAAATAATGACGATCAAAAATCAAATGTGTGGCACAGCAGAAGGCCAAGAGCTTGTCCCTCGAAACGGATCAAACGTTGTTCGAAAATATTTCGGATTTCAGGCAAGTGAAGTTAACCAACATAAGCAAAGCAGGGCTCTCAACTCATACCGTGAAACACATGCCTTTTTATCACGTTAACTTTTAGTCCTTGTTTGCTTCCTCCGATATAGCCTATAATAAGAGTTGAGCTAACGACGGGATCCGTGAATTATATTCATGTATTTTATGAGATACATGTGCAACCTACAATGCATATGCGTTTCAAGACACAGCCTACTCAAAACGAGTGAACAATAATGAAAATGTAGCCTACACGTCAGTGTTTCACATATCAACGAATGACTAAACCAGGGGCATCCAAACTGCGGCCCGCCACGCACTTTAATCCGGCCCGCCGAGCATTTATTAGTTTATCATAGATCCGGCCCGCCACACTTTAATCCGGCCTGCCAAGCATTTAATTAGGTTATCATAGGCCGCTCGCTATTTTTTTTTTCCAGCGACAGACGACATTGTGGTTAACTTTAGGCTACTGCAAACTGCTTTACACTCTTCCTAAAGAACGTTTACAATTGTCAATGTCACGTTGTTGTGACAATGAACGTTGTCAATGTCAAAACAGCTTGTTACATCGAGATACATAGCATCTCCATTGCAGCAGATCTAACTACCTTATGCTACTCCATTTAATTGGGAACGCATTTGAGCGTGCACAACAGGGAGAGAGCGCAATTGCAACAGTTCCCACTACTGACCATTTACAAACTGTGAGCGGACACAGCACTAGCCATAGGCTATTTGAGTGGAGCTGGCAAAGGGTCTTAAAGTGCAGTACACCATTTATAAATGAATTAAAAAACATCAAATTAACAGTATTTCTTAAGAAATTAATTTTCTACAACAAAATTACTTTGTTGTAATTACTGTGCCGTTAACGTTTCCCCAAATATTAACAAAGTAGCTCGCTCAAAAAATTTGTTTGGAAGTTGTTTGGAAGTCGCAGTCAATCTATATTTGCTGTAATTTTGGGGAGTAAATGTGAGGGGAAGAATTTGGGTGAGCCAGATAGCAAGTCCAATATGTTTAAGGGAAAAAATATTTTTGTCACTAAAATTAATTAATAATCGTGATCTCAATATTGATCAAAATAATCGTGATTATCCTTTTGGCCATAATCGTGCAGCCCTACAGCAATCCCAATCCAGTCCAGTCCAATCCAATCCAGTCCAGTCCAGTCCAATTCAATCCAATCCAATCCAATCAACAATCACATGAAGTAGGCTCATATCTCTGCAATCCCAATCCAGTCCAATCAAATCCAATCCTGTCCAATCCAATCTATAGTCACAGGATGTAGGCTCATATCTCAGCAATGCTTTTACGTATGGAAACCAAATTTTGTACATGGACTGAAGACCCATTCCCAATCCAATCAAGTCCGGTCCAGTCCCAATGCAATCCCAATCCCAACTACTGTTCACTGCTTGGCCCCCACATTGCTGCTTGAAGATATATTTAGCCTAGTTTTTGCTGTGTGTTGATCATCTCCAAACAAGCTGCGATTTTATCCCATGCTCATTTCTACAGGCTGTCTCTGATGTTAGGCTATGCCTTTCGCTCCTTAGCAGATAACTTTTGACGTAGCCTACGCATGCGTGTGAAATGGTTTCATGAGTTGTACATGATATAGGCTATGGCTGTTTTATAGCGCGTTGGCATATAACATTTTGCCATGTAACATTTTAAATGAGTTGTTACAAGTTGTTAGGCTGCACCAGACTAACCTGTTGTTGATTTTTGTTTTGTTTCTTTCTTCTTTGTTTGTTATTTGTCGGAGCACCAAGTTTTGTCCACTGTAAATAAATCTGCACCATAAATAACTCTCCACCCATTTTTACACAACCCCTGAACTTCATAATGTAACCAACTAATATACTAATACTAATAACAACACAGTATCCACAATTTAAGAATCTCCGAATGTTAAGTCACATTTCTCACAAAGTGGTCTAGAATTCTGTAGAAATGAACTTATTCCATTTGAATGTGACTATAGTTCACATTTACACAAAGACGTATTCCTATATTGTATTTTTAAGTTTGAGAATTTGGCATTGCAGTTGGGTAAGTCACATAGACCATTCCAGTGTTTGTCTATGATTGTGTGTGTGCGTGTGTGTGTAGGCTACCTGTGAGGATGCCAGTGGCATTTGGGAACATGAGACATTATTACATCTTACCTGCAATCATAGCAATGTGGCTGGAAAAATTAGTGGTTGCAGGAGAGTCAGTTGCGGAGTCTAAGGGAGGGTTGAGCTTCTCACAAATGGTGTTGGATGTTGGTGTGCATTTCTTCACCTCCTCCTCTTCTACCTTACACCTGCTCATAGATGGGAAAAGGAAGAAGTAGCTGGTAGCTGCTCTGAAATGTACACAACACCTCATTTGATCTTATATAATTTCTCAAATGATTGTACATGTGATTCAGAGAAATGCACACACAAACAATTGTGAGTATGCCACTCTTTCAGACGTGCCATTTATAAATCACAAATTGTGAAATATTGCACAGCTGAATGGTGGGGAATAGAGACATGACAGGTGGGGCGCGATGAACAGGAGGAAATTAGTTTCTTTGTGCCTATATTTAACTAGATGTACCGCATAGCGGTACAAAATATGACCGCCGCTCAGTCCTGTACATCTGTTCCGCGAAAATAAATCACACTTCAATTTGTCTCCATATTTTACTCCATCCCCCACTCTTGAAACTTTTGTGTATGCTTGTTTGGCATGCCTGAGTGTGTGTGTGCGGCTGCACAGAAAGTACCCTACTGGTGCTGAAAAGGTGAATAGATTGTAGAATAGCCAAAGAAGATGTAGAATTGTTATAAAACCTTTAAAATCTCTAAACAATCACAAGTAGGGCAGTTCATCACAGTTCATCCATTGCAACTGGATTGATGAAAGGTCACTTACACCTGTAGGCTACATTGTATTTGGGAAAAGCAAAAGGTATCAGCATAATGTTATTTATTTATTTATTTTTTTATGTATTTTTAAACAAAAACATCTCTGTCAGTTCCATGCCGTTTTCAACAGCTATCAAAAACAAAGGTCATTTTTGGATGGATGGATTTTTTGTGAATGTTTCTTCTTCTACATAAGATTTTAGTCATCTTTAGTTCATGTAATACTTTATTGTCAATGCACAAATTAAGTAACAGTAGTCTGAAACGTTATTGTTAATGCACAAATTAAGTAACAGTAGCCTAGTCTGAAACGAAATGCTGTTTTACATCTAACCAGTGGTGCAAATAACTGACATGTCCAAATGGGCCTTGATGAAATGCGTCGCTAGACTGTTCATACACATTTTAACGGGCCAAAGTTGAAGAGCTTTTGTCCGTTATTGTTAGTGCAAATATAGGCTGATTCATGTTCCCTTGCATTGTTTAACTGAGGTCCATGGCTAGTCTGGCTTTCATCAGACCAAGCTCAATCTTTTAAGAAATCAAAAAATAAATAGCGGGCAGATCAGGCTGGGTTCACCCAGCCTAGTCCATAGGCACCCGATATTGTTTAATTTTCCGATTGAGATATACACGCTCTGGCTATTCTAAATGCAAAAATGCATCAGGGAGTTATGACAAAACAGTAACTAACAAACTAGATCCTAATAGAAAGCTGTTAGCTTCCCTAAGCTACAGGTAGGATTATAAGGTAGGCCTATTGACAACATAAATTGTCAATAGGCTATGCTGGCGACACAAATAAAATCTCCTTTGGAAACCAATGGCTTACGCCTTACAGTATCAAGCGGACTTAAACTGTCATATCGTGGCGAAAAGTTGTAATAACATTCACGCAGCTCCATGAGTCAAGGAAAGCGCGAATGAAGTAGCCACTTCTAAATGGGACCCACTACACAGTAGCTTAAGGTGTTTTGCTAAAGCAGCCATAATGAAATGAAGGTGTCATTGTTTGGATACTTCACACACACGTGCTTTTTAATTTCACAGACTACAACTACCAAGCTGTAATCAAAGCACATCGATTCCCCTCTCACACCCTGCACGCACTTAAAACAAAATAAACAGGCGTCTCAGTCTCACGCATGTATAGGCAAAACTGTATCAGACCGGTGTAACGTTGGTAAATCTTCCATTGCACAGAATGATTTTGTAGCACGTGCAATAAATGACAGTCGAAAGATACAAACAGTGCTGCTATACATTTGCTTGGTATAACCGCATTTATAGTTTTCTACAAATGCAATAAATCAAATGCCTCCATCACTCAACCAACGCTAACGGTAACATTACCTAGGTCCTTATTGATATTACAAGATTAACGTACCTGCAGTAAAAACCAAGCATGTCCGATAAACAGCCGCAGATTTATTTCGGCTTCAAGAAGAAATGGGAATTACACTTCATGTGAACATCGTCCTATCCTTATTAGATGTTCGCTGCGGTAAATTACAGTCCTTGTATGAAGCGTCCATTGTTTTTTCCAACCCACTTTTAACTTCCAACAAAATTACGTCTCACTGCAACGATGCGCCATCTAGTGGACAAACGACTACTTCTCGCCAATACTGAAAATGCAGCCATGATGATGATGATGAATATTTATTTTGGCTTTCTTTTAATCCTACTGATTTTCATTTTTTACCGGGGGGGGGGGGGGGGGCAAATCACAAATGAGTGATTATGAGCCAGGTTGATGTGGGCCCTTGAGACCAACATACCATAAAAGTTTCACAGAGAACTGTGTCTGCCCTACCCTCCTTTCGGGGGGTCCAGTCCAGCGGGGGGGGCTGCAGATGAAAACGAAAAATGACGGTTCCATGCTATCCATGTGGGGGTACATGCCCACCAAGTTTTGTGTACCCCGGTCTTTCAGTGTCCCGGGAATCCTTGTTGGTGTACGTCACTAAATGTACACATAAATTATTTTATTGTAAGGCCCTCCATGAACGAAAGTACACAAAACTTGGCATGCATTCAGAGGGTGTCATAATGATCCTACACTTTTAATTTCGTGCAGTTTTGACCTTGTCAGCCAGAGATATTGAGATGAAAACACCTAATTTTTTGCTTTTTAATTTTTAACTAGGTGGCGCTATACATGAAATAAGTGGTAATGGGATGGGTTGACATGCCCTCTTAAGACCAACATACAAAAAAAAGGTGGACCTCCTAGGCCCTACGGTTCTCGAGATATTCACAGAAAACTGTCTCCGGCCACCTACAGGCCAGTTGGTGTATAGTAACATAAATTAATTTATTGTGTGGCCCCCCATGAACGGAATTCCACAAAACTTGGCGTGCATACAGAGGGTGTCATAATGATCCTACACTTCCAATTTCGTGCAGTTTTGACTATGTTAGGTCACAGATACCTTCAATTACACCACCTCATTTTTACTTTTTTGTGTTTAACTAGGTGGCGCTATACATGAAATGAGTGGTTATAGAATGGGTTGACATGGCCCCTTGAGATCAACATACAAAAAAAAAATGGTCCTCCTAAACCCTACGGTTTTCAAGATATTCACAGAAAACTGTGTCTGCCCTACCCTCCTTTCGGGGGGTCCAGTCCAGCGGGGGGGCTACAGATCAAAACGAAAAACGATGGTTCCATGCTATCCATGTGGGGTTACATGCCCACCAAGTTTCGTGTACCCCGGTCTTTCAGTGTCCCGGGAATCATTGACGGAAATTTGGGCATGCGAAAAAGAAAAAAAAAAAAAAAAATCTGACTAAACCTATATGACCGCCGCTTCGCTGCGCGGCGGTCATAATAACAGCTTTCTTTTTTGACAAGGAAGACACTTACATTAATAACAAACATAGTGGAGAGTGCATGTTGATTTGGTCATTTAATTGACAACTTTATACCAGACAGTTGTAAGTAAAAAAGTAAGCCTAACTATTTGATCATGTGTGTTTGGATCATAAGCATATGACCTGTATAAACTTTTGTTTATTCATGGCTTCATAAAATACCACCATCCCATGTAGCTGTTAAGAGTATGCAACCATTGGCCCAAGCAGTGTGAAATAACTCAAAAATAATAAAAGTAGAATTGCATAGGCCTAAGTGTAAAAGCTGAGACTTCCCACATAGCAAGAAGATGGTCTCTGGCATTCTGCACATTCTCAAATTTGGCAATTTTGATCAAAACATATTTTAAAATATTATGATGGTCGTCAGTGGGTCAAAAGTGGTGGTCTTATAACTGGAAGCCTGATTTCACTATGTGGGTTTTTGCTCACAATTTGGTCCCCCTCACTTTGAAAATATCTCCTACGCCGCTGGTTTTCTGAGTATCAAAACTGCAGTTTTGGAGGAAATATTTGCTAGAAATATGTGTCTTATACAGGAAATACAGTATTTTGGACACAACAAAACTACATTGTAGGCCAACTGCATAGTAGGCTACTGTACTTTACTACAGAAATGCAGTAATTTAGACATGAAAATACTAAAGTACTGCACTGTATTGTAGTATAACTGCACTGTAAAAACTGCAGTTATTCTTTGTAAGGGAGGTTATTTTGTAGTAATGGTAATGCTGCAGATGCTCAAATCTACATAAAACAGATATATTAATTTACTTTGAAATGACTAGGGCTAGTTTACAGCATGACATTTGTTGTGCATTTGAATAAATTGCACTTAATAACACAAAATATTTTTTCATGGTATATGTTTATACTTCTCATCCAACCACAATCAAATTCACACTATCTGGATGGCGAAATTTACCTGATAAGTTTATTTATTTATTTTTTTGAACGATGACAAGCCGGAATGAAAACAAGCCAAAATGAAATAGGAGTAACAAGGCTATTTTTAAAATGTAAGTAGAAAGTATGGATAATTGCGTTTAACTCATTGAGTGCCAAAAACGTAATATTAGGTTTTTCCTTCCCATGCGCTGAGTGCCAAAAACGTAATATTACGTTTTTAGTTTTTTTTTTTTTTATTACGAAACTAGACACTCTAACACACCTTATATGTGATTTTGGGAACTCTGTGATGAATGGAAATGAAATATATGACGATCGAAAACTCATGAAAACGCACATCTCGACATTTTATCTGGACATTTTATAATAACTCAGTTGCCGCTTTGGGTCGAATCAGTGATGCATGCACGTCATCTCAAAACCAGGCCATTTTCGTGGGTCTATCACTAGGTGGCAGTCTCGCTGATCACTTCCTGGAAAGTTTACAGGCAACACATATATATTTCATGAAAGACGTTATATCTCCATTTCCAGAAAAAAACAGTGATTTTGATGAAAACTAGCCACTGTTTAGGGCTTTCTCAGGAACAGAGGCGTGTAGAAATACACGGTTTGCACCCACTGAGAGCTTAAAGTCTCACCTTTTAAACGAGCCATTGTATGTGTTCATAGCTATAACACAGAATATGCTGTGGCTGTACAAAAATCATCAACAATGGTCTAGATTGCTGGCACTCTAGGACAAAGCTTCCGAAAACAGCTTGGCATTCAATGAGTTAAAATGTAAGGAGTAGAAGTAAAAAGTCGGCTGAAAAATAATTACTCCAGTAAAGTATAGATAGATAGATTTCTACTTAAGTAAGGTAACAACGTATTTGTACTTCTTTACTTGACACCTCTGATGATAGGTAGATAAATAGACAGATAGATCCCAAACTTGAAATGAAATGTTTGCAGTTTCTGTTTATATTTTGTTGTAGGCCTATGTATTGTACAACCCCAAAACAGAAAAAGTTGGGACATTCTGTAAAATATGAATAAAACTATAATGTAATAATCTGCAAATCTCTTAAACTCATATTTAGTTGCAAAAAGGACACAGACAACATATCAAATGTTGAAAATGACAAATTTGACTATTTCATGGAAATTATATGTTAATTTCGAATTTCATACCAGCAACATGTTTCAAGAAAAGTTAGGACGGGGTAACAAAATGCTGGAAAAGTTGTGTAATGATAAAGAAAACAAAAGGAAGAATGTTTCACAACTAATTAGGGTAAGTGGCAACACTTATATGAAAAAGTATGAAAAAGAGCATCCCAGAGAGGCAGGGTCTCTTAGAAGTAAAGATGTAGGGCAGTGGTTCTCAACCTTTTTTGAGCAAACGCCCCCCTGACCTTACTTTGATCCTCTGCCCCCCCCCCCCACACACACACACACACAACTTAAAAAAAAAAAAAAAAAAAAAACCTACACCCCTGGGTAGGCTATAGGCCACTCACACTCATGCTATATTGCTTAAATAAAAAAACAAGCCCATTTCTGTGCTGTTTTGGTTTCTTCTGGTATTGTAAGAAAATGTCCCTATGCCTATTTTATTATTAAGCAGATTTAGGCCACTGTTAGAAGCAATAGGAGACTGGTTGGGTAAAAAACAAAAAAAAAAAAAAAAAAAAAAAACACTACCACATCAGCATTGGTTGTAATGATTTTTTTTTTTTTAAATCAATAGGGAACAATAAATGTAGGCAACAAGACATGTCAATTTTATCATGGACAAAAATCATGTGCACATCACGTGAACAACATATGCACATCGCAACAATCCAACCAATCAAAAAACAGATTCCGTGCGTGAGGCCGGTTTAGGCCTATATATATTTCGTATTTAATTAGTAACGGTCTTTCGTGCAGACTACGCTCAGAGCAGCTGCAGAACAAAAGCAAACGGAAAACGGGCTATGAAACAAAGTTAATGAGAGCCCTGTGGTTGATGGCTCGCTGCCAGCGTCTTGACGTCTGGACATTGAGAGGTCAATTTCAATCTGAGAGCACCAGAGCTAATCAAGTTTAGGCGGTTGCGATATTTTGACTGCATGTGCAGTGCTTGGCTGAATCCCTGCTCGACAAGATAGGACGTGGGGAAAGCGAGGAGGAGAAGGTGAACTCTCTCCCACAACTGAGGGAACCGCTGTCCATGGGTTATCCACAACGCTCGCCAACCAGAGGTACGGAACGTGGCCATCGCCTCAGCATCATTTTGAAGGTCAATAAGGCTCTCTTGGATAGCCTCCTCACTGCTGGCAACATCTTGTTGGAGCGGCTCCATCACCCAATCGGGGACGGCTAACTGGTCCAGATCTCTGAAACGGACCTCCATATCTGCCTTGACTGCCTTCAAGTGGTCCGTGTAAACCAGCAGATGGCCATCAGTCAGTTCATCCAGCACCTGAATATAAGTAGTAAGTAGGCTACAGTAAGTTATTTTATTGATAGATAGATAGAAACTTTATTGATCCCCCTGGGGAAATTCAAGGAAATTGTATGTGAGGTAATTGGTGTGTAGTCAAAAGAATGATGACAATGGTAGCCTAATAATTAATTATTAGCCTACCTTGGTCAACTGTGGAAAGTTGTGAAACTGACGCCTGCTCAAATTTTGTCCATACAGCTCCAGCTTTGTGAGAAGACTGCGTATGGCGGCCCTCGAATGGATGAGAGTCACACCATTCCCCTGGAGCTTCAGCGACACCTCGTTCATCTTCCCAAAGAAGTCCGAAAGATAGAACACAACGTGGCGGCAGGACCATATCTGAGCTTTAAACGTAGCATCGGCCTTTCCCAAGAATTCGAGGACCGAGGGGAACAGCTCACACAACCTGCCCAAGCAGTTCCCCTTGGAGAGCCAGCGCACCTCTGTGTGGAAAAGCAGGCGCTGATAGGATTCGTCATTTTCCCCACATAGCTGCCTGAAGAGCCGGTCATTCAAAGCATGGGAATTTTGTTTATTGATTTGACCGCTACATTAAGGGACTGATGAAGTGAGTCGGATATGTTTTTTGCTACTAGGTTGTGACGGTGCAGTACACAGTGCACGGTCAGCACGTGAGGGACCTGGTGCTTTAGGAGCGTTGCAAAGCCACGGTATCTGCCGACCATAGCTGGCGCTCCGTCTGTGGCACAGGCGATGATGTTCTCCATTGGGATGGCTCTCTCCTGCAGGAACTCAGTCAGGGCGGCGAATATGGTCTGCCCTCGAGTGTCGGTGGCGAGATACTGCCCAAACAAGAAGTCCTCCTTCAGATCCCCCCCAGACAAATAACGCACATAGCCCATTAAGAGGGCATTGTTGTCGGCAGTTGTTGTCTCGTCAAGCTGGATACTGAAGGGACACACACGTAAGGTGGCACATAGCTGCTGCTCAGTGTCGAGTGACATCTCCCGTATGCGCCGGGCAACAGTATCATTGCTGAGCGGGATGGCCTTGATGACTGGCGTAGCGTCCCGCTCCATGACAGTGGAGATGGCCTCTTTTATTGCCGGAAGACTCACCCACAGTGAACGGTAAGCCAGACTTGGCAATTAATAAAGCAATATTATAAGACGCCACCAACCCGCTCTCACTTTGATTGGCATTCCGGGCAAACAGGGTGTTGATGGTAGGACGCCTTGAATGCTGATCCCTCAAAGACTTGAAGTAGGCCGGATCTTTGGATGCTTTGTCGGGATGTTTTTTAATTAAATGTTCCTGTAACCGCGAGGGTTTCATGGCCTCATTCGAGAAAACGTGATCGCAGAGCAGGCACATAGGTAAAGTAGTGTTCATCGGTGAAGGAATAAATCCATAATTGATGTAATTTGCATTGTACTTTCGGCACTTTTTCTTGCTATCCGCCATGTTTGTTTGTGTTGTTTTATTAAAGATGAAGACGTCACAGTGAATTGTGTACATTTTTATTGGTTATTGAACTGTTAAGCCGCAAACTTGGGTTATGTTTATCAACGTTACTATAGAGATGACGATGGCTGGGGCTGGGGGACGTGAGTCCGGGCGTGTGCAGCATAGACATGGTGTCTATGTCTATTATGGTGTGCAGGCCCGAACTGCACTGTATGACCACTGAGCATAGATAAACAGTAAAATATAGCTGGGACGGTAGAGGGGTTAGAAACCCATGAATGAAAAAAAAAAATGTTGCACCAAAAATATGTGAAAACCATGAAAGTTTAAAATGTAAAATTTTTTTTAAAAAAAAACCTCACGTTCCCAGCGCCCCCCTAGGTTGTACGAACCGCCCCCGTTGAGAAACCCTAATGTAGGGGTATTCATCACACACATGCACAAATGATGAAACAATGTAATTTTAATGCTTCTTAACATGACATTGTGACGTATTTGGGGAGTTAATAATCTACAAGACATAATATTATTAAAACATTCAGAGAATCCAGAGAAATCTTGCAAACAGGGGAAAGAGCTGACAAACAAATTGGATGTCCGTGGTCTTTTGGACCTCAGATGTATGGGCTTAGGAAAACCTCGGTCTTTGTGCACAGTTTGATACTCAAGTCAAAATGACATGATACAGAAAATACCACCCTCTTATCTGGGCCTGAGCTTGTTTAAAATGGACTGAGGTAACGTGGAAAAGGGTCCTGTGGTTAGACCAATCAAAGTTTGCCATTCTTTTAAGAAATCATGGATTCCTCTGGGCTAAAGAGAAGAGGGCCTATCCAAGTATCCAACCTATCCAACTTGTTTTAGTGCTCAGTTCGAAACCCAACATATATGACGGTGTGGAGGAGCGTTAATGCCTACAGCATGAGCATCTTGCACATTTGGCAAAGCACAATCAATTCTGAATGATGTATAAAGGTTTTGAGCAGCATATACTGCCATCCAGGCAACGTCTTTTTCAGGGACGACCTTGAATATTTCAGGAAAACAATGGCAAAAGGAATTCTGCACATATTTAAATAGTATTTCTCCATAGAGGAAGTGTCCAGGTGCTAAGAGGGCCTGTCTGCAGTCCAGAATTATCAAATTAGGTGCATAATGGAATGAAAAACATGCTAAGAATACCCCATACTGTTCAGCAACTGTAATCCTATATCGGGGAGTAATGTGACAACATTTCCTTCCAAAACTGTAGCAAATGGTCTCCTCAGTTCATAAACATTTACAGAATTTTGTTAAATGAAGAGGTGAAGCTGCACAGTGGTAAACACGCTCCTGTCCCAACTTTTTTTGAAACATGTTGCTGGCATCAAATTCAAAATTAACAAATATTTTCCATGAAATAGTCCAAATTTTAATTTTCAACATTTTATATGTTGTCTATGTCCTTTTTGCTGCTAAATATGGATTTACGATACTTGTATATTATCACATTCTGTTTTTATTTGCATTTTACACAATGTCCCAACTGTTTCTGTTTTGGGGTTGTACTTTATATGTGTTCTCCATGCCAACAATGTTAATAAAATTATCAAATGCATTCAGTGGCACTCATAATTTCTCTTATTTTCACCGGAAAAAATTAGTGGAAATTCTGATTGGCTGGAAACTTTAGAAAGTTACCAGCCATTGGCTGGTGATCAAAAAAGTTAATTTAGAATCCTGGTCATCAGCATAATGTTACTCTATCAAAGCCCCATTCTGTGTTTTCATAGTATACAATAGGCTCCTCAATCAAACTGTTTAATTGATCAATGGTCACCTTATTACATTGGAAAATGCACTAAAGGAAAACTTTACATTTGGACCTGAAAGTAATAGAGGGGCCCAGATAGCAAAATCATATGGTCATGGATTTGAGATTGAGAATTTCATTCAAATGTACGCTCTAAATATACAGGATACACAGGGTATAGAAAAGCTCACCTAGTGCATTTTTTGCACACCTCACAGGCTTGGTCTGGCACACAGAAGAAGCCGGTCTTGCACTGACACTGTGTGTCCCTCCTACTGGAGCATGGCTCAGTCACGGTTTGATCTGTGTGCATGAAAGAAAGAGAAAAGGGAGGGAGAATGAAAGAGAGGGAGAAAGAGAAGACGAACAGAAGGACAAAATCAGGGCCAAAGCAAAGCCAGATACTTTCCTTCAACAAGGGTTGAGTGACTCAGGAGACTCATGGCTTGTGGGATTTTAGACAATGTGGGAAATCTAACCCCCTCTCTGTGGAATTAAGGTCTCCAAATTCACAGGGACAAGACACACCCTCCACTCACTGTCCTGCAACCCCCCCCAAACACTGAGAGAGAGAGATAAAGAAAGAGGCGCATGAAACAAAAAAGAACACAAGACCCCACAAGACCACACCCTGGCAATAGAACAAGAGCAGATCCAATTCCCACAGGTCAGACATCTAGGACAGGAAATTCTAAACTTTGGTGTATTCAGGCTTTCAACATCTCTGAAACAAAATTTTACAGATGCCTACAGATTATGACAGTGTACAATACAGTATTTATAATCAGACCATTGGGCTGAGATGATGTGTGTTTGGGAGAATCTGCTTCATACTATAACAGCCAGTTATATAAAATTAATATAATTTGTTGATGGCAATAGTCTGTCTTCATTTCAGTTGATTTAATGGTAAATGAAAATATCCAATACTAAAAATGTATTTATTTAGCTGACGCTTTTATCCAAAGTAACTTACAAATGGACTGACATTCAAGCTGTAGTGCAGAAGACATTTTACCTTAATAGCAAATGGAGACAAATGCAGGTTCTTTTTTATATTTTGAGTAGGGGTGTGCATACTAAAAATTAAACATATCTAAACAACCTACAGTGTTAACCAACAGTTCTTTGGTTATTTGCGCAACCAACACTACTATTTTGAGGGTGCATTATCAAGAACATAAGGTGGATAACTATGTGTCCCTAGCAATGAGGTGGTCTTAATTTGACTGTGAATTTGCTGGTCTCCCTATTATTTATCTGCATTGTGTAAGCTACACCAAAATCCTTTTAGGCAAGTCCCTCCACTCGGCGACCATATCTATTGTTATGTCCTGGGGTTGTTAAGAAGACATCGTTTTTTCCCAGTAAACTGTTACCTACCATTGCTCCATTGAGATTGAATGGGATTTAGCTAACTAGTGGTGGTTTTGCTAACAAAGTCATTGCTAGTTGTCTGTTGCCCTCATTTGTTGCTCTGTGTCTCACCTGATTGCCCATTGCTGATAACATTGCCCAAAAAAATGTCCCGTTGTATCATTAGCTTTACAGTTAGCAATCACATTTTAATTAGAGGGGGACAAAGAATCAAGCTTGAGTATGGATGAAATATCTCATAGCCTACCTAGTGAGAGGCCTGACCCTGGTGAGTGGTACAGAGCTCGTCAGATGTTTTGACGCAATAGGATAATTAAATGGTGGTTCCCACAGTGATCACATGATTGCATGAAGACTCATGGGTAGCCTATGTGTTATTTGAAAAATGAATAGAAAGCATATTTTCTACCTTTTGTTTATGTAGGCTATCAACATTTTTTTCATTTTTGGAAGAGGAAAAAAAATGCTTCAGATTAATTTGCCGGACCCCCTGCAGTCCCTTAGTGCAGTGTTTTTCAACCACTGTGCCGGGGCACACTAGTGTGCCGGGAGAGATCATCAGGTGTGCCGCAGAAAATTACCCAAATGTCACTCACTGGTCAAAAAAAGCAACTGTTGCATCAAAGAATTTATAACCACATGCTCTCATTGATTGTATGATTGCACTATTTGTGGTATGCAGGCATTGTACAACGGGGGCCCCATATCCAGTACAGAATCATCACATATCCAGTTCATAACAACAATAAACAGAGGGCGCTTGTTTTATTGAGCAGGTCTTGCATAGAAGCCGGCCATATCTGTGTATTATTTGAAATTTTAGGCTATGGTATGTTTATTTTTGCTAAGTCACATGGTTAGCATAGATAGCATGCTAGTTAGCATAGTTAGCATAACTACTAAAAATGATTAGCTAGGTTAGCTAAGTCACATGGTTAACATAGTTAACATTGTTAGCATGCTAGTTAGCATAACTACTAAAAATGATTAGCTAGGTTAGCTAAGTCACATGGTTAGCATAGTTAACATGTTAACATTGCTAACATAGTTAGCATGTTTAGCAAAACTGCTAGAAAACATTAGCTAGTAGTATGGTTAGCATGTTAGCATTGCTAGCACTACTATAAAACATTAGCTAAGTAGCATTGTTAGCATAGTTAAATATCTTAGCATAACTGCTAGCAAACATTAGAGCCATTCCAACTTTCAGTTATCGTCAAATATCTACCTATACACAGCCATTAAACTATTTGAATATCAACATTCATTATGCCAACATTAACCCTTTGCAGACCGCACGTTCTAATTTCGGTACCCCAGTACCGATGACGTTCAGTCTAATAACTCCGCCATACCCCAACCAATTTTATCAATGAAAACTTCCTCAAAAACGTCACATCATAGGCTTTCTGGCGATATGATTAGTTAAGGGATTTGTGACGCGAATTACTTTTACTACGTGAAGGAAAAATCAAGAGTTGACGTCTCCCTCCACTAGAGGAAAAACAGCAGGAAGCACTATGCATCGTTGATCTTCACGTCGTCCAAAGGAGAAACTACTGGATCATCTGAGGTAAAAACAAGTCTTTTTATGTTATTACTACTTGTTATCCATGTTATTACTTCAAAATCGTTTTTAAAAGTTATTTTTCCTGGTAATTACACCTTGTATGCATGGCCGTAACATAATGCGTGTGTGTGTTCACTTCAGCTGATATGACAGCTTGTGTTTTAGCACACCGTAATCTTTAGTAAACTCATTATTTTCAGTCATTTTTGGGGGTTACTCTATGTCAACCAAGATTACAGACCTACTAGGACTGAAACTTTAACGATTTGTTCTATTTTGAACGATTGCTTGCTTGTCATCTGATGATACAGAAAACTAGCTAAGTAAGGTAACGTTAGCATCAGGAGAGGCTGCAACATGTCCTTGACGCGTAGTCGCGATAAAGTTCACTCCCCTGCTTCATGACTGGCAACTTTATGTCAAGTACACCTAATCGGTATTGTATTGTCAAATAAACCTTTCATTCCTTCGTAATATGTGTAGCACAATTTACAGTTGTTTGTAGCCAAGTTGCTTAGCTTACTTAGATAGAAACATCTGACATGAATGACAACGTTAATGTTATGTTAGTGTTACGTGAGTGTGTTGATCACCGATGGTGTAATGTAAGGATTTTATTCATTGACTGCTGTTTTCATCAATACATGACTGAAGATTTGTTAGAAATGTGTCTTAATATTGTTTAACTTTTAGGCTGTAAGGTTTGCTGCTACGATTATGAGGTTTTTGGTTGGCTAACTATGATGGGAGCTCATACACCCAAGCCTACTCGTCGACATATCATTTTCTAAGGGGGTGTTTTGTCTTTACGCAACTGCAGTAGCCTATGTACGGTGTGTAAGTGTATGCATACGCTGTTTAGATGTTTTCTGTCATATCTCCTGACTCATGTTCATGAATCAATGTTCGCTTGTAAGCTGGTATGCTATGTATAGTTTAGCCAAGGCAATAACACTTATAGTGAGCTCTGAGACTAATGTTACCTCTCCAAGCAATATTGGAGTCCTATAGTGACAAAAATACTTTTAGTGAAAAGAGTCATGGTTGGTGGTGATTAAGATTATGTGGAAGTAATGTAAAATAAAACTAAACAACCTATTCACTATCAGACCTGTGGTTTTTTGTTATTTTAGATGGAGGGAGAGAAGTACGTGCAACTGAGGTGAAAGTAGCCGACTGCTGATGGCAAACATGACCCCAAGGACCACGATGGCATGGACGGGTAGTTTCTGGATGAAGAGGAAGACAATGATGTGCTAGAGGAGGAGAGTAATCTCCCATCATCCTCAGATGGGTAAGCATGTTTGTGTGTGTGTGTGTGTGTGTTCGCCCAACTGGGCGTATGCACATTTCTGGTTGTGATAAGAGTGTTGCTTATAACAATAATGACAGGGATTATAGTGATAATAGTTTGCTTAGATTTGTAATTCAATTTCTAATTTTCTTATCTGACAATTTCTTTATTTTGAGCTTGGTCAAGTCCCATGTCAGGTAGAAAGCATACACTTTGCCTATCCTTCTAACACAGACAGGGACACCAACTCCAGTAGCATTTACACCTCATCGTCTGCTAGGCTTAGATGGACACACACACACACACACACACGCCACAGCTGTGACAACACACACACCACAGATCTGGTGTGAATGCGGCGTTAGTGTATCACCTTATGTGTAGGGCAAATGATATCGATAATTATATATTGTATCGAAATATATGCTGTATGGTTGTTAAATGTATTGAATTTCTTCTAATGTTTTAATTGTTCATATGTGTGAATGTGAATTGATGCTTTGTTATGCTATAATATGAATTGATGCTTTGTTCATCATGTTAAAGTATTTTGTTGATCTTTGTTATACTGTTGTCTTGTCATTCTTGTAGTTCTAATAGTTACTGCTTGTTTGTAAACATATGTTTATGTTATTTACCTGAAGTTGTTGTTCCTGATTGTTTAATGAAATTGTTAAAGACTTATCTAAATAAAATTATTTATTTCCTCTTTCGTAAACCTAACACATGTGCCAGTGTCTCTTATTCTTGTTTTCATAGTAGAATGAAGCACACGGAGAAGCAGTTACCACCTGCCTAGTCTTTATTTCAGCCTTTATCTTTCCTCCCCACAATTGATTTTGCCTCCTCAGAGTACAGTAAGACATCCTATTTTAGCTATGCATCTTGTTTTTATGGTAAAACATCTTATATTTGTTACATGACCATTATATCTGTGTATTTTTGGTCAGATGTCAAACCAGGAAAGGAAAACATCCTACTCTTTAAAAATTCTACTTGTTACTGCGACTTGCAGTTATGAGTAAATTAATCATAACTTCTGAACCAAAGGTGATAAATTGATTCTGTTTTTTTCACTGAGGAGAACACAACACTGTCTATCTTTCGCACACTATATCTACAATAGACATTAGGTGAAAAGTAAGATTCATCTTGACAAATTGATATTTTCGTGTTTTTTGATGTTGAATTTTGAAGGTATTGTTTAAAAACAATGTGTGTTACCCTCAAACTTATTAACTATGATATGTACCATTTTAAAGGGCTAGTTCTCCTGATTACAATGGTGGGTATATCTTATCTCTGTCATGTAGCATGGCCACACAATAAGCCTTTTTGTCTCACAAGGGCATCAAGTATGAAAAAACGGAATGTTTCGTGCCGTCTGCAAAGGTCTAATAAATTTATCATAACTTTTGAACAAAAGGTGATACATTGATTCTGTTTTTATCACTGAGTAGAGGACACAATTGTGAATCTCCCATACACTCTAAGTTTTTCTCTATCTACAACAGAAATTGGGGGAAAAATGAGATTAATCTTGACAAATTGATAGTTTTGTGTTTTTTGGGGTTGAATTTTGAAGATATTTTTAAAATAATATGTGTGTTCTCCTCAGAATTATTAATTATATTTTATACTATTTGAAAGGGCTATTTCTCCTGATTATAATGGTGGGTAAATGATATCTCTGTCATGTACCATAACCACACAATAAGCCTTTTTGTGCCATAAGGCCATCAAGTATGAAAAAATGGAATGTTCGGCGCGGTCTGCAAAGGGTTAAACACCACATATGCATCAGTAATAATGAGGTTTGGATTATTTTCTGGGCTCTTATGAGTGGTTTAACAAAAAAAAAACAATAGGCGGAATTTCTTTTTTCAAATCAGAGGTCAACTTTGAAGGCCTGTACAGCCACAAAGCTACAATATTCAACTTGCTATCATACCATTTTATACTCCAGAGATATGTAGCTTTCAGAAAAATATAGTGAGAATTTGCCCCCCCAAGTGGGAGTGACACACCCCTTTTTGGGCCTGTGGCTCATGGACTATCTGTGGAGCTTACAGATAACGTTAAATTACTATAGGTTCTGTATGCTATTTAAAGCCGACCTAACGATGAGTCCCTTCATGACGGTGTGTTGCAATGCATTCTGGGTGCTGTGCTGTGATTCGACGGCTCGTCACCTGACCCACCAAACAACGATGCTTGAAATAAACGTAGAGTAAAAATAAATCGCTACCAAGGCTCCGAATAGCAACACACTTACACCGTAGCATAATGAGGGTATCTACATGTAAACCGAAGCATTGACAACTGTGTAAGTCTACAGGCAGTTTATTAAAAAGAAAAACAGTACCGTTCACGTCTCGTTCACATATACAGACGGGCGCCATCTTGGGAAAACAGAACTCTCTGGGATGTGAAGACATCGAAGAACGAACCCTTTTAGTTTGATGGACGTCCTTATCAGTCTATGGTCTAACTTATGAACGTGTCGGGTCAACGTCAACGATAAGTAAGTTAGGCTAACGTAAACGTTAGCTATTTGCTGTTGTCATATGCTTTACGTGATGGCCATTCATCACACTGTTTGGATGTTACTTACTTGGCAGTCTGAATCAGAATTACCTTAGCTCTCAGTAAGTTACAGTTTATTATAGTCATGTGATTTACATAAAGCAGTAAACAACAGTAATGTTAAACGTGTCAACAAGTTAGATTCTACCCCACAAGCCACAATAGGGAACGTTCAAGTAAGCGTTACCACATATACAAACCTATTAATGTTAGTTAACATGCTAAGCATTGAAAATGAATGTGTTAGCAATAGCCACTGCTTTTTTTGACCTGACAACTAAGCCCTGGAAATGCGTTAAAAACGCAATCAGCCAAATTGACTCACTTCTTAAGACCCTTGGTATGGTGTTACAACGATGTGGAGTCGAAATGTAAATTGTTAGTATAGTTTTAATGTGTAAACAGACCAACCGCGATTTTGCAATGAAGTGAATGGAGTCATTTTAGGTACTACTTTCACGAGGTCTGTAGTTTTGTCAAAATTTATCTTATCTTTGAACAGACTACATGGTTATCTTCCTTAGACTTCGTAGATGTAGTTACTACAATTTGGAGGCGAAATTCGAAGTGTAATGGTTTTAATGTGTAAACAGAACAGCCGCGATTTTGCGAGCTAGAAAAAAGGAAGTGAATGAATGAATAGTTACTGCTTTTCTGAGGGCTGGCGTTCTCATAAAATCGACGTAATCTTTGAAAAGACTACCTGGTTATCTTCCTTAGACTTCGTAGATGTAGTTACTACAATTTGGAGTCGAAATTCGAAGTGCAAATATGGTTTAAATGTGTAAACAAGACGCCTGATGTTTAATATGTTAATGAATGGGCACAGTATTATTGTGTACAGTAATGGGCTATCAGTAGTATCCTGAATTCTTACATTCAGGCATTCAAATGAAATGTAATTAAATAGCATATACTGTATATACTCTATCAGTGTATGATGCTTGCATGAGGGAAACATCCAAAAACAACGGCACCCATATAATTGCTGTTGTTTTGAGAAGTATTTCTCATGCAAGCATCATGCAACAATGCAAAAACAATGAAACTATTGTAGGCCTAATTATATTTTACATTAGTAAAGCAGTACTCTGATGTGCATGCTTTCACAAACTTTTGTGAACAATCTTAGCACTTTAAACATTGACTGTTTTGAAGTGCATGTATAGCAATATAGTATAAAAATAATAATAATTGTGATATCATTACAATTTGATGGGGGGTGGGAGGAGGGGGTGGGTTCATGTAAGTGGGCCCTATGACCCCAAAGTATGCCTTGACTGGGCCTCAGGTCAAAGAAGTTTGAGAAAGGCTGATGTAGACGACAAAGCAGCAAGGAGGCGTCATGTGATCATTTAAACAAGTTTTATGACAAGGTCGATGAGGGTGGGAAAAATCGTACATTTCTGTGCAAACTAGTCACATTCAGTCACATTGTCTTTTAAGAAAATGCAGTCCATTTTTCGGTTCCAGCAGCCAACAACCTCAGAACTGACCCTTCAGGCCTCTCAGGAGGTGCTGGCCTTCTAACCTAGCGACCACCATAGCAACCAGCATGATTGCCCTAGCAACCAGCATAGCAACCACGTTATTTATGCGTTTTAGCTTATTGGATGTTGCGTTAATGCAGATAACTTTTGATCCGTGTGCCCGATTTTCATAAATGAGGTACCGTCGGAATCCTTGGATGATCAAATGCCCTTTGCCCCTGATCAAACCCACTCTTGCAGTTCCTCGGAACCGCAATTCTAGTTTACAACTAACATTCCATTTAATTAAACTGCTTTATAGGCTATGCCGAAATAGTTTTCAACATTTTGAATATTAGTGTCGGGTGAATTGAAATGTTCTCAAAGTAGCCTTATGGCTGAAAGCTGCTTGGGACACACACCCCCCCCCCCGTCAAGCAATATAACCATACAAACGCGCTTCCTGCACTCATCGTTTCAAAAGGAGTAATTTTGGCTGTCAGAACTGAAGAGCTGTGGACGGCACGGCACGGTATGCCCAATGAAAATAAATTAACGTAACGCAACACAACACAACACAGACCCGGCTTCTCTCGCGTCAGTCACTGACATGAACGAAACACAGAACCCGCTTCTCTCACGGCAGTCACTGACAGTAACCTAGAATAAATGCATGGGGAAAAACACTTCCCCATGACAAAGACATCGTAAAACACTGAAAGTTAATATTTTGTCACTAGCAACATTCATCTGTCCTTTGTCAAATGTATTATGTTCCAAGTACCCTATGCGTAATTCTGCTTCATAAAGTTGAACAAATACATTTGCTTATTTCACAGAAAAATATAAATAGCCAGTCTACAGTGCAGAGTTGGTAAGTTATGGTAGGCCAACTTGCAGTGAACATACAAACAGGGGAAATTATTTCTCTTGCAGCTGAGTAGCCTCAGGTGCGCACGTAGACATAAGGCCGAACATGCAAGCGCCAATGAATCGTGCTCTCACGACAATCGCGCCGTTAAACTTAAATAGGTTAACATCACTCTAAATTCGCCTTCAAGCAAGGAAAACGATGATTTGAAGACATCTGTTTCGTTGGAAGGGCAAGGGGTAGCAACAGGGCAACACAGAGACAGGCCCGATGGCAGGGCTGTTATGAGAGTATTAAAATATGGGATATTCTACGGGAAAACATTAAAACGGCAAGACAGCGGGGAAAGTTAAAATACGTGACCATCAAAAATCGTTTATCGCCTGTAACTCCGTGGTAACAGGAAGGCATTTGGCTGAGCAAAGGAAGTTAATACTCTATATTTTGTCCAAATGATGTCTGTCTATCATCGTTGCACTCGGAGAAAACCGGAATGTTTAATTTGTCCTGTGTTTCTTCTACCACTGCAAACGGGATTCACTCGCAGTTAACCAAAATATTTCTTTATTAGGGCAGGGCAGGCATATTTCTGGCTATTAAATTATTTCTAAACCAGTCTGCAGTAAAGTCTGTGTAGCGTTTTGCAGGTTCCATTTCTTTTTACGAGACACCCTGCTCACAAGAGACATCTGCCGGTTGTTTGGGTTGTTGCAGTGTCACTGGAAAAATACAAATTAAAGTCGCGCGGACCGCGAGGGAAGCTGGCCAAATCGAAGCAATGCCCACTGTATATTGACAGAATAGTAACATATTAAGACAATACATTAGAAAGGCTAATGTATACATACTATATATACTATATAGTATGTATATTTGATACATACTATATATATCAAAAAGCTTAGATCAAGACCAACTAGTTGCTTATTAAGGATTTAACAAGAATAAATCACCTAGAGTGAGAATAAGAAATTGTTGAATAAAGAACTAATAAATGTGTAATGCCACTTAATGCAGATCTCATGCAGATCATGTTGCCACTGCGCTTTTCACATGTTGACTGAGGTAAGCATCAGCAACAGCTATATAATAAGGCTACAGGATGAAAACAAGCTAGCGAGCCATATTTAACACTTTGAGTGTCAAAAACGCAATATTGCGGTTTTTTGTTCCCATGCGTTGAGTGCCAAAAACACAATATTGCGTTTTTAGCTTTTTTTTTTTAAATTACGAAAATAGACACTCTAACACACCTTATGTGCAATTTTGGGAACTCTATGATGAATAAAATTGAAATAGATGACCATCGAAAACTCATGAAAATGCACAATCTGGACATTTTATCTGGACATTTTATCATAACTCGGCTTTTGATTGTTGCCGCTTTGGGTTGAATCAGTGACGCATGCACATCAGGTCAAAACCAGGCCATTTTCGTGGCTTTATCACTAGGTAGCAGTCCCACTAGGTCTCGCTAGGTCACTTTCCGGAAACTTTATAGGCAACACTTCATATTTCATGAAACACGCTATATCCATTTATAGAAAGAAAACAGGGATTTTGATGAAAACTAGCCACTGTTTAGCTTGGGATTTCTCAGGAACAGAGCCATGTAGAAATAAACGGTTTGTACCATAGACTGTATATATAGAACTGGACAGTGTGGCTGCATTCTGCAGTGTTCTATGGAATTGAAGCCGCCGAGGCGACGCCATCTTGGAAAATTTGGAGCCAATTTGAAGTGCGGCTGCGCAGCAAAAGTTGAAGCATGTGCAGTGAAGAGGAGTCGCGGTCAGGCACGCCCACTCAGTTGCCACTCAGCGAGTTAAACACGCCCCTTGTCAAGTGAAACCCGCCCCCTTCTCCTTTCCAAAACGCAGGTCGACTTGGCGCCGAAGGCTAGCTGGCTGGATGAATTTTGTGGCTGTGAGTTAGCTAAACAGTACAAACAACAATCGGTTTGTTCTTGTCTGGTAAGTGTTGCGTATCAACTGAAACGTTTTTTTTTGTCTGTTGGTGTTCTTAAATACGTCTAAGAGAGCTTATTATGTTGATTATAGACTGTGACAATTTAGTATGGTGAATACTAATGAGCTAACAACAGAAATACGGACAGCAAATTACATGCTAAAGTTAGCAGCTACATTAACGTTACCGTTAACGGGAGGCTAAATTAGTCGTTGAAGTGAAGATTAGCACACAGCTCCCTTAACAGTCGATGCATGATATACTTGGTTTTATTAGTTGTTGCTGTTTTCAAATATCTCAATGTATGCCATCTCAACATGGAGTAACCATTGACTGTACATGGGGATTAATAACACTAGACAGTCAGTACAGTATATGATGTGATAAAACAACGGTATGATGTGATAAAGCAACGCAAGCTAACGTTAACGTAATGTGAAGCATGGACCTCATCAACCTCATGTTAATGTAACTACTAGCCAGTTTGCGAACGTTGCATTTTTTCTAACGTTAACGACAGACACCTCTGTTAGAGCTACTTCTGTGATGGTAGGTCGGTAGCATAGAATGTAAAAAATAGATCGGTAGGTCGGTAGTTGTAGACCACATAAGTGAAGGATCGAGAAATGAAACGCCTGCATTAAACACTACGCAAAGAACCAGTTACTTCCCAGGGATATCGGTGAACATTTGAGAAAGACCTCAGTTTGTCATCTAACGTCCATGATCAGTCATACTGATAACGTTATTTTTCAAGCTGATGCAAGTTAATAACACTCACACCGCATATTTAAATGTGTAGTTAACATTAGGTCGGCTGTGAAGTTTATTGCACACATATATTTAATTAATTGGTATTACTTGTGGTGTTGAGTGCCTGATTAGATGCTTTGTAATGTTGTAAAATTGTCTGACTAACTTTATTGTAACTTTCCTTTTTGCAGGTAAGATATGGGTGATGGCTGAATGTACTGGAGGTGGTCTCCATGGTCTACATCAGTCTGCAAGCAAGGGAATGCCTACGTGAAGTGGTTTGGCTGGGGTGGTCTGAGGTGGCATGTCCTCCCCCTTTCTCCAAGTCCCCTGACATCCATCACCCACCGTCACTGGATCAACCTGAAGCCCCTTATACATGGGACATGGCACAGCACCACTACGTTCTGAAAACACATGACTTTCAATAACTTTCGTGGCACCAAGAAAGGTCTGCCGCTGCTATGAACTTTCTGTTAATGTGACATCATTCATACTTGAGGCTGTACACATCCCTTTGTTACTATTTTCTTTATTGATGTCACCCAAACTTCAACTTTCTGCATGCCCCTGAACTTTACAAATTGTAAATTGCAATGCGCCATTTAACCAGTGGTGTAGTCTAGTTAGTTAGTTGTAGTGGTGGGTATACTGTGAGCAACCCCAAATGTTATTAAATACGTATCCTTGCCCATTTTAAATGGGTATACTGAGATGATGATGCTTTTTAAATGGGTTTACTGTGTAGTGCTGTGTAGACTATACCATACCACGGTCATTTAACTGCCTTGGTATTTAAGTCAGAGGCCATTGTATTTTAGTATTTTAACTGTAGCCTACACAAAGATGTAGACGTTACAAGAATATTAATATCAGAATAATTATTGGTTGATACCAAATCAATATTGAATGTTTTTTTTTTTATTTCTTTTGTGTGTGATATCATTCAGAATGCTGCAACATGACTGGTCTTCAGCCAAAGAGGACACATCGTAACTCCTCTCCTAGTTACTCTCCATTGGCTCCCTACAGTAGCCAGAATTAAATTTAAATCTCTCACTTTGGCCCATAGAACACTGACTGGATCTGTTCCTTGTTATTTTAATTCAATGATCAAGATATACCGGTACATCCCCAACCGCCCACTGCGGTCTTCTGATGAGCGTCTGTTGTGTCGACCAGTCTTAAACGCTAGGTCAAATTCAAGACTCTCTTCATCAGTTGTTCAATGTTGGAATGAGTTGTCCAGTGCTCTTCATTCTTGTGATAGTTTTTGGTCTTTTAAGCACTTCTTATACATTATGGTTTGTATGCAGTAGTACTGTTTTATTTTCATTATAGGTTGTTGATTAGTTTGACATTGTTTATTATTGATATTCTCCTTAATGTAGTCTTACCATGTTTTTGTTATTATATTATTGATTGAATGGACATTATTATTTAGTATTGCTTTCCCCCCTCATTTTCATTGTTTATTTCATTAGGCTATTGATTGATCCCCGCTTTAAGTATTATATTGTTTTGTATTTGTTAAGGGTAACCATAACCATCATCATCATAATGTGGTAGTTTCTTATGCACTTGAAACAAAGAATAAAAATGTTTCTTTAAACGTAGTACCACTTTAAACACATCACACACTGAACAGCTAATTAGCTTCCTGATTATGTGTAAAATGTTTACAGAGTATCCTGATGTAGTAGGTCCATGTTCTCATATTTTTACAGCTGACATGAAGGCTGCAGTATTACATTTTTGATTTATAATGGAGCACCCTCTCTGGTGAAAGACTAGCAAGCCTGTGATAGGCATACAATTACAGACATATTGAGAGAGCCTATCAATGAGTTGTCACAGTTTTCAATTTAGACATATTATTTTGAAATGATGTACGTCTACGGGAGGATTTACACATCACTGGCAAGACCTGATCAAATCATACCAATGCAAAATGCTTCTCCAGCAGTGCAATCGCAAGTAACAACGATGCCTTAACGCATTTTCAGATACCGCTGTTCTAAGCATACTAAGCAAATTGGCCATTTGTAACTTTGAATCCCTCCTCACGTTCAGCTATGGTCCAATAATGTGTTCACTAAAACGAGTGACGTTATTTGTCGGGCTGATTCATAAATAGGCATACCGAGGTTGTCGACCTAGCAGGCTAGGTGGCGTTTATTGCCATTCGCAAAACTAAGCAAGAGTTAACGTTAATGAAACTTAACATTGCCTTCTCCAGTGACAAAGTGTATTCAAATGAAGTTGCAACGATGATGGCGGCAATCACTGGTTATGTTAAACCATTTGAAACAAGTAGGACTGTAAATGATGGTGAATATGGCTAATGTCACTTGGGATCAATATCAGAGCCCTTTTACTTTACCTATCAACTGGCTAATGCTAGCATGATGTAGCATGCTATGAGCTAATATACTTAGCATCAACTTAGTTCTTTCTACGAAAGAACAGCACATATCTTTTTTCACAAAGAATCTGTCACAACTAACAACGATGTCTCTTACAAACAACTACACAATGTATGACTATCAATTTTGTATTTAGTCAGACTGTGATAAGATATAGCCTAATGATAATAACAGCAACACTTATTTTGGTTAGATTATGTGTCGAAATCAGGAGTCGTTAAAATAAGTGAGCGATGACGTGGTAGTGTCTGCAGCCTAGACGGTAAAACATAATGGACAAAGCGTCGTGTCTGCAGCCAGCCAGCTGTCAATCATAGGTGTAAACACGCCCTTTTTAGATTTGTTAATATAACATTAAAAAAAATCATTTCAGCGAGAAAAGAAAAATTGTGTGTATTGAAGCATCTTGAAAACTATTTTTTCGAATAAAAAGTTGTTGATACAAAAATAGTTTTAGGTGAGAAAAGTGACACGGAAAGTTGGCTACTTGGCCATTGAAATACATGGGGATGGGCGGAGTTACACATTGTACTGCAGCCAGCCACCAGGGGGCTCTGGACTAACGCTTGCATCACTCTTAACAGACGGCACACTGTCCAGTTCTATATATACAGTCTATGGTTTGTACCCACTGAGAGCTTAAAGTCTCACCTTTTAAACGAGCCATAGTATGTGTCCATAGCAATAACATAGAATACGCTGTGGCTCTACAAAAATCATCAACAATGATCTAGATTGCTGGCACTCTGGGCCAAAGCTTCCGAAAACAGTGTGGCATTCAAAGTGTTAAAGGAGAAAGAAATGTGCTGATGTTTGCTTCAAATGTCACTTGAAGTTGTCTTAAACACCAAGGTCAAGCATTTGACAGGGACTCAAGATAAAAAAATAAACAAAACATCTTAAAAAAAAAATAATTTGACAGATATCCCATTTAACATAATATAGGGTATTAAATTATACTTTACTGCAGAATTCTAACAGGCAGTCAACTGCTGCTTTGGGGTATATAATATTAATATTTATGTAGTATAGTCTCAAACAGTTAACTGGTTATTTGACTATCCATGCACAACCCTAGATTTTCGTGAGTATTATTTAGAACCTTAAACCTCGTTAGAGGCCTACATTACCCATGCGGCACTGAGTGCACTGCAAGCAGCGGTCCATGCCATTTGGGTGTTCAGTGTAGGAGCGCCCAGGTTCACAGGGGGAGCAGGTTCCCTGCTGGAGATCCTGAGTGCAGGGTTTACTTACAAAGGTCCCTGTGGGGCAGAAGACACAATCCGGTTACATTATATATAAATTCCAATGTAAAAAGCAAGGCCAGCGTGCCGACATGCACTTATGGAAAAATTAAGCCAAAATTGATCGGCCATGTTGGGAAAATTGGATCCAGTCTGGGGTGCGTTTCCCAAAAGCATAGTTAGCAACTTACATGGTTGGAACTATGTCAGTACGACACAACTGTTTCCCAAAACAATAGTTTGAACTTGCATAGTTCAATGCATCGTTAAGCTACACAAGTGTTTCCCAAAACCACAGTTCCAACGAACATTCACGTACACTGTTGTAAAGTTAGTTAGTTCGAAGTACACCTCTCGACCTGTAGTAAGGAGCATAGTTCCCGGGACCTTTATGTCAAAGACGTAACTGACGCCAGTTATTTGTGTGTTAATCATTATAAATGGATTTAGGATCCTTCTAAACACCATACATGCATAAAATGCCTTAGGCAGAAAATATATGATTTATGCACGCAAGTCAATGTCACACACAGCAGATAATAATACAAGGTGCGCACTTTTGATCAGTCAGTTGAGAATATGTAGCCTTTCATTTTAACATTGTCATGGAGTGGGGGGATAATATGATCTGCACAATAGATAGTCTTATAGGTAAACAATGGTGAGAATATTGTAGTCAAAATCTCAACCCAGATTCAAACTCTTGGACATGTAACTCAATTGCTGCACAGTCGGCCTTAACACACTGCGCCACAGGGCTGACGGCGTAAATGAGTGAATAGGGGGTAAGTAACAAGTAACTGTTTCACCAGCACATTTAAATGACACGTGTAAAAGTTAATTCAAAGCAGTCGTTAATTTACAAGGTCAGCCTATATGAACCAATGAATTAACTTGATGACCCTGAATAAAGAAAAACAGATGATTTATGGAATAAATTAAGGTAGTCCATCATTAAGTATCATTAATTTGCAGATGTGCCAGTCCAAAGAATTAAACACCCCTAATCAAATCAATAGTATGGTGCTGACTGCATTGTCAGTAAGGGCAATTTGCATGTGTACTGGGAAGCATATCTGCAACTGAGTGGGCTTTGCTCAAATCCCTAGTCCCCATCTCCCTCCCACCCCTCCCTCTTCAATGCCGATAACCCTAGGCCTAGATGATTATACTCACCTGCTGCACAATTGAGACAGCACAAGCCTGCTGCAGGGTACTGCTGGTCCTCCAGACATTTATTCTGTTTCACTGTAAGGTTTTGAGACAACTCACGGCTGCCACTGGCGATGACAAGAATAGATAGGAACAGGACAACAGGACAGGCCTAATGAGAGAGGGAGGATGGACTTATTTTAGATTGCAGAAAATAAACACTGATAGATTCAGATCTGCTCAAAAAGTGGTGTCCTATAACAAACAACAGCAATATCATGTTCGCACATACACAGTAAACCACCCTTGACACTCACATACAAGCAAGTTTTACACACAAGTGCACACAAACACACGCGCACACACACACAAACACAATGAGGCAGTCACAGTTCTCATGAGCAACCTTATGTGAGCAATCTGGGACTTAATTTGAAACATCTGATGTGAAAACCAGATGAGGAGCATAACAGGACAGGGGTTTACAGAAAAAGACAATGGTGTTAAGATGAGAGAGCAAGTAAGTAAATATACCGAGAGAGAAGCACACAACCCCCTATAAAGCAAAGAAATGTCATCCCTCCTTAGTTTCGCTTGTCAAGTCAAGTCAAGTCAAGTCAAATTTATTTATATAGCACATTTCAAAGCAATAGCATTGCACCAAAGTGCTTTACATAAAATAATAATAATAATAATAATAATAATAATAATAATAATAATAAATAAAAAAATAATAAAAATAATAACAATAATACATATACATACATATAAACATATAAAAAAAAGGGAGTGGTGAGGGAGTCAGGGAGTGTTAAAAGCTAGGGAGAAGAGGTAGGTCTTTAGGTTGGATTTAAAACTACTAATAGTGGGGCAGGATTTCACAACATCAGGAAGGCTATTCCAAAGCTAGGGAGCATAGACATAGAAAGCTCTGTCACCTTTGGATTTAAGAGAGGCAGAAGGAACACAAAGAAGACACTGGGAAGATGATCGGAGAGGTCTAGGAGGACAGTAAGGAATTAAAAGATCACATACATACTGAGGTGCTAAACCATGTAAAGCTTTGAAAACAAAAAGAAGAATTTTAAAATTAATTCTTTGTTCCACAGGAAGACAGTGCAGTTTAGCCAACACAGGTGAAATGTGGTCACGTTTCTTAGATCCAGTCAGTAATCTGGCTGCAGCATTTTGGACCAGCTGGAGTCTGTTTAGAGTAGATTTAGTTACACCTACATACAGTGAGTTGCAATAATCAAGCCTAGAGGAAATAAAGGCATGTATAAGGATTTATAAATCACTGTAGGAGAGAGAAGACTTGAGCTTTGCTATTGTCCTAAGTTGGTAAAAACTTCCCTTGACAACGCTGTTGACTTGCTTATTAAAAGTCAGAGAAGAGTCTAGGAAAACACCTAGGTTCTTGACCACACTGTGATGGTTAACAGACAGAGGGCCAAGAGCCTTGCTTACATTGTTGACAGCAGGCTTGGAATTTCACCATTCTGGGGGCAAGGCCACTTGGCCTTCAGTTGGGCATATTTGGTGGGGGGCACAAAGGCCACATGTCAGGGCACCAAGGCCAAAGTTAACTATACAGTAGTAGGCTATAAAAATGATCAAAGTTGTATTTAGCCTATTCACTGCAGTAGACCTGCATCACTGTATGAAAAATTACAGAAACATCACATAACAGAACTGTAAATCATCTGATCATCTAATATTTACAGATATCTAGGCTATATATAACATTTATTTTATATTTGGCCTGTTATTAAATCATGTATTGAACAATTTAAGCACAGCTCAGCTTTAAGAAACTCAATTAGCCTAGATGCATGCTTAGCATTTTGTGATCATTAAGGCTACTCTCACAAACTCTTAGTCAGCTGTCCTCTGATTTACCAATATCTAGGCGATATTTGTAACATTTATTTTGTATTTGGCCCGTTATGAAATCATGTGGAACAATTTAAACACATTGTAAAACTTAAAGCCCAAATTTGGAGACATCCATGTATGTCGAACTTTACTGCAAATTCAAAACTGGATTACTCTGGAACGGCTAACTGTACAGGGGACCGCTTTACACCTTTGTGTCCGGTAAGGTCTCCTGTTTATTCTGATATATGGTTTGTCATGTGTTAAAAGAAGGGTTCGTAAAGTATTTCACCGAGATGAATGGGTAGGGAGATCATGGGACGCAACCTTCAGTAGAATGTATGATTAAATTGATTATATTATTTACTTTTCTCGCGAACCGTTCAACACAGCAATTATCAGCTAACATCGTTTAAAAGCTGAGAAAAAGCTCTTTCATGTGATACTTGTGATGTCTGTGTGATGAATAGGCTACTTCGCGAGTAGTTCAACTGAGAATGGGTGAATTTGGACACTCTTTCTTGCGCTGTCACTTTCTCCACTGCATAAAAGACTAAATAAATTTTATTTAGCACAGGCTAAATAAAAATCGCTATTAGTAGGACGCAAAGCAGAATATTGAAAGAAGGGGGCACCAAGGCCACCGTGGCCTGTAAACCTCTGATTTTCAAAGGGGCCTTACGGCCAACGCAAGGGGCTACGACGGCCGTGAAATTCCTACCCTGGTTGACAGAATGTGGTGGTCCAAAAATGATTACTTCTGTTTTGCTGTCATTTAGCTGTAAAAAGTTGTTAGCCATCCAATTCTTAATGTCATTAAGACAAAGAAAAAGGTTTGACAATGAGCAGGAATTTTCAGGGGCCACCGGTATATAAAATTGGGTATCATCTGCGTAGCAGTGGTAACGAATATTGTATTGATTGAAAATGGAGCCCAGGGGAAGTATGTATAAAGAAAATAATAGAGGCCCTAAGATAGAACCCTGGGGGACACCACACTTAATGGGAGCAGATGACGACAAAGCATTGCCTAAATGCACTGAAAAAGATCTATCAGTTAAGTAAGATCTGAACCAATTTAATACAGTGCCTTGCAGACCAACTTCAACATCCAGGATCTTGTGGTCAATGGTGTCAAAAGCAGCACTAAGATCTAACAGGACCAATAGGGCACAAGAGCCAGAGTCAACAGAGAGCAATAGATCATTATGGACCTTAACCCATTTACTCCTAAAATGCCTGCTAAAAAAGCCTATAGAATCCTATGGCATTCTAGACTAAATAACCTTATTTCCTGAGGGTTTTCTGAAAACATACTAAAAATTGTCAACATCTACCAAAATTTAATATCTAAGCCTCTGTAGCACCTAGAAACATGAAATAAAAAGCATGCTGCGCTACGCAGCATCCAGCGGGAGGGTCAATGTTGCGCTACGCAGCATCCAGCGGGAGGGTCAATGTTGTGTCATGCAGCATCCAGCGCGAATGGGTTAAGTAGGGCAGACTCTGTACTATGAAGTGGTCTAAAACCAGATTGAAACTTGTCAAGGATATTAGAAATAGGAAGAGACTTGTGACAGAACAACTTTTTCTAAGATCTTAGAGAGAAAGGGCAGTTTAGAAATGGGCCTATAATTTTTCAAATCAATGGGATCAAGGGAAGGTTTTTTCTGGAGAGGTTGCACAATAGCGTGTTTAAAGCCAGATGGTACTACTCCATTAGCCAGGGAGCTATTAGTGATGCTCAAGATAAAAGGGCAAATAGCCACAAAAGCTTCTTTGAAAAGGTGAGATGGAAGAATATAAGAGTGGCAAGAAGAGGGCTTCATATGAGACACCACGTCTGACAACTGTGAGGAAGAGACTGGTTGGAATTGTTGGAGGCGGCAAACTACAGACTGATACAAAGCAGGATCAGAAATTGACTTTTGGTCTGTGAGCATTTTTGTGAATAAGCTCAGCATAGAAAGCTGCCTTTGCTGCTTTGGCAGTGATTTAATAAGCCTTAAGAGAATCTCTAAATATATCATAGGAGACCTGTAGTTTATCTTTTTTCCATTTTCGCTCTGCTTTCCTACAAGCCTTTCTGAGCGAACAGGTAGTGGAATTTAGCCAAGGAGTAGTTGACCTATTGGATTTACACCGCTTTTGTTTTAAAGGAGATACAGAATCAAGAGTGGCAAGATGTATTAAAAAGAGTAAGTAGATCATCAGTGTCTGTGCAGGTGGAAAGAGAATCTAAGACAGCAGGTGAAAGAGAGCATAAAAGTATCTTTATCTTAAGTTTCTTTTTTAGCATTTGCCACTTTCACTTTCACACATTTGCCACTTTGAAATTCATTGTGGATGGAGTCCTGACTCCACTTATCAAGATTGGTTTTGATACTTGAAAGTGTTGCTAAATCAAGTGCCCCCAGTGGATAAATGACACCACGTTTATTGTGCGTCCTCCGGATTAGGTCGAGTCCACGTACCAAGTTTGTCTTCAATAAGTGAAAGTGTTGCTAATTATAGTGCCCCTCGTGGTCAAAGAACACATTTATTGTGCGTCCTGAGGATCAGGTCCCGAGTCCATACACCAAGTTTGGTTTATATACATGAAAGCGTTGCTAAGATATGAGCCTATTTCCTGTGATTATAGTGCCCCCATAGTGGTCAAAGGTCACCAAATGTAGGTCCTCAGGATTGGGTCCTGAGTCCATGTACAATGTTTGGTTTCGATATGTGAAAGCGCTGCTGAGCAGTGATGGGCAAGCTTTTTAGAAAATGTAGTGAGCTAAGCTACCAGTTACTCAATATGAAATGAAACATAACTACACAAAAGCTTCGTCTAGACAAAATATAGCTAGCTAAGTTACATACATTTCATAAAAGTAGTTTAATACATCAGAAGCTACTTACAAAAAATTAACATGAACAAACAAAGTAAACCAGCTTCATGCCAAGTCAGTGCTATTTGAATGACTTAGCCAATATAACTCAGTCAAACAGACTCAGTCAAACAAACAGATACAGTAACTTAGTCACCTTTATTTACACATGTAGGCAATAATAACCCTTGATTGTTACTCTCACATCTCCAAAATCAAAATTGGGGAGCAACTGAGAGAGTGTACATATGCATAGGCATGCTTAATTTGGGCATTTCTTAAGTTTGCAGGATAAATTGCAAGCTAACTTCTCCTTAACTATATTTGAAGTACAATAGCAAAGGAATACACTGTGTAACTGTGCATGAATGTTTGGATCTTCATTTGGTGGATTTTTGCCTATAAAAGCTTCACCTTCTCTTGATTAACTCAGTTTAATTCCACTTGGCTGAAATTGTGGTGCTACATTTAGAAGTACAATTTTTACATTACATTTGGCTGACACATTTTTAACAATTATGCTACCCAGTCAGTTTATCTTTACCATGTGCAAGTTAAAACCAATACAAAAAAAATTGACAGCCTATTATATAACCATGCAGTAGAAACCATACTCTACCACCAACATCTTTACAAGCACAATTTTGTTGCTTCAGCTCTGCCATGAAAAATGTTTCCTAGACAATGTAGTGCAATAAAGGACCAATGCCCATCTCTTCTCAGATTTAGTTGGACAAATGTGTCATGTTTGTCAGATCCATTGAATAGAACTGAACTTGCATGGGCGGCAAGAAGGAAGCTCTACTGTGAGCTCCACAAATGCTCTGGAAAATGTAGCTTCTGTAAAAGCTACTGCACTACATGGTCAAAAAAACAGCTAAGCTATTGAAAAGCTATCTGCTTCAGAAAATAGCTACGCTACCACCGACCTACTGAGAAATGTAGTTAAGCTAGTAGCTTCATTACAAGTACTAAGTACTCCTCCAAATTGGGTCCTGAGTCCACGTACTGAGTTTGGTTTTGATACATGAAAGCCTTGCTGAGATATCAGTTCACTTCCTGTTTGGCAGCTTCACCATTGATTTAGATCGGCTGTGACGGGCAAACACTTTCAAAAATCAATACGCAAAAGCAGAACTTTTGTGAGGCTTAGTCTAAAGATCATCTGTGCCAAGTTTCATGAAAATCGACAAAATGTGTGACCTGTGAACATTTTGTTTTGCTTTTGATAAAATCCAATATGGCGGAAGGTCCACCATGGCATCGCTGGGTTCATTGAGATCGCCATCATTCACGGATTCCAACGATACCTCGATGTTCAAAATTGGACATACAGTTCAAAAGTTAAGTGCATGGATGCAACGGCAACTTTGACCCATTGGTGTCGATGGGGTGGCTGAGGTGCAGACATGAAACTTTGTGAAAAGGATCATAGGACAGTACCTAAACAATGTGGTAAATTCCACAACTTTTTACCAGGCGGTTCTATGGGCTGCCATAGACTCCCAATGCAGAAAAAAAGTATAAAATTATGATAGGAAAAGGTAGAAACGGAATAGGCTTCTCAGCTTCGCTGCTTGGCCCCAAAATATAGCTGCAAGCAGCTGCCATGGCAACAACAGACACGTGGCTGTTAGCAGTCACACCAAATTTGATGTCACGCAACCAAAGATTGGCTGAGATATAAGGTAATTTCCTGTTTGGCGGCTTCACTACTGATTTTGATTGGCTGTCACGGATGAGCGCTTTTGCATCTGGCTTCCAAAAGCAATGACTTAAGTTACATTTCCAAGGCTTAGTCTGAAAGTGTACCAAGTTTGTGATAAATGGACAAAATCTGTGACCTATGTAAATGTTTTTCTGTTTCATCAATCTAAGATGGAGGCCGGGTCAATTATGTTGATAAAACAGTTGTCGTGTGTCCCCCTGTAAACAATGCTTTTGTTGTGGAGGTGAGGGATTACAACAGGCAAAAACTATCTCCAAAGAGCTATATCTACTGACAAGGTAATGTTTCACGATTCTCACGAGATTTGGCGGGGCGCCGCTCTTGAAAGTTGCATGGCTGGTTTTCTCGGTAGGGACTCTCTACGTCTATGCTGTATAGCTATGCTAGATGAACGATTTGCCTGTTACAAATTTGTTTACCATCAAATTGGCTTCGTAAAGGTGAAAATCTTGCATAGTGTTATTCAAAGTCCAAAGTAGCCTGGGCTATAAGTGTCAGTTTATTGCACATCATTTTGAGTAGCTACTGCATACCCGTGTTTATTGCCGTGTTGTTGCAAAATCCACGGAATCATTTTATGCAAGCAAACTGCATACAGGGAATCTTTATTGTTTACGTCAGACATGATAATCATCCAAACATCTTGATCTGTGCTGTGCTCTGATTCAGTGCTACCAAAGCTCCGCTTATCCCTTTGTGTCTCTGGTCCTGTGCTGTGCTGTGTGAGAGGCGAAGTGGCTACAGTAGAGCGGAGAAACCCAACGTGTGCTTCTTATGCCAATATATTTAACAATATCTTTTACATTTCTTATCCAAGCAGCATCAAACTTGACACTGCACTTATTCGTGCCCGTAGCAAGACACCTGCCAAGTTTCAAATCAGGGCCAACGGTTCGACAGATATGCGGCACACACACACACAGACAGACAGACAGACATTCCTGCAATTTATAGATAGATGTAGTCTACATAAAGGTTATGTTTCAGGCGAAAGACAAGGATAAAGACAAGCCTGCAGCCCATACGTTCTGAAGTAGCCTAGGCAAACATTACGGCTACACCCTAGCAACAACCCATCCATTAGATACCTAAACAATTCAGTTTACTGTGCCCCCATAAAATCTCAAGTCCAGATTCAACTAGCCTTAAATTACCTGTAACACCAATATCACACACATCACGATATTTAGCGCCAGTTGCTGTGATAAATGGTTCGCAAGAAATTAACATTAAGCTCTACACACCCATTGCTCTCGGTGAAATATCTCATGAATTCATCACTCAACACATGGCAAACTGCATATCACAATAAACAGCAGACTTTACAGAATATGAAAATAAGAAAATAAGCAGTTCCCGAGAAATCCAGAGTGCTACATTTCATTGAGTGGTGAAACTTAGTAATACTTTATGGTTGTGAATTTATTGCAGTATTATCATAACTATTCCATTTTTGTGTGTATGGTTAAAATTATGAAGTGCAAAATAGTTTATAAGTATAAGTAAGTATATATAGTCTTTTGATCCCATGAGGGAAATTTGGTCTCTGCATTTATCCCAATCCGTGAATTAGTGAAACACACTCAGCACAGTGAGCACACAGTGAGGTGAAGCACACACTAATCCCGGCGCAGTGAGCTGCCTGCAACAACAGCAGCACTCGGGGAGCAGTGAGGGGTTAGGTGCCTTGCTCAAGGGCACTTCAGCCGTGTCTACTGGTCGGGGTTCGAACCGGCAACCCTCCGGTTACAAGTCCGAAGCACTAACCAGTGGGCTACAGCAGAGATATTTCCAACCATAGATAAAAAATAAGCAAGTCTATCCTTTGAATTTCTTTTCAAAGTGCAACAGATTAATAGCCTGGGTTTTCCCATGATGCCTTGCGTGCGACTTTATTCACGCTGCTAGGCAGCCTGGATTCTATGGACTTCGTTTTAACCTCAACGAAGGAACCAATCACATAACGGAGGGAGGGCAGCAAGACGATGACAACACACCGAAGCCGTTATGAGCTACGTACAGATGCATTTGATAGACATTCGTAGCTCCCAATAAATGGCTCTGGGCATTCGTAAACCACGTCTCAAATACGAGAAAATTAATGTCTAGTTCCCAGACCCCATCTCAATGAGATGAGGTCTGACATTCGACGCCAGGCTAACAGATTAATGCATTTAAACATTAATATATTCAAAATGTTCTTCTGGGGGGGGGGGGGGGCATGTCCCCAGAAACCTCCATTGAGGTTTATTCAGTGGTTAGTTGTTGAAACTACAATTGAACCTCCTCTGAATCCAAGATGGCTGACAGATAGCCACACCTGCTGACCACTGCTAGAATATCCTGTCAATCCTTCTATACAAAAAATATCTGAATATCTAGGATTATCTAAGGCAGTGTTTCTTAACTGGTGGGTCGGGATCCAAAAGTGGGTCGCGGAACCATTCTGGGTGGGTCGTACGTGGAGCTTGTGGGTAAAAAAATAAATAAATAATCACCCATTTTAAGTGCTACTTTGTCAGATCTACAGTACTATCTTAATATCCTGGAGACTTCACAAATGTAATGCCAAACATCAGCATGTTCTAAACAAGTAGGCCTACAGGCACTTTGCGTGTCTTACCATGTACAGTAGCTCACCTTATCTGTTGGCTTGAACACAAAAAAAAAAAAAAAATGGGTCGCGACTAAATTAACATGGGAAATTGTGGGTCCCAAAGCCAGACCAGTTAAGAACCACTGATCTAAGGAACAGTATTATTCTTTTAGTTTTTAATTTTTTTTTTTCAAATAAGTACTAAATTGCGATTAACTATGTGTCCAATGAAGTGGACGTCATGCATTGCTAAGTATAACACAAGTAGGGCTGGCACAACGCATCGACGCAATCGATGACGTCGACGCAAAATATGCGTGTCGATTCGTCAAGCATAACGTGTGCTGCTAAATATTTTTAATTTTACACCTTCAGTGTTTCCCATGACTAATCTGTGGCTAGGTGCCACGAAATCGAAACCGGCCACCACACATTGATGTTCTATGTTGTACTATTCAAATTAAAGATCATTGAGCTGCACTTTTTACTCACGCAGCCTTTCCTCGCCCCGCCTGCTCTCTCTCGTAACGAGCCCACTGCTCCTCCTCTGCATGTGCATTTAACAAAATATTCACTTGTTGTTGCCACATAGAAGCACTGCATAGAACACGGCGGGCTAAATTGCTATTAAATCCGCTTAGCATCGTGACCATGCTGCGCAAATTTGTTCAAAACTGCTGCATTAAAGTTAAAGTAAACTCTAGGTCTTATCACAACATGGTACATTGAGGAGACTAAACTAAGTTAAAGTTCAAGCAGTATCTCAAAGCTAACGTTAGAATACTGTTTGGATGTCAAGTTTAGCATGCTTACTTACAGCTGTTTGTATTTCGTTACTCATGCAGGGCTCATTTTATTGACTCTGAATGTTTGCAAAATCCCGATGTAAATGGAAAAGTGTTTTCAAGACTCGAAAGTGCTTGTCCCAAGGAGAAGTACGAACCGTTATTTGAACTAACTACGTTATGAATTGCATCCACACATCAGCAGCCTTTTAACTGTGTTAATGTTAATTGCAAGGATTCCGTCACGAACGTCTTAAAGTGACAGGCACTCAATTACTGTAGACCTATACACTACTGAACTTTATTGAATGCTACCTCTGACTAAGAATGCATTACTTTGCACTTGTATAGTCTTTTATTTTAGAATCTTAAGAGCAATAAACATATATTGCAATGTTAAAAAAGTCATGTTTTTTTCATTCAGATATGTAAATCAACATGTATAAGTTGCTATTAGTCAATTAATGGGGAGATAATCGAATCGAAATCGAATCGGACTGAAAAAATGAATCGCTAAATTAATTGTTTAAAAAATCATCGTTTATCCCAGCCCTAAACACAAGTCATGTGGTTGATTCATCTTTTATTATGACTATCTTGGTTGCAATTCAGTGCACGTTGGGTATATGTATGTTAGTTTTTCAAAAATTATAAATGTTTGTACAGATTAGTTGTAGATTGTGTTAGTAAAAAATATATTTTTGGTCAATTTTGTCATTTGTGTAGACCACAAGTGCAGCAAAGAATAGGGAAGACTATAGAATAGTCCAGGAAAAGAAGTATGGAGACTCACAAAAATGTTTCTTCCTTTTAGGGATGTTTTAAAAGCTTAGATGGAAGCTTTACAGTTGTGAACGCTGTTTGTTTTCTTATTTAGGTCTAAACAATAGGTCTATAAAATGTTTAAGTGTGTGAAAGTATGGTTAAGTGCTTTTCAAAGCATAAAATGAAATAATTGTTCATGTAGCTGGGAAGGAATATGTGAAAAATCATAAAGATTGGGCACTTCTGGATATGTTTTTGATTTTTGGCAGGGTGTTAGGTATAGGCCTTAGGTTTTCAAAAATCCATGGATACAAGTTGGGGTGGCCCCCATAGTGGCAGTTATCCATAAAATCCAAAATGGCCCCCACCGAAAAGAAAAAAGGTTATATCTCAGCTTCCTTTAGTCTTAAATTGTTGTATAATGTATTTTCTCTACTTTGTTTGATACAAGGAATCCAATTTTGATATATTCTTCTTATTTTAAGTCCATTTCCATGTTAAATCTAGTAACATAGGGGATACACCGCTCTACAGTAATTTGGAAGTGATTGCAGTACCAGTTTTGGCCACAATCTTACATATGGTTCCTTTAAACTGGCATAGCTTACATAGGCAGTGTTGCAGAACTGTTTGGATTTACATACAAGTTGGTTCAATATTGCAAAAAAACTCATCTATATTATATTTTACCACGTCTGCACGCAGACCACACTTTGAGAAACTGGTCTAGCCAGAGGCTCTAGGGTTAGGGCCTTCATCAATGAACCAATCAGTGGAGCTGACTGTGCTGCCAATATCCAATCAGAAATTCAGGGGAACTGTACTGTACAGGAAGTTGTCATATTGCAGGAAAGACAGACTGTCTGTCTGTCTGCGTGTCTGTCTGAGTGCCTGTTTGTCTGATGGTCTGTCTGTCTGTCTGTTTGATGTCAGACCATACAGAAATGGGGGAAAAACCTATGTAAAGCTTCTTTTTAACCTGCTACAGCAGTAATGAAAGAGGTAGCCCCGAAGGTTTTAATAACTTATAATGACCTGTCTGGAACTGAAGCAGGAATCGTTAACTTATTTCTTGGTAATACAAAATGGGTACAGGGGGAGCAAGTCATGATAAGTAGCCTAGGCCAGTGGTTCTCAAACTGGGGGGCGCGCCCCTCTGGGGCGGTCCAAACATGTCACACATATTATTTCATTTTCAAATAATATTTCTGTGGGGCGCCTTTCAGTAAATACTGGATGTTGAGCATATTTGAGCAGATGTTTTTACTTTTTTGTAATTTCATCAATATGACAAATGCAAAGGAAAACAGTAAAATGTAAATCAACATTAGTAAACTATTACTATAACTACAAAGCCTACTAAAGCCTACCATAAAGTAGGCTAATAAATCTGTTCCTATCTCAGGTGACTTGTAGTTCTTCAGAGCCCTATATTACTATCAATGTTGTCTTGGCGAGAATCACTTCAGTGTCAATACAAACACATATTCTCAGTTTTTGTCACATTTGATTGTACTACTTCCACTGCACTTTAAGAAGTGAGATCGGGCTTGAATTGAAGCTACTAAGCTACATCATCCTAGCTAGCTAAATACATCATCCTAGCAAGCTACATTAAGCAGTAGGCAACAGTAACTTCCCTTTGATGCGTCCTAAAACAAAAGCAAAGAACTGTAACTGGGTGTTACGGCTTTCTGCCTTGGTTTCTCTTGGGCTTTTACCAGTTACTCTTATTCAACCCCTTAATTAAAAAAAAAAAAAAAAAAAAAAAAAACACAACCAAATTGATTTATCCACATGATAATGGAGGTCTTGAATATCCCAAAAATCACAATAACTCATTTTCGACCAAAAATGAAGTTATGGCCTTTTGCCTTTGCACAGCAGAGCTCTTGTTGAATGATGCCACAAAGGTTATTTCAAGTGATAAACTATAAAAGTTGGGACACTTGACCATTACACCTAAGGATTTTAATGACATCCCATTCTATATATCTATAACAGCTTCTACTCTAATGAGAAGGCTTTGCATAACATTTTGGATTGTGCCTGTGGGATTTTTTGCCCATTCATACAGAAGAGCATTTGTGTGGTCAGGCATAGATGTTGAATAAGAAGGCCTAGCTCACAATCTCTGTTAGGCTACTTAATTCCAAAGGTGTTTGATGAGATGAGGTCAGAACTCTGTGTGGACCAGTCAAGTTCTTCCTCACCCAAATAACCTAACCACGTCTATGGACTAGAGCCCGACCGATTTATCGGCGGGCCGATATTAGGCATTTTCCAAACTATCGGTATCGGCATTTATAATGGGCGATAAATGAATATTTTAAAAATAAAATAAAAACGGACGAAACACCCTTCAACCATGTCATGAGTGTTGGCGTTGTATAGTTTGTCCACCAGAGGGCACTCTACACCGTCCCTGCTGGTAACACTCGTGTATAACGCGTCACACATCCTGCAACCTGCTGATCCAGCCAGAGTCGGGCAGAGAGAACCAGTTATCCGCGAGTAAGATCATCAGTGAAGTGTGTTCATGGTGATTTGGTCATGAGACATACATTGCTTGAAATAACAATTAAAAGAACATCCCCATTAGTTCTCTTAACAAATAAGCATGACAAAATTCATGAAAACAATGTCCAGTTTTGCTGCTGTTAAATAAGCCGAGAGTGAGGCGGAATTAGCTAGTAATTACGTTACGTTGTTACAGTGTAGTTGACTGTCTGTCCTTTTAACTTTTGACAATGTGACTGAAGATGTATTTCTTTAATAGCGTGACAGTTATAGCAGTGAGACGTATCATCTCTCCCCGGCCTGTTATTTTGAAAGCGTATGTTTTACAATTTGCAGTATGACGTTATCCATTGCTAAATTAGGGCTCATCATAGACTAACATAAGCTAACCACAAAGCTAGCTAATGCCATGAATATCAGTGGAAGACCGCTAACGTTAACATTAATGAGCTTGGAAACCACAACGAACTTATTCTGCCTAAATAAAGTAATGATTTATAACTAGTATATCTGTAGTTACAGTCCCTGCATTGTAAAATGTAAGTTAGACGTGCGAGGAGTGAACATTTAGACATAGAGAAAAAGTATCAAACGTAGCTTGTGTAAAACGTAGCTTGTGCATAAAAGTTAGCTTTTCTTTTACACGTGTGTGAAATCCAATGACGCTAAGTGTGCGTTTCAGAATGTCGTTTAGCCGCAGAATTATGAGTTACATAATGGATTTAGATCACTAAATAGTAGTTTTTAGAAGGCAGGCAGCACCTGATGATTGAAAATGGTTTGATGTAGCTTGATGGAAATAATTTTAAAAGTGCAGGTAAAGGGATAAGCAAGCTGACATTGTAATTATAAGGTAGCTTATAAGGCAATAGGGACTCATTATTACTCACGCACAGTCAAACATTGAAGAGTGACCTTTATCTTGTTTAATGATAATACAAATGATGATAGTAATAATGTCATCATTATTTTTTTGTAATTATTAAGTCTTAGTTCAAAGTTATATTTATGAAGCTTCTTAAGTCTTTTAATACTGGTAACTTTGATTTGGTTGTTGTTATTATGTTTTTGTTCAAAAGACTAAGTTTCATATCTTAAGTTTCTATTTTTATACATTTTATTTATCAGAACTTTAATATATTTCGATGTTCCTCTGTTCCACTGTGACAATATTATTTAAAAATAAACAAGTTTGTTTTTGAAATGCATTATCATATTATTTTAGTCAATACTCATCAATAACTACAAATAACTAATGTTAGGGAAATCTGTTAATGTTTTGTTGCGCGTTTCTGAAAAAATATATAAATCGGCCGATATATCGGAATATCGGATTTTTAAATCAACAAATATTTGTATCGGTATCGGCCTTCAAAATCCTTTATCGGTCGGGCTCTACTATGGACATTGCTTTGTGCACCCTATGGCAGTACCACACTTCAATTTTTTCTGTTTGTGAATGCAGACTGCATGACTAGATGCTTTTAATCACTAGATGATTGTACACAATATGTGGCAATGGCTCTGAATGAACATACGAATGCAGTGATTAAGTGGTCCAATACTCCTATATAGTGTATGAATTCATGAGAAAGTATACAACTTGTTTATTGTCAGCTTCAAAGAAACTAAATCTGTCAGTTATAGTTTTCAGCCATGTACCTATAGGCTACCTTTCTCAGGGTGTAATATTCTCAGTCATGTTTGTCAAATTTGTTTAACTTGTCTATTTGGTGTGGTATTCTATGTATATTTAAGAGCATTTTAATATATAAGCTATGAGATGCAATGTGAATGTGAATCTTATCTTTGTTATTGGGAGCTATTGTCAGATCTTACTTTGCATGTGCTTTACCTGCCCTCAAAAGTAGGAGAGATTATTGAATGTAACCCTTCTTAAGCATTCTGGCTAAGACTGTTGCTTTTTTCAATGTTCAGCTGTCTGATAAGGAGAGACACTCTGCTGGTCATTACCCCAATCACTGCAGTACACTTCTCATGTGCCTCCCATTATCACAGAAATAGTAAAGGAGCATGAGAAAGAGAGTGGAATCGAGGGAATGCGAGAGGTGTGTGGGAAAATGGGGGTATATTAGCAAAGAGGCAAACAAAACACATTACAAACAAAACTATACAAGAGTTCTCTTATATATTATTTTATAGTTAGCCTGCTTGGGATCAATTTTATGCCAGTTAATTTCCAAGGACTATGAGACTCACTATAGGGTTTAACACATTTTTGTAATTTTACATTACAACATTTTCATCAACGGGACTGAGGTGGAGCATGTCACCAGCTTCAAGTTTCTGGGTGTCCACATCTCTGAGGACCTCTCTTGGACCCTCAACACATCTACCCTAATCAAGAAGACTCACCAGCGTCTCTTCTTCCTGAGGAAACTAAAGAAGGGCCACCTGTCTCAGATCCTAATGAACTTCTGCCACTGCACCATTGAGAGCATCCTCACCCCACTCCCCTCTGGCAGGCGTTCCAAGGCGTTACAAGCTTTATTATCCCCACGGGCAAATTTGTTTTATACTATGTACAATAGCTGCACTGCAGTGTACAACACAATAGGTATAGGTACAGTATAACTGCACTTTTACTGCAGTGTCTTAGCTGTACTGCAGTGTTATTTTAAAAAATGCAGCATATTTGCAGTTTTATTGCAATGTTTTGGCTGTGCTGCAATGTCCTTCAGAATGTACTTCAGAAAAACTGCAGTATAACAGCCGTAAAATTGCAGATTTTTAGCTGTACTGCACTGTACTGTAATGTCCTTCAGACAGTAATATTCCAGATAATGCAGTTTTTTATCTGTACTGCACAGTACTTCAAAATAACTGCAGTAAAACTGCAGTTTTTTTGTTGTACTGCATTGAAAAAAAATAATAAACTGCAGTATTACTGTAGCCTGACGAGCCAGACCCACATTAAAATGTAGGGTCTGGGCACTCACCGTTCGCAGTGCTCAGTCCGAGGGGCGGGATAATCAGTTGTCTTTCAAATTCCCTCTGCACGCAATAGGACAGCAGCAGCGCTATGAGTCCCATGCGTTTCCCACCAGCGGAGCTAGTTGGCTAGTTCAAACGTTTGCCAACTTAATAAAAGCAGAGCCCGTCTACGGAGAGCCTTGCCACTCCGTATTAAGTCCCATTGTACCGAATTTTGGATGCAGTTCCACCAGAGTTCCACTGGGGGCGATCGCCATGAGTGCAGAATGAATGGGAGTCAATGGAGCTAGACGGCTAAATTTGTCTCTTTCACCTGATTGTCATTGACAAATCTCAGATTTGATTGTAGTTTGTAGAATTTCAACATGGGTTATAGGTCAAAAGTTGAATGAACGAGTACTTATGTCCTTGTGAATTCTTACAGGTTGGGTCGTTGTTGCACATAACACTCTAGCATTGTGGTAATGAATGACGTCATTGACACATTTGAAAGGCTTTTTAGAACAATTAAGTGACTTTAAAAAATAGAATACTCAACCAAGTGTATTTTCTTTGCCTCCCCTTTCGAATACAATACTCAAATTACTTGAAAAAAAATTATATCCCGAGAAAAGTGGATTTTGAGGGGTACAGCTCCATAGACCTCTATGCATTCTGCACTCGTGGACGAGCGCACTCATGTGGAACCACAGATGGAACTGCAACCAGTTCAGAAACCGGAAGTTTTCCGAGAGTGGCAGTTCTCCCCTTATTAGACATTCTCTGATAAAAGTTTAAGGGGAATAAGCTACAGTATAGCGACCAAATCAGAGTTTGTGAGGGAAACTTAGGTTTAGTGTCAACTGCGGGTAAGTGAATAAAGCTGCAACTCCTCAGACTGTATCTTATGTCCGTCTACTCTGTTGCGCACAACCTGCTGCAGCAGAAATGAAAGGGGTTAGCCCCGAAGGTTTTAATAACTTATTATTAATGACCTGTCTGGAACTGAAGCAGGAATGGTTAGCATATTTCTAGGTAATAATACAAAACCCAAGCTAAAGTAATGCAAATATAATACTAAAACACAACTTAGGACTAGGCCTACTTATGTACTCGTCCCACTAACGAGTTTGTTTATTTGTTTCCCCGACAAGCGGTAAAGTGCAAACACATCAGCACAAGACGACTCTAGATAGGGCTGAGCTCCGCTCTGGAAGGTTAAATGGCGATCATTCACGAGAGGATTTTGAGATGCACAGATTCCCAAATGAACGCATATCCACAGATTTTGTTAGAGTGGTGAAATACATTCACACCGCTGACATTATATTGAGGAAAAAGTATAGCCAACCAAGCTCAAGTAGCTCAGTGTAGCCAGACGGACCTTACGTAGGCCTAAATTAGGACTTTAAAAAATATCGCGCAAATTATCGGCCAGAATTCTGTTATCGGACCGATAATAATATTTTCATTTTTTCACTTATCGGCCAATAATATATCGGCCGCCGATATATCGTGCATCCCTAATTACAATGTTAAAGAATTCATGTTTTTTTTCATTCAGATATGTAAATAAACATGTATAAGTTGCTATTAGTGAATTAATGGGGAGATAATCGAATCGAAATCGAATCGGACTGAAAAAATGAATCGTTAGATTAATCGATGCATCTAAAAAATAAATCGCTAGATTAATCGTTTAAAAAATAATCGTTTATCCCAGCCCTACTTAACTCGTGTCACACTGTTCGCCAACAGCAACATCCATCTTATTTGTTTTCAAGTAGCAGGGAATTCAAGCCAAACCGTTGCAACTCTGCCATCAATCATTATGTTAAGCCTACCCTAACGACTCTATACACGATTTCATTGGCCTGATTGAGTTTCGATTTCTGGAGCTCACAAGCCAGCGGAGAGTTGCTAGACTAGCCCTGGCAGCAAATGTAATTTGGGAGCGCGTCTAGATTTCTAGGCTAGTATTACTGTAGTTTTCTCCCAAAAATTGCAGTTATTTTGTGTAAGCGATAATTTCATAGCTTTCACTGTAGAGCTATGCATAGTATAGAGGTACCTTATACCCTGTCTCCTTGCCCCTCCCTCTCTCTCTCTCTCTCTCTCTCTCTCTCAATGGACACGCCCCTCAGCATGCCCATTTAATTCAAATAAAACATTCACAATCGCGAAGGCAAGGACGCATAGAAGACCTAATGTGTGCATAATGTGTGCTGTAATGAATATCAGAAATTCAGCATTTTCTTATTTTATATCAGTAGTTTATATCAATATGATATTAATATAATATATATGAATATCATAGAATATTGAATATTGTATATTATTATATACAATTTGTATGTAGCTTATATTCAGTGTTCAAATCAGTCCAGTTTATACAGGTTTTCAAATATTCTAATCCTCTAGTGTTCCAAATGAATGAAATGTCTATTTTTTTTTTTTTTTTTCAAAACACACCCAAAAAACCGAGGTACTGTATATCGAACCGTGAGTCAAAAAATCGTGATATAAACCGAATTGTGAGTTTGGTGTATTGTTACAGCCCTATCACACAAACAAGACCCCCCGCCCCCAAGTCTGATGGCAAACCCCACCCTACCACCTTAACTAAAAAAAATTCTGCGGGAAACCCTGAAATCCCATATCGGTCAGGGTCTATAGGAGATGGAAACAAATTGACATACACAAAAAAGCATGCACACACACATCCACACGCACACTCACACATGTGCGCACACACACACAGGCATGCACATACAAGTATACACAAAAGTTGTAAGAATAGGGGATGGAAAAGGAGATGGAGACAAATTGACAAGCGGGATTTTTTTTTTTCCAAGAGAGGATGTACAGGACTGACCGGCGGTCATATTTTGTACCACTATGCGGAACAGTACATCTAGTTTTAAAATAAAGTTAAATTTGGCAAACTTTTAATCGTTTTGACAAAAACCAAATCTCCAGTGTTTCCCCTTTCTCTCTCTCTAGTGTTTTACCTCTCTCTCTCTCTCAGCAGGATTTGTCACCGCTAAAGTCAAATTATGCTAGGCCTAGGTGCTTCAACAGCTATCGACAGGAAGAGAAAACAAAAGTTTAGCGATCAGGAACCGTCAGGAATTTTGCAAACACAGAAGCATGACAGCCTGTAACGCGAGAGAACATGGATGTGTTCTCCATTTGAGGAACCTTATAATCGATTGTGGACGTGAGCCGACAGACACGGAGCGCATAGTAGGCCTACTTTCACTTTCTTAGAGTGCGCATTCATTACGTGAAAGATAATTTGTAGCAAAACAGCGATCAGATATTACATATATGGCAGTGAGTTTTGTTTTCAAATGTTTTCATGCATGTCTGGATAACGGGTAAGCAGACCTCACAAGTCTGAAAAATCATTTTGGTTCTCATTTTCAGGGAACCCAAACATTTTTGTATATTCCCACAAGGTGTTAAGGTACTCTGAAAATGAGAACCAAAATTATTTTTCCACACTTGTGAGGTCTGCTGTTTAGACCCTGACGGAATTGCTTTTTGTGAGAGTGTATCTACTTATCTCAATAAGGGAAATAAATTAAGAGCCTATGTTGAGTACAAATGTCTTCTGAAGGCCTAAACAGAGCCCAGCCAAAAACTCCAATAAAATTTTGATCAACTTTGAGGGACAGCTATGACCATGCAGGATCATCCAGACCAAATGTGACGATTTTACTACTTACTATTCCTATTTATGTACCAGCATGCATAATTTGAGCCTCCTACATGGTTTAGTTCTTGTGCTATGGGCTTGTGAACTTTGACAAAAAAAAAAGAGGCCGAACAAAATCGACACCCCCCTCCCCCTGTAAAACTGGCTGTATCTTTGAAAGTATTGATCTTACATAAAATCATTTCAAATCACATAATTTTACAGTGCGTCTCCTGGATAACATAGGTACACCTGGTAATTTTTTTTGAGACCTTAGTGCGTGGGCCCTGGTTGAATTGACGTGGAATGACCCTGAACCAACCAACAATAAAAAATATTAAGAAGAGCTCTTTTATGAGTTAAATCGAAACAATGTAGGCAATTATTACTAGCCTTTATTTGTCGAATCTGAGGCCCAGCTATAAATAGAATATCAGCCATAATTTGAGGATTTAGGTATGCACGTTGTGTTTTTAAGGCATAGTGCAAGCACTAATCTCTGACTGAAAGTGCACAGAACTTGTGCATTTGGCTCTCTCGCGGCTGTAGACGGTAATTTTTCATGTAGGGTTCATGTCAGTTAATATGAACATTAAAAACATGTTCAAGTAAGGGATAATGGACGACACGGTGGTCTGTTCACAGAAACTAATGCACGGTCAAGGTTGTAAAACAGCCCCGACACGAAGCAGAGGGCCGTTTAAACCTCGTAAGTGCATTAATTTCTGTGAACAGACCACCGTGGAGTCCATTATCCCGCTTATTCCACTGTTGCCACTTGCGTTGTGTTCCTTTCCTGTTACAATTTAAACTTTTTAATCACTAAAACTGTCTTGTTTGTAGAACTAATTTCTTCCGACACATATCAACTAATTTCTCAACTTGCAGGACAAATTGCCGTTAGTTCTAAATGGATGGTTGCAACGGCCAAAGGCCAGTCGTTAGTTCTATCTCTCCCGTTGTCAAGCGGGCGTATCCCAAGATTCTGATGAACTTTAGCTTTGAAACATCGCTATTTTACTTAGCCTGCTGTCATCCATCTAGCTAAAAGCCACCTCAGTCATATGCTACAATGTTGCCATGTTCTGAACGTCTGCATTTTACAGCTCGGATGCAACATGACAGTTCATTTAAACTTCACAACGAGTTCTGCGAATTAATATGCAAGTGTGATACGGCCAAAAAAATGGATCTACTTCATAGGTGTGCAAATAACATACGGTTAATGGTCGTTCTAAATTACGTAGGACAATGGGAAATTCAACCAAGCAGTGGAATAATTATATATATTTTCATATATAATAAGTCCACCTGATTATAAGTCGCAGGATCAGCCAAACTATGAAAAAAAGTGTGACTTATCGGAAAATACGGTAATGAAGTAGCCTACACTATTTTTGACCTGTGAAACAAATATGCTTTGTGGTTGTGAACTTATTGCAGTATCATCAGAACTATTCCACCTGTGTGTGTATGGTTAAAATTCTGAAGTGCAAAATAGTTTAGGCTACAGCAGAAATATTTTCATCCATAGATAAAAATAAGCAAGTCTAATCTTTTCAAAGTACACCAGATTGATGCATTTAAACATTAAAATATTCAAAATTTTCTTCCGGGTGGGGCATGCCGCTGGACCCCCCACCGTGGCTTGATTAAAACTTCCGACACATAACAGCACAGCTGCCTGAAGAATTTCTAAGGGAAACCACTGATCTCTATTGGGGATCAATAAAGTATCTATCTATCTATCTATTAAAAGTTAGGGCCAGGGGTTAAAACTACTGGTCAGCCATAAGTGGATAAGTACTCGGATGAAAGGGCCATGTCTCTGAAGGCAAGACATGTCAGACAAAAGTCTTAATCATCTAAATGAAGTCTTCCACACACACATATTGTTGAAGGAAGTCACCCCACATGCTAAAAATATACTTCCTCACTTCCTTGAGGTTTCCTGACCTGACTCCCTGGAGATGTACAGTGGGTTGCATAAGTATTCATCCCCATGCTAAAGTTGACTAAAAAGAGGAATATCTTTTGGAAATTGATCTTAATGTCTTAATTTAAAAAATTAGGAAAAATCCAGCCAGCCTATTAGCTAGTTTGATTTGCATTGAGCTCAATGAGCATCAAATCAGTTAATAGGTTAACTGAAATACACACCATGCCAATCTCTAGGTATGGTGAAGGGTATGTAATGATGTGTGGCTATTTTAATTCCAAAGGCCAAGGGAACTTTATCAGGATGCATAGTATCCTGGATCCATGAAATAACTGGCCTTTAAAAATAGAAGTCTGCCTGCCTCTATGGGAATTTAACATAGGGGGGTGTATACTTATGCACCCTGTTAAGGGCTCTACAGTGCGCCCATTTCACTCGCACATGCGAGTAAAAATGATGCCGTGCGAGTGCAAAAAAATATTTAGGCACACTGGTGCGAATGACTTCTAACCATGTCAATGTTTGTCTACAAAATACACCGCAACATCGAGAAGCATTACTGGTGCAGACCATAGAATCACGTCACGAATGCAGCATAAAAACTACACCTCCCATCAACGTTAGCAGTTTCGCGTTGTGACTCACTAGTAGTCGCTTCTATCAAATCCAAGAGTGCGCAGAAAAAGCGGAAAGTTAGACTAGCCAGCCAAGATGCAAAGATCGAAGAAATGAGTTCTTCTATCCACCGAATTCATTGGATATAGGAGGAACAGGATGAGATTCTGAGAATGCAGCGAGAGAAGGAAAGGTAACCCAACATGCATTTTAAGCCCAGTTGACGTATTGGCTGCAGTATGCAAAATATAGCTGTAGCGAACAAGTCAAAAAGACAAAAGTAGCTTCGTGTAATACTCCCATTTTATTCAAAGGTAGAACGCTACTGACAACTCCAGGCTTCCACGCATGCTTGTTTGTTTACACCGAGTGTGTGTAAGTGCAAAATGAAAGTAGGCCTAACATTTGCCTACTGCCCCCATCAATGCAGATATTTCAAATAAAAACTGAAAGTATAAAACATATATCCTTGATTAGCCTATGTTGCGTTTTGTGGAAGAGAAAATGGACTGTTTTAGTAGTAGTATTAGGCAGTATGCAGTCAGATAGGTCACCATGGGCATATTTGGATTAGCTACAGATGGATTCACAAATAAATAAATTAGCCTACATTTGGCAGGATACTTGATATACAGGCTAAATGCAAATATGGCAATGTATTATATTATTTTACATTAACAAAATGTAGGAAAATAGAACAGACTGAAAATAAAGTAGGCACTGATCTTTAAAATCCTGTTTCCTGTAGCCTAAATGTTGTCAGTCATTCTTAATATTCGCAATTGGTGCACTGGCATGTTTAACTGTTAGCTGCAGTATAATGTTAGATTATGTGTAAATTAAGTACAGAACTGACTGTGCGCCCAAATTTTTGTCTGTGCTATACATTTTTTAACTTGGGCGCACAAGTGCTCCTGGAAATTTTTTTTAGTGTAGAGCCCCTGTATTTTAATGAAGAACTTTTATTTATTTACGATACATTATTCATTCAGAAAGATTCACCAAAATTGGTGTCCTTAAAGGTTGGATTTTTTCTCTTATTTCATAATTAAGGCATTAAGATCAATTTCCAAAAGATGATTTATTTTTTTTATTACTCTTTTTAGTCAACTTTAGCATGGGGATGAATACTTATGCAACCCACTGTATCCCCTACCACATCCCCTACCACATATCCAAGCATGTTCAACCATAAGGTATGTTGTCATGTTCAAGCAATTTTAGAGTGAGTAATTATTTTATTACGCAGTAGACCTAATAATGTCCAAGTTAAAAGCAAAAACATGAATTCCTTAACATTGGAATATATGTTTATTGCTCTTAAGATTCCAAAATAAAAGACTATACAAGTGCAAAGTAATGCATTCTTAGTCTGAGGTAGCATTCAGTTCAGTTCAGTAGGTCTAATTGAGTGCCTGTCACTTTAAGACGACGTTCGTGAGGGAATCCCTGCAATTAACATTAACACCGTTAAAACGCTGCTGATGTGTGAATGCAATTCATAACATAGTTAGTTCAAATAACGGTTCGTAGCCTACTTCTCCTTGGGACAAGCACTTTTGAGTCTTGGAAAACACTTTTCCATTTACATTGGGATTTTGCAAACATTCAGAGTCAATAAAATGAGCCCTACATGAGTAACAAAATTGACAAGCAGATGTAAGTAAGCATGCTAAACTTGACATCCGAACAGTATTCTAACGTTAGCTTTGAGATACTGCTTGATTGCATAACTTAACTTAGTAGCCTACATTGAGGAGACCAAACTATGTTGTGATGAGACCTTAGCAGAGTTAACTTTAATGCAGCAGTTTTTAACAAATTTGCGCAGCATGGTCACGATGCTAAGCGGATTTAATAGCAATTTAGCCCACCGTGTTCTATGCAATGCTTCTATGTTGCAACAACAATCCTTCAACAATCGTGAATATTTTGTTCAATGCACATGCAGAGGAGCAGCGGGCTCGTTACAAGAAGGAGTGGCCGGGGCAAGGAAAGGCTGCGTGCGTGAAAAGCACAGCTCAATGATTTCGTGGCCCCCAGCCACAGATTAGTCAACGTATGGGAAACACTGAAGGTGTAAAATTCAAAATATTTAGCGGCACACATTATGCTTAATGAATCGACGCGCATATTTTGCGTCGACGTATTTTTTGCGTCGACGCGTTGTCCCAGCCCTAAGCCTTACCCAATAATTATTGATATGCTCCAACGGTCTGACCCACATACTAGCTAGGTAACTTTAGGTGGGGGAGGTTTACTAGGCCTATTCAGAATAAACACTTGTAGCGTTATTAGGCCTAACACAAACACAAAAATAGGGAAGAATACGGCTAGTCCTAAAATTCAGTTTTCTATTACACTTAACATGTTACTTAACATGTAATAGAAGTAATAACTTCTAGTAAACTTAACATGTTTTCAGATCCTTTCAAGTTATCCATATTTTGTTATGTTTCAGACTCATCTTAAAATAGATTCAATCCATGTTTTTCCCATCAATCAACACACAATACTCCACAAAAAGCAGTTGTTTGGAGTGTAAATGTATAAAAAAAAAATATTTAATTTACTGGTCAGAGACACCAATGTACAGAATTGTTTGAAAAATACTGTACAAAGTTTACTGATTTTTATAGTATCAAAGTGGCAAAATGTCATGCGGTAAAACAGAGTCAATGGAGAGTTAATGAAGACAAATTCCAGAAAAATTATAAAAATGCTTTTAAATTTATCAACTTTTATCCTTATTTTTAGTCTCTATGTAAAGTATTGAATTTGTAGACCCATAAGAAATATTCTTAATATCTAAAATCACTTTGTTCTGCAAACACAAGTTTTCATGACCTTAGTCAGGTGGCATAATATGATCTACTTCAGAAGAGCCCTGACAATCACCCAAGTTCAAAATGAGTTTGAAATCGAGCTCCTCAATTTATGTTACTTCAACCTCTTCCAACTGTGGCATTATCACAGATTTGAGTGTCAAATGTCAAAAAAGTGGTGGCAAAGCTGCAATTTTGAAAAACTTTCATTTGGCAAAACAAAATTTGTCGTTTGAAAAACCAAAATTCGTCATTCGGCAACACAATTTATCATTTGGCAAAACACAATGTGTCATTTTGCAAAACAAAATTTGTCATGCGGTAACACAATTTATCATTTGGCATAACAAAATTTGTCATTCCGTAAAACCATTTCATGAATGACATCTTGTTATTCTGGCTATCATTACTTTATTTTATTGTTTTAATCTACTGTAGGGTATTTCTAATAAATAAATAAATATATATATATTATTTTAATAATATATTTTACATGTTTTCTAACAATATATTTATAAATATATAGGCCTAAATGTATAATATGTTCTATGATTTTAACAGATGCATCTTTACATAAAGTAGAGGGGTGCACATTTACATGTAAAATAAGAGTTGATTCTGCTGCTGTACTGACTCGTCCCACCAAAGAGTTTGTTTATTTGTTTCCCCAACTAGCACAGTAAAGTTCAGACACACCAGCAAAAGAATTTGTTCTGGGTAGGCTGAGCTCCGCTCTGCTTAGGTTAAAAGGAAGATCATTCACAAGAGGATTTTGGGCTGCACAGATTTAACGCAGATCTTGTTAGAATGGGGAAATACATCTGCACAGCTGACATTATTTTGAGGAAGAAGTAGCCAACCAAGCTCACGTAGGGTGTAGCCAGACGGGCCTTACGTAGTTGGGAAATAGGGCTTTACAAAATATCGGTGCAAATTATTGTCCGAAATTCGTTATCGGAACGCTAATAATATTTACATTTTTTCACTTATCGGCCAATAATATATATCGCCCACCGATATACCAGTATCGCTAGTCTGAATACTTATGTAAATGGAATATTTCAGTCTTTCAGTCTCAAAATTGAATTGAATCCATTTTAAGATGAGTCTAAAACATAACAAAATTAGGAAAAAGTGAAGCGCTGTGAATACTTTCCATACTATATTTATATTTTTGTTTTGTTTTAATTGACCTAAATAAATGAATTAACATAGGAAATGTACAATAATATTCAGTTTTACATGATGTGGCAGCATTTTTGCATCTCTTCTGCAATAATGTTGGGGGGAAAAAACTGATGAAGATGAGTTTGATGAAAGATGAAACACTCAGGCATTAAAACATGTGATATATTTGCAACTACTGTGTGGGCTTTTTGTAACTGACCATAGACCCATTATGGATTAACAATTACATTTTAATACTATACTTTATGAGTGTATCAGTAACATTGATTTTAATATATAAGGAAATAACTGTTTTGCCAAATGACATTTATAAGGACTAATAATAGTTATAAGGGTGATTATCATGTCTAACCTCAACAATAAAGACTACCTGAATGCGGTTTGCTTGCATTAAAATGATTCCGTGGATTTTGCAACAACACACCAACAAACACAGGTATGCAGTGGCTATTCAAAACTATGTAAAACATGATGTGCAATAAACTGACACTTTGAATAGCCCAGGCTACTTTGGACAGTCTTTAGACTTTGAATAAACAAACAACAATTCCGACTGCAAGGTCCCAAATTTAAACAAGTGGTCCCGGATTTAAGGCCGTTTCAGAATGACACATTCAAGCACAATCAGCTGCAGACGAGAGGCAGATAAAACGTGATGTCACTTATAGGCTACCAGAGACCAGTTTTTCAGTCACATCATTGCAAATTTCATATGATGCAACATTTCACCAAATGGTTTGTCTTTTCTATCATCAAGTTATTAAATAAGCATATAGTCTCTCAAAGCTGCAGGCTTATGCCATTTTGATCAGCTACAGACAACGAGTTGCAGACAGAGCGTAATGTCACTTATAGTCTACCAGCGATTGTTTTCACATTGTTGCAAATTTCATATGATGATGCATGATTCCACAAAACGGTTTGTCTTCTCTATGATAAAGTTATTTAATAGGCTAAATAACTTATATTAGGCTATGTCATTTTGATCTGTAAAAAATGTCACATGTAGCCATGCTCGCTGCACATTTATTATATTAGTTCTGCTAATTTCAAAAGTAGAGCACAAAACCAATAACCCTTTCCTTATCATGAACTGAGAGATTAAAAAAATGCAATCACACTGTACAGGTTGTATTACAATTACCACCAAAATGTAAAAACATAAACGGCCTATCGTCAGATAATACCATGGACCTAGACAAGGGCATATGGGAGAAAGATCAACTTTATTGTCATTGCGCAGAGTACAGAGACAACGAAATGCAGTTTGCGTCTAACCAGTAGTGCAAAAAAGCAGAAAAGTGCAATGTGATGTACACAGTATAGACTGGTGGTGCAGTACAAACAGTATAAGACATATAGTACCATGTAGACAGTAGTATACAGTTAAGAAAGTGGTATGTTTTACAGTAAATTCAATATAAATATGCAATGTATTAGTTGTAGCCCTAGAAGAGCAACAATAAGAGCAATAATAGAAAGTCAGGAGGAGAGAAGAGGTAAAAACCTTTCATAATGGGCAGGGGAAGAAGAAGAAGAGGAAAATAATTTGGCAGTGCACTGGCGGATCATTGATGTGTGGCTAGACCTTCAATTACGATTAATTTAGTGACCAACCCTTTTAAGTCAATTGTAGCACCAAGATTAGCAAAAACATTCAAAATCAGAATAGCACCTTGTTTTACACATTTTCCCGAAGTAATGTGAAAAAGACTGATTTTAAATGCCGCACCCTGGAATGTATAAAAATCTAAATATGCTAGAATGCACATATGAGTATACAAATGTGTGTGTGTGTGTGGTTAGGTAAGCCTACGTCACACGTCACTGTGCCCCCCCCCCCCCCCCCCCCCGGAGAAAAAACCTAGGTGGCAGCCCTAAAATAAGTTTTTCAACTGCTAATTCCGATTACCTAATTCACACATTTAGTTTGGCTTCTTGGCAAATGTAGCAGTTTGCGTGAAAAGGCAAAAACACGAACATAATCAAACATTCTGTTGTGGTAGTTGTGGTAAAAGTTGTGGTAAAACCGTGGCAGTGCATGAAGATGAGTGGCTCTCAAGAAGAAGAAAAAAGTCTGACATTTCCGCTTCTGAGGGCAGTTGTTGGACTAAGCAATGAAACATGGAATAGGCGAAATAAGGCCCCAATCCATGGGATCTTCCCTGTAGTAGGCAAACCGATACATTTAACAACCCCAACTTTGAAGAAATGTTCACTTAGTTAGCAAAATAAGCTACTTACTCATCCTTAAATTTTAATTAGAATAGGCCAGTTTTGTTGCGGGTCGCGCGTAGGCATTGTAGACTAACGTTAAGAAGTTGTTAATTTAACGTTAGTTCTAAAACAATCAAAGCTAAGATGAATATCAAGCGTGAACTGGTCAACTTTTAGCTGGCGTAAATTCGCCATTAAAAGTTCGCACTTCGTGTTGACTAGCTTTATGTTTGCCTAGAACCAACTCAACAGTGAAGCATTTGTCTTACCGTGTGCCGTGAGCAAAACAGTTTGCAGTTCATTTTTGAGCTGCGAGGGGATCCGGACTTTGAAAGTCGTTGGTGCTCCTGAAAATGAATTCGGGCGATTATCCCAAAATGAGCGATGTCATTTATAAAGTTTAATATTGTTTATGCCATTCCGTTAATATTTCCTTGAGGTTTTTTTTGTGACGAAGTATGTAGAGGTCTAACTAGCCCAAGTATCCAGGACAATTTTTACAAGTTTGACGTCAGCGGGTGTTCACCAATTACATTCAAGCACAAGCAGAGATTGAGGCGTCTTATGAGAAGCCTAGCTACTAGCCCCTGGCTGCAGCATGCCGGTCAGGGCTGGGGTGGGGCGGAGCCCAACGTTGATCATGTCGTCATAACTGTAAATAGTCCAGTCATTTTATGAAAAAAGGTAAAAAGGTAGGACAAATTGCAACAAAAGCAAACTCAACTGATTTTGTATCCTCAATATGTCCTGGGTGGGGGTGGGATAACCCCCCCCCCCCCCCCCCCCCCCAACAACAACAACAAAACACTGTTTTATTCAGATGACAATAATGACAAAGTATTTTATTTTTTTTTGTAAATATAATTTTCTTAAGAAATGTACCATTTGATGCTGTTTAATTTATAAATGTATTTATATATGGTGCACTGTCACTTTAAAGGAGAATTCCGGTGTGATATTGACCTAAAGTGTATCGAAACATGATACCGAGTGTGAACGTATGTCTCATAGCCCATCTCGGCTTGTCCCCTGCACTCCAAAATCTGGCGCTAGTTAGCCGATGCTACCAACATCTTTTTCAATAGTGGTGCTTCGGCATCGGGCTAGCCATGCAAATAAATCACTGTTTTACACCCATTTACGAGGCTCAATGTATCTCCACACTTCATTGGTAGACTTCCGAGGGCCCTGACATTTAAAACGAGACATTGAGAACTTTGAAAAAGCACTGGTAGTTTACTTACAAGACGATTTATACAGACAGTATCTTCACGAAGTTTAGCGTTTGCAGCCATCTTGAATTTAGTCACGATAAGTCGAGCAACGAGTAAGAATGAACAGCTATGATAAGGGATCAGATTCCAAAAATAATTCAGTGGAAATGCATGGATTCCAGTTGCTGCTACTGGAAGAAACTGGAATCCATGCATTTCCACTGAATTATTTTTGGAATCTGATCCCTTATCATACCTGTTCATTCTTACTCGTTGCTCGACTTATCGTGACTAAATTCAAGATGGCTGCAAACGTTAAACTTCGTGAAGATACTTTCTGTATAAATCGTCTTGTAAGTAAACTACCAGTGCTTTTTCAAAGTTCTCAATGTCTCGTTTTAAATGTCAGGGCCCTAGGAAGTCTACCAATGAAGTGTGGAGATACATTGAGCCTCATAAATGGGTGTAAAACAGTGATTTATTTGCATGGCTAGCCCGATGCCGAAGCACCACTACTGAAAAAGTTAACTAGCGCCAGATTTTGGAGTGCAGGGGACAAGTCGAGATGGGCTATGAGACATACGTTCACACTCGGTATCATGTTTCTATACACTTTAGGTCAATATCACACCGGAATTCTCCTTTAAGAACATTGTCTACTACACATGCATAAGATTTTGCCAGCTCCATTTATGGCTAGTCCACAAACTCTTTGTTTGTGCCACATGTATAGCACAATATTAACAATGATAATTATGCTTAAGTATACTATTAAGTTGGTATAAACAACCTTCATATCTTTGGAAATAGAAGCATGTAATGAGATGATGCTAGCTAGATATTTTCTGTTTGTAATTATGAACCTGGTAGCCACCTAGCTATCTAAGTGGAATGTATTTCAATTAGCATATCATGTGCTTCACATAAATACTTAGTTAAAGACTTCAAGACTCACCATTTCCATTACACAAATGCAAAGACTACTCTTCATATTCCATCACAGTCCAAATCACAGTGCATGCAGCCTGTCAAAGTGCCCTCTCACATTTTATAAATGGTCAGTAGTGGTAACCGGATAACTCCACAATCTCTTCTAGCGTTGTTTTTGTTGTCTTCATGATTTCCTTTTAAAAGTTTATCATATTAAGTTCAAGTTAAGATCTGATGCATAATGGAGACTGAGAGAGTACCCAAAAAGTATCATCCTTATGTAAGATGCTGTTGGTGTGTTTTGACATTGTAAACATTCACTAAGAAGAAAAGCAGTTTGCAGTAAAGCTGCTCTGGCTAAATTGTGGTGCTCCCTGAGCGGGTCTGTCCCTTGGTGCCCTCACAGTGCGAGATGCACGTGGTGGTAGCAGCGGCACTGGACACTTTTTCCAGCTGAGTTACAGTAGGCTAGCCTACTATTGGCCACTGAAAATTAGACAAGGCCGATGAGGCTGTGATTAAAATTCGGGACTGGAGCTGTCCCTCACGGGACAATTATAGTTATAATCACCCAAAATACGGGATGTCCCGGACAATTCGGGACGGTTGGCAACCTTAGTGGTAGGCAGGAGTGTAGAGGGCGTTGGACGCGGGGGAACGCTGCCCCCCCCCCCCCCCCCCACCACCACACACACTTCTTGGAGCATTGTTTTGACCATTTTACTAGGCGTTTATATAATAAGCGTTTTTTTTTACCAAATTACAACAAGTGCATGCATCAGGCAAACATCTCCAATTACATGGGGAAACTGAACAGTCCAATCAGTAGACTATGATAAGCTAGCCAACTATGCCTACTTTGTCTACAATATTTCCAGGCTTGAACCAGACAGCTGAATTAAAGAGGTAGAGTTAGTAGGCATAGGCTATAGGCTAATCTGCATAAAGTGTGCTGTCATAAATATCAGACATTCAGTATTCTCTCTTTTTATATCAGGATATAAAATAATACAGATAATAATAATACAATGAAAAGCGGTGAATATATGCCTTATGTTACCAAACAAAGGAATCTGAAGTTTCAGGTCAATATCTCAAACGGTTTGCCCGTGGCGTCCATTTGAATTTCGGGTGCCATGGCCCTAATTGACACATTGGAATTTCACATTTCATCCTTTGCCATTTTGGAAGCCCATAACGTCTGTTCTAATAGTGGTAGAAGGCTGGAAACTGGTATGGTAGTTCATTGTAGCCTGTATTATACATTATACAAATGAGGCAGAATCAACATTACTTACTGTTTGGGTGAGAGGTGGGTCACCAAAGTCCTAAAAAATGTTGACTTTTCAGTCATTCCAACTATATTAAACCTCATCTACCTAGTTCAGTCATTCCAACTATATTAAACCTCATCTACCTAGTTCAGTCATTTGAACTATATTAAACCTCATCATGTTAACAATATATTTCACATCATATGTTTTGCATTTTCATGCACTGGTAATTCCCTGGAATTGCGTTTTCTAGTTATAGTGCATGAAAATGCACTCTACTGTTATCCGAATTATTCTTATTATTACAGTGCATGAAAATGCACTGTACTGTTCTTCCTAGGCATTTTATTACAGTGCATGAAAATGCACTGTACTGTTCTTCCTAGGCTTCTTCTTATTACAGTGCATGAAAATGCACTGTACTGTTCTTCCTAGGCATTTTATTCTTATTACAGTGCATGAAAATGCACTGTACTGTTATTCCAAGGCATTTTATTAGAGTGCATGAAAATGCACTCTATTGTTATCCGAATTATTAGAGTGCATGAAAATGCACTCTATTGTTATCCGAATTATTCTTAATTACAGTGCATGAAAATGCACTGTACTGTTCTTCCTAGGCTTCTTCTTATTACAGTGCATGAAAATGCACTGTACTGTTCTTCCTAGGCTTCTTATTACAGTGCATGAAAATGCACTGTACTGTTATTCCAAGGCTTTTTACAGTACTGTTATTCCAAGGCTTTTTACAGTGCATGGAAATGCACTGTACTGTTCTTCCTAGGCTTCTTCTTATTACAGTGCATGAAAATGCACTGTACTGTTCTTCCTAGGCTTCTTATTACAGTGCATGAAAATGCACTGTACTGTTCTTCCTAGGCTTCTTCTTATTACAGTGCATGAAAATGCACTGTACTGTTCTTCCTAGGCTTCTTCTTATTCTTCTTCTTCTAACGCGTTTAATGCAGCTTCAACCGTTTAACGTAGAAACTTCATTCAAACTATGTTACGTAGGTCTTACTTAGGACATGGGTGCTATGTATTTTTCAGCTTTGTAACTTTTATACTTTTTAAACTATTAATTAAAAACTATCAAAATTTCCCCATTGACTTAACATTGCCCTTTATGACATCACAGCAATTAGAATCCTATGGCAGGTGTTCGGGCCACCTGGACCAACTGCCAGTCTCAGGCTTTAAGCATACAAACTGGCCCTATTAAGACTACACATCCTGTTCAACTGCTTCCTCTGCCAAAAACAAAATAAAAGTCCTCACTATAATATTTCACTGTTAAACAATTTAACCCTTTAAACTACTGAACTTTTTAACTGTTCAGCCATTGTAACTGTTACTTATCATCAACTATGACTCCTACCCACTGTAGCTAGTTAGCTAAGTAACATGGTTAGCATAGTTAGCATTTTTAACAAAACTGCTAAAAATGATTAGCTAAGTTAGCTAAGTCACATGGTTAGTATAGTTAGCATGCTAGTTAGCATTTTTAGCAAAACTGCTTAAAATGATTAGCTAAGTTAGCTAAGTCACATGGTTAGCATGCTAGCATGTTAGCATGCTAGTTAGCAGTTTTAGCAAAACTGCTTAAAATGATGAGCTAAGTCAGCTAAGTAACATGGTTAACATACTTAGCATTTTAACATTGTTAGCATGCTAGTTAGCATAGTAACTTGGTTAACATTATTATCTTTGTTAACATAGTTAGCATAACTGCTAGCAAACATTAGAGCCATTCCAAGTGTCAGTTATTGTCAACTATCTACCTAAATAATTTAACCATTTAAACTATCCACTTATTTAACCGTTCAATCATTCCAACTATATTAAACCTTATCTACCAAGTAAATCATTTACCTATATAAACTATCCACCTATTTAACTGTTCAGTCATGCCAACTATATTAAACCTCATCTACCTAGCAACCAATATAGTTTGTTTTTACTCTGTATGATATTTTACATCATATTTTTTGCATTTTCATGCACTGTATTTCCTTCAGGAAATGCTTTTCTAGTTATTACAGTGCATGAAAATGCACTGTACTGTTCTTCCTAGGCTTCTTCTTCTTATTACAGTGCATGAAAATGCACTGTACTGTTCTTCCTAGGCTTCTTCTTATTACAGTGCATGAAAATGCACTGTACTGTTCTTCCTAGGCTTCTTCTTATTACAGTGCATGGAAATGCACTGTACTGTTCTTCCTAGGCTTCTTCTTATTACAGTGCATGAAAATGCACTGTACTGTTATTCCAAGGCTTTTTCTTCTTCTTCTTCTTCTTATTCTTCTTCTTCTAACGCAGTTAATGCAGCTTAAACCGTTTAACGTAGAAACTTCATTCAAACTATGTTACGTAGGTCTTACTTAGGACATGTGGGCTTTGTATTTTTCAACTTTGTAACTTTTATACTTTTTAAACTATTAATTAAAAACTAGTCAAAATTTCCCCATAGACTTAACATGGGCTAATGACATCACAATAGAGCCGTTAAGCAATTAGAATCCTATGGCAGGTGTTCGGGCCACCTGGACCAACTGCCAGTCTCAGGCTTTAAGCATACAAACTGGCCCTATTAAGACTACACATCCTGTTCAACTGCTTCCTCTGCCAAAAACTGTTTCAAAATAAAAGTCCTCACTATAATATTTTACTGTTAAACAATTTAACCCTTTAAACTACAAAACTTTTTAACTGTTCAGCCATTGTAACTGTTACTTGTCATCAACTATGACTCCTACCCACTGTAGCTAGTTAGCTAAGTAGCATGGTTAGCATTTTTAGCATGCTAGCATGTTAGCATGCTAGTTAGCATTTTTAGCAAAACTGCTAAAAATGATTAGCTAAGTTAGCTAAGTCACAAGGTCAGCATAGTTAGCATGCTAGCATGTTAGCATGCTAGTTAGCATTTTTAGCAAAACTGCTTAAAATGATTAGCTAAGTTAGCTAAGTCAAATGGTTAGCATAGTTAGCATGTTAGCATGCTAGTTAGCATTTTTAGCAAAACTGCTGAAAACGATTAGCTAAGTTAGCTAAGTAACGTGGTTAGCATCATAGACATAATATACATAGACGCCGCATTGGCTGCTGGAAACAAGAAATGCGGCCGCCATCTTGGACCGGTCATACTCCTCATTGCGTTGCAGCAGAAAACACAAGATGACAGCACTGTGCAGCATGTTCCTGCTCAAATCGGCGGACCATACTCGGGGGATTTACTTTTCACAAGTAAGATTTAACATTACCGTACTATTGGTTGTATTTTGTATTTTCGAACAATGTGGCCTGTATCATAGCTACATGTATGACCTTTGCAGCAAAAAAAACCGCGTGAAAATCTGTTCGGTATTCAGTGAGATATGATTAATTAAGTGTGCTGACAGCTCATTGCACCGGCCAAACAGATTACACTGAGTGGAGTGGATGACCGGTCCAAGATGGCGGCTCCAAATCTCGTCAGCGCTAGTAGGGAGCAGCGGTCGATGCGGCGTCTATGTATATTATGTCTATGGTTAGCATAGTTAGCATGGTAGCATGTTAGCATGCTAGTTAGCATTTTTAGCAAAACTGCTAAAAACGATTAGCTAAGTCAGCTAAGTAACGTGGTTAGCATAGTTAACATGCTAATTAGCATTTTTAGCAAAACTGCTAAAACGATTAGCTAAGTCAGCTAAGTAACGTGGTTAACATAGTTAGCATGCTAGCATGTTAGCATGCTAATTAGCCTTTTTAGCAAAACTGCTAAAAACGATTAGCTAAGTTAACTAAGTAACGTGGTTAGCATAGTTAGCATGCTAGCGCTAGCATGTTAGCATGCTAGTTAGCATTTTTAGCAAAACTGCTAAAAATGATTAGCTAAGTTAGCTAAGTAACATGGTTAGCATGCTACCATGCTAGTTAGCATAGTAACTTTGTTAACATTATTATCTTTGTTAACATAGTTAGCATAACTGCTAGCAAACATTAGAGGCATTCCAACTGTCAGTTATCGTCAACTATTTACCTAAATAATTTAACCATTTAAACTATCCACCTATTTAACTGTTCAGTCATTCCAACTATATTAAACCTCATCTACTTAGCAACCAATATAGTTTGTTTTTACTCTGTATGATATTTTACATCATATTTTTGCATTTTCATGCACTGTATTTCCTTCAGGAAATGCTTTTCTAGTTATTATTCTTCTTCTAACGCACTTAATGCAGCTTCAACCGTTTAACGTAGAAACTTCATTCAAACTATGTTACGTAGGTCTTACTTATGACATGTGGGCTTTGTATTTTTCATCTTTGTAACTTTTATACTTTTTAAACTATTAATTAAAAACGAATCAAAATTTCCCCATTGACTTAACATTATGATTATGACATCACAATACGGCCGTTAAGCAATTAGAATCCTATGGCAGGTGTTCGGGCCACCTGGATCAACTGCCAGTCTCAGGCTTTAAGCATACAAACTGGCCCTATTAAGACTACACATCCTGTTCAACTGCTTCCTCTGCCAAAAACAGTTTCAAAATAAAAGTCCTCACTACAATATTTCACTGTTAAACAATTTAACCCTTTAAACTACTGAACTTTTTAACTGTTCAGCCATTGTAACTGTTACTTGTCATCAACTATGACTCCTACCCACTGTAGCTAGTTAGCTAAGTTAGCTAAGTAACATGGTTAGCATAGTTAGCATGCTAGCATGTTAGCATGCTAGTTAGCATTTTTAGCAAAACTGCTAAAAACGATTAGCTAAGTCAACTAAGTAATGTGGTTAGCATAGTTAGCATACTAGCATGTTAGCATGCTAGTTAGCATTTTTAGCAAAACTGTTAAAAATGATTAGCTAAGTCAGCTAAGTCACATGGTTAGCATAGTTAGCATGTTAGCATGCTAGTTAGCATAACTGCTAAAAATGATTAGCTAAGTTAGCTAAGTAACATGGTTAGCATAGTTAGCATGCTAGCATGTTAACATGCTATTTAGCATTTTTAGCAAAACTGCTAAAAATAATTAGCTAAGTTAGCTAAGTAACGTGGTTAGCATAGTTAGCATGCTAGCGTGTTAGCATGCTAGTTAGCATAGTAACTTGGTTAACATTATTATTTTTGTTAACATAGTTAGCATAACTGCTAGCAAACATTAGAGCCATTCCAACTGTCAGTTATCGTCAACTATCTACCTAAATAATTTAACCATTTAAACTATCCACCTATTTATCTGTTCAGTCATTCCAACTATATTAAACCTCATCTACTTAGCAACCAATATAGTTTGTTTTTACTCTGTATGATATTTTACATCATATTTTTTGCATTTTCATGCACTGTATTTCCTTCAGGAAATGCTTTTCTAGTTCTTCTTCTTCTTCTAACGCATTTAATGCAGCTTCAACCGTTTAACGTAGAAACTTCATTCAAACTATGTTACGTAGGTCTTACTTAGGACATGGGTGCTATGTATTTTTCAACTTTGTAACTTTTATACTTTTTAAACTATTAATTAAAAACTAATCAAAATTTCCCCATTGACTTAACATTATGATTATGACATCACAATACGGCCGTTAAGCAATTAGAATCCTATGGCAGGTGTTCGGGCCACCTGGACCAACTGCCAGTCTCAGGCTTTAAGCATACAAACTGGCCCTATTAAGACTACACATCCTGTTCAACTGCTTCCTCTGCCAAAAACTGTTTCAAAATAAAAGTCCTCACTACAATATTTCACTGTTAAACAATTCAACCCTTTAAACTACTGAACTTTTTAACTGTTCAGCCATTGTAACTGTTACTTGTCATCAACTATGACTCCTACCCACTGTAGCTAGTTAGCTAAGTTAGCTAAGTAACATGGTTAGCATAGTTAGCATGCTAGCATGTTAGCATGCTAGTTAGCATTTTTAGCAAAACTGCTTAAAATGATTAGCTAAGTTAGCTAAGTCACATGGTTAGCATAGTTAGCATGCTAGCATGTTAGCATGCTAGTTAGCATTTTTAGCAAAACTGCTTAAAATGATTAGCTAAGTTAGCTAAGTCACATGGTTAGCATAGTTAGCATGCTAGCATGTTAGCATGCTAGTTAGCATTTTTAGCAAAACCGCTCAAACGATTAGCTAAGTCAGCTAAGTAACGTGGTTAGCATAGTTAGCATGCTAGCGCTAGCATGTTAGCATGCTAGTTAGCATTTTTAGCAAAACTACTAAAAACGATTAGCTAAGTAACATGGTTAGCATAGTTAGCATGCTAGCATGTTAGCATGCTAGTTAGCATAGTAACTTTGTTAACATTATTATCTTTGTTAACATAGTTAGCATAACTGCTAGCAAACATTAGAGCCATTCCAACTGTCAGTTATCGTGAACTATCTACCTAAATAATTTAACCATTTAAACTATCCACCTATTTAACTGTTCAGTCATTCCAACTATATTAAACCTCATCTACTTGCAACCAATATAGTTTGTTTTTACTCTGTATGATATTTTACATCATATTTTTTGCATTTTCATGCACTGTATTTCCTTCAGGAAATGCTTTTCTAGTTCTTCTTCTTCTTCTAACGCGTTTAATGCAGCTTCAACCGTTTAACGTAGAAACTTCATTCAAACTATGTTACGTAGGTCTTACTTAGGACATGGGTGCTATGTATTTTTCAGCTTTGTAACTTTTAAAACTATTAATTAAAAACTAGTCAAAATTTCCCCATAGACTTAACATGGGCTGATGACATCACAATAGAGCCGTTAAACAATTAGAATCCTATGGCAGGTGTTCGGGCCACCTGGATCAACTGCCAGTCTCAGGCTTTAAGCATACAAACTGGCCCTATTAAGACTACACATCCTGTTCAACTGCTTCCTCTGCCAAAAACTGTTTCAAAATAAAAGTCCTCACTACAATATTTCACTGTTAAACAATGTAACCCTTTAAACTACTGAACTTTTTAACTGTTCAGCCATTGTAACTGTTACTTGTCATCAACTATGACTCCTACCCACTGTAGCTAGTTAACATGGTTAGCATAGTTAGCATGCTAGCATGTTAGCATGCTAGCATGTTAGCATTTTTAGCAAAACTGTTAAAAATGATTAGCTAAGTTAGCTAAGTAACATGGTTAGCATAGTTAGCATGCTAGTTAGCATTTTTAGCAAAACTGCTAAAAATGATTAGCTAAGTTAGCTAAGTAACGTGGTTAGCATAGTTAGCATGCTAGCGTGTTAGCATGCTAGTTAGCATTTTTAGCAAAACTATTAAAAATGATTAGCTAAGTTAGCTAAGTAACATACAAAAAAACTTGGTTAACATTATTATCTTTGATAACATAGTAGCATAACTGCTAGCAAACATTAGGGCCATTCCAACTGTCAGTTATCGTCAATTATCTACCTAAATAATTTAACTATTTAAATTATCCACCTATTTAACTGTTCAATCATTCCAACTATATTAAACCTTATCTACCAAGCAAATCATTTAACTATATAAACTATCCACCTATTTAACTGTTCAGTCATTCCAACTATATTAAACCTCATCTACCTAGTTCAGTCATTCCAACTACATTAAACCTCATCTACCTAGTTCAGTCATTTGAACTACATTAAACCTCATCATGTTGGTTGCCAATTAGCACATAATCTGTTTTAACAATATATTTCACACCATATGTCTTGCATTTTCATGCACTGGTAATTCCCTGGAATTGCGTTTTCTAGTTATTATTACAGTGCATGAAAATGCACTGTACTGTTCTTCCTAGGCTTCTTCTTCTTATTACAGTGCATGAAAATGTACTGTACTGTTCTTCCTAGGCTTCTTATTACAGTGCATGAAAATGCACTGTACTGTTCTTCCTAGGCTTCTTCTTATTACAGTGCATGAAAATGCACTGTACTGTTCTTCCTAGGCTTCTTATTACAGTGCATGAAAATGCACTGTACTGTTCTTCCTAGGCTTCTTCTTATTACAGTGCATGAAAATGCACTGTACTGTTATTCCAAGGCATTTTATTATTACAGTGCATGAAAATGCACTGTACTGTTCTTCCTAGGCTTCTTCTTATTACAGTGCATGAAAATGCACTGTACTGTTCTTCCTAGGCTTCTTCTTATTCTTCTTCTTCTTCTAACGCATTTAATGCAGCTTCAACCGTTTAACGTAGAAACTTCATTCAAACTATGTTACGTAGGTCTTACTTAGGACATGGGTGCTATGTATTTTTCAACTTTGTAACTTTTATACTTTTTAAACTATTAATTAAAAACTAATCAAAATTTCCCCATTGACTTAACATTATGATTATGACATCACAATACGGCCGTTAAGCAATTAGAATCCTATGGCAGGTGTTCGGGCCACCTGGACCAACTGCCAGTCTCAGGCTTTAAGCATACAAACTGGCCCTATTAAGACTACACATCCTGTTCAACTGCTTCCTCTGCCAAAAACTGTTTCAAAATAAAAGTCCTCACTACAATATTTCACTGTTAAACAATTCAACCCTTTAAACTACTGAACTTTTTAACTGTTCAGCCATTGTAACTGTTACTTGTCATCAACTATGACTCCTACCCACTGTAGCTAGTTAGCTAAGTTAGCTAAGTAACATGGTTAGCATAGTTAGCATGCTAGTTAGCATTTTTAGCAAAACTGCTTAAAATGATTAGCTAAGTTAGCTAAGTCACATGGTTAGCATAGTTAGCATGCTAGCATGTTAGCATGCTAGTTAGCATTTTTAACAAAACTGCTTAAAATGATTAGCTAAGTTAGCTAAGTCACATGGTTAGCATAGTTAGAATGCTAGCATGTTAGCATGCTAGTTATCATTTTTAGCAAAACTGCTAAAAACGATTAGCTAAGTCAGCTAAGTAACGTGGTTAGCATAGTTAGCATGCTAACATTCTAGTTAGCATTTTTAGCAAAACCGCTAAAAACGATTAGCTAAGTCAGCTAAGTAACGTGGTTAGCATAGTTAGCATGCTAGCGCTAGCATGTTAGCATGCTAGTTAGCATTTTTAGCAAAACTACTAAAAACGATTAGCTAAGTAACATGGTTAGCATAGTTAGCATGCTAGCATGTTAGCATGCTAGTTAGCATAGTAACTTTGTTAACATTATTATCTTTGTTAACATAGTTAGCATAACTGCTAGCAAACATTAGAGCCATTCCAAGTGTCAGTTATCGTCAACTATCTACCTAAATAATTTAACCATTTAACCATTAAACTATCCACCTATTTAACTGTTCAGTCATTCCAACTATATTAAACCTCATCTACTTAGCAACCAATATAGTTTGTTTTTACTCTGTATGATATTTTACATCATATTTTTGCATTTTCATGCACTGTATTTCCTTCAGGAAATGCTTTTCTAGTTCTTATTCTTATTATTTTTCATCTTCTAACGCGTTTAATGCAGCTTCAACCGTTTAACGTAGAAACTTCATTCAAACTATGTTACGTAGGTCTTACTTAGGACATGGGTGCTATGTATTTTTCAGCTTTGTAACTTTTATACTTTTTAAACTATTAATTAAAAACTATCAAAATTTCCCCATTGACTTAACATTATGATTATGACATCACAATACGGCCGTTAAGCAATTAGAATCCTATGGCAGGTGTTCGGGCCACCTGGACCAACTGCCAGTCTCAGGCTTTAAGCATACAAACTGGCCCTATTAAGACTACACATCCTGTTCAACTGCTTCCTCTGCCAAAAACTGTTTCAAAATAAAAGTCCTCACTACAATATTTCACTGTTAAACAATTCAACCCTTTAAACTACTGAACTTTTTAACTGTTCAGCCATTGTAACTGTTACTTGTCATCAACTATGACTCCTACCCACTGTAGCTAGTTAGCTAAGTTAGCTAAGTAACATGGTTAGCATAGTTAGCATGCTAGTTAGCATTTTTAGCAAAACTGCTTAAAATGATTAGCTAAGTTAGCTAAGTCACATGGTTAGCATAGTTAGCATGCTAGCATGCTAGTTAGCATTTTTAGCAAAACTGCTTAAAATGATTAGCTAAGTTAGCTAAGTCACATGGTTAGCATAGTTAGCATGCTAGCATGTTAGCATGCTAGTTAGCATTTTTAGCAAAACTGCTAAAAACGATTAGCTAAGTCAGCTAAGTAACGTGGTTAGCATAGTTAGCATGCTAGCATGCTAGTTAGCATTTTTAGCAAAACCGCTAAAAACGATTAGCTAAGTCAGCTAAGTAACGTGGTTAGCATAGTTAGCATGCTAGCGCTAGCATGTTAGCATGCTAGTTAGCATTTTTAGCAAAACTACTAAAAACGATTAGCTAAGTAACATGGTTAGCATAGTTAGCATGCTAGCATGTTAGCATGCTAGTTAGCATAGTAACTTTGTTAACATTATTATCTTTGTTAACATAGTTAGCATAACTGCTAGCAAACATTAGAGCCATTCCAACTGTCAGTTATCGTCAACTATCTACCTAAATAATTTAACCATTTAACCATTTAAACTATCCACCTATTTAACTGTTCAGTCATTCCAACTATATTAAACCTCATCTACTTAGCAACCAATATAGTTTGTTTTTACTCTGTATGATATTTTACATCATATTTTTGCATTTTCATGCACTGTATTTCCTTCAGGAAATGCTTTTCTAGTTATTATTATTATTCTTCTAACGCAGCTAATGCAGCTTCAACCGTTTAACGTAGAAACTTCATTCAAACATTGACGCGTAGGTCTTAATTAGGACATGTGGGCTTTGTATTTTTCATCTTTGTAACTTTTATACTTTTTAAACTATTAATTAAAAACTAATCAAAATTTCCCCATAGACTTAACATTATGATTATGACATCACAATACGGCCGTTAAGCAATTAGAATCCTATGGCAGGTGTTCGGGCCACCTGGATCAACTGCCAGTCTCAGGCTTTAAGCATACAAACTGGCCCTATTAAGACTACACATCCTGTTCAACTGCTTCCTCTGCCAAAAACTGTTTCAAAATAAAAGTCCTCACTACAATATTTCACTGTTAAACAATTTAACCCTTTAAACTACTGAACTTTTTAACTGTTCAGCCATTGTAACTGTTACTTGTCATCAACTATGACTCCTACCCACTGTAGCTAGTAAGCTAAGTTAGCTAAGTAACATGGTTAGCATGCTAGCATGTTAGCATGCTAGTTAGCATTTTTAGCAAAACTGCTAAAAACGATTAGCTAAGTCAGCTAAGTCACATGGTTAACATAGTTAGCATGCTAGCATGTTAGCATGCTAGTTAGCATTTTTAGCAAAACTGCTTAAAATGATTAGCTAAGTTAGCTAAGTCATATGGTTAGCATAGTTAGCATGTTAGCATGCTAGTTAGCATTTTTAGCAAAACTTCTTAAAATGATTAGCTAAGTCAGCTAAGTAACATGGTTAGCATAGTTAGCATGTTACCATAGTTAGCATGTTAGTTAGCATAGTTAGCATAACTGCTAAAATTGATTAACTAAGTTAGCTAAGTAACATGGTTAGCATAGTTAACATGTTAGTTAGCATAACTGCTAAAAATGATTAGCTAAGTTAGCTAAGTAACATAGTTAGCATGCTACCATAGTTAGCATGCTAGCATGTTAGCATGCTAATTAGCATTTTTAGCAAAAAACTTGGTTAACATTATTATCTTTGATAACATAGTAGCATAACTGCTAGCAAACATTAGGGCCATTCCAACTGTCAGTTATCGTCAATTATCTACCTAAATAATTTAACTATTTAAATTATCCACCTATTTAACCGTTCAATCATTCCAACTATATTAAACCTTATCTACCAAGCAAATAATTTAACTATATAAACTATCCACCTATTTAACTGTTCAGTCATTCCAACTATATTAAACCTCATCTACCTAGTTCAGTCATTCCAACTACATTAAACCTCATCTACCTAGTTCAGTCATTTGAACTATATTAAACCTCATCATGTTGGTTGCCAATTAGCACATCATCTGTTTTAACAATATATTTCACACCATATGTTTTGCATTTTCATGCACTGGTAATTCCCTGGAATTGCGTTTTCTAGTTATAGTGCATGAAAATGCACTATGCTGTTCTTCCAAAATGTCTTATTAGAGTGCATGAAAATGCACTCTACTGTTATCCGAATTATTAGAGTGCATGAAAATGCACTCTATTGTTATCCGAATTATTCTTAATATTATTATTCTTCTTCTAACGCTTTTTGTGCGTTTAATACAGCTTCAACCGTTTAACTTAGAAACTTCATTCAAACTGCGTTGCGTAGGTCTTACTTATGTGACTTCAGCTGTATTTTTCAACTTTGTAACTTTTATACTTTTTAAACTATTAATTAAAAACTACTAAAATGTCCCCATTGACTTAACATTAGATTATGACATCACAATAGCAATTAGAATCCTATGCCAGGTGTTCAGGCCACCTGGAGCCACTGTCTCAGGCTTTAAGCATACAATATGGCTGTATTAAGACTGCAGATCCTGTTCAACTGCTTCCTGTGCCTTAAACTGTTTCAAATTAAAAGTCCCTTTAAACTATCCAACTTTTAAACTGTTCAACTGTTATCAACTGTTCAACTGTTGTAACTGTCAGTCAACTATGACTCCCATCAACTGTATCCTCTGCCTTCAACTGTTTCATAATCATTCTATTAAGACTACACATTCTGTTCAACTGTTTCCTCTCTCCACAACTGTTTCAAAATAAAAGTCCTTGCTACAATAATTCCCTATTAAATAATTTAACCATTTAAACTATCCACCTATTAAACTGTTCAGTCATTCCAACTATATTAAACCTCATCTACCTAGCAAATAATTTAACCATTTAAACTATCCACCTATTTAACTGCCCAGTCATTCCAACTATATTAAACCTCATCTACCTAGAAAATAACTTAACCTTTTAAACTATCCACCTATTTAACTTTTCAGTCATTCCAACTATATTAAACCTCATCTAGGCTACCTAGTTCAGTCAATCCAACTATATTAAACCTCATCTGCCTAGCAAATAATTTAACCGTTTAAACTATCCACCTATTTAATTGTTCAGTCATTCCAACTATATTAAACCTCATCTACCTAGTTCAGTCATTCCAACTACATTAAACCTCATCTACCTAGCAAATAATTTAACCTTTTAAACCATCTTTAACTGTTCAGTCATTCCAACTATATTAAACCTCATCTACCTAGTTCAGTCATTCCAACTATATTAAACCTCATCTACCTAGTTCAGTAATTCCAACTATATTAAACCTCATCATGTTGGTTGCCAATTAGCACATCATCTGTTTTAACAATATATTTCACACCATGTGTTTTGCATTTTCATGCACTAGTAATTCCCTGGAATTGCGTTTTCTAGTTAGAACAAGAAATAGCAAATACCTGCCTATTACGAAACAAGATTGTGGTTTAGAGAGGTAATTGAGCCGATAGCCAGGGTTAGCGGGGAGCTCCCAGTTAGCTATATTGCCAGTTTTGTGGGCCTCTTACAGACACAAAATGCAATTGAAATTTCGGTGCAACATGAACAACAAGATGCATTTAACGTTGAGCCCCTAGGGATCAATAAAGTATCTATCTATCTATCTATATATATATATATCTATCTATCTATCTATCTATTTTCATCTCATACATTGCGAAGAAATCGTTTAAATTCAAAGTTTGTACTGTCACCGACCTATGTTCCTATGGTTTCTTTGCAATGTATTCATTGAGTTAAATGTTTCTTCGCAATGTATTCATGAGTTAAAAACGCATCTTGTTGTCACGTAAGGCCCTGTTCATGTTGCACCTCTGTTAAGAGGCACAAAGACACTCCAGATCATGCCCCTAAAACGTCGTTTTTGTACCCCCTTTCACTGCAGTTAAACTAATCATGGTTTCCGGTTGTTTTTCTGTTTTGTTCTTAGTGCAGTCAGCACCCAGCTATCCAGCCCCCCAGCACCCAGTTTCACAGCTACCCAGCCATCCAGCACCCAGCTACCCACCCAGCCACAGGCACCCAGCCATCCAGCACCCCAGCTACCCAGCTACCCAGCCATCCAGCCGCCCAGCACCCAGTTTCACAGCTACCCAGCCATCCAGCACCCCAGCCACCCAGCTGTCCAGCCACAGGCACCAGCCATCCAGCACCCAACTACCCAGCCAGCCACCCAGCTACCCAGCTGTCCAGCCACAGGCACCCAGCCATCCAGCACCCCAGCTACCCAGCCATCCAGCACCCCAGCTACCCAGCCATCCAGCACCCAGCTACCCAGCATCCAGCTACCCAGCCATCCAGCACCCTACCAAAACATATAATAAAGCATAATGAAATGTATTTAATTTACCTTATTGACGAAGTTATCGTTTGGTTATTAGGCGAGTTCGACTTCGGCTGAGTCTGACTTGGTCTGGCTTTCTACGTAAACGTGATCTTCAGAGGCTAGTCGGGAGGAGCTACAACAGAGGGCAGCTCATCCCGGACAGGCAGGCTACAGTCTGCCTGACGTGACTCGCGGGAGATATCGCGGAATGTGGGACATTCTAAAACGCTTAACGTGAAAAAGCTTAACGTGGCTTACGGTAGGAAAACAACGATGAATCATCACCAAATTTCGCATGGCCATATGTTGTCATGAACACTTAAGTCTGTCAAAAAAACTAAACCGAAATCCAACGATTATAGAACATATCTCACGTTAACGTTTTCTTCTTCATTGACGCCTATGGCGAGAAAAAGGCTTAACGTGATTCAAAGTACCTAAACAACGCTCAGTGATCACCAAATTTATCTCATATATTGCTTATCATAACCACTTAAAACTGTCAAAAAATCGAACCCAAAGTCCAATTATTATGGACGTTATCCGACATTAAGCGTTGCTGCTTCATTCAGGCCTATTAAAAGGAAAAAGCTTAACGTGGATCAATATACCTAAACAACGTTCAGCGATCACCAAATTTCTCTCATATATTGCTCTTCATAAAACCATCAAAAAATCGAAACCAAAGTCCAATTATTATGGACGTTATCTGACATTAAGCGTTGCTGCTTCATTGAGGCCTATATTAAAAGAAAAAAGCTTAACGTGTTTCAATGTACCTAAACAATGCTCAGTGATCACCCAATTTCTCTCATATATTGCTTATCATAACCACTTAAGACTGTAAAAAATCGAACCCAAAGTCCAATTATTATGGACGTTATATGACTTTAGCGTTTCTTCTTCATGAGGCCTATATTAAAAGAAAAAAGCTTAACGTGATTCAATGTACATAAACAACGCTCAGTGATCACCAAATTTATCTCATATATTGCTTATCATAACCACTTAAAACTGTCAAAAAATCGAACCCAAAGTCCAACTATTATGGACGTTATCCGACATTAAGCGTTGCTGCTTGAGGCCTATTGAAAGGAAAAAGCTTAACGTGGATCAATATACCTAAACATACATAAACAACGTTCAGCAATCAACAAATTTCTCTCTATGCTCCTCATAAGCACATGAAACTATCAAAAAATCGAAACCAAAGTGTTCTGCCGTTTATCTACATGCGCACCTGCATCAGGCTACTCAGCTACTAGTAGAGAACTGTCCCTGTTTGTACCCAACTCTGCACTGTAGACCATAAACTGGCTATTTATATTTTTCTGTGAAATAACCAATTCTATTCAACTTTATGAAGCAGAATTACGCAGTAGGCTACTTGGCACGTAGGCCTAACACATTTTTGTTTGCGCAGGAGAGAGAATGACAGCTATTAACAAATTTCCAAATATTTGTAAGATGTTTTTTTTTACCCTAAATAGATAGGAAATCTCAACAATAAAGACATTTGTCGGCATTTTTTTCTTGGTTCTCATGGGGATATAAATAACGTAAAAAGGCGCACCTCACTGCAAAAACCAAGTCCTGTCTGATTGCTGCCTTTGACGTGCGCAAATGTGCACAGGGAGCATTTCCCGCCCTTGTTTAGTGGCGGGAACGAATATATATATATATATATATATATATATTATTAGCCAACTACAGTAGGCTACTGATCTGGAGCTATGACAGATATAGGATATCGTAGGTGGCATGTGTTGTAGTCAATGTTCAGGCCAATATTCATCTTTGCTAGTTCAGTAGGCTGTCAGTGTGAAATCTTTTTTTTAATTTATGGCTTTCTGTAGCCTATGTCCATTTAAACTATAGGCAATCTCTGGTGTAGTTACAAGAAAAATGAGTGAAGTTAATTGTGGCTTATAGGCTCAATTATGTTATGAGGTTTCTGCATCAGATACCATCCTTCTGTTCAGTGTAGGCTTAATCCTGTTTTTGTAATCCTGTACGCACTGTGCGTACAATTTCTTCACAGCTTTATTTATGAAATCATTCAATATTAGCCTATAAAAAACACTTGTGTGACAACTAGCCTATATTTATTGACTCATGTGCAATCTGAATATTGGCATTATTCCGAATAAAACCGGAATATGGTGTGCATGGAAATCATAGAATCATATAAATATGAAAACGTAGCATTGCCATGCCTTGGCCTGTGTGGCGTGGCTTTGCATGGGTCAATCCTGACGCTTAAAAACACAACGTTCCATTCAATTATAGGATAATAGCCTAAATCACTCAGTCATGAAAAGAAAACAGCAGCAGCAGCTTCATATTTTTCAGGCGTTTAACCGTAACGTTAAAAGACGCACTGTTCTTAGCAGTGATGCTGACACTGACAGCAGCGAGAGATTGTCCTCTACGGTCACGGTATACACACGTTTAAAATGTTGAATTGTTTGCTTTCCTCTGTAGGCTTATTTAAAAAAAAAAAAAAAAAGCACTGTTTGGAACAAGGATTCAGTTTCTAGAGCAGAGGTTCTCAACCTTTTTGGGGCAAAGGCGCGTCATGACGAGTAGGGTTCACTGTAAAACCGAACAGTACAAGTAAAACAATGTTTGTTTTCAAAAATGAAAAAAAGTTAATAGTACTCTAATCGTCTGTGTTACTTGAACAAATGTGAACTTTTAAGTTGACAGCACTCATCCGCTTTAAGTCATTTGAAAAAATTGAAAGCGTGGGAAACTTCCCCACGCAAATTGTAGCAAATTTGTAGGCGGATCTTCTGCCATACGTGGACCTTGTGTACAGCACCAACTATCATATGAACTAATTAACCCCCGTTAGCACTATTTAACACAATAGCTTGGAAGTGCAAGCTTTGTGGTGCACTGCTTGATAACAGGGCACAGGTCCTGCAACATTATCGTTTACAGCATGTTAGCAATGTTTCCTCCATTAACGTTAGTCCACTGTCATGTTACTGACTGTCTGCACATTTAAGTCAGTAGCCTAAATTCATTTGACACGGTCACACACAGTTCATGCTCAGTCAGAATGTGTATTATTCGCATGTCAGCTGTGTAGGTGAAAACAACCATTTAAATATCCGACGTGCTGTGGCGCTCCGTGGCCTTCCTTTCTACCTCCATGAGGATGATGCCACTTTTCTAAAGACATGGGATGTAAGTAAGTATGTTTTCTATTGACATGACAGTTAAAGCGTAACTGTGGCATTAAGCGACCCATGGCCTGTTGTTTCGAGGTCAACGCATGCTATTAGAATGAAAAACAATGAGAAAATTGAGTACAACATAAAGCAAATACTGGTCCAGCAGCTTAAATGGGTGGTTCAGGATTTTGGACATAGGACCTAATTTCCAAGTTAGCAAGTGTGATATTTATCAGTGGAGACCGTTTTTAACACGTTTCATCCAGTCCTCGTCTATTCAGGCGTTATATTTATTTGCCTCGGTGTACTATGGAGTGGGTAAGACAGTTTTTAGTGGCAGGCTTACACATACTGTTGACTCGCGCCAGCCTAGCACCTGCGAACTCTGCAACTAGAAGGACTGGATGAAACGTGTTGAAAACGGTCTCCAACTTGTGTTTTTATCTTGGATCTTGGCACAAGGGATTATAACACCTAATCCTGTGTATTAATGTAATATCACACTTGGTAACTTGGAAATGAGGTCCTATGTCCAAAATCCTGAACCACCCCTTTAAACTAACCTAACAAGGCATTTGAACTGAACTGAAACTAAAGCCAAATTCCCTGGTAGGTTATCAATAGCTGCTGGGCCACTACTCAGTCTATGTTGCACCAATTTTTTAAATTCTTTTAATTTTATTCTTACGAACAGCCGTGACCTCGAACAACAGGGCAATGTGTCGAATAACGCTGGAGTTACATTTCAAGCTTTTGTTTTTCTGTTTGTTTTTTCACCAAGAAACTCCAGGGAAGTTACTTAGTATTATTTCAAGTAATTATTTCAATAATGCAACTGCCCTGGAAAAGTTTGAAGATAAAATTTTAAACTTAATATGACATGGTATCACTTGACATGTAATGCCTATTAGATATTCAATTAACACACAATTGTTCTTTGTTCATTTCTTCAGGTCTCTCAATCGGAGTTTCCAGATATTGAGGACCTTACTGTTGAACTCATTCTGATCAGCACGAACAGTGCAAATGCATCCCTCTGCCCAAAGAAGACTCCTGTTGTTTTGGATTGAAATGACTGTTGAATTTCCTAGCATTGGTCAGGCATTTGTCATAAAGTATCTATCTATCTATCTATCTATCTAGATAGATAGTATCTATCTATCTATCTATCTATCTATCTAGTCTTTATGCCCTTGATCTAAACTGTGTTTATTTGAATTTAGCCTCCACTACAGCCCTGTTCTGAACTCCAACCTGTATTTGTTTCCATGGTTTACATGAAAATAAAAGATTAAGAAGAATTTCACTGGCCTTTGTCAACCTTTTTAATAATTTTCTTTCAAGTCCTTAGTTGAAACTAATCAAAATGGACAAGTTTGTTCAATTTTCTGGAAATTAAAACTTTTAAGTTTTAAATTTAATTTAAAGAACTGGTTGAAGCAAAATGAAATATTTCAGGCTGACATCAATAAATCCAATTAAGCTATCTAAGCTTAATTGTATTAATTACCGTGAACTCATGTAGTTGATGTTTCTTTAACTTAAAAAAACCTTGTTGAACACACTCAAAATTTGCTAGTGAAGACTAATTAAAAAAGGTTAGGTAAGGAAAAGGAAAGGTAAGTTTCTTTGACTTAGCAAAACTGAGTTACTATTACTTAAATTTTTTTGTGTAATCGGTTTCACCAATTTTTTTGAGTTCAATTAACTTGTCGGGTTTTACAGTGTTGGTGCGGGTGTTAAAAATCCTTGACTGCGTAGGCTTGTCATCTAAAAGTTTGGGAAAACCAAAACAGCAGTGCAATGTATTTAGGGTGTTGTGAGCAAATCGTTATTGTTAGTAGATTACCATAACTGTGTTTTTCTCTATCGCAAATTGCGACATAAACTTGTTTTTTTCTTTCCCTTTTTCATGGGTTGGGCAGTGAAGTTAATGCGCATAAGGTATGTTCACCTAATTTGAGCCTCTGGCTTTAGGGAATAAGGGAAAAGTATTTGTAAGACAAACTGGGTGGAAACCGTGCTGACCAAGCACATGGTAGATAGATAGATAGATAAATGAACTATTTACACAATTTACACAACCATTGGCTTGCTAGCACTGCCAGACGCAAGTGCCCTACCCAGACGCTAGACGCTACCCTGGGTTTACCAACCCTGCAAGATGCAAAGTTGTAGTGTAAGGATGGAAGTCACTCAAACTTGCCTGCAAAACTGGCTGAGTTGTAACCAAAAAAAAATCTGGCCCCTCTGGCTTTAGGGAATAGGGGAAAAAACTAAAAGAGCATGTGAGTCGAGGTCTAGTTGAACCTAGATAAAAAGTAAACAACTAAAACTATAATACAAACTGCTATTCTTTTTTTTTTATTATTGTAACAGTCTCTTGCTTTATCCCTCAGACTTGACTTCAGTCAACAAACAAGAAAAGGCGATGATTCCCTGGAAGACGAAGACGATGAATGCCTGGAAGACCCTCACAGCTTGTTAGGTGAAAATGCCTAGGTTGAGTTCAGTTGGAGCACATAACACATTTGTGGTAATCAGTGCAGGCGATGGCTACACGATCTTCTGCCATACACTTCACATGAAACCACTGCCTACAAATTACACACAAAATGTACTCATCTCTATATTCTGGATCACCCTTGCATTTGGCTGAGTAGCACAGGGTCCAGTTCTTGGAGTTAGCATTATCCAACTGTAGCCTTTTCCAGGTGGACTTGTAGTCTCTCTCCCTAAGTTCTACAGCCTTAGTCTCCGCATCATACGACTGCACCTTTCTCCTATGACATAGAAGTTTTTTTTGGGAGAGGCCTGAACGTCTGATTTACCTTGGCATGTACTCTTCAACGAGAGAGTGGATCCATAGTCTGGCTTTGTGGCTGTCCACTGGCCCTAATTGATCGTTCCTGATGATTGCACAGGCATAGAGAACAGTAAAAACACCACAGTCATATCCATTACTTTGTTGTGGGACATTTATGACGTCTGTAACAGTCCAATCAGATACCTTAAAATCTTCTCCAGCAGCCGTGAAAATACAGGCCACAACTTTGAGAAGTGTTGAACAGGCAGTGTTTGCAGTTTTAGAGCTGTGGATGGAATTGTAGATGGAAATGTCCCGATCCCTAAAATCGGCTGATGCTAGAACCCAGTGTAAGCCTGAACCTTGAACATCGGTGTTAATAATAATAATAATAATAATAAAGCTTTATTTGTATAGCTTGTGTTGTGTTGTGTTGAAGGGCATCAATATCGTGTCAAAATTCAGAGCCCTTTGTGCTGCGCAGAACTGCAAAATTGGGCCAAAATTCGAAACTGCAGCCATCTGATAAATGTACGTCGGCACACATAGTACAGAGTCCATTTTTGCCGCCTGACCAATGTAGCCTGCGATGGCCTGCTCAATTGTCTCCCCTTCAAGCCAGATCTTGGGAGCAAGACACTGGCTTCTGCGAGACACTGACGACCAGTTAGGCTCAGGTGTTTGTACATGTAGCCAGGGAGCAAAGGTATTGTTCTCAGGATCACTTGTTATATCAGGATGCTCAGGTTCTTGCACTTGGGAAAGGACTGAATCTGGGGCCGGATTGACTGTATAATCGTAGTCCTTCGTTCTAGGTTTTTTTCTGCCAGATTTGCTTTCATTTCCTCTACAGCTTTTCCGCATCAAAGAAAGGCTGTAGGTACGTTTTGTGGGTAAATGCAGCCCAGTAGCCATTTCCACAGCAAGGATGTGGAAACATTTCCCTGAACTTGGACAGGAGCATGTTGTGCCACTGGAGGTGTTTTGAACAACATGGACAGACTCATTTGTTGGACTTTTAACTATGAACACCCCTGAAGATGCATTCAGACTCACCAGGCCCATCTCAACCACAGTTCTAGCTAAGGAGGTCTGTGACATCAATGGTTTTGATGCAGGTTTTGATGCAGTTGTTTCAACACTACATTGCTCACCTTTAACACTAGACTTGACTCGTTCCACATCTGGCTCTTTGAAATTCATAGAGGAAGTATGACTGCATGTAATACAATGACAAAATCATTGCATCAACAGGAAGTTCCTTCCACTCATTTTGAGACTTGATAATTTTGTTTATGCTCTCACTAATGTTGTTTGTTGGGGTTTTGGATTTGAATGCTTCAAATTGTTTCGTATAAAAGGAAGCCATGTTGCTTAATAGATCTTCCTTCAAATGCTGGTTGAAGTATTTGACAAATTCCTCGGACCACCCCTTCGCCAGTCTGCAACATTGTGCCTCAAATTCGTCTTTGTCAGCCGAATCAATTATTTGTTCAATTTGGTCTTTGAGTACCTTTACATCATCTCGTCCTCCCCCGTGCTTTTTTACCCAGTACTCAATATCATGCAACACATGATTCCTGCAAAAGACAAGGCTAATGTTAGGAAACCTCCTCTTCAAGGCCCCAACAATTCCCTTCTCTCTGTCAACAGTGATGGGCACTCTTTTGAATTGTTTCACTCCCATCCCAAGTTTGCCCAGAATGTCCTGTAAGAACATTTCATGATGCTGCATGAATTTGCGTTCATGCAGCATGAACCCAACAGGAAACACAGGATCATTAACAAGCGATGTGTTCCTCATCGCAAGCACAGAAACATAGAAATCACCCATCTGAAATGTGGTGTCATAACTCAGCATTTGAGGGTAGTTAAATTTCATTGCTTCGTCCAAATTGGTGCGTGCTAAATCAATAATTTCTGGCATCCCTGCAAAAACCAGAAGGTCAGGAAAACATGAAATGTGCCAGACAAAACCGTAAGCTGATATGCCAGCTCATGGAGACTAAACATTTCATCATGTGAGATTCTGTCTTTACTTCTGCTAGCGTACACAGTGTTTTGGACCTGTTTGAGGTTACGTGGGCTATTAACAGGCATGTGCTCCACATTACCACTGGAGGCTCCAGACAAGGTGGATCGGTAGATGTTCGATGGAGCCTGCCCCTGGTCATTTTGCAGGATTTCTGTAAACACCTCTTTTTTAGAGGGAATGAACACCCAATCTGACTTTGCATTACCATGCTTCATTGGCACATAGATGGACACATCTCCCAAATAATGGATCAGATACAAATTTCCCAAATTAACATCTTCACCTTGCTGCAGCAGACAGTAAACATTTTTTTCTGAATTGAGACGTACCTTTGCTAAACTGCGCTGTCCTGATGTGATAGTACCGCTTCAGCACTCTACCACCATATTTTTTTTATGTTATGGTAGTTTGATCCCTTCTGTTTCCAAGACATTTGGTCAAAACGAAAGTCCATATCTGATCTACCTCCCTTCAAATTCCGATACAGGTACACATCACCCCCCTTGGGATCCAGGGGCGGTTCGTGCAAAATACTGTCTTTGTGCTTCTCATAATCGCACAGAATGGTCTCTATTTCACCCAAAGTAAATTTTGACTCTTTTTGCATGAAAGCCATGACTGTTCTAAAGATTTTAATGAAAAACTGTAATACTGAAATACTGTACTGAATTGTAATATGTTAAACAAAATAAAAACAAGAATTTGTTTGCAAATTGGACAATGACTTTAATAACGTTCTATACTGTATGTGTTATACAGGGGTTTGATTGTGGAATATAGTTTTTGAAAACAGAATAGCCTATAATAAAAAATAAAATAAAAAGTTCCTTTTTCAATATAGACTGTATTAGATACAGTAGCCTATAGGCTTAACTGTAATTATATGGGCCTAACACTATACTAGTCTATTCTATAAAATAAGTTGCTATAAAAGATGGATTAAATAGCCTTTAAAAAGGCTGTTGGATTTAAAGAAAGAACTAAGCTCAATGCAATGCTGTAGGAAGGCTACTGAATAAACTGAAGCTCCAAGCTGCTGTGAATTGTACAAGTGAAGGTCTGTGCTGCTGACAGTGTTATGATGTTCCCAGAGTCCGTTATTCAAGTTTCAAATGACAACAAACATTTTCATTGGACCTTCAGTGTGCTTTGGGGCTGACTGGAGGAGTGACTTCACCAACGGCAATCGAGATGGGCGGAGCCAGCACTTTCCACGACTCCGGGTGGAGCTACACTCGGCATAGGCTACTTCCTCTTAACTCTCAACTCGTTTCTCCACTATTTAAGAAAACATTTTAAGATAAGCGAAATACACACATTAGCCTACATAAATGTGGATCTTTCATCAAAGGCCTACTATCCATGACTGCTATTTTGATTTAGGTTATGTAGGAAATCATCTTTCATTTGATTTAGTAGAGAAAATGAACAACCTTCAGTAGGCACACAAAAAACGTCTGAAACGCCACTCTTCTTCATTGTGGCTGAAGTTAGCCAGAGAATGTTATGAAGAATGTTGACTTAGAATGTGTATTTAGAATCTATTCTAATGGAGAATGGTTACTTGAAATGGCGTTTATCCATTTAGAATGTTTGCATAGAATGCGGATTTAATGGTAACAGAGAATGCCTATGAAGAATGTGCATTTGGAATGTAATGGTTAAGTGCTTATGATGAGCTAGGCCTATAGAAATTTGGTGATCACTGATCGTTGTTTAGGTACATTAAACCCCGTTAAGCTTTTTCCTTTCAATAGGCCTCAATGAAGCAGCAACTCTTAATGTCAGATGACGTCCATAATAATTGGACTTTGGGTTTGATATTTTGACAGTTTTATGTGCTTATTAGGAGCAAAATGAGAGAGAAATTCGGAGATCATTGATCGTTGTATAGGTACATTAAACCACGTTAAGCCTTTTCTTATAGCCAGCCCAGGCCTATGAAATACTTAATGTCAGATAACGTCCATAATAATTGGACTTTGGTTTCGATTTTTTGATAGTTTCATGTGCTTATGAGGAGCAATATATGAGAGAAATTTGGTGATCGCTGAATGTTGTTTAGGTATATTGATCCACGTTAAGCTTTTTCCTTTCAATAGGCCTCAATGAAGCAGAAACGCTTAATGTCAGATAACGTCCATAATAATTGGACTTTGGGTTCGATATTTTTATAGTTTTAAGTGGTCATGATGAGCAATATGAGAGAGAAATTTGGTGATCACTGAGCGTTGTTTAGGTACATTGAATCACGTTAAGCCTTTTTCTCGCCATATAGGCACCAATGAAGCAGAAAAGCTTAATGTCAGATAACGCCCATAATAATTGGACTTTGGGTTTGACATTTTGACAGTTGTATGTGCTTATTTGGAGCAATATGAAAGAGAAATCTGGCGATCATTGATCGCTGTTTAGGTACATTGAATCACGTTAAGCTTTTTCCTTAGGCCTCAATGAAGCAGCAACTCTTAATGTCAGATAACGTCCATAATAATTGGACTTTGGGTTTGATATTTTGACAGTTGTATGTGCTTATTAGGAGCAAAATGAGGGAGAAATTCGGAGATCATTGATCGTTGTATAGGTAGGCTACATTAAACCACGTTAAGCCTTTTCTTATAGCCAGCCCAGGCCTATGAAATACTTAATGTCAGATAACGTCCATAATAATTGGACTTTGGTTTCGATTTTTTGATAGTTTCATGTGCTTATGAGGAGCAATATATGAGAGAAATTTGGTGATCGCTGAACGTTGTTTAGGTATATTGATCCACGTTAAGCTTTTTCCTTTCAATAGGCGCAATGAAGCAGCAACGCTTAATGTCAGATAACGTCCATAATAATTGGACTTTGGGTTTGATTTTTTGATAGTTTCGTGTGCTTATGAGGAGCAATATATGAGAGAAATTTGGTGATCGCTGAACGTTGTTTAGGTATATTGATCCACGTTAAGCTTTTTCCTTTCAATAGGCCTCATGAAGCAGAAACGCTTAATGTCAGATGACGTCCATAATAGTTGGACTTTGGGTTCGATTTTTTGACAGTTTTAAGTGGTTATGATAAGCAATATATGAGATAAATTTGGTGATCACTGAGCGTTGTTTAGGTACATTGAATCGCGTTAAGCTTTTTCCTTTCAATAGGCCTCAATGAAGCAGAAACGCTCAATGTTAGATAACGTCCATAATAATTGGACTTTGGGTTTGACACTTTGACAGTTTTATGTGCTTATTAGGAGCAATATGAAAGAGAAATTTGGTGATCATTGATCGTTGATTAGGTACATTAAACCACGTTAAGCCTTTTTCTCGCCATATGCGCCAATGAAGAAGAAAACGTTAATGTGAGATATCTTCTATAATCGTTGGATTACGGTTTATTTTTTTTGACAGGCTTAAGTGTTTATGACAAGATATGGCCATGCAAAATTTGGTGATGATTCATCGTTGTTTTCCTACCTTAAGCCACGTTAAGCTTTTTCACGTTAAGCGTTTTAGAATGTCCCCCAAACGTTGTTTGCAATAAACACAGCAGAACTTTCATTCTTACTCATTAAAATGAGCATGATGACTGACGAAATAAATTCTTATGATGTAGTTTAAATAAACCACTGTTTTCATACAGTTAACAGGCCTGCATTGTAGCACATAAATTCAATATCAAGTGTTTTCCCTATATGTGTGTCTATCTATTTAGCCAACAGCAGAAAATAACAGAATATCCAAACGTTTTCAGTAGGCTAGCCTACCATTGTTGCAGAAATCACATATAAGAAGGTATCCCTTCGATGTCTGTTTATTTTCGCATATTCCAACATAAGGAAGCAGCATGAGACTCCCGTCAAAATGGTCATGAGGAGATTCCTCCCAAATGGCCCTATCACGTCTTTGAACTGACGTCATGAGGGCGTGTTTCAGCTCGTGCAGCTCGTGGAAGGCAACTGCAAGATCTGTCTGCAGGCTAAGACTCCCGCAATATTTTAAGGCCATGTGACATGGTGTCACGGTGGTAAGTCCCTCCCCGGCTGACAGAAGTCGGACAGAATTTCTAACCAGCAAGCATTGCGTCCATCCCAGTATGCATTGTGTTCAACCCAGCATGCATCACATCAAGTCAGATCTGCACAGATCTGCCTCAAGTCAAACACGCCTAATGACTTAACCCCTACTGGAGAGAAATATTGAACTAGCCGGCAAGCCGCCCAATCACCGATAGGCCTACCTACCGTTTTTGTAATATAAACAAATAAAACATTAGTTGCAGTATTAAATTGCAAACTTCTAGCTGTCAAACCTTGAAATACAGAACTACCAGCTAGCCACCAAACATCAATGTACTGTCTTACTTATAGGAACGTATTTCCAACCATAGTAGACTATGTCACTTAATAGCTAGCCATCAAACATCGATGTATGTATTTCCAACCTCTTACGTGTGTCACTTAATATTAATTTCTATACAAACCAAGACGGCGGATTCCTACAGAAACACAAGCACCCACACGTGTATCTAAATTAGCTATGTTACCGTGACTCAAAGAGCTGTAAACAGTGTTGAAGGCTGCGTGTAGAAATCCGCTTGGAGCTCCAGTGGAAATTTGAATTGCACACTTCTAGCCTGTTAATATATAGCCTACGGCTCTTCTATTTTCTATTTCTTATCCTGCACTGCCACCTAATTTTATTTTTATATATATATATATATATATATATATATATATATATATATATATATATATATATATATATATATATTATCGCTTACAGCCCGACAACATTCGTCAGTGAATCTTTATGGGCACAACCCTCCTACCTGACATGAGGTTAAAACGAGACCCTCGATATATCGGACATTACAATTTCTGTAATATGATTTACATGCAAACTACCGGAAACATGGACGACCCAACCCTTGACAAAACCAAATCAAACTAAAGAAATTGACGAGCTATACATGTGTGAATAAAATGGGCAGCAAATTAAATTAATTTCTGTGAATTTTACTTTAAGTACCTTTAGTTTAAATCAATGTTTTCTTAAGTTTAAACACGCCACTGTTGTAATATTAAATATACATTTCTAAAATACATAATTTCTAATATCAGCTGATTACACACATAAACAGTAAAATGAAGCTTGTCCATACATTTGGAAATCCATTACCACAAATGACCACAAAAAACAAAACAATTCCAGAGAAAACAGTGGACATGTTTATTAGTGTCTAAAGTGTTCCACAATGTGTGTTGCATCTTGTAAAGATATTCATGAGAAATCAAGTTTCAGTGTCCAAGTCTGGTCGGTGCCAGTCCAAAGGTAGATCACTTTCTCACTGTCCATTGAGGCCTGTCAACCTGTGAAAATAAAACCAACAATCAGTGTTTTAAACCGGTTTTAAAAACTGTGGAAGAACTTTAGCTTGGTCTATAAATACCGAGAGTCTGAAATAAGGTTTTTGTCTCTTTAGTAGTTTATTAATCTCTGTGCAAAGAGGTCTCATAACAGTGTTTCCTCTACGTTTATTTCAGCATGGCGGCCCACCACGGTTTAATTAATACCGCCATGGTATCAGAATCAGGGCAGACGCACAATGTAGCTGCAGTTGCTTTTTAAACTAGATGTACTGCATAGCGGTACAAAATATTACCGCCGCTCAGTCCTGTACATCCGTTCCGCGAAAATAAATCACACTAATCAATTTGTATCCATCTTTTACTCCATCCCCCACTCTTGAAACTTTTGTGTATGCTTGTTTGGCGTGCCTGTGTGTGTTTGCGGCTGCACAGAAAGTAGCCTACTGGCGCTGCAAAGGTGAATAGATTGTAGAAAAGCCAAAAAAGTTGTAGTATTGTTATAAAACCTTTAAAATCTCTAAACAATCACAAGAAGGGCAGTTCATCACAGTTCATCCATTGCAACTGGATTGATGAAAGGTCACTTACACCTGTAGGCTATTGTATTTGGGAAAAGCAGAAGGTATCAGCATAATGTTATATTTTTATTTATTTATTTATTAATAAACAAAAACATCTGTGTCAGTTCCATGCAGTTTTCAACAGCTATCAAAAATAAAGGTCATTTTTGGATTGATGGATTTTTTGTGAATGTTTCTTCTTCTACATAAGATTTTAGTCATCTTTAGTTCATGTGATACTTTATTGTCAATGCACAAATTAAGTAAGCTACCAGTAGTCTGAAACGAAATGCAGTTTTACATCTAACCAGTGGTGCAAATAACTGACATGTCCAAATGGGCCTTGATGAAATGTGTCGCTAGACAGTTCATACACATTTTAACCGGCCAAATTGAAGAGCTGTTGTCCGTTATTGTTCGTGCAAATATAGGCTGATGTTCCCTTGCATTGTGTAACTGAGGTCCATGGTTAGTCTGGCGTTCACCATACTAAACTACCATAAGGTAGGCCTATTTACAACATAAATTGTCAATAGGCTATGCTGGCGACATATAAAATCTCCTTTGAAAACCAATAGCTTACGCCTTACAGTATCAAGCGGACTTAAGCTTCCACATCGTGGCGAAAAGTTTTAATACAATTCACGCAGCTCCGTGAATCACGGAAAGCGCGAATGAAGTAGTCCCTTCTAAAAGGGACCCACTACACAGTAGCTTAAGGTTTGTTGCTAAAGCAGCCATAATGAAAGCCATAATGAAGGTGTCATTGTTTGGATACTTCACACACACATGCTTTTTAACCCTTAGAACCCGATTGATGCAAAGTGCGTCAAAAAACACACCCTTTCTTCTCTGTTACATTGCTCCGGAACTGTTCATTGCAGCGAGATGAAACCTTTATTACGTGACAGAGCAGAAGTGGGGCTTTCCAAATAGACTACACACTTGTCTGTACGATCAAGTATGAAAATTAAAAAAAATCATGAAATGAAATCAAATTGCATCATATTTAAAGTCTATACTTCTCTGCGTTCACCTGCGCACCCATTACTCTCGTTTAAATTACTCGCGCACCCGTGATCGCATCGATGTGGCAAGCATATCAGATGAAAGAGGGGACACAGGGCTATCCATTGGTACCATGTTTATCGATCTTTCTGGCTTATAAAAACAGACGAAGTGACTGCAAAATAATAGCATCATGTACAAAAACCAACGCTGCACACCCATTACTCTCGTTTGAATTACTCGTGGACCCGTGATCGGATAGATATGCCACGCATGTCAGATGAAAGAGGACACTCAGAGCTATCATTTGATACCAAGTACATCCTTCTGGGTTATAAAACAGACGAAGTGACAGCAAAATAATAACTTCATATAGCTGGACTTACCCCACGTTTTTTTTTTTTTTAAGTATATTTTTATGTCTTTAATGATAGTGAAAGTGGAGAGTGACAGGAAGCGAATGGGAGAGAGAGCAGGGGTGGGATCCGGAAAGGACCACGGGGCGGGAATCGAACCCGGGTCGCCGGCGTACGGTGCAGGTGCACCAGCCAGTTGCGCCACAGCTGGGGCCAGGACTTGTGTTCTTGTGGCAAAGCATGTTTATAATCCAACGCTATCGTGTGTTTCTCTATGGCAACGCATGTTCATAATCCGGTTTTGAGATCCTAGTAAATTCCTGTGCATCTGCAGCATCTACCTTTCCTACCAAATAACCTAATTTACAAAAAAACTGCTGTTTTCACAGTGCAGTTATTCTACAATACAGTGCAGTACTTAAGTATTTTCATGTTTAAAATACAGAATTTAATTATTTTGAGTTACTCGAGTAATCAATTCAGCCCTAACTTAAACCTTTAACAAGTCCTTTAATAATCAGCTTTCCATCACTACCATCTCCAGTTGTTGTGGATATTGTGTTACCTATTTCAATCACAACTAAAACAATAATCATGTGTTACCAAGCTGGACCTAAATTGATTCCGAGTCTGAACTATCTGAGCTAGATGAAGTTATTATGTTAGGAATGTGTTAAGTTCAATTCACGGTTAATAGAAAATGAAATTGGTTCATGCATAATAACACTGCTTTTGAAATTGTATCCTTAAAATTATTATCTTTTATGATTCCTTTTAGGAGTATTTGTGATGCACACCACACTACTCTGTGAAGTGCTCCTGACCTTCAGGAGGAACAAGGATCAACTGGAGGTCAACCTGGGAAGAGGATACTTGAAGCTGTTGCTGCCACTGAATAGCGCAACCCTGTTGTAAGAATTTTGCTTTCATACTCATCTTTCATATACCTTGTTCACTTTCAGCAGCTTAAACACGTTTTAGATTAAAACTTCTTATTCCACTGCTTGGCTGGATTTCCCATTGTCCTACGTAATTCAGAATGACCATTAAAATTGTTATTTGAACACGTATGAGGTAGATCCAATTTTTTGAACCGATCACACTTGTATATTAATCGCTCGGGGGGTATACCATGTCATTTTTTTTTTAGTGGTTAGGATGGCCAAATGTATATTTACTTTCCATTATTTTTTATTTATGCTCCATACAGAAAGGACTCGAGCTGGAAGTCAAGTGTGCCGATCTTGGCAGACCTGTGCCACTGTGAGGTGTTGAGTGCGTCTTGGGAGAGCTGACATCTCTTCACAGCAAGAACATTGATTGGTGCAGAGCTGAAGCATCACACATAAAGGAGCACACAATCACCTTTAGAGGTTTACCTCTGGTCACTCCATAGACTTCTGAAAATAACATGGGGACACTGGTCCTGGTGTTAAGATGTTATGTAAAACTCCCATGATTTCATTTCGTCTTTGGAAATGTAGTCGCTGACTGCAATTGCTTGAAAATCGTATGGTGTAAGCCGACCATAAGGCTTTTGAAAGGATAAATCATGAAAAAATATTTTCGAAAAGTGCTCTGTAGAAGGGCCCCAAGATGCATACTTGGAATATTAATTTTCTGTTATGCCCATCAGACAATGAATCTTAAATGTGGTAGTGCTCTATCCACCCTTTCATGTAGGTACCTAGATGGTGTAGTGCCAGTCCTCTATTTGTGTTCTCTACATGAGTGGCAATCCTCAGAAACATTATATGTGAGTTTGTGTTGCCTGGACAAACCTGAAAAGTGTCTTAGAGGCCTTAACCAGCCCTAAAGAGCTGTGTGTGGTAATCATCCAGGCTTAGAAAACCACATTGGCAGCCACATTGGCAGTGCAAAATCAAAAGGAGAGACACTTTTGCGACAACATACTAAGTCACCTTTGCAAATGTGCATTTCTACATATAAATTGGACATCCCACAAAAAAGAAATAACACAGCCAATACATTTTCATTTAAGACCAGATTTACTTTAATACTGGGATGAGCGGAAGCTGGCATGCATGTCCTTGACTTTCTTCATGCTGTATTTTTAGTATTAGTAGTAGCATGTTTGACAATGCCCTCTTTAGGAGGCACCATTAAGGCTTAATAACTTCATAAATTCAGTAACATTACTGTATTTGGGTGAAGGGGGAGGTATAATTTAGATGTTTGTGTTTTTGTAGTGCAGTATTGTATGTTTATGAATCACATTTCAAAAAATGTATTGACTGTTACCACAGTGGGTCCCATTTAGAAGTGGCAACTTCATTCGTGCTTTCTGTGAGTCATGCACCTGCGTGAAATGTATTACAACTTATCACCACAAGGTGGCAGTTTAAGTCTGCTGTAGCATTCAAAGGCGTTGCAGTGGCAGTGAGATACTGTAAGCAGAACGAAACTTAAGATCACCTTGTTGAAGTCATACAGTAGACTAGGCTAAATCAGAGCCTACTTTTGTTTTTATCAAGCTGGGGCCAGAGGTGATGGCCTTTGGCGAACAGTTTAGGCAGGTTTAGGCCTACTCAAAATGTGTAAAACCAAATTTGCCGAAATCTTGCCAAAGCTACCATGCGAGCCACCAATTATTGCTTGACGAGCAACTGTACTGTAGATTGATTTACTGATTATGTGTTTGTTAGATACATTGATCATGTATGTACATCTCTTCCCCCCCCCCCTCCCCCATTTACTTCTGCTATGAGAATGTTCACATGGGCATGCTGATCAAAATCATTGTCATTTTACAAATTCGTAAGAATTTGTCCTGAAACTCCCCAGATTAATGTTGAGCTTGTTTAAATGATCTGGTTATTTGTCTATTTTGTTTTCATAAATGAAACATATTGCTAGTTTTGGAATTACAGCATGTCTCAGTGGGGCAGCCATGGCCTACTGGTTAGCACTTCGGACCTGTAACCGGAGGGTTGCTTGAGCAAGGCACCTAACCCCTTACTGCTCCCCAAGCGCCGCTGTTGTTGCAGGCAGCTCACTGCGCCGGGATTAGTGTGTGCTTCACCTCACTGTGTGTACACTGTGTGCTGTGTCTGTTTCACTAATTCACAGATTGGGATAAATGCAGAGACCAAATTTCCCTCACGGGATCAAAAGAGTATACTTATACTATACCATAAGGTGTCAAGCAGTGTTTAACAAATGTTTGATTAATGTGTAGTAATGTTTTTTTTTTGTAAAAACTGTAAAATAATAAAATGTGTTTGAGTTATTGGTTTGCTCTGTAAATATTGTCAGAAGCATCTATGAAAAACCATGACCTTTAGGCTACTTGCATACACAAAATGGTAGGAACCACTAAAACTCTCGAAATTTAGATTGATTGTATGGTGATATTGGCTGTTTTGTAAGAATTAAAATCACTGAATACTTTGCTATAGCCTGCATAATTGAATTTGCCATGTTAAACTGGTATAGCATTGATGTGTGCTTGCTTATATCCATTCAGACTTGCTAGGATGTGTTACATCAAATCGTTAGCTACAAGTGTATGTGCGAAGTGCTGCTGTGATGTCAAATGACAGCCTTTTGAAGGTAAGATGATGATCAGCCAGCACATAATATTTCTATACCTAGCAGATGACGTAGGCTATACTGGAATAAAGCGTATTTTAGACATACAGATTTCCAGCAGATGTAGAACTAAAATGCATCTTGACGGTGAAAATAGCACCGACATTTGTAAGATCAAAATAATACGTTCTAAATGGAACGCGATCATATTTAAGACATTAAATAAGTTAGGCTACATTAAGTTTTGTTTCTGCGTAGTGCGAGTTTATAAGCAAGCAAAACTTGCAGTTTCAGCAGAGGGTTGAAGAAGCGCATTGAGTGTTCCCATAATTCCATGCGAGTTGATGTTAATGCAGTAATATTAGATTACCATGGCCTGCAGGCTGTTAATAAAAATATTTTTAATGTTTTCACATGTAATGCATCCTATGTAGTCGTGTGTTTTTTAGTTGAAATTGTAATATGTAACTACTAAACTACTTCGGTGCCTCAGGCCCTTTGTATAAACAATTGAAGTCACCCTTAATGTGTATTGCATGTATCAGAGCTAATTCATCATGGGCCAAAATATGTCGCTATGGGCCCGCATGGTGCTCTCGCACCTGGGCCTACCATTGGTTTGTTACGCCACTGCTTATACAACTGTAGTCTGTATGTTTTAAATGGTGTAAGCTAATAAATGCTGTAGCTAATAAATGCACGGAATTTTTAAATGTCTTTGGGATGTCAGGCAAGATGTCGAAGCTAACGTTATAACAGTCAGCATACATACGTCTCCAAGACGTCTGGAAAAGATCTGAACAGCTTAATTACATAGCGTTACATTTAGAACGTCTTTTTTGATCTTACAAACAACGGTGGCATCTCACTGTCAATGTGTGTAATAGTTCTACATCTCCTGGAGATCTTAACCGTGCATTTATATGCATACAATCCTCAATATGCGTGAATTAGGCCATTGGCCATCTTACGAGCCTTTCGTTGTGCAAAATCGTTAACAATGTTCCCAATATTTAATGCTCTGGCTCTCGTATTTTCAATGGACAGGATAGCTAACCCACTGAGCCTCTCCTGCCCCATGCTGCTCCTTAGGTAGGTCTTAATAAGTTTGAGTTTGGAAAAAGATCGCTCAGCTGTTGCCACAGTCACAGGCAATGTCAGAAACAACATGAGAGCAGTAGGCCTACACACTTCCCCGAATGTGGATGTTACACTGTCATAATCTACCACCAGCATTTTGGCAAGTTGAAAAATAGATGACTTCTGTGAAATCTCTGCTTTAAAGCAAGACCTGAATGAGAGGAGTTGTGTTGGGAATGTCGGTGCAATGTCCCTGCTATAATGGTCTGACAAACGTCTTGCCTTTTCAAGCAGTTCATCATCACCTGCGAGTTGAAGGGTCATAGGACGTAAAGACTCAAACACATGACAAGTTTCCCGCATACTTGCAAATCTTTGGGAGAGCTGACTGATTATGATGTCCAGAGTTGCATGAAATACCTGCACTTTGAAGTATCTCTCTGCATCGGTTAAGCGCTCATCTTCCGATAGTTCGTCAAAGTGACGCTTCACTGTCCGTGCTCTAACATTTTCAAATGTACTCTGAACCCCCCATTTATTTGCGAGCCTTGGCCTGGTCAAAGGCACGCCGGTAGTCAGAAAGGACCTGTTTAGAATTTTCCAGCAATTGCATTGCGGGGGTAGCGACGTGCCCTGGGAGGTCACGGGCCCTGGTGCGACTGCATTTGCTGCACCTACTATAGTTACGTCACAGATTAGACCTCTATTCTTTAGCCTACACCCTACCGCGAATAAGGACATAGGTCTAGTAGGCCTACAAAACGCTGACCATTTGAAATAACAATACTACAGACATCACGCAAACAAAAAAAATGAAACACATTTTCCAAGTGCTTTTTTGCCCTGTATTTTTCTCTTTTGCCCATTAAAAGTCAGGCTGTTAAAACAAGTCAGTTTACAACCCCGAAGGCTATCACTTCTGTGTCACTGGTCACGTTCAAACACGCAGTCAGGGTTGATATTAGCCTATGCTTCATGAAACTTACTTCAATAAGGCAAGGGTGACCTAAGTTTATCAGTTTTATTGAGGCTATAGTTTTTGAGATCGCATTCATCACAAAAGCGGGCCAGGTCTAGCCTACTTCAAGACAATATTAGACTAAAAGCACAACCAGACTACAACCACAGCAATAAAGCCTAAGGATATAAAAAGCGATTCAATTTCTGCCTAGAAGCCATCACCCAAACTATCCCCTCCCCAATTCCATCAACCACAAAACAAGACATGATTGAGAAAAGATTGAAAGAAATCGTAAATTTTAAACAACCAAATGCAAGCAAGAATTTTTTAACAAAGTCAAGGCAAACACAACAATAATCAAAACACCACAACATAACACATCAACACCCGTAACAGCCAATCGAAATTGGTGGCGAAGCCGCCAAACAGGAAGTGAGCTCATCTCAGCAACCCTGCCATGTATCATAACCAAACTTACTACATGGATTCATGACCCCATTAGGAGGACTTTGCATTTTGATGTGTAGTTGCTGATGTGTTTTATCAATCTTTTATTTTTTGATGTGAAACTGATGACAACATGTTCCATCCAGTTCATTCTAATGCGTGCAAGGGCAGGGCAGGACGGGGTGGGACGGGCTGGGGTGATTAGGGGGGGGGCTGGCTGGTGGAGGCGGTGGAAATACTCAGCCCTGTTTCAGCCCTGTTGATCCCGGGTGTCTGCTGAGTTCTATCTTGTCACCGTGGCTACTCCGGCCTATTCTGCTTGGCCCCCTCATTGCTGCTTGCAGCTATATGTAGGCTTTAATCTCCCTTTGCTGTCCAAACAGTCTACAACAGGGGTTCTTAACCTTTTTCATTAAACGGACCGGACAACAGTTCTCATATTTCTGACGGACCGGGGGCAGGGACGTTGATCGTATTTTGTGAGAGGTGGTGCTGATGATATTATGGGGGGTTTGGGGGTTTCTCCCCCGGGAAAATCTTGAAATTCTGTTAAATAAAGTTAAATAAACCCTTTTAACGCAGTTTGGAAGGGGCATACCAACTTTAACAGAGCAAGCAGGGCCCGTTTTCTGTCTGATTCAGGTGACGTGAACATTGGCTACCTGCATGATAAGGTTTTCACTTCACTGCTGCTTGACACTACCTTGCATGGAGACATATTTCACGTTAACAGTGGAGATGTTAGCAAAACTATAGCGTTTGGTAAATGGAGACGCAGATCATATCCCTAATTCATTTCTTTGCGCAACAGCCCACATTATGCGCTCACTCCAGCGAGACGAGTGAAATAAATGTAGGCCTATTTTAAATCTGTCATTGGCATCGCCATAGGCTATTTGCTACGATATAAGCTACTGTGAGGCCTACAACAAGTCGCGATTTACAGTATTAGGCTATCCAATCGCTATGCTGTTTTCATGAACATTGCAGGAATCCACTTCATTCACCTACCCACGAGTGGTTCAGTTTGTCAGTTTCACTTTCGCAAACACGCATACACATTGAATGAGCACTCATAGCTACCACTTCCACCTAATGTTATGACTCTATATTTTATAAATTAAGAAGTATTTATTGATCAGGAAAACATTTAGTTTCGGCCCTGGCAAATTTCTCCTGGACCGACGACACCCCCCACTCACACACAAGCCCACCGATACCAAAATCCCCCCCCTGATTCCCCCCATAAATAACAAACACACAGTATTATGCTGTAGCAACACTTCATAAACTGAACCCAAACATTTAGATTTGGACCTATAGCCTATAGGTTATTATAATCACAATAACACGGGGGTCCGGGGTCCGGGGGTGTCTCTCAGGGATTTTTTTTTTAATTCTGGTTGCTAATCACACCATTTTAAAGTGATTTGAGAGGGACAGGATTCAGGGATAGGCTACTAAAGACAGGCTCATCTTCTGTCTGTCTCACGTCATGTTACCCCATGCATTAAACCACATGTCACTGCTTGACTAAATGAAAAATATAGGCTACTGAACATGGACATCGTCATAGTTCACAGAAATTACATTTTGTGCCAACATGTTTGTAGAACCACAGCCTTTATTTGGGGCAAATCTTCTCCTTTAGCCTACTTTGGTTATAGTCCGCGATTCACATTAACTGTAGGCAATCACCACAAGTGTATACTAAACGTTTTTTCCCAAGTTTGTGTGCCGTCATCACATTTTGCAAAATTAGGCTACCTTCATTACTAACCTACCAGTTGATACTTTTTACCTGCATCGACTCGCGATTGATTGTGTATCCAATGTAACACTCGGTGGAGACACTTCCACTTTCCAAGTTTCACTTTCACTGTTGTTGTGAGCTAAAAGTAGCCTGACGAGCCAGACCCACATTAAAATGTAGGGTCTGGGCACTCACCGTTCGCAGTGCTCTGTCCGAGGGGCGGGATAATCAGTTGTCTTTCAAATTCCCTCTGCACGCAATAGGACAGCTGCAGCGCTATGAGTCCCATGCGTTTCCCACCAGCAGAGCTAGTTGGCTAGTTAAGACGCTTGCCAAATTAATAAAAGCTTAACTCGTGTCACACTGTTCGCCAACAGCAACATCCATCTTATTTGTTTTCAAGTAGCAGGGAATTCAAACCAAACCGTTGCAACTCTGCCATCAATCATTATGTTAAGCCCACCTAACGACTCTATACACGATTTCATTGGCCTGATTGTGTTTCGATTTCTGGAGCTCACAAGCCAGCGGAGAGTTGCTAGACTAGCCCTGGCAGCAAATGTAATTTGCTACCGCTAGGGGCGCGTCTAGATTTCTAGGCTAAGCTAAAAGGCTACTATATGGGAAATACTTTAAAGTTCCTTTTGAGTCCACAAATGAATGGGTTTTCTTTAACCTGTGCTACACTTTTCCACCAAGATGTGGAACACAAGGGGGGGTAAAAAAAACTTTACACATAAGTGTCTTATTATTTTTTTTATTCAACAACCTGGCTGTAGAAGTGCAATCCCAGACAAAGTTTAAGTCGTGTTAATTCCACATTTATTCCTTTTTGCAAATAGGCTAAGTCACAATTACACTCGTTTTTTATCATCAGTGATCCTGTTAGCGTTATCACTGTTTTTTTCCAAAATAGTTATTGTGATAGCTGTTTTGCTTAAGTTAAGCTAGTTGTTGTTGCTGGAAAATAATAGTAAAGTTATCAATCGCTCGGTTGCTTGTTGTTGTCTCTGAATAAACCAACAGAGATAAAAAGCAGATACTACCTTGAAAAGTTGGGCTGTCCTAGTCCAACCCCAGGCTGGCAAATCATGTCAAAAGATTGATAGTGAGCAAACCAAAGATCCTTGATTAACATTACTGCTTGGACTTCTGCATGCGTGGCAAGAATATGGGGTTGTTTCATAGCACTGTTAGATCTGACACAAACAACAATTGACTACTTTTACCACTGCTAGGTAATAATAAAAATAATGAAACGAACATATAATCAATATTGAGCCAACTATATCTTCTTTTCCAGCCTTACTGTAGAAATGAAGTGGCCATGGGAACATAGTGCACCCCCATGGTTTCTAAATTTGTGCCATTCCAAAATACCTTTTTTTTTTCTTTAGCAGCCAGTTGACAATGAAGTAGGGAAAGGACAGTCAATTTAGCAGAATCAGCACCTTAATTAATATCATTACCACCTGGGTCTGCTGTGAAAAAATGGTCCTTCGGCTCATATCCGTATCACAGGTTTGGGCCAAATCAGTGTTTTGTATTTTAAACGCATCTCCTGACTTCCAGTTGAGTTGCGGAAATTGGACTGAAGGAAATTGCTATCTGGGTTGTCAATTTTATAAATGGCAAGGACGTCTTATAACTCTCCTTCCAACTGGCTTTGGGAAAAGTTTGATTTATCATGGTGATAGCTAAACCTAAACGCACAAGTGTACTACATGCATCACTACATCATGTTTTCAAATAAACGTTTGCTGCTCATTATTCTCCCCCCTACTCTCAAATTACCTTAACAAAATCAATGCGGCCTACTTAACTCATTGAATGCCAAGCTGTTTTCGGAAGCTTTGTCCTAGAGTGCCAGCAATCTAGATCATTGTTGAGGATTTTTGTACAGCCACAGCATATTCTGTGTTATAGCTATGAACACATACATGGCACATGGCTCGTTTAAAAGGTGAGACTTTAAGCTCTCAGTGGGTGCAAACAGTGTATTTCTACACGCCTCTGTTCCTGAGAAATCCCAAGCTAAACAGTGGCTAGTTTTCATCAAAATCGCTGTTTTTTTCTAGAAATGGAGATATAACGTCTTTCATGAAATATTAAGTGTTGCCTGTAAACTTTCCGGGAAGTGATCAGCGAGACCTGGCGAGACTGCCACCTAGTGATAGACCCACGAAAATGGCCTGGTTTTGAGATGACGTGCATGCGTCACTGATTCGACCCAAAGCGGCAAGCGAGTTATGATAAAATGTCCAGATAAAATGTCCAGATCCTAAGGACCCACATTTAATTTGGTGTGCTTTGACGACTAGGGGTGCTATAATTATCAACACTTCCACCGATTTAAACCAAACTTGGTATGTGGACTTAGGAGTACATCTTGAGGACACACAATAAATTCGGTGACCTTCGAATCCAGTCCAGTCCAATCCAATTCAATCCAATCAAGTCCAATCCAATCTAACACAACACAGTCAAGTCCAGTCCAATCCAATCCCAACTTGTGCGTTTTCATGAGTTTTTGATCGTCATATATTTCATTTCCATTCATCACAGAGTTCCCAAAATCACATATAAGGTGTGTTAGAGTGTCTAGTTTCGTAATTTAAAAAAAAAAGCTAAAAACGTAATATTACGTTTTTGGCACTCAACGCATGGGAAGGGGCACTCAATGAGTTAAGGGTCCTGCATTGGCGGTGGTGAAGGCTGTTCGGACCGCTGACCTTGATGTTAGTCCGGCTCAATGTTTAGAGGCCATTGAAAGTGCTTTTGGTTCTGCTGAGACAGGTGAAGACCTGTATTTTGCTTTTCGGCTGCTACAACAGCAACCAAAGGAAAAACTGTCTGACTTCTTGAGGCGATTAGAATTGTCTTTGACCAAAGTGGTTCGTCATGGAGGTCTTCCACTTGACCGTGCAAATCGTGCTTGAGTATAACAGCTGCTTAGAGGTGCTATACACTCTGACATGATGTTGGTTGAGCTTAAGCTTATAGAATGGAAGGAAAGTCCTCCATCCTTTCTGGAACTTTTGAGTGAGATCCACAATGAAGAGGAATATGAGTCCTCCAGAATGAAGCTGAATTCATCTGTGCAGAGAGTCCATGCAAACGCTGATATGGATAGTAGACAGTTGGATATTCAGACTTTGAGATTAGAAATGAATGAACTGAAGTCAATGTTTGTTTCTATGGCAAACCAACCTTGCCACACAGTAGCAGATAACAAGGAACCTGATTCATTGACAAAAGTGACCACTCCTGAGACATGTGCTGATACTGAAGTAGCTGCATTAAAAAAACAATTGAAAAAGTTGCAAAATCAGATGACAGCCAAACAGTCAAAAGGGTCTGATGCTCCTGCTGCAGTGTTGAGAGTAGAACCAGCCAGATCGGCACAGAGTGAAACCAGACAACAAACAAGTGACTCAGACGGAAACTTTTGTTATCGCTGTGGCGAAAATGGACACTTTTCTGCCAAATGTAGAAACACAGAGAATCAGACTAAAGTTATCCAGAAGTTGATACGGTCTCTAAGAAGAACTAAACAGGGTGAGACATTTTCTCAAGGAACACAGCAGCACTGTGTGTGCAGCTAAGAAAAGTGAGGCGATCACACTGAAAAAAGATATTCCACCAGGATTGATTGGCCCTCCATCGTTCCTGTACAGAGAAATGGCCAACGGTGTGATGCACTTCTTGATAGTGGCTCACAAGTCACCGTTATCTTTGAGACCTGGTACAAGTGTCACTTACCTGATGTCCCGATCCAGCCAGTATCCGGGTTGGCGATATGGGGTTTGAGCGACTCAAGTTATCCCTACCTTGGATACGTAGTTGTGGATATGGAGTTTCCAGAGAAGGTCACAGGCACGAATGAGACCATTTCTGTCTTAGCTCTGATTTGTCCAAGTCCCCAAAGTCCTGAGCAAACTCCTGTAATCTTAGGCACGAACACAAATCTGTTCCAGAGGTTAGCTAGACTGTGCAAAGAAACAGCAGCAGTGGACATTGCACAGACACTCAGCGTAAGAGCAAAGGACTCAGTCTTGCCCACAAACCAGTCAACCGCTGAGGGAGAATATGAAGTGGGATGCGTGAGATGGATAGGTCCAGGCTCCCTTACCTTACCTCCTGGTGGCGAGTGTTGTGCCATCTGCAAAGTAGAGTTGAAGACTCCTTTAGATAAAGACATGCTGATGGTCGAGGCCTCACCCACTGTTCCATTACCGTCTGGTGTACTGCTGCAGCTAGGGTTGCCAACCGTTCCGTAAAATACGGAATCGTCCCGTATTTGCAAGGAAAAAGATGTGTTCCGTATTGAACTGATACGGAACGCATTTTGTTCCGTATTATTGAGAATCAACTTGTGCAAATCCATGACAGATCAGTATTATAAGTTAGACTATGAACGAAAAATACACGATTTGTATGAAATAAAGGGAAACTTTGCTGCTGTCATTTATCCCTCAGTTTGTCTGTCATCACTATCCCAACAGAGAATGCACTTTTCGTTTGAGCCACTGCGAGTCACGTATATTACGCTGATAGCGTAGCGTGAGATGACATGTCTTGTCATGAGTTTTACAGTGCATCTTTGCAAGATAAACAAATAGGCTAGCCTACTTGCTGCAGAATAGCCAAAAAAAGCCAGAAATAAAATAAGGCTTCACCAAATTCAGAGCTTCTGGAGCTGCTTGTGATGTTCAATATATTTTTTTCTATGACAGCATATCCGCCAGTTCAGTTTTCAGAGTTATTTGGTTTGAGTATAATAGGCTACAAACAGTTATTTCTTTATCAAGTGTTTTTGCATCGAAATGATTCTTGTTTTGCACCAGATAGAAAATGGGTAGGCTAGTGGCTATAGAATGTAGTATATTATGTGCGCATTTTAGTAAATAATAGCTCACAATTTTGTAAAATGATGCACTATTTAGTACAATAATACATACATAATTTCAATACCCCCCCCCCACACACACACACACACACACTAACTGAAGTGGATGCCGGTGTACTGAAGTGTATTATCGAAACACCCCCCCCCCCCCAACCCCCGTTCCTTATTTTCATATCAGAAAGTTGGCAACCCTAGCTGCAGCCCATGGTTGCGCCCACTACAGCCGTAGATGTTAATCACTTAACTCTTCTGATCCAGAATGAGTCACTGAGAGATACAGTCATCCCAGTGGGAACTGTCTTAGGTCAGCTATGTCATGCTGATCCAGTTATGCCATCTCCAAAGACTGGCATGGCGACTGTGAATGTTCCAACCAAGTTAGATCCACAATTGATTCAGTTTGGCGACTCGCCCATACCCAGTCATTGGAAAGAGCGACTGCGTCAAAAGCTGTGCGAGAGAGCTAGTGTGTTCTCCTTGCATGAATGGGATGTCGGTCTGGCCCAAGATGTAGAACATCATATCCGTTTGACAGATTAGAGGCCGTTCAGGGAACGTTCAAGACTCCTAGCTCCAGCTGACATAGACGACGTTTGAAAACATTTGCAAGAGTTATTAAAGGCTAGAATTATTAAAGAGTCACATAGTCAGTATGCATCTCCTATTGTAATAGTCAGAAAGAAGAACGGGCGTGTTAGGATGTGTATTGACTATAGGACACTCAACAGTCGTACGCTTCCTGACCAGTACACTACGCCGCACATAGATGATGCATTAGATTGCTTGTCTGGCAGTAAGTGGTTTTCTGTCCTAGATTTGCACAGCGGTTATTACCAGATTGTGATGGCAGATGAGGACTGTGAAAAGCGAAGGTCTCGCTTTCACGGGTCTCACCGTTAGTGAGCCTTAATTCCCTACACGCAGCTCCCACATAGCATATACACTGATAAACGCATACAGTTCCCAACGTGCATCACATACACCGACCCGCAGCGTTTCAAAGCCTACCGTGCTAGCGACCGCTACAAACATTACATTTAAAACAACCACAATGCATGTCAGTTCAGTCTACTACATTTATTTATCAACATACATAACGAACAGTGAGGTACCCACTGATTCAGCTCCATTGTTCATTCCGTAGTAGCAATAAACTCACTTTTGAAACATACACAACACTCACGCATCTTGTTTGCCAACGTTCTGCTGGGTACGTCCGAATACTGGTCCCCTGGGGAGTAGTTTGGAATGGCAGAGTACTGCGTCAGCTTGCTGCGAGGCTGTATGTGTGAGTTTGTAATGCCTATGATGGCCGGTTTTCTTTTCTTTTCCAAAGTATTTTTGTTTGTTATTTCATATATTGCACCTGCGCACTGTAAATAAACCTGCACCTTTATCACTTAAAACTCGAGAGCTATTTGTTGTCTGCCAACCCTTCAACCACTGGAGTTTTCTGGACACGCCCATCCCTTAAATGTGAGTTGGGGGTTGCTAAGCCTCTCTCTCACAAGGACAAGGAGAAAAACGCCTTTATTTTTCCTCTTGGATTTTTCCAATTCGAAAGGATGTCACAGGGCATTACCGGAGCACCTGCAACATTCCAAAGACTGATGAAGAAAGCTGTCAAAGGCTGATTTGGTTGAAGCTCAGAGGAAGGGGCTTTGAGGAGATTGAGGCTGTGAAACAAGGAGTTTGGCCTAGTAACAAAAATTTGGATGCTGAAATGCTGTTGATGAAGAGGGGGGTTAGCAGACTAGTGATGAAAGATGGACTCTTGTATAGAGCAAGTAAGAAAGCTGCAGAGGAGGCACTACAGCTTGTATTGCCTGCAGAATATAGAAAGTTGGTGTTGCACTCTCTACATGATGACATGGGCCACTTGGGAGTTGAAAGAGCCACTGACCTCCTAAGAGCTAGATTCTACTGGCCAAAGATGGCAAATTAATGTAGAGGAATATGTCAGAAATTGTGGACGGTGCATAACACGCAAAACCCTTGTAAGAAAGCTGCTCCCTTGCATCAAATTGTCAGCAGTGGTCCAATGGACCTTGTGTGCATTGACTTTTTGTCAATGGAACCAGATAGCAGAGGCATATGTGACAGACCACTTTATCAGATACGCTCAAGCTTTCCCGGCTAGGAATCAGAAAGCCTTGACAGTGGCAAAGATTCTGGTCGAGAAGTATTTCGTAAACTACGGATTGCCTACCAGGATTCACTCTGATCAGGGTAGATATTTTGAGTCACGGTTGATAAGAGAGCTTCTGATGATCTTGGGCATACACAAAACTCGAACGACTCCGTATCATCCCCAAGGGGATCCCCAGCCGGAGCGTTTCAACCGGACTCTGCTCTCTCTGTTGGCTACTTTAGGCCAAGAAAAGAAGAAATCCTGGAGTCAGCATGTAGCTTCATTAGTTCATGCGTATAACAGCACCAAGAGTGATGCGACGGGATACTCTCCCTATTACTTGATGTTCGGCAGGGAAGCAAGACTCCCAGTAGACCTGTGCTTCAGAACGTCAAGTGATGGGAACGAAGACGCAAACCACTTTTTAGCATGTGGCAAACTTGAAGCGTGACCTGCAAAGAGCTTACTAACTGGCAAGTCAAGCTGCAGACAAGACCCACCTACACAACAAGAGAGCCTATGACAAGAGAGTTAGTTTTCAAAACTTACAAGAGGGAGATCGGGTTCTGCTGAGAAATTTGGGATTAAAAGGGAAACACAAGCTTGAGCAGATGGAGTTCACTACCACATGTGGTCGTAGGAAAGCTACCAAACTTACCTGTGTACCGTGTAAGACCTGAGGGAGGCAGAAGTGTAAGGACCATCCATCGCGATCACCTGTTACCTATTGGGCATGCAGTGAGGATGCCAGAGGATCAAGCATGTGAAGAGGCTCCTGCTAGACCGAGAACACGTTCAACAAGAAAGAAACAAAGACCGAAGATGTCAACACACTGTGAAGAGGTGAAAGAAATGACCGATTCTTCATCCGATGTGGAGTACGACAGACCACACAGGACATACAAGGATTACGTGGAACGTCTACTGAGCAGGAAAGAAGTTTCTGACAGAATTTCCGTGAGCTCAGGTGATGAACATGTCCAGCAGATGAGTGTGAGCCAGACAGAAATGACACAGAAAGTCATGAAGTTACAGATACAGAACACTCTGACTCTGAAACTGACCTGGATGTTGGGAGAACCCCTGTCTGTGCACCAAAAGAGAAACTGAGCTCCAAACCAAAAGTAGATAGAATACTAAGACCAAGAACAACAGAGAAAAGTCAAGTAAAACCAGTATTAAAGGAGAATTCCGGTGTGATATTGACCTAAAGTGTGTTGAAACATGATACCGAGTGTGAACGTATGTCTCATAGCTCATCTCGGCTTGTCCCCTGCACTTAGAAATCTGGCGCTAGTTAGCCGATGCTACCAACAGTTTTTTGATGGGGGTGCCTCGGGCATCGGCCTAGTCATGCAAATAAATCACTGTTTTACACCATTTACCAATTTTCGGAGTCGTCTTGGTCTGCAAGGCATCAGGAGGTGCACAAGATGGCTACTGCACGATCAGAGGCGAGTGGTGAGCGCAGTAGAGCATGCTACAGGTGCGGTAATGAGCAAATGAGTGTAGATTCATATCTGAAAAAGGTCGTAACTGCGGCAAGAAGGGGCATATTAAAAAGATGTGTAGATCTACAGTCTCATTGGGGTCGTCACAGGGAAAAAGTGAAAGGAAAAAGACTAGTAGATGGGGGCAAACACAGAAAACTCACCATATAGGTGGGAGAGAGGAACATGATTCGGAGGATGAGGATGTCATGTTTGTGATGAATAGCATACTGGACACTGGAATTCCAAAAGTAGCACCCCTCACAATGACTTTGACAGTGAATGAAACAAAAATAAATTTTGGGAGAGGCTGGATAAAAGAACTGGGAATGGAATGGGGAGCAATTAATCACATGACTGGCACAACAATGCGAACATTACAGGAGGTCCTTACACAAAACGAGGAGGTCTTTAAAGAAGAATTAGGTAAGCTGAGGCGACCACCTGCAAAGATATATGTGGATAAAGACGCAACACCCAGATTTTTTAAACCACGACCAGCCCCATATGCCATGCGGGCTAAAGTGGAGGCTGAGTTTGAATATTCAGAAATGGCAGCTCCTATAGTACCAGTACTGAAACCAGATAATTCAGTAAGGTTGTGTGGGGATTATAAATTGACTGTCAACAGAGTGTCAAAAATTGAGCAATACCCTATTCCCAGACTAGAGGACTTGTTTGCAAACCTGTCAGGGGGAGAAAAATGTAGCAAGTTGGACATGAGTCATGCATATCACCAAATTGCTTTGGATGAGGAGTCAAAGAAGTATGTGACGGTGAACACTCACAAAGGGTTATTCACCTATAAAGTCCTAGCTTTTGGAATATCATCCAGTCCAGCGATTTATCAGCGCACGATTGAGGGGGTTTTGCAGGGCATCCCCCATGTAGCCATTTTTTTGGATGACATTCTCCTGACAGGTCGGAATGACCAAGAGCACCTTGACACACTACAGTTGGTGTTGCAGCGATTACAGGATGCGGGGCTGCGGCTCAAAAGAAGCAAGTGCTCTTTCATGGCGAGTGAAGTGGTCTTCCTCGGGCACAAGGTGGACGCCATGGGCCTACATCCAGTCTCAGAGAAATTACAAGCCATCGAGAATGCCCCACCACCATCAAATGTGACAGAGCTTAAGGCTTATTTGGGACTGTTAAATTACTATAATAAGTTCCTGCCCAACTTAGCCACTATTTTGGCTCCGGTGCACAAGTTGCTGTGTAAAGACACAAAATGGACATGGGGAACAGAGCAGCAAGCTGCATTTCAAGAATCAAAGAGACTGTTGCAGTCTGCTGAGGTCTTAGTTCGTTATGACCCAGAAAAAGAGATTGTGCTGTCGTGTGATGCTTCTCCATATGGTATATGATGATCCAGTCCTCACAAAGAATTTTGGTCTGGGGCCGAGGTGGGTTCCAGGAAACATCCTGGCAGTGACTGCCTACAAGGTGATGCTGGCAGATGGGCGAATAGTTAGAAGGCATGTGGACCAGATTCATTAGCGGACAGAGTCACCTGAAGAGATCCAGCATGCAGATGTCGGCAGCTTTGCCTCTTCTGGTCTAGTCACTGTCCCATCAGCACCTTTACCTGAGCCCGTCTCACCAGAACACACCGCAAATCCAGAAGAGACCTCAGGGACAGAGCCGGTGCCACGCGTAACGGGGATGGAGAGACCTCAGGAGGTGGAGATGGAAAAACCTTGGGAGGTGGAAAGACACTCAAACCGTTTGAGAAGACCACCTGCACATTTGAGAGATTTTGAGATTAACTAAAAAAATAAAATAAAAAAAGGAATACCCATGGACTTTATATTGAACTTGAAGTTTAATGCAGTTTAATACTGATCAGTGTGGGTGGTGGGTTAGAGGAGGTTGTAATTTTGCCTAGGTAATATGTTTATGCTTAAGAGGGGGGAAAGTGGGGTTTCTTTGCAATGTTTTGTTGTCCACTAGATGGCGCTAGTTATTGGGTGTGGTAACCTTACGGCTGTGTTTCAGAATGCAGTAAGAAAGTAGCTAAAAGCTGCATGATGATACTGTTCTTGGTTACATTGTCTTACCAATCAATCAAGCATCAAACATGGACTCGGTTACTACACTTGGTCTTATCAGACCACAGGACATGGTTCCAGTTATCCATGTCCTTAGTCTGCTTGTCTTCAGCAAACTGTTTGCGGGCATCATCTTTAGAAGAGGCTTCCTTCTGGGACGAAAGCCATGCAGACCAATTTGATGCAGTGTGCGGCGTATAGTCTGAGCACTGACAGGCTGACCCCCAACCCCTTCAACCTCTGCAGCAATATTGGCAGCACTCATATGCTTATTTTCCAAAGACAACATCGGGATACGACGCTGCACACTCAACTTCTTTGGTCAACCATGGCGAAGCCTGTTCTGAGTGTAACCTGTCCTGTTAAACCGCTGTATGGTCATGGCCACCATGCTGCAGCTCAGTTTCAGGGTGTTGGCAATCTTTTTGTAGCCTAGCCATCTTTATGTAGAGCAACAATTTTTTTTCAGAACCTCAGAGAGTTCTTTGCCATGAGGTGCCATGTTGAATTTCCAGTGACCAGTATGAGAGTGTGAGAGTGATAACACCACCAACACACCTGCTCCCCTTTCACACCTGAGACTTTGTAACACTAACAAGTCACATGACACATGACTAATTGCGCCCAATTTGGACATTTTCACTTTCACTTCAGGGGTGTACTCACTTGTGTCGCCAGCGGTTTAGACATTAATGGCTGTGTGTTGTGTTGTTTTGAGCAAACAGTAGATTTACACCAAGCTGTTATCCAAGCTGAATAGAAACCATGAAAAGATATAATAAAATATTTACAAAAATGTGAAGGGTGTACTCAGTTTTGTAAGATACTATATGAAGCGTCAGCGTAAGCGGCAGCCCTCGTTTCAGCCGTACTCGTTTAAGACGGACGCGGTCAAGACAAGTTTACCTGTGCAAGTTCACCGAGCACAGGCGCCGACAAAGGCAAAAATGTGCCATTCCACCATATCTGTTATCATCGGCCATCGCAGAAAACGGCATCATGCCAAAAGGGCCAGAAATCACCTTAACCTCCAGCAACTTAAGCGGTCCTTACCTACAGAAACCTCCTTCTCCATGGGCTTGTGGAACTGTCAATCCGCAGTCAACAAAACGGACTTCATAGCTGGCTATGCCAACCACCTTTCATTGGAACTCCTTGCTCTCACTGAGACTTGGATCAAACCAGAGAACACTGCCACCCCGGCTGCACTCTCCACTAACCTTACACTATCCCACACCCCTCGCCTATCTGGACGAGGAGGCGGGACGGGCCTGCTGATCTCCAACAAATGGAAATTCACCCCGCTACTGCCTTCAAACAAATATGTCTCATTCGAATTCCATGCCATCACAGTGACCGCCCCAGCAAAACTCTACGTGCTGGTCATCTACCGCCCTCCAGGCCAACTAGGTGACTTTATGGACGATCTTGACACTCTGCTGTCCTCCATCCCTGAGCATGACTGTCCGCTTCTTGTTCTCGGTGATATGAACATTCACTTAGATGCCCCAGGCTCAGCGGACTTTCTGGCCCTGATCCACTCCTTTGACCTCAAACTGGTTCAAAGCCCACCGACTCACAAAGCTTGCAAAGAGCTTGACTTGATCTTCACTCGGAACTGCAGCACAGACACCCTCATGGTGACGCCTCTCCATCTTTCTGACCACTTCTTCATCCAGTTCAACGTCAGCCTGACAGAACAGCCTCCGGCTCCTCAGCCGATGGTCAGGTTCCGCCGCAACATCCGGAACCTGTCTCCAACGCACTTCTCCTCTGTGGTTGCATCTGGTCTACCTCCACTCAACACCTTCTCCTCTCTGGAGGTTAATGAGGCCACAGACTCGCTCTGCTCCACACTGACCTCGTGTCTAGACGAGCTGTGCCCTCTTACCACAAGGCCAGCTCGATCCAAACACTCTCATCCATGGCTAAATGATACCCTCCGATCGCAGCGCACCAAACTCAGAGCCGCGGAGAGGAAATGGCACAAATCCAAACTAACTGATGACCTCAAAAACTACCAGACACTCCTGACCTCCTTCTCAGCCAGCATCACTGCTGCTAAGACGGCTTTCTACAATGACAAAATCAACAGCGCTACAGACACTCGAAAACTCTTCTCAACCTTCAAATCGCTACTCAACCCTCAGCTGCCTCCTCCTCCATCCAGCCTTACTGCAGATACCCTCGCCTCATTTCGCAGTCAATTCTCTACATGCCCACTCAACGCATCTGACTCAGATACCGCACTCCTACAACCTCTAGGGACTGCTGGTACATCTTTTTCAGCATTCACGCCTCTCTCCGAGAGTGAAGTATCTAGACTCCTGACATGCAGCCGTCCTACCACATGCTCGCTGGACCCTATACCTACGAGCCTACTTCAGTCCATCAGCCCGACCATCGCTCCAGCTATCACACATGTGATCAATGCCTCGCTAACCTCCGGCACATTTCCAACAGCGTTCAAAGTGGCCCGGGTAACACCGTTACTTAAGAAAGCTTCTCTCAACCCTGCTCAAGTCGAGAACTACCGCCCTGTCTCACTCCTGCCTTTCCTATCCAAAGGCATTGAACGAGCAGTCTCCAAACAGGTCTCTGACTTCCTTTCACAGAACAACCTTCTGGATCCAAATCAGTCTGGGTTCAAAAGCGGCCACTCTACCGAAACGGCTCTGCTGTCTGTAACAGAAGCCTTAAAAGAAGCCAGGGCGACCACTCGGTCATCAGTACTCATTCTGCTTGACTTATCGGCTGCCTTTGACACGGTTAATCACCGCATCCTTCTCTCTATACTCGCTAACATGAGAATCTCCGGTTCTGCTCTCTTGGTCAGCTATCTGCACCTCACCATCTCACCACAGGGGTCCCCCAGGGCTCAGTGCTGGGCCCCCTTCTCTTTGCTATCTACACCACCTCCTTGGGACAGATTATCCGTTCACATGGCTTCTCATACCACTGCTATGCAGACGACACACAGCTCTATCTGTCCTTTCCACCTGATGACCCCTTGGTTTCAGCACGGATCTCGGATTGCCTCTCAGACATAGCTACATTGTTGAAGGCACACCACCTCCAGCTGAACCTCTCAAAGACTGAACTGCTGGTCCTCCCAGCTAAACCTACCATACACCACGACATCAACATCAAATTTGACTCCCTGTCTGTTTCACTTACCAGGACTGCAAGAAATCTAGGAGTTGTTCTCGACAACCAACTAAACTTCTCAGATCATGTTGCCTCAGTCGCCCGGTCATGCCGCTTCGCACTCTACAACATACAGAAAATCAGGACTTACTTGACTCAAGATGCTACCCAACTTCTGGTTCAGGCAATAGTCATCTCACGACTCGACTACTGCAATGCCCTCCTGACAGGTCTCCCAGCCTGCGCAGTGAAACCACTTCAGATGATCCAGAACGCGGCGGCGCGCCTGGTCTACAACCAACCCAAAAGGGCACGTTACCCCGCTGCTCATCCAGCTACACTGGCTACCTATGGCGGCCCGCATCAAATTCAAGGCTCTAACGCTTGCCTACAAAGTAGTCTCAGGTTCTGCTCCCACCTACTTGAATGCCCTCATACAGACATACGCTACCTCCAGACCGCTGCGCTCCTCAGACGAACGACGTCTAGCTCTACCACCGGTACGCTCAAGCCAATCCAAACTTTTCTCATCTGTTGTTCCTCGTTGGTGGAACACACTGCCAGTTCCTACAAGGGCAGGGACATCCTTCTCCATTTTCAAAAAACTCCTGAAGATCCAGCTCTTTAGAGAACATCTCCTCTCATAGCAACACTTACAACAAGTCTTACTGATCCTAGCACTCACCAGCCGTCTTAAACTGACAAGTAACTGTTAAAAACAGCACTCACTGATGCACTTATTCTTACTGTACTCTAATGTTTTTAAATTGTCCTAAAATTGTTGAGAATTGCTCTAAAACTTAAACTGTTTACCATGTTGTTAGTCGCTTTGGCTAAAAAAAGCGTCAGCCAAATGTAATGTAATGTAACTATATAACTAGTATCAAGCCTGAGCAACTGCCTCAGACTACAGGAGCTGCAGCATAGCACTCTTTGTGGGTATATCTCCAGACCAGAGATTGGCTACTGATACAAAGTCCATCACTGGATGTCCTTGAGTATGGATGGAAACAAGGACAACACGATAATGCACCAGTCCCTACACCAGATCCCGGACTACCTTCTGAAGTTTGTCAGCTGTAACTGTGCAGGAGACTGTGACACTCTCAGGTGCAGTAAAAAGCAAGGAGTCAAATGTATTTCTGCTTGTGGGAACTGTCATGGTAACTCTTGCTCAACTCAACAAGCCAGATAATAACAGGAGTGAGGGAGTGCAGGGGAGTTGGATGAGGTTTGTTAAATTTTAAACCGATTAAGTAAGTTTTGTTTTGTAATTGTTCAATAAAACCACTTGTTATGGATTTTTTTATGGACCTGGAGTCATTTTTACTCAAAACTAATGGATGGGATAGATTCAGCACCCCTAAAAACCTCTAGTTAAACATCTCAAAAGCTAATATTGGTAAAAAAAAATGTTTTCATTTTGCAGATTGGTGAAAAAAAAGCCTAATTTTCCCTAACTACAATGCCAGACACCTTCAGATATGAGAAACCCCCTTAGATTTTTGACTTTGGTTGCTTTCATGGGAGCCAGTCGTAATTCGAGCACTGCAGAGGAGTAATATCCGGAATCCCAACTTCAGGTTCAGTGGAGGAGATTATAGAAAGTTTAAAGGGTGAGGCTATTTGCAACCCTGGTACAATTAGCAGTGTATGCTATTCGTACCCTGGTGCAATTAGATGTGAATTCTATTCGTACCCCCCGTCTGGTACAAATATCAATGTATGCTATTCGTACCCTGGTGCACACAGCAATGTGTTCTATTAATACCTTGTCTGGTACAAATATCAGTGTATGCTATTTGCACCCCTGTGCATTTATTCTGGCATATTGATCACACAATGTAATAAAAAAATAAAAAAAACGAAAAAACGAACGAAAAAAATGTTTTGTTGTTACGTCACAGGGTGTGAATAGCTCAGCTGTGTAATATACACTATGAATAAGGTATGCTGTTTGCATCTATGTATAGTTAGAAGTGGATGCTATTCGTACCCTGGTGTATATATTAATGTATGCTATTTACACCCTGGTGCATGAACTAGCTAATTGTTGCAATCAAAACTTCCTTTTGAGAACCGATTTCTTGTTCAAATTGCGCACCTTCTCTCCAGAGACATTGGTACACGTGCGCGCTCAATCTGCCTAACCGCATTGTGCGGGAATCGAACACCAGTCTCCCACGTACTAAACTGTGTCCATGACCACTGCACTATCTACTTCCACATTTAGATGGGTGTTTGCAGGTAAACTTATAGTTTATGGGCCTGAGCGTCATATTCACGAAATCTCTGTTAATTAACAAACTGACGGTTGTATGTGTTCACTGAATGAAGATTATGAAAATATAACACAACTTTTCAATCTAAAACTTAATTTGAACATAAATTAGTGCCGAAACCTTTCAGTACTTCACTTTCTGCCGACGCTGGCTATTGCGTGTAGGTCAAAGTCCGCCGCACAGCGGCGCCCTCCTTTTCGTAAAATTGATTTTTATTTCTCTGGCTATTGCAATTGATATCAATGATTAATATGAATGCCCGGCCCCAGCAGTGGTGCGACTGGCTGGGGCACCTGCACCGTACGCCGGCGACCCGGGTTCGATTCCCGCCCCATGGTCCTTTCCGGATCCCACCCCGACTCTCTCTCCCACTCACTTCCTGTCAATCTCCACTATCCTATTTAATTAAAGCCATAAAAAGCCCAAAAAATATACTTTTTAATATGAATGCCCTCAGTAAAAAGCACAACAAACAGAAAGCAAACAGTCACGCACTTGGCTGGCATAAGAGTTCGCGTGCCCGCCTGCACTCGGGAATGCGCTGACCACGGGCAGACCGCATAGCGTAATATAACGGGAGACCGCGTGACAACGAAGCATCGAGCCGGCGATGCTACTGGCACAATTCATCATGTGCTCGGCACAGCAACGTCTTCTGAACAGTGCTACGGGGGCGATGCTTAATGTAGTGCTCTGCATTATATACATTATTAGAGTCTCGTGACGCTGGCTATTGTGTGTAGGTCGAAGTCCGCCGCACAGTGGCGTCCTCCTTTTCGTAAAATTGAGCCGGATTCGAACCGGCGATGCTACTGGCACAATTCTCCATGTGCTCGGCACAGCAACGTCTTCTCTATAGTGCTACGGCAAAATAAATTTGCTTCCCTTCAAGGTTGGATTTTTCCTATTTTTTTCATTGTGAGATTACAATAAATCACCAACAGATTATTTTTTATTCCGGTTTTTAGTCAACTTTAGTAGAGGTACCAATAATTCTGTAAGGAAACGTGGTTGTGCCGTGCCCCAAGCTTCCCTAGACTTGGAGGCCGGTAATACTTAACTTAGTCTGACGAGCCAGAGCCACATCAAGATGTAGGGTCTGGGAACTCACCATTCGCAGTGCTCAATCCGAGGGGCAGGATAAACGGTTGTCTTTCAAATTCCCTCTGCACACAATAGGATAGCACTGCAACTCATGTGTCCCATGCGTTTTCCCATCAGCGGAGCTAGTTGGCTAGTTGATCAAACTTTTGCCAACTTAAAAAAAGCTTAACTTGTGTCGCGCTGTTCACCAGTAGCAGCATCCATCTTCTTTGTTTTCAAGTAGCAGGGAATTCACGCGGAACCGTCGCAACTCATTTATCATCATTATGTTAAGCCCGCCCACCAACTCTATACACGATGTGATTGGCCTGATCTAAGTTTAATTTTTCGAGCTCGCAAGTCAACAGAGAGTTGCTAGACTACCCTGACTGCAAATTACATTTGCTGCCGCTTGGGTGCATCTAGATTTTTAGGCTAACTTGTATACTGCTAATAATTCAAATCATTGTTTCCACATTGTTGGTGTCGGTAACATCACCATTCAAGGAAAAGCAATACATCAAGAACAGAAACTTTGTGGAATGTTTTCTTTTATTAACATTACACTGTTGGGAGACTTGAAAGACATTTCTGTTACGATGCTAGAAGTGTTGACAGTCACTTTGTTATACTATCTATACTGAATACTGAAGACTTGAATGAGACTTCTGAAAGTAAATATGATGTGCAACTTTATTAAAATATTTCAGCATTTCAGAGATTCTATAACATACCTTACAAAGACAAAACTATTTCACTATTAGTACATCAATTAAAAAAAGTGTTATGAACCATACATACACAAGTGCAGTCAATGCTGTAAGCGGTTTCTTTCAGTTTCTGTTTAAACTTCTGCTAGACAATAGGTGTCTTATTTTAATTTAGCATGAGCCATGAAAAGGCACTTAAGTCCATCCACTGGAATGCAGTGCCTCATATGGGCAGATAATATGTGGATGGTCTAACCAAATCTGTGAATGTACTTATCACTGGATATATCTCCAAATTTCAAAATTAAAAGGCGTACAAGTTTCTAATATTTCTTCATGCATCTTTGTGTGTATATCTTCTGAGTACTGAGAAGATTCAGAGTTTAGGCTGATTGGACATCTTGGTCTTTAGGTTCTCTGCCAGTTTATCTAGGAACTCAAAGGTGTTGAGAAAATCTGAGCGCTGGACACTGCATAAAGAACAGAAAACGATATAAGATACATACAGTAGCGGTTATTCAGCAAGAATGAACACAGTTTATTGAGATGTTTTTATGAGTTCACTCACTTTGGTAACCCCTTGATGCAAGCTGCCAAGTCCTTGGTCATGAATCCAGCTTCAATTGTTTCAATGCAAACAGCTTCCAGTGCCTCTGCGAATACACGCAGCTCAGTATTCTTGTCCAGCTCCGCACGATGGGCCAGACCTCGTGTCCATGCAAAAATAGAGGCTGAATAGAGAGAATGATAGAGAACATGTGACAAGCATCCATACAGAGCCGGACAGTAACGGAGTACATTTACTTGAGTACAGTACTTGAGTACAATTTTGAGGGATCTGGACTTTACTCGAGTATCATTTTTGGGGAGTATTCATGACTTTACTCAAGTACATTGAGTACACATAATTTTTTGAGAGTGGTTGGACTGTCTTTAAAAGTCATTGAACATGGAGAAAAAATATGACTCCATTTTTTTACCTGTTTCAAACCCTATTTTTTTTATTGTATATTTCACTGTAATTAACACCATAAATTTCGCCTAAATCACTGGCTATGTTCAATAAAGTTCACAAAACAGTTATTTTCAACAGTATGATTGTATGTCCAGGGGTGTAGTGGGCGTTGGACGCGGGGGAACGCCATCCCCCCACTTCATGGAGCATTGTTTTGAGCATTTTAATAAGCATTAATTTATAACAACTGTTGTTACCAGTGATAACAACGCATCACGCAAACGTCTCCAATTAGGCCTCTTTGTCATAAAATTCAAGAATGACCGTCATGCTGTAGCACTCCACCATACGTAAAGACATTAAAAACTGCGCAGCTCGTCACTCCGCGTTACCCGAAAGTAGCTAGAAAGTGACTAGAAAATCATAGATTATACAACTGCCTGTATCCGAATCTAGCAAGCATCTTCATGGCCCACTATTGCAATTCCTTCGTTTGTGTTTTGCAGAAAGCAGGTAGGCTAATCCAGTGGTCAAAATGACACGAAGCATGTGTGAGTAATACGAGTGATTTTTAACGAGGGAGCTCCAATATAAGCGATAAGGCTATTTTACCATAAGTAATGACCCAACAGTGAACCTGAACAACTTTAGGAAAAACTTACGATTGGTGCAGCGTGCAGCTACTTCATCCAAACAAAAACTTTTCAAATGACTGGCACAATTGCCTGCCCAATGTTCTTTCTGTTATTTTTTTTTGTTTTATTGACTGTGCACCTCTGTATTTTAATCATTCGCAATAACATTCATATGACGCCCCCTCAAATTGAGCTAAGCTGACCACACAGCCTGTTGAATGCGTGAATCCTGCTTGTGCTATTGTTATTGCTATGGTTTACGTGTGGCAATGAATGAAGCCATGCCGCGGCATGTTATGTGTCAAGGAGATTGACTACGCTAGATTACTCTACATTATGGTTTGTTTGTTTATTGTATGATACAACAAAAGTAAAAGCTACAGACCATATTCATAGACTTTGGTGGAAAAGTGTAGTTTAGGTGAAGACATTATATGCTACATTTTGACGCTAATCCATATAATTTAATTGTTTTTTTGAATTCGATTTCATGTTCACGAAAGCTGGTAATTTTGGCCTTGGCCTTACGCACCGATGTATGTGGAGGTGCGTGACAGTTTTTGCAATGATGTCATTAAAATAGCGTCCCCCCACTTTAAAAATCCCCACTACCTCACTGTGTATGTCAGTCAGAGATGGCAAAATTACTCACTTTCCATCCTCAAGTAGAAGTACAAATACTTTTGTTAAAAAATACTCTAACTCTAACTTGGTAAAAGTAAAAGTACTGGTTTAACTTCTTTACTCAAGTAAAAGTAACAAAGTACAGGCTTGGACATTTACTTAAAGTATAAAAGTAAAAGTAGTCTTGTAAATGACAACCATTTTTCAGCACCTGGACCACACAAATGTTACCAGAGTGCAAGAGGGCCAGTCTCTCTTTATAAATCTTCCCATAACCTGTTTGGCCATTTATTGGCTTTCTCCCCCAACATTGCACTGCCTACTTCAGAGGGCAGTGTGTTCTTTTGGCCTACCATCAAATGCTGGACATCTTTAGAAAGCTAAGATCCTGTAGTTTCTTAGGAAGCACTGGCACAGAGTTACAGAGCCTAGACTATTGTTTTTTTTCTTTCTGCGAGATAACAAGCATCTCTGAACTGACTACATTTCAGCCCTCTAGGTCACTTGATATGATTTTAGAAACACAATTGAGCCCTAGCACCAGGTCTTGCGAAGCTGTGTGCAAAAGTAGATCAATATAAAAATGAAAAATCAGTATTTTAGACCATTATTTGCCAAGGTATGCTCATGCGTTTTGTAATGGCTTTTGGTTACCCAAAATGCATACTGAAATAAAATTCTGCATTTCTGAGGTTTCTTGTAGACCATTTGGATTGTGTCAGATTCTGATATAGAATTACTACACAAAATGGAAAAATTACACAAAAGGCTCTATTTTTGCATTTTCTTTGTTGGCTTCATGCGTGTGTATAAGATGGACTACATCTGCACAACTAATATTGGATAAAACAACATGAATATTTAATTCCTATGGATTCCTGTGAATATTTCAAGACCAGGAATGTAGTGGTAAAATAAGAGGTGGGTAAACTATGAATTCTGTGATCACAGTAAGGTATCAGATTTTTAGCAAAGGCATTCAGAACATGTTTGATGATGGTGCGGTTATTGTCAAATGTTTATAACAATACAAATGGCATTAAGTGGTTCATAGAGTGTTGATGAGTGTACATATTGTTATTGCGGATAAATACAGTGTGATTTTTAAATGCTAACAGTTGTAATTGGTGAATAAAGTCTTTTGAGAGGTGGATAAACTCTAATAAGAGGTGGAGAAACTATTTCTGAAATTTCAGTGGTGGGTAAACTGCGTTTAGTCTGCTTGCGTTTAGCGGCCTCCACTAGCCTACATCCCTGTTCAAGACCCAAGGCTGCATCTAGCCTACTTATTGCTAAGGATATAGGCTACACTGCAGCTAGAAGTTATGGGAAACACCAAACACCAAAGGAGAGGAGGAGGGCATTAGGCTATTAACTAAACTTAATTGAGACATACTAGGGCTGGGCGATATGGACCAAAACTGATATCCCGATATTTTGGGGCTGATTGGCGATATACGATATCGATACGATATTGATATTTCAAACAGAAAGAGCGAAGTGCTTCATATATTCACTCAACACAACAATTATAACAACACAGCCGGTTTTAATTATATTCATTTCAGACTGCTCTAACAGAGCTGTGCAAAAAGGTGTAAACAATAACATATACCAATAGGCATACAGTTGCTCTGAGGGCTGTGCAAATAACAATATTCGGTCGACCCTGATTGGCAACACAGGCCTACAGCTTTACAATAAAGGTAACACAAAACATAGGCTACCGTTAAAAGCCAATATAATAAACCAATTGGCATACAGATAGAGCTGTGCAAATAAGAAAAAAGTAGGCTACACAGCACATACCTGTTTGTAAATATTTAACTGCACAAGGAGTAGGGCTGGGCGATATGGACCAACACTGATATCCCAATATATTTTGGAGCTGATTGGCGATATACGATATATATCGATATTTTAAACAGAAAGAGCTAAGTGTTTTGTATTCACTCAACCAGCTTTAATTAGAATGATTTCAGACTGCTCTAACACAGCTGTGCAAAAAAGTGTAAACAATAACATAGACCTACAATAGGCATAGGCTACAGTTGCTCTGATAAAGCTGTGCAAATAACAAAAGACCAAAAGTTGACCCTGACTGACAACGCAAGCCTACATTGTACTGCACAATGCAATATTTTGGGGACAAAAATATTGAAAAACCTGCAGTTTTGTCACACAATGCAGTTTTTTTACCCGTAAGGGTTTGATAGGGCCTAGATCAGTGGTTTTCAAAGTGGGGGCCGCCAGGGGGGCCTCAGCAAGTTGGAAGGAAAAATAAAAGGAACAAATAAACACATTTGAAAATTTGAAATATACCTATTACTATGAGGGTTGTTATACAACGTCATTATAATATTGTGTCGCATATCTGGACATTATATTTTCCATGATAATGAACTCTAATAATAGTAGAGTGATAGGTCTCATATAGCAGAAAGCCCCAAATACAATTTTTACACACTGTATGCTCTATCGCATAGTGCTTGTGGCTAAAATAATTATTAGGATTAGCTTAATGTATTTTTACATTTGCCGTAGTATTGTCGATGGGTTTAATAACACATCAAGGGGGTCCTTGGCCAGAACTTAGTGGTATTTGGGGGGCCTTGTCGTGGAAAAGTTTGGGAACCCCTGGCCTAGATGACAGGCAAATGTAGCCTATGATGGCCTAGACATGTTGCGATCAACAACAAAAATTGTTTTAAACAATTAGGCTACTTAAACAGCGTAACTGAGTCACTCATCAAGAGTGTGATGGACGCTACCGTCGTTTTGTATGCGTTCATTTTTGCATGTTCCGGTTCGTAAGAAAAATCCCTATGCACGATTGAATGGGGTTTCAGGAGTCATAAAAAATGATGCCCCTAACTGCTCGCGAGTCCCCGAGATCTGCTACTGTATATCGCTAAACGCAAGCCCCAGCGGGCACCGTGATGTCAATTTGATGTCAAGAATTAGTCAAGGTTTTGACCACCATGTTGAGCATCTATAATTTCATACTATTTTAGCATTACAAGCTATGGCTTGCTTGTGTTTGTAAAGAGGTCCAACAAGGGATCAATCTAACATGTAGTCACTGGTCTATAAAACTTGGGTCAATATGATTGATGTTAAATCAACGTTGATTTGATATCAAGCAAAAGGGCGTCAAAATGATATGGAATTGACGTCATTGAATTGACCACCATATGAGAACCAATAATGTTAATAATCATAATAGTAGTAATAATAGCCCACTAGGCTAATGTTACTATTGTTTTGACACTTCTACCAACCAGTCTGGTAATATAACAGACTAAAATGCCAACAGTAATCATTTTCACGATTGTTTTTAACGGATGCTTATCGCCACTTGATAAGCGCATGCGCGCACACACAGCAATTCCCATCCCCCACCCCTGATCAAATTCAAATTCGCGTAGCACTCTAGAATCTTTGCTGAGTTTGCTCCTTTTCAACTGCAGTCACCAGTGACTTCAACCGTCACTTTCTGTCATGCCTCTGACTGAATGTGTAAGCTGTTCAAACTCTGCCGACATCATATCCCAGGTAAGAATTACAGTACTTTTGTATGCCAATTGAAAACGTGAATTTATTCGAAATATATTGTTTTCATAATGGAATGTTAATCAAAGCCGTTAGTCATGTTTAGAATTAGCTAGTGAGATAACGCTAGCGATGTTAGCTGTTAATGTTAACTTTTCCAGTAACTAACTTCACTATTATGTGAAATATCTGTTTGTTTGAAGTTTGTCTGTTTGTTAGTTTTAGAATGAAATATCAGCCGCAAGTAAGTTAGCTAACGTTATACATTTAAAGTAACGTTAGCTACATTTAAAGTGGCTGTTACCATGCAGGCTAGCAGACACAGATGAAAGTTGTTAACGTTAAAATTAATAACGGTTAAAGTTACCTTGCGAACTTCCATGGGACATAGGTAGGTCACATTATTTAAACTTAATACATGTAGTGCTAGTGTTGATACATAATATACATGTAGTGTTGCTATAACTGCAAAGAGGTCCAGTATGAATGAAGTAATATATCAGTTATCTACCCACTGATTTACCTGTCATTTAATGGATGTGAATGGGGCAAGTGTGATGGGTGGGTGGCACCTTAATATCATGCCTAGAACTGCTACAAGTAAAGGGATCTTTAGTTTGTGAAGGGTAGTGTTAGGCTACATATTCTTCATTTCATAGCCCTTATTTGCCCCTTGTTTGATGTACCTGACTTGCTCTGAGGCATGTGTTAAGATGCATGTGAGTGTAGTAGTGCTTCAGTGATGGTCTTTTCATGTTTTGTGTGTTTTGCAACGTATTAATCTTAGTCTCCCTCTGTTTGCAGGTGGTGTGTTGTGAGGACTGCTGCCCTAAGAACACTGAGTGCATTCTGGAATATTCCAAATGTGTGCCACGTCCAAGCTCGTAAGAGAGTTCACTCACCATGTAAAGACACAAACACACCCACAATGTTATTTTGAAGTATTAAAAAACATTGTTGTTTTAGAATTTTCGAACAAAATGGTTGGTAATTAGCACGTTTACGAGTATAGTTTACATTCCGGTATGATGGCAGAATTGTCTTTGTGTACTGTGTGCCAAAACTATACTATTTAGCATGGTTGTGCACAATGTGCAGCTACTTCAAATACTGTAAGTATTGTAATTTATCTAACACTACCGTTATGCATGGGAAAAAGGTGGGGGTGGGGCGGGGATTGCATGGAAGGGATGCATGCTATTTCAAGAGTTGGACACCCATTCACTTTACTTTTTTAGCACAGTTAATTTGGACTAAATGCATCAGTTTTTCGTTTTTTTTTTTTTTTACATGGGTTTCTCTGAATTCCCCATCAAAAACTATACAATAAACTCATATTTTTGTTCAGTCTCTCTCAAATTTGAAGGGTTTGTTACATAAACCATATATTTTATGCATAAAACATAAAAACTACTGCTAACGTAACATTAATTTACCCACTGCATTACAGATATTGGTTTGTACCATCACAGTATTCAAGAGTTCGATGATGGAGAAAGTGAACTTTCTTTTGAGATGACACCTATCAAAGATTGTAGCCTTTCCCGAAATAGTCACGCTGCCCCTCCATTTCAATTGTTGATGCGCCGAAAGTAGACCTATCATGCTTATCAAGTGTAACTCTCTGAAGACATCCTTAACTTGTGGGTGTTGGAATTGTTGCTAGGTAGTTCATTTAAGTTCACTCAAAATGTCAGGCCGATTGTATGGTGTGTGCGTCCCGTCACTGCTATGGCGTGTTTACATATGGCGCGTTTACATGTTATCTGTCGCTGCCAGCACGTTCTATACTCAGCGTCGTCCATCCTTGCAAATGGGTTCAAGTGAGGACATAGAGTTAAGTTGTAAACAATTGTAAAAATGATTGCCATAATCTGATTACACTCAAAAGACTATTTGTTATGCAATGTTAATGGTATACAGATTAAAACATGTTTTCAGTGTCTCTTTAGCTGAAAACTACTTCCAACACGCATGCCTCTTCCATGAATAGCCGCTATTAGCCTGGCTAACGTCAGACCTCATTGAGATAGGGTCTGGGATTTAGACATTCATTTTCTCGTATTAGATTTTAGAGGTTTTATACTAGTGCTGCCACTAACAACTAATAACTAATTTTGTTGTATAACTCTCACTCCTCCTTGTCCACAGGTGGCAGCAGTGCGGTGGAGGCAGTGTGGCAGCAGAGCTGGCCTAAACAAAACAGTCTTCAGTCCTTGGAACCGCACCTGGCTCTTTGGCCCCAAGAACAAACCTTCCGTCATAGGTGCCTCTGATAGTGCATCACTCACAAGAATGGTAACAAGAATGCACTTAAAGAATGCCCTGGCAGGAGCATCACATATGAATGCTTTCACAGACAGTTGAAGTGCTTTGCCTCCATGAACAATGCCATCTTGCTGTAACTGCTGCAACTCCTGGAGAAAGTCACTTAAGTACTCTTCCACCAAATTTGGTTTAGCAACTCCACAGTAGATGGCCACAATGAAAGGAGCAAAGTTGTGAAAGTTGCAGAGTATGGGACACATTTGGAAGTTGGAGGATTTAAAAAGTGGCACACCATCAATGTTAAAGCACAAATGTAGGTGCTCAACGATTCCTGGATGCTGAGACAAACGTTTGGTTTTGTAGTGGCATTGTCGAGAATGGTCAGAAAAATCTACCAAGAAGTTTGTAAATTAAAGGATGGAAAAAGTATGGGATTTTGAAATAGAAAATGTGTAGGAACCCTGTTAAAAGAAACCTTTTCTCTGTCTCTATCTCCATTCAACTGGATCTCTCAATGTTCTCATTGTTCTCCAAAATTCCATTACTTGTTACTACATTGTACATGTTGTCATACATTGTTCATATTTAGCCATATTTATTCTGCCCTTATAAGATAACTACTAATACACTGCACATATTTCCTTTATATTACTCTAAACCACCTTCTATAAACCAACTGTATACTACTGTCTACACGGCACTATGTCTTGTCCTGTCTATGCACCACCTGTCTATACTTTGTATATCACTTTTCTGCTTTTTTGCACTTCTGGTTAGACACAAACTGCATTTTGTTGTCTTTGTACTTGTATTCTAGCCTGGGTGCCATTCCGAACTTAGTCCCGCCCCACGGGAAGTTCGGTCTGGCATTGCTCCATTGTGGGGCAAATATGCTCGCCTTAAATCAGGCGGACCAATCAAATCAGGCTTTACGATGATGGACAGGTGAGCAACAGCGCTTGGTCTATCACGTCATCTGAGCACGCTTAGATTAGGCTTATGTTTGAAACAAAAACGCTGTGGCTAGAAGGATACATGGCTTTTAAGACCCCATATGGAAAATTCATATTATTTAATGAGTTTGTATCACTGAAAACGATTATTTCTGAAAACTTTGGCCAAAGTTGAGATGTGCGAAAACTGGTGGTTTCACTTTCATCAAGGGAAAACAGCGCTGAAAAATGTTGACATCAAATTGACATCAGTACATTGACGTCAATACAACTTTCATTCTAGACCTGTTTTTTGACGTAATTTTGACGTCATATTGATGTTGAATTGACATCAAATTCATCAGTGTATTTAAATTAGCTAGGCTATGTACCAAAAATGACATTTTACCATGAGTCGAAGAGCTGTAAACAGTGTTGTAACTTAAATCTGCGTGTACAAAACCGCTTGGAGCTCCAGTGGAATTTTGATTTCACAACGTGAATTTTCGGTCTAGCCGTTGATGTGCCGACGGAATAGGCATCAGCACTAACCTCTGATCAAGGTAAACAAAATCTGACTCAGTGACACCGCTAAATTCTCAGCTTGTTTATACACACTGAACGCGTAAGACCGCTAGGCCCATCACTGTGGGGTGCGGTAGCCTACTCTCTGGGATTTAAGGCAAGCAATATAACCATACAAATGTTTCAAAATGAGTAATTTCGGCTTTGTCTGAACTGGCCATTGTAGGCTACGTAAAAAATAAACAAGTAGGCCTATCCCCTATCCAATGATATCGGCAAATGTTTGTTTTCCAAAGTAAGAATTTCACTTCACCATGCACCTTCGACAATGAATAGCTCATTACACTTATGTTATTGTTAAACATAGGCCTAACTGGTATCATTACAAACATTATTCTGTGTCCTAAAAACTGGCATTTTATGGCATTGGCATTGTGTCATGTCAGCGGGGGACAAGCGCGACTCGGCCTACCACCCAGTCCGCTAGGCCCGGCTCGTGGTGGAGATGGAACTCCCTCCTCAGCACGGTGTTCAGTCACTCCTTGTAATGTTTTCGACTTGTCGTGGTCAGAGTCATCTTGTCTTAGTAGAAAGGTGGACTCATCCAGCATTGTCTGGCGAAAACGCAACTGCTGCAATATCCTTTTCTTCAACTTTTTCGACCATTTCTCCCTTAAGCACCTGAGAAGTGTTGCCTGCAAAGTTTCTGGGAAGAGATCTAACGAGACCTGCCACCTAGTGATAAACCCACGATAACCCAAATAAATGACCTGATTTTGACCTGGCGTGCATGTCACTGCTAATCAGTGACTGATTCGAAACAAAGCGGCAACCATCAAAAGCCGAGTTAAGATCAAACGTCCAGATAAAATGTCCAGATCTTGCGTTTTCATGAGTTTTCGATCGTCATATATTTCATTTCCATTCATCACAGAGTTCCCAAAATCACATATAAGGTGTGTTAGAGTGTCTAGTTTCGTAATTTAAAAAAAAGCTAAAAACGTAATATTATGTTTTTGGCACTCAACGCATGGGAAGGAAAGGCACTCAATGTGTTAAATAACAATGATCATCAGTAGCCTAATATCGACCATTATTTTGTGTAAATGGGCTATGCATTGGGTTAGACACCAGGGGCCATATTCACAAAGCCTTTTATCTTACCACTAGGAGTAGGCTACTCCTAAATAGCAATAGAATATTTTAGCTAGGAGTTTCTCTTATTAAAGTTATTCACAAAGCCTTTCAGACCTACTCTTAGTAAGGAAAAATGATAACTCCTGAACAGATTCTGGAGCGGAGCGCTCTAGAATCTTTGACTAAGAGTGAGTGAGTCTTCGTTGCTATGGATGACGTTATTACTCATGCACGACCTTGACTGAAGTGACCACCTTGATTGGCTGATGATTGTAACGCGTGAATGATTCCAAACACCTCCCTTACGATGATGAGTGGCAGGTGACAGGTCTGAGAATGCGTGCGCTACACAAGGACTGAAGATGATGAATAACTGAATAAAAAGGTCTAGCCTAAATGAATCAAGAGTAAGGCAAAACAAATAGCCTAGTAGCCTAATGAAACATATACGGATTGATGTAGTATCTTTGTAACATTATTAAATTAATCTGTTACTATGCCTATGCCTACATTTGCAAAAGAGAACATTTAAATTTGATTCACAATAATGTTACATTTAATTTACATGTTGACAATGAGTAGCCTAGTTTTGGTTGTTGTTGGTGGCGTTATTGCATGTTAGTTATGCGTACAATGCAAAATTGCTTCCTCACGATTGGAAGCTCCTGTAGCCGCATAGGATTTCAAAACATGGCGAAATGCCACAAAACCGGTTTGTGAATAGGTCTGTGAGTTAGGAGTCCTCTCGACTTCTTTTAAGCTGTCACAGAGGTGGGAAGGTGTGATTTGTTGGGGGCAGGGCCGGATTAACTGGGCACAAATGTCTGATGGCCCCCCCCAGCAGTCTTACGCATTCAGTGTGGGGTATAAACAAGTTGAGAATTTAGCGGTGTCACGTCTGCCTGTCACAGACGTGGGGAGCTCTTTGAAGCTTGGGATAATGTGGTACAGTTACTACAGTAACAGTATTTTATTTTACTTCTTATGGAATATTTTTTTTTTCACTTTTATAAAGGCTTTGTTTGAATGCTGTTGGAACAAATAGTAATTGATTATAAAGGCAACTTTCTGTTGCAATATTCTGTGTGCTCTGGACTGCAGGTAACTTGTTAAGCCAGTGGTTCTCAAACTTTTTCTTTCATTCCCCACTTTGATCAAGGGGGCATTGTCCTTTCGAGCCCCACCTGTCCCTCATCGCTCTAAGAAAGTGGTAGGTCAAGCTTAAAATTGTCAAATTTATAGAAATAATGACAAGTTCTGAATATATCCTCTTCAGCAGAGTTAAAATCAGCTGGTGCAGCAGATATAATAATAAATAAATACATAATGTGCCATTGTAAATTAAACACACATAAAAACGTTGCTAGATAGTATTAAATCGCCAACAACATTGTTTTCTGCAGAAGCCTACCCAAGGCTACAGATTAATTAATTAAAACAGTTATTTCTCTACTGGTTCAATTATCAAAAAGGTGCTTTCTCTTCGTCCTCTGCAAATGAAGCAGGTAGTTCCGTATAGAGACGTTAGAATAAATTAGCGTTTGTGATTGCAAAGTTAGTGTTATAGCCTACTTATCACAACGTTGTCAAAGTTAACTTGAATGCATCAGTTTTGAACAAAGTTGTGTAGGCTACACTGTGCCAGTTGTAGTCTGCATGAACAGTTCTTGCACAAGACACTGTTTTGATTTGCGTAGTTGTGTTACCCCCAACACTGACAATAACGTAGACAGCAAATTAAGATATTTGTTTGTTTTGTGGAGCGGCACCGGCAGGCTATCAAAAGCAGATTTCGATTTTCGTTACCACTGTGTAGCCAAGCCTTAAACCATACCCAAGTAGCCTAAATCAAGGTAATGTTTAATTATGCAGGATTTATTTTGTTATTGAATTCGTATGCTGGGATTCCTCTCGGCAACAATTATGTTTAAAGGTAGCCTCCTGCTTTTTCAGAAGGGGCGGCAGGCAGGCTACTGACAGAGGGATGTACAGTAGCAGAGCGACGCACAGTGGCTGAAAGTGGTACTAAAGTTTCACGCAGCGTAATGCACAACTGAAGTGGCCATTTGAAAGTAATGCCCACTGTATTATCACATTCTGTTTTTATTTTGCATTTTACACAATGTCCCAACTTCTTCTGTTTTGGGGTTGTAATACATGGCTAGTAAGTGCAAAACAACACTGATGTTCTGCCACAAAGCACCTTCAGTGAGGCCCTTAGCTAGCTTATTCCATAACCAATGCCTGGAAAGTGTGTCTCTCACCAATGGGATTAGTGGAGGTCTCTTTGCCCTGCTGGTGCTGACGGTAGTGTCGTGTTACTGTTCCATGGGCAGCTTCGGCTTCAACAGTGCGGCCATCGGGACATATCAGGACACTGGTCATCATGCCCAGAGAACCGTAGCCTAAGATCAGGAAGAACAAGAGAGGGATATAAATTGAGTACATAAATGAAACCATATGATGCTAAATGCTTTCAGAAAAGTGAGCATTATTGTTTTCCTACCTTGAGCCACTGAATCTGACTGGACATCTCCGTCATAGTTCTTGCAGGCCCAGATGAAACCACCCTCTGACTTCATTGCTTGTGCCACCATGTCATCTATGAGTCGGTGTTCATACCAGATACCCCTGGCCTCATACTGGGATTTGTACTCACTGTGAAATTGATGAATGACTTGGTCATTTGCAACTAAAGAAACTGACAAAACTGCACACATGCACAAAACAATTTAGTTGGAAATGGCATAGCTGAATTGATAATAAATAATCAGAACTGGTCAGGGTCATCGCATTCAGGAATCAATAACCAGAACTGAAATTTAAAACATATATTCAAAAATTCAGAAATCATTTAAAAGTTGGTTCTTCTGAACAATCCTTAAAGGACAAGTCCGGCACAAAATGAACATAGGGGTCACTGAGTGGCAAAAACGTAATATTACGTTTTTCCTTCCCATGCGTTGAGTGCCAAAAACGTAATATTATGTTTTTAGCTTTTTTTTTAAATTACGAAACTAGACACTCTAACACACCTTATATGTGATTTTGGGAACTCTGTGGTGAATGGAAGTTAAATATATGACGATCGAAAACTCATGAAAACGCACAATCTGGACATTTTTATCTGGACATTTTATCAAAACTCGGTTGCCGCTTTGGGTCGAATCAGTGACGCATGCACGTCATCTCAAAACCAGGCCATATTCGTGGGTCTATCACTAGGTGGCAGTCTCGCCAGGTCTCGCTGATCACTTCCCGGAAAGTTTATAGGCAACACTTCATATTTCATGAAAGACGTTATAGCTCAAAATAGTACCACACTTCAACGGTAACATAATGTGGGTCCCTACATGTAAACCGAAGCATTGTGAACTTTGTAAGTGTACAGACAGTTTATTATAAAAGATATAGTTTAGCAAGACAGTACCGCTCACGTATACAGGCAATGCAGGCGGGCGCCATCTTGGAAAAAGTCACGTGACAGTTCAGCTCACGTTGCACGACATTGGACTGGCTGAATGCATAAGTTGAATGCCGTGCAACGTAAGCTGAACTGTCATGTGTTATAAGCTAATTAGCGGTTTGCAATAAAAGTGGTCTCATTCGATTAGCATGAAAACATGTCCCAGAGAACAGTCGAACTCAACACACATGTTATTAACCCCTAGGTTTATTTTGCGCCGGAATTGTCCTTTAACACAAAAGCCCCTTTATTATTGCAAACACAGACAAGTAGAGATGCACAAATTCGTCATCCATTTTGAGACTCTCCAAAACAACAAATGCTAGCAGTTATTTTAATTAGCTATTCTAGATTGATCTGTGTGTATTACTGTATTAAGGCCTTAGTGTTTAACATTTATGGTATGTATAGAAAACTACAACCTTCTGGGTTCCAATGATTCCAATGATTATGGACTGCAACATCATGATTTTCACAGAAACTTGGCTTAACAGCAAAATACCCCACAACGCCATCAAGCTAGCTGGACGCTGCATTCTCCGTGCTGACAGAACAGCTGACTCCGGTAAGACCAGAGGTGGGGGTTTGTGCATTTATGTTAACAAAACGTGGTGCATGGACACCACCATCACCGAGCGTCACGGCTCAGCTAACCTAGAGTATCTCATGGTTAACTGTAGACCTTTCTATCTGCCCAGAGAGTTTACATCAACTGTAGTAAAAGTAACCTATATACCACCGGATGCTAATGCTAAGCTTGCCATGAAAGAACTGCATTATGCTATCAGTAAACAACAAACTCTGCATCCCAAGACAGCCTTCATTGTCGTGGGTGACCAACCACTCAAATTTAAAAACTGTACTGCCCAAATTTAATCAAAATGCATCATGCCCCACAAGAAGATAATATTTTAGACCATCTCTACACAAACATAGCTGATGCCTACAAAGCCGCTCCCCTCCCCCACCTAGGACACTCAGATCACCTCTCATTGTTTCTACTGCCCAAGTATTCAGCACTCATCAAATGTGTGAAACCAACAGTAAGAACAGTCAAAGTGTGGACAGAGGGAGCTGACTGCACTTCAGCAGCGTTTTGAAAACACTGACTGGAATGTGTTCGCAACTCAGGCCACCCATGACCTCCACACGGACATTGATTCATATGCCTCCTCTGTTTTGGACTGTATCAACTCCAACATCAACAGTGTCACCACCCTCAAACGGATTACGACTTTCCCTAATCAGAAGCCATGGATGAACAGTGAGGTCAGACTTCTGCTGAAGGCACGAGACAACGCATTCAGATCTGGTGATGCTCAATACTATAGCTCATCCAGGGCTAATCTGAAAAGTGGCATCAAAAAGGCCAAGCACAACCACAAGATCAAGATTGAGGATCATTTCAAGAACAACTCTGACCCCCGACACATGTGGCAAGGCATCCAGGCCATCACAGATTACAAACCCCCCACCCCCCCGTCACCGACACCTCCCTGTCTGATGAGCTGAACCACTTCTATGGCCGCTTTGATAGGGACAACAAGGAGGTGGCCATCAAGGCTGTGGTCACCCACGCACCGAGATGACCATACTATTGATCTAGTCTTGTCATACGGCATAAGCATAGAGCAGTTAACAATCTTGCCACAACACCTTAACTGACCACCATCTAATTACTTTTACAATGACATTACAACATGCAGTACGTAATTTAGCTGAATACTACAGGCTTATCTGAAAAAACTAATGCAGACTTTCTAGAAAAAATTTCGCTTACGCCTGCCCCATTCCGGACTCATGTGGTAGGCCTATCAGAAGGCCCTTTCCTTAATCCAGCCAAGGTCGACTTGTTAACTGATAATGTGATGAACTCATTACGCTCAACCCTTGACAAGAAGGAAACCTGACGAATTAACTCCGTTAGCCAAACTTGACACATGTATAAGAAACATAAAGACATGGATGACAAATAATTTCCTGCTTTTGAACTCCGATAAAACAGAAGTCATGGTTTTAGGTCCTAAAAAGACGAGGGATATCCTATCCTCATCACAGGCTACATTTACTGATCTTCGACTATCCTCATCCACAAGTGTTAAAAATCTAGGAGTTACAATTGACCAAGACCTATCACTAAGTAATCACATAACACAGATTACCAAAACTTCATTTTATCACTTAAGGAACATTTCAAAGATAAGGAAGTCTTTATCCTTACCAGACGCTGAGAAATTAATCCATGCTTTTGTCACCTCAAGGATTGATTATTGCAATGCTCTATACGCTGGCTGCAATAACACCTGTCTAAAGAGCCTACAGCTTATACAAAATGCAGCTGCTCGCACACTCACTAGAACTAAAAAATATTAACATATTTCCCCTATCCTGGCATAATAATAATAATAATAATAATAATAATAATAATAATAATAATCTTCCTTCCTCAATTCGACTAGCAGACACCCTCCCTATTTTTAAGTCTAGACTTAAAACATACCTCTTTACTGCCTCCCATAGTTAGGTATGGTGCGGTGTGGAACTTCACCCACCTCAGGGATTTTTGGAATGGACCACCCTGCTGAGTCCTCGTGTGACTGGCACCCCGATGGTGCGATGGTGGTCACTGGCCATACCTGCGCTTAGGGCTGCACGATTATGGCCAAAATGATAATCACGATTATTTTGATCAATATTGAGATCACGATTATTAATTAATTTTAGAGACAAAAATATTTTTTCCCTTAAACATATTGGACTTGCTATCTGGCTCACCCAAATTCTTCCCCTCACATTTACTCCCCAAAATTACAGCAAATATAGATTGACTGCGACATCCAAACAACTTCCAAACAAATTTTTGGAGTGTGCTACTTTGTTAATATTTGGGGAAACGTTAACGGCACAGTAATTACAACAAAGTAATTTTGTTGTAGAAAATTAATTTCTTTAGAAATACTGTTAATTTGATGTTTTTTAATTCATTTATAAATGGTGCACTGCACTTTAAGACCCTTTGCCAGCTCCACTCAAATAGTTGCAATTGCGCTCTCTCCCTGTTGTGCTCAAATGCGTTCCCAATTAAATGGAGTAGCATAAGGTAGTTAGATCTGCTGCAATGGAGATGCTATGTATCTCGATGTAACAAGCTGTTTTGACATTGACAACGTTCATTGTCACAACAACGTGACATTGACAATTGTAAACGTTCTTTAGGAAGAGTGTAAAGCAGTTTGCAGTAGCCTAAAGTTAACCACAATGTCGTCTGTCGCTGGAAAAAAAAATAGCGAGCGGCCTATGATAACCTAATTAAATGCTTGGCAGGCCGGATTAAAGTGTGACGGGCCGGATCTATGATAAATAAATGCTCGGCGGGCCGGATTAAAGTGCGTGGCGGGCCGCAGTTTGGATGCCCCTGGTTTAGTCATTCGTTGATATGTAAAACACTGACGTGTAGGCTACATTTTCATTATTGTTCACTCGTTTTCAGTAGGCTGTGTCTTGAAACGCATGCATTGTAGGTTGCACATGTATCTTATAAAATACATGAATATAATTCACGGATCCCGTCGTTAGCTCAACTCTTATTATAGGCTATATCGGAGGAAGTAGCTGTAGAAGTTGTTTTTGATAGCTGTTGAAAACGGCATGGAACTGACAGAGATGTTTTTGTTTATAAATACATAAAAAATAAATATATAAATAAATAAATAAATAAATAAATAAATAACATTATGCTGATACCTTTTGCTTTTCCCAAATACAATGTAGCCTACAGGTGTAAGTGACCTTTCATCAATCCAGTTGCAATGGATGAACTGTGATTAACTGCCCTACTTGTGATTGTTTAGAGATTTTAAAGGTTTTATAACAATGCTACATCTTCTTTGGCTATTCTACAATCTATTCACCTTTTCAGCACCAGTAGGCTACTTTCTGTGCAGCCGCACACACACACTCAGGCATGCCAAACAAGCATACACAAAAGTTTCAAGAGTGGGGGATGGAGTAAAATATGGAGACAAATTGAAGTGTGATTTATTTTCGCGGAACGGATGTACAGGACTGAGCGGCGGTCATATTTTGTACCGCTATGCGGTACATCTAGTTATTATTAGGCTATTGGTCCAAATTAAGCTATAGGCTATACCTAGGTCCTATGAGTCTAAGCCTTAGTTTTAAAAAGGTGTAAATAATTAGTCAAACAGACATTGTGTTGTGGGACTTCTCCCCCCTTCAACCACTTGACTCTTGACTCATTATTTTTCTCAAGATTGCATGATGTCTATGTGAAACCATTGAATGCCATCTACAATTGGTTGCGATCATTATGAACCATTTAAAGAGAATCCATTTTACTGGTGAGCTGATTTCGAGAAATTAAAGCTTTAAGCCATGATGAGGTCTTATCTTACTTCTCATAAATTTCTTGGAATATGTCCTTAAAGCGGCCATCATACTTCTTCAGAATTGTGTTCTTGGTACTGAGGTAAACTGCCATTCCTTTGGTCAGGCCCATCTGGAAGGAACTATGGGCAAAATCATGAATGGACTTGTCTGTGTTGTACATTCCCATTGCAACTCCACCAGTACCTGCAGACATAAACAAAACAAACAAACAAACAAACAAACAAACAAACACACACACACACAATGCTAAATATATATGAATATGCACACAAATCATATACGTTGGTATATCATGAGCTTTAGACCTGGGGTTCTGAAACATTTTAATGGACAGGGAACACAAGGGAGAAACATTTCCAACGTCTCCTTCACAAGTGTAACACTTATTAAAGGGATGATCCGGAGTTAAAACAAGCTGGGGTCTATTTATTGATGATAGCGAGTTCAAACTTTCGTATGGGAGCAAAATGATCAGCGGTTAGCTCCCCAGTGACCTAAATGTGCTCAAGATGCATGAGCTCTTTGAGGCTCAGAGCCATGCTCAAACCAGCTATCCCCTCTATTACTCAAGTGTTTTCCAAGGAATTCAATCTTGGCTTCGGTCACCCAGCTACAGATACATGCGCTGACTATGCCAAGTACAAGATCAGGATTACAGACCCAAACCTTACTGACAAAGAGAAGAGGATGTAATCGGCATAATTCATCTTGCATTGTCGCAGAGCACGCGTTTTTTATGACATGTTAGGCAAGGTTGCTGAAGGTCATGCGACCTTTTGATATGATGCAAAACCTGGTGGACAGGCCTATTATTTACGCCAGATGTATCTGTACTTGTTTGGTGTGGTTGTGCACCATGGGGACAACAGTTACCAGGCAAAAGATAATGTTATCTCTCAGACCGAGTCTTTGGCAGAATTGAGCAGAAGATCAGGAAAATGGACACAATTCTGCTACCACGGGAATACCAAGCCATCCTGCAGCAATTCGGCAACGTTCATGTTTATGGCACAGACTGGGAGGTGTTTGATTGCAGGTCAGCCACAAAAGACTGTGTTAAAGGAGAATTCCGGTGTGATATTGACCTAAAGTGTATTGAAACATGATAACGAGTGTGAACGTATGTCTCATAGCCCATCTCGGCTTGTCCCCTGCACTCCAAAATCTGGCGCTAGTTAGCCGATGCTACCAACAGCTTTTTCAATAGTGGTGCTTCGGCATCGGGCTAGCCATGCAAATAAATCACTGTTTTACACCCATTTACGAGGCTCAATGTATCTCCACACTTCATTGGCAGACTTCTGAGGGCCCTGACATTTAAAACGAGACATTGAGAACTTTGAAAAAGCACTGGTAGTTTATTTACAAAGACGATTTATACAGACAGTATCTTCACGAAGTTTAGCGTTTGCAGCCATCTTGAATTTAGTCACGATAAGTCGAGCAACGAGTAAGAATGAACAGGTATGATAAGGGATCAGATTCCAAAAATAATTCAGTGGAAATGCATGGATTCCAGTTGCTGCTACTGAAAGAAACTGGAATCCATGCATTTCCACTGAATTATTTTTGGAATCCCACAGGAGATTGCAAATAAATCTAACTGATCAAAAGCAGCAGAGACAGCACATTATGACAATCTTTAAATTCACAAAGTCTCCAGTCATTTAACACCTGCTAGAGTTGACTGTAGCTCAGAATGCAATCGGTTGCCATAGGCCATCCTAAAATCCAGCGATAAAAAAAAGCATGAACTCATGAGCGTCTGTCTGCCCTATATGTACTGTATATCCTCTGATTTTAATGTTTACAGATATCTAGGCAATATTTGTAACATTTATTTTGTATTTGGCCTGTTATAAAATCATGTATTGAACAATTTAAACACATTGTGAACCCCAAAGTTGGAGACATGCATAATATAGACATTGCTGCAAATATAAAACCGGATTACTCTGGAATGGCAAACTGTACAGGGGAATGCTTTACACCTTTGTGTCCGGTAAGGTCTGCTGTTTACAGACATCCCAACAGGCAAAAAGTCATTTCAGGGAGGCATCACGCCGCCCCCCCCCCAGTTTGGTCTTTTCATGTAGCCTTGGCAACTAGCCATCTAGTAGACTATAGGCATGAATAATGCACATGAATTGACACTTGTTAAACTCACCTCAACATGTCTTTTGAAATCATTTAACCCGCCATGGGCAATGCTAAAGTCACTGTTACAAACAGTGCAGCGTGCAAGAATAGTATAGATCTCGTAATTATGAGATAACCTGATTTTTTTTTTTTTTGTGATGTTAATGCAATGCGCCACCGTATCAGGGAGCCACTATCAATATGCTGGAGACTCCCGGAAGAGACTGTCTCGTAATTATGAGATAAGGATAGGATCCATGCCGAGGATCTAAACAGCCTTTCAATAAAAGAAAGCACATATTTCCTACTGATTTCCTGCTTTGAATGACTTTCGTACTTTGAGAGATTACAAGGATACAAGGATACAAGGAAGTTTGTCACATGCATATAGTTACTGGAAGTAAGAAATGCAGTGAAATTATGTCTGGTGTCAGCCTATTTGTGCAAAGTGGGGGGGTAAAAAGTGCAGTAGAAGAGGGGTTTAGTAGATTAAGTGGCAAGGGCTGCATAAGAAAGGTGGGGGAGGATTGGAATTGGGGGGGGGGGGGGGGGCACCAACAAGGAGCACCCAAGAGCAACAGGGGCAAGGAAAAACTCCCTTACCAAGGAAGAAACCTTGGGCAGATCCACGGCTCAAGGGGCTAACCCAACTGCCAGGGGTCTTGGTGTGTGTGTTGGGGGGGTGACAGGGGAGATGGGATAGTGTGCTGTGTATGTGGGGAGAGGGTAGTGTGCAATATGTGTGTTGGAGAAGCTTCCTCATGAGACAATGTGCTGTGTATTGGGGGGGGGGGGGGGGGGTGATGAAGATGTGTGTGTGGGCGGGAGGGCAGTGTAGCAGTGACTGTGTGTGTGTGTGGGTAGGTGGGGGCAGTGTGCTGTAAGTATGTAGAGGATGTGTGTTGAAGAAGATCCTGAAGACAATGTGCTGTGTATGTAGGGAGGTGTGCTGTATGATGTATGAGGTGATGACAGTGATGATGTAAGTGTGTGTGTTTTTTGTTTGTGTGTTGGGGATGGGGGTGGGGTGGGGGGGGTGGCAGAAAGGCTAGGCAATCAAGGACATGGGTAGATGGAGGAGAAATCAAAAATAATAAATAAAAAGTTCTATGGAGATGTGCAAAAGTTGGAGAAAGTCAGATATGTATGTGTGTGTGTGTGTGTGTGTGTGTGTGTTTTGACGTGTGATGAAATAAGAAAATAAATAACGTGTGATGAAATAAGGTCTGTAGCATAGGGTGAGGGATGTAAAAGTGCTAAAAGTCTTGTAGGTGTGTGTGTGTGTGTGTGTGTGTGTGTGTGTGGGGGGGGGGGGTCATGAGTGCTGAGGAGTGAATGAGTGCAAAGTCAGTATACTGTAGTGTGAGTTCAGAGTTGGGAAATGTTTGAGAGTGCTGAGGAGTGAATGTGTGCAAAGTCAGTATAGTGTGAGTTCAGATTAACATGTCTTTAAGTAGCATGAAAAATAAGCCTGTCAAATCGCCAACAACCCCAAAGCAAAGAGTAAGCTTCTATAGGCTACTCTTTGCCCAAAGGCAATACAATGTTGCACGTTACAGTCCTAACCAGGAGGTGGAGGTACTACTACGCTTAGGGCTACCTCCACCTAACCAGTAGGTGGAGGTACTACTACGCTTAGGGCTACCTCCATCCACGTTGTCACACGCACGCCTATTGTTTATTTTGTGCAGCTAGGCTACTTGTTCAAGTGGCATTGATGAGTTAAACAGTCACATTTTTCCTACACGTATTATATTGAGAGAAAATAGTCAGTTGTAAACAAAGAACTCTTCTTATGTAACCCTTTCGTAAATGGACTGAAGTTGGATCTACATATCTACTTTTATTGATTATGCTAACCGTTAGCATCTCTATGGGATTTCTCATATACATTAGCCATAAGCTAACACATTAGTTTCTATTCTGTAACTTGAAATGCTAGTCTTCATGATTGCTCTTAAACAAAACATCGAAGGAAATAACTGAGATGTACTCTGTTGGTCTGCATAGTTTTACAGTGAATCCTAAGTAAAGGTTTGAAAGGAACTTCAGCTTCAGACTTTCTCTTGGGAAGCTTAGGTCTTCTCTAATAGACCATGTCATTGCCTCACACAAGTGTACTGGGGGCAGAATTGATATTGATTGTAATTATGAGATACGAGATAATTACCTCATAATTACGAGATAATCTGATTTTTTTTTTGTGATGTGAATGCAATGCGCCACCGTACCTGGACACCCACAAATTAGATAAAATCTCCCGAAATCTAGAGTGAGCGATTAAGAGAGCGCATGCGAGAGCGCGTGTGCATGTGAGTGTAGCACGCACCGCACACGACGGGAGAGAGAGAGAGAGGGGTGGTGCGTGTGTGCCTGAGCGCATCCAAGACAGAGAGCATCCTGATCCTTCTGTGTTTATTCTGATATATGGTTTGTCATGTGTTGAGGGAAAGTTCGTGAAGTATTCCACCAAGATGAATGGGTAGGAAGACGGGCGCAGAATGTTATATGATTAAATTAAAGTTACTTTTCTCGCGAACTGTTTACCACAACAACTAATGACTAACATTGTTTAAAAGCTAAGAAAAAGCTATTTCATGTGATAGATGTGATGTCTGTGATGAGTTGGCTACTTCGCAAGTAGTTCAGCAAAGAATGGGTGAATTTGGACGCACTCTCTTTTTGTGCGCTGTCACTTTCTCCACTGCATAAAAGACTAAATTAATTTGCGCTGTTTCAAGCTTTTTCAAAGTTCTGGGATGAGGGAGATTTCACCCCGAGATTTTTTTTTAAATTCTGGCTTCTAAACAAACCATTTTAACGAAATTTGGGTGGGACAGAAATACCTTTACAGAGCAAGCAGCTCTGGCCATATCGGCTCTGGCTCACATGATGTACGTAAATGCATTATCGCTTTACTACCCAACACGCGAACAAGAAAGAAAAGAAAAAAGAAACCAATGAGCGTATGTCGTGATTTCCAATAGGTCTAGGCCTAGAGAAGAGACAGCTATGGTAACCTAACAATTAGGATTTGCTTACACTGCTGTTTGGTCGTCCTAAACTTTGACGATCCATACTCGCATTAACTGAATCTTATCAACACGAACTGCGATGTTACAAACAGAGTGACTGTAGGATGCAATGCCTAATCTCACTGCCTTCGGCATAACTGCTAACAGTGCGCCTATTACTGTTAAACACCTGAAAAATATTAAGCTGCTGTTTTCTTTTCATGACGAGCACTACGGCTTAAATGATTGAAGACTGAATGGAACGTTGCGTTTTTAAGCGCCAGAACTGCTTATCACGTCGTGACAAAGTTTACACCAATCATCTTCTAATGTATCCTTATGTTGAGATGTCCATTATCTATGCCCTAGGCTATCATTTGTGCGCAAAGCATGTTTCAATTAAGACAGTATACAAGCTATTTTTATTGTTGTAATATTGCAGTAAATGTTGAGAAATGCCAGGACGTGTCTGTGTATTCAGTATAGCACAGCACCTCTGCCATAATTCTCATTAGGCATGGGCTTCTTTTCGTCTATGTACGCCAAACACACCTAAAGTGTTTCTACCCAAAGAGAGCAATTTTCATGTCATCTGACAATAGACCACACTTCCAGACAAAGACACTGTACCATTCAGTAACTCCAGTCATTTACATTGGTAATTAAATGACTGGACAGGCTTTTACCTGGCATGCCCTCTAAATAATCTATTAGCAGTGAGGTCACTTTTGAAGATGGGATGGGATTGAAGACTTGGGATAGATTTATACCGTTTTGAAAAAAATGTGTGGAAAAAAAATTATGTGTGGGTCTAGGTAAAAAAATTGAATTTTCCTGAAAACTATTGAAATGGATTTATAGCGTTTTGGAAAAGAGCTCCTCACATATAAGCCTAACAGCTGTTTTGAGTTAAGGCTATGTCATTTTAATCTGAAAGAAATGTCACATTCCAACCATGCTTAAATTCTGCTCACATGCATATTTATTATAATGTATTATAATACAATATTCAGTACCCCCCCCCCCCCCATCATCCTATTTTTAAAGCAGGCCTACCTGCGGCATGCAATTGGGCTACACGTTTTCTACAGGAATAGCATGTTTGAACGGGCACTGCACTAGTAATAGTAACAATAATCCCTAATGTTTAGACATCTCTGTATTTTAATTTATTAAACCAGTAACCAATTCTTCAGCCAACTGTCCTATATTCTGAAATATAATTGTCTGTTCTGAGTGGTAGTTACTAGGTTGCTACTTGACAGGAATTAGATTTCTACTTGTACTTATATCATGGTATTGTTCATTCCTCCAATACTGAATAATCCGACACAAGAAAATGTCAACCAACATAATCAATTGTGGATTCATCAACATATAGGTATTTGCCTACCTTCAAAATCATGTATAACAAAAGTCACTGGGGGCCCATTCAATGGTGTGTATTTCATCTCAACCTTTCCAGGTCCAGAAACCACAAAGTCTGTTGCTTTGTACTGTAGAAAGAGGTGAAAGTTAAAGGAATACATTAATAACTTCATAAAATACCATGAACAAATCACAGGAGATATCTAGATGTAAACTTCTCGTACTTCTCAAATTAAAAAAAAATAATCTTTATTCATGACATTCTAAAGGCCTTATTGAGCCTAAATTGTGGATGGTATGTTTACTATGTTTACTTCAGAGCACAAGACTTATCATAAAACTAATTTTCTAAACACTGGACAGAAATTGTGGCCTAAAAAATGTTGACAATAGGAAACGTATGTGAGGATTGGTCTGAAGATCATCAGTGCAGTGTACAAACTCTGTGACCTGTGAAAACTTGTAATTGATTTTGGTGTGTTAACGTCACCGTAATTTTATTTGAACCTAGGGCATATGGTTCAAAAGTTACGGACATGGATGGAACTCCAGATTTGACCCACTGCTGGCACTACAGCACTTCAGGTTCAGACATGACACTTGAAATGAATACACATTAAATTAATCGAGTGACCGTCCCCAATCAGTCTAGCAAATGTTACAACTTTTTACCATACGGTGTAAACTCTCAATACAGTGGAAAGAAGATGAATAAATATAGCTGCAAGTAGCAATGAGGGGGTCAAGCAGCCAGCAGGCCCAGAGTTGCCATGGCAACTTGAGGCTATTACATCAGACATATGGTTGTAAGTGTGGGTATCATATCTGCTAGGTACATCATAATGGAATGACATGTCGCCACCTCATTCGTCCAAAGTCAAAAGTAGAATTCCGCGGAGTTACAGCCATACACTATAAAGGTTGAAATGTTACGAGGTTAAGGTCAAGCTTTTATGATATTAACCCTTTGCAGACGGCTCATTCTAAATTCGGTACCCCAATACCGGAGACGTTAAGTCTAATAGCTCCGCCATGCCCCAACCGATTTTCTTAATGGAAACTTCCTTATAAATGTCACATCATAAGCTTTCTGGGGATATGATTGGTTATGGGATTTGTGGCGTGAATTTCTTTTACTACGTGAAGATAAAATCAAGAGTTAATGTCTCCTTCCACTAGAGGAGCAAGCAGCACTATGCTATGATCGTTCATCTTCACATCATCTGAAGGAGAAACAGCTGGATCAACTAAGGTAAAAACAAGTCTTTTATGTTATTATTACTTGTTATCCATGTTATTACTTTATTAAAATCATTTTTAAAAGTTATTTTTGCAGGTAATAACACTGTGTACAGTATGTATGGCCGTAACATAATGCCTGTGTGAGTTAATTTCAGCTGATAATGATAGCTGGCATTTTAGCACACCGTAACCTTTAGTGAACTTATTATTTTTAGTAATTTTTGGGGGGTTACTATATGTCAATCAAGATTAGAGACCTACTAAGACTGACACTTTAAACTCTAGCTTGTCAAACATCTGACATGAATGACAATGACGTTACGTTACCGACGTGAGGACTATGTTGATCACTGATGGTGTAATGTAAGGATTTTATTCATTGCTTTTTTAAAGACGGAGGAGAAAAATAGACCCGTGATACCTGATCACCATGAGCATGTCTACCTATGATGATTGGCTTGATCCAGCCAGGAACTAGCCGTGGGATGTTTTGACAGATGATGGCCTCACGGAACACTGTGCCGCCCAGGATGTTGCGGATAGTGCCATTGGGTGATCGCCACATTTGTTTCAGCTTGAATTCCTCCACACGCTTCTCATCTGGAGTAATGGTGGCACATTTGATGCCCACATTGTATTTCTGAACAGCCTCAGCTGCATCCACGGTCACCTGATCGTTAGTTGCATCACGATTCTCGATTCCCAGGTCATAGCTGCAAATAATGGGTAAGACGGTAACACTTTAGATTAGATCAGGTGATTGTGACAGGTACTGAGGAAGCTACCTAAGGAACACCATCAAATAATAAAAAAAGTGTGATTTCCACAATGAAATGTTGTGTATACATAGTTATGGACCACCAGCAAGTAAAGAAAACATAATTTCAGATTTAATAGCACTTATTATACGGCTCTTCACAATGCTAGTAGAACGCTCTATTGACTTTAAATGGGATTTCCCATCGTTCTACGGTCAAATATATTCATGTAATTACCACTGAATCATATAATTACCGCTGTCAATGGCAACGGGTTTTGTGCTTCTGATTTACGTCTTTCATATCACTCCGGAAGTAGTCTGGTCACTTCTTGTAATGGAACTTCATTCAAACGTTAAAACAGACGGTTGATCAGCTGTGTTCTAAAGAATGTTTGATTTAAGTTCAGTATGTGTTGCGAACTATTTGTTTCTCAGTAAAGCCACAATGAAACGGTAACAAATAAATGTAAAGAGACATATAATGTGCAGTGACGTTGGAAGTGGGGTTGCAGTGCGTGCGGTCGCACCCCCACCCGCGAAGCACACTAAGACACTTGTCATTTTCCTTGTAGACAGGCCCATGGCTACACTAGACAGGCAACTGTGTTCTGTTCCCAGAGCATGCTTTCTCTGTCTATGATCTGCAGGCTTAGGGCCTCCTCGACAAGGAGATTGTCAACCAATGGAAAAACACGTATACCATAGCCCTCATTGCAGCTGTGGCCACATAGTTCACCTGGAACCAATAATCAAGGTAGTATACACCTTTGCCTCTGGCTTAATAAGTCATCAGTGGAGTCACATATACATTCTGACATTACCACCAATGGCAGAGTGTTCTCCTACACTTCCGCATTGGCAGGTAATAAGCCAACAATACAGCACAAGCAGAGCTGGTGCATACATTGTGACACAAAGAGAATTATCAGCGGATTGAGGCTTCACGTCCACATTTACACTGGCAAATGGCAGGTTCCCAATGACCTCTGCTTAAGCAGTGAGTCAGTGGTATTAAGCTGAGTTTGACACAGTGACACCATCAGCAGGACGAGGCTCCCATGTCAGCACAGTGTTTCCCACAGAATTTGATTGCATTTGTGGCGGTAGCATGACTTTGACAACGGGGGGGGGGGGTTAAAATAAAGGTTCATACTTCTCCTTGGGACAAGCACTTTTGAGTCTTGGAAAACACTTTTCCATTTACATCGGGATTTTGCAAACATTCACAGTGTCAGAGTCAATAAAATGAGCCCTGCATGAGTAACGAAATTGACAAGCAGCTATAAGTAAGCATGCTAAACTCGACATCCAAACAGTATTCTAACGTTAGTTGAGATACTGCTTGATTGCATAACTTAACTTAGTCTCCTCAATGTACTATGTTGTGATAAGACCTTAGCAGAGTTAACTTTAAAATCAGCAGTTTTGAACAAATTTGCTCAGCATTGTCACGATGCTAAGCGGATTTAATAACAATTTAGCCCGCCGTCTTCTATGCAATGGTTCTTTATTGATCCCCAGGGGGGGATCAATAAAGTATCTATCTATCTATGTGGCAACAACAATTCTTCACCAATTGTTAATGTTTTGTTAAATGCACATGTAGAGTAGGGTCAACGGGCTCGTTATGAGAGAGAGCGGGACGGGGCAAGGAAAGGCTGCAGCATAAAAAGCGCAGCTCAATGAAAGGATTTTCTCTTATCTTTAATTTAAATAGTACAACATACAAAATTAATGTGTGGCGGCCTGTTTTGATTTCGTAGCACCCTACCACAGATTAGTCAACGTATGGGAAACACTGCTGCATATGGCATTAGAGCCGATAGCGGGTTCCTCGAACGTCTGTTTCAGCAGCAATACAGGCGAAATGTACTACAAAAACTCTACTCTACAGCGACTGGTTGGTTTGCATACACATTCAGCACAAAGTTTTAAGGCTCAATGAACAGTGGTAGCTCGCTGACGCTGGGTTTTCTTCAATTTGTATAGCCAACGATAACATTGGCTAGACAAATTCCCATCGGCCGATTCTAATCCTCAGTGGACAGCGGCAACTTGCTGGCGCAAGACAATTCTCACATGTGTGAAGCTGAGGCTCAGAGCAGGCTACAGACGAACTGTTGACATCCAGATTGTAAAAGCAGGCAAAGCACTGCCTGGAGGCAGATAGAGCTTTAACATGTCTGTGCCATTGTTACCGCAAAGGGAGCCACACTCAGTGGTGTGGGCTCTCGATCACTCAAGAGTGGCTACACCCGAGGCTTCGTATGCCAGAGTGATGGTCTCGACCAGCCAGTGAGGAAGGCTCTGCTTTGATCTTGTACGGCCAGTTGCCTGACCCTTATAGCAGATGAACAGCTTGTCAGTCCTGCGAAAGATCGGTGTATGCACAAAGCGCTCGAAGTAGCCATTTCTCTCCCTGATGAACATTGGGGTATTTCAATTACTCTGCTCTTAACCCTTAAAGGTGTAGGTTTTTGAACGTTCTAAGTTCCGCAACAATTGAAGGTTCTAAAATTCTATGTTGAATTCAATGAACCCAGATATTCTTTAGAACGTTCATTTCTCAACATTCCCGTCACACCAGTGTGACGGTACTCCTTTAAGGGTTAAGGGCTAAGGCCAGTGCCTTGGGCTGGTAAAATGGATTCGCGACCATGTAACACCTGATGTGAAATCCAATGTTCAATCACTCACCCACTTGACCACAGTCAGGGCAAGGACGAGGGCGGTTTTGAGTGATGGTAAATTCAGCTGAATTTCTTCCAGAGGCTCGGAGGGTACACTGGAGAGAGCTTTCGGCAACACCGTAAGGTTCCACGGGAGTATTGTTGTGGTGGTCAGTGGCCAGAGGCAGTAGTCACCTCTTAACCCTTAAAGGAGTACCGTCACACTGGTGTGACGGGAATGTTGAGAAATGAACGTTCTAAAGAATATCTGGGTTCATTGAATTCAACATAGAATTTTAGAACCTTCAATTGTTGCGGAACTTAGAACGTTCAAAAACCTACACCTTTAAGGGTTAAGAGCAGAGTAATTGAAATACCCCAATGTCTTAATTCTGCCTTTGTGAAATACCAGAGGGGTATTTCACAAAGGCAGAATTAAGACATCCAAGATAAGTGATAAAGCGAGGTCTGACATAGCGTTGTCTGGTCATCCTAGCTCAACTCGCTTCACTAATGCCAATCCAGGATGAGTAGGAGCGACTATGTCAAGCCAGGTGTAAGTAATTCAGGATGTGTGCGCCTTCTCGCTTCTGCTCCAAACTGCCCACGGTTGGAATAAAAAAGACGCGGAAAATAGCGTCGTTCACACAAAGTGAACAACCGCTTTTGATATACTGTAGACCAGTGGTTCTCAACCTTTTTTCAGTGATGTACCCCCTGTGAAATATTTTTTCAGCCAAGTACCCCCTAACCAGCGCACAAGAATTACCGCTACACTTCAACCACGACGCCATCGTTTGAGTTTTGACAGTGAATGACAGGTGATGGCGGGTTGCATGTGACAGGTTGGGTCGAACCATCCTGGTATGGGGGTGACTCTGGGTTTTTCAGGATAATGAAATTGAATAGCCTACTGAAATATAAAATTAATTTTATGAACTTATATTTTCCTGAAATATTTATTAAATAATTGTTTTTAAAGTATTTTTGCATGGATTCTACTTTTCAAATATATGTATATTTTAATTTTTCATGTATTAGTACTAGCATTTTATTTTGATATTTAAAGAATTAAAAATATAAAAAGCGTTTTATACAAATTCTTATATTTTGACTTACACCACAGCAAGCTCATAGCTCTACATGCATTTCATGTGTGTAGGGCAGACCGTCATGAATATGGCAATATCATTACCATGATGGAGGGATTCTCTGGGGCTGAGCAATTTACAGACATGTGGTGTGCGCCTTACAGAAATAAGTGCCATTTTTTTTTATTTAGTGATTAAAAATGACCTTTCTGCGACTATCTGTGACAGAACTGATCTGACCTGACTGAACCCGAGTTTGCTTGTTAGCCAATGTGTCTATGGTGTCTGCACCTATGACTCTCTACAACTTTTTACTGCATTGCCATGAACAAAGTAAAGGCAAAGGTGTTTCTTTGTCGAACAAATTGGGATGCAATGTAGGGCTCGAGCCTTGAATTGGATGCCATGCAAGAATTTGCTAGAATCCCAAAACCGGATTATTAACATTCTTTGCCACAGAGAAACACACAATAGCTTTGGATAATAAACATGCTTTGCCACAAAAACAGACAAAAACGTGAGGTAAGTCGAGCTATATGAAGTTATTATTTTGCCGTCACTTCATCTGTTTTATAACCCAGAAGGATGTACTTGGTATCAAATGATAGCTCTGTGTCTCCTCTTTCAGACATGCGTGGCATATCTATGCGATCACAGGTCCGTGAGTAATTCTAACGAGAGTAATAGGTGTGCGGCGTTGTTTTTTGTACATGACGTTATTATTTTGCAGACACTTCGTCTGTTTTCATAAGCCAGAAAGATCGACATACTTGGTACCAATGGATAGCCCGGTGTCTCCTCTTTCATCTGATATGCTTGCCATATCTATGCGTTCACGGGTTCGCGAGTAATTCAAACGAGAGTATAATGGGTGCGCAGGTGAACGCAGAGAAGTGTAGACTGTAAATATGATGCAATTTGATTTAATTTCATGATTTTTGTTTTTTTTATTTTCATACTTTGACGTACAGACAAATGCGTGGTCTAGTTGGAAAGCCCCACTTTTGCTCTGTCACACAATAACGGTTTCATCTCGCTGTGATGAACAGTTGCGGAGTAATGTAACAGAGAAGAAAGGGTTTGTTTTTTGACAGACTTTGCGTCAATTGGGTTCTAAGGGTTAAAATCTCACGTACCCCCTGGAGTGCCTTCACGTACCCCCAGGGGTACGCGTACCCCCATTTGAGAACCACTGTGGTAAACCAACTGAATGCAAATTTACATATGCACCCACGTGTGAGTGCTTCCTTGTCTCGGCACGCAACATCATTAAGAAAGTGCTTGCCACTGCAAAGATGCACATATGATATACCTTAATATTATAGTTGAAAATACCTTCGAAAACTTGCCCCTCCACTTCCAATCAACTACAGTAGGCTATTCATCAAACGTCTATCAATAAAATAAGCAAACAATGAGTAGGCCTATGTTAATAATTATAAGGATATCACAATTAAAACAATAACCATATGGTAGTAGGCAGACAATCTGTTTTGTTTTGCGAGCAAATACATTTAGCAAGTAGTTTATAAATGGAACTAGAAAATATAATTTCGAGGAAATTACCAGTGCATGAAAATATAAACATACTGTATATTAACATAAAATGCCAAACAAACTTTTATTTGGAAACAATTGGCAGGAGTCATAGTTGATAACTGACAGTTGAAATGGCTGAACAGTTAAATAGTTGAGTAGTTTAAATAGTTAAATTATTCAATAGTGAATTATTGTAGTGAGGACATGTATTTTGAAACAGTTGTGGTAAGAGAGCCAGATTGTATGCTTAAAGACAGAGTATATAGTTTAAAAGTTGAATGTAGATAGGTGGATGAGTGAATGGTTTGAAGAGGATGAATGGATAGAAAGTTGGATGGAATGTGCCTTATATCCTTGTAGAATGGAGAGACACAGAGAGAGTTGGCCTAGTTAAGCAGTAAGCAGTTGATACAGGTGCAATCAGTTTAACTGGTCCTTTGATGGGTCCTAGTAGTGAGCAGCTGGAAGATGATACAGGTGCAAATCAAGTTCATTAGTCCATTGTGATGTCATAGTGCTAATACAAAGTCTATGGGGAAAAATAAGCTTGTTTTTTAGTAACATCTCAAAAAGTATAAAGTTTACAAAAGTGAAAAATACATTCCCCACGTGTCCTTTTCAAGACCTACGTTACAAAGTTTGAACGAAGTTTCTACGTTAAACGGTTAAAGCTGAATTAGACGCAGAAATTTGGTGGGAAGAATAACTAGAAATGCAATTCCAAGGAATTACCAGTGCATGAAAATGCTAAAGTTGTGATGTATCATACAGAGTAAAAACAAACTATATTGGTTGCTTGGTAGAAGAGGTTTAATATAGTTGGAATGACTGAACAGTTAAATAGATAGGTAGATAGTGTAAGGTTAAATTATTTAGGTAGATAGTTGACGATAACTGACAGGTGGAATGGCTCTAATGTTTTCTAGCAGTTATGCTATGTTAACAAAGATAATAATGCTAACCAAGTTACTTAACTTAGTTAATTTAGCTAATGTTTTCTAGCAGTTTTTTTTTAAATGTTAATAATGCTAATGCTGTTAAGTATGTTAACTATATAACTTAGCTAATAATCTATAACAGTTATGCTAAAAAACTAAGAATGCTAACATGTTAACCATATTACTTAGCTATTCCTTTTTAGCAGTTATACTAACTATGCTAACCATATTACTTAGCTATTCCTTTTTAGCAGTTATACTAACTATGCTAACCATATTACTTAGCTAACTTAGCTAATGTTTTCTAATAGTTTAGTCAAAACTATAATAATAACTATGCTAACAATGTTAACTAGCATGCTAACAATGTTAACTATGCTAACCATGTTACTTAGCTAACTTAGCTAATCATTTTTAACAGTTTTGTTAAAAATGCTAACTAACATGTTAACTATGTTAACCATGCTAACTAGCTACAGTGGGTAGGAGTCATAGTTGATGACAAGTAACAGTTACAATGGCTGAACAGTTGAAAAGTTCAGTAGTTTAAAGGGTTAAATTGTTTAACAGTGAAATATTGTAGTGAGGACTTTTATTTTGAAAGCAGTTTTGAAGAAGCAGTTGAACAGGATGTGTAGTCTTAATAGGGCCAGTTTGTATGCTTAAAGCCTGAGACTGGCAGTTGATCCAGGTGGCCTGAACACCTGCCATATGATTCTAATTGCTTAACGGCCGTATTATGATGTCACAATCGGCAAATGTTAAGTCTATGGGGATTTTTAAAAAGTTTTTCTTTAATAGTTTAAAAAGTATAAAAGTTTCAAAGTTGAAAAGACATAGCAGCTTCATCCGTTTGAATACCTACGTTACAAAGTTTGAATGAAGTTTCTAAGTTAAACTGTTCAAGAGAAATAGCGTACGGAAAAAGTGGTAAGCGGAATAATAATAAGAAGAAGTTGCCTAGGAAGAACAGTACAGTGCATTTTCATGCACTGTAATAATAAGAAGTTGCCTAGGAAGAACAGTACAGTGCATTTTCATGCACTGTAATAAGAAGAAGAAGAAGACTTCGGATAACAGAACAGTGCATTTTCATGCACTGTAATAAAGCTCCTTAAAAATTAGCACGGAGGTCTAATGTGAATGACAGCTAGCTGAACCAATAAGACGACATAATTACCATTAGAATTAACTTAGCTTGGCTGTTAGCCTGGTCGGGACCAGGCTAGGTGCAGAGAATAAATCCCCATGGTAACTTATGTGCCATCTCTTTTGTGAAACCAAGTCAAGGCTAAATTCATCCAGGATAACCTAAAAATCCCAGCTTAATCCCTTATCTAGGTTTTGTGAAATACCCCTCAGATGTGTTTTGTAGAGATGTATAAAGTTTTATTTTTTACCCTAGATCTTAACATGCATGTGATCTTCCCCAGAGGCTAATAGAGAGGAGAAATGGAGAGGTGACAGGTTGCAGAGGTTGTGTTGGAAGACCATGGATGGAAGAACAGAGGGCCGTTCCGTGAGGCACAGATTGAACCAAATTAATTAATGTGAGAGATGCAGCGATGTAATTGTTACGTCATCTGTGTCACAGTTTTGAGCGATAATGAGATCAAGCTCTTTGCTTGCTATGCGAGTCCGAGGGCTGTGGACCCGTTGTAGCTCAAAGGCATGTATGAGAGATAAGAAGTCCACAGTTTGGATTACCCAAGTCAGTGTTTCTTAATGGGTGGTTCGCAAGCTCTCAAGTGGTCCGCGAGCAGACATGGTAAAATATAATATAGAGGAGTTGTTTGCAATATTGAACCAACTTGTATGTAAATCCAAACAGTTCTGCAACACTGCCTATGTAAGCTACGCCAATTTAAATCGTATTGAATTCTCTGACACAATAAGCAAGGTGTAAAGACAATAGGCAAGGTGGTTCAGTGAGTAGGCCTATTGTGTAATATACTGTTGAAGTAGATCAACTTTTTTTGTTTGTTTTTTTTAGCTAGGTGGTCCGTGAGGGTTTTTTTTATTGGTTACTGTAAGTGGTCCTTGGTCTGAAAAAGTTGGGAAACACTGATCTGGATGTTCATGTCAGATCCACACTACTTGTGGCTATTCTTTAACAAATGTTTTTATTTTATTTATTTTTTTGTCAATTTTGTTGTGTATGTACCTCACTGTGCTTCAACATTGTGTGCACATCTACACAAGATTATAAAATGTTATGGAAGTTGTTGCTGATCTGGCAAGCTGTACAAATGATCAGATGCTGTATTTGATTGTTTCATATTCAGATTGTTGTTAAATGCAGTGCTCAAAATGCCATGCCTATATGTAAATAAGGTGATGCAAATACTTGCAGAGATTTGTGCTAAAAGCCTGAAATGCTAGTCTGGAGTTATGCCATGATATAATGCACTTTGGCCAGGCTCTAACAATTTTCTGTGCAAAAGGTCATTGACATATCACGTGGCCAGAACTGGCAGGTCTAATATCTAAAGAGCAAGCAAGCTTGTTAAACCAGAATTGAGATGGCATGTTTGTCTGACACAGACATCTCACCAATGTAACTCCATGTCAACGTAGGGAAAGATTAGCTTTTCTTTGATCAGCTCCCAAATAATTCTGGTCATTTCATCTCCTTGCATTTCAACCACAGGTCCTGCCTTGATTTTCTTTGACATTTCAAAACCTGTGTCAATAAAGAGAAATAGTCCATTGTCATTGTGCTATGTTGGTAATCATGTGTAGCCTACATCAGTGAAAAAGCATAAGCACCAAACTACCGGAGGACAATCAAACATTTCGAAACACGAATGGAGGATAATATGCATGACACGGAGGGAAGGAAAAACATCAAGAATGTATCTCATATGTCTGCTGAATAACAAGTGTATGGAAGCTAGACAATGCACAAAACAGTCCCTTTCTAAGACAGAATTCACTGATGCCACATATTTCTATTCCGGTCACGACATGTCCTGCAGTAGGCTAGTCAATTGCTCGAACATTTTCGTAACGTTATACTTAGACTCACAGACTTTATAGAAGTTATTAAGCGTTATTTCTTCATTGACCATTCATAATAGCTAACCAAGTTAGCATATCGTTTGCTACTGACAAAATGAAGGCTGGGATTATACAGCAAGAAACTTTTAATGCAGCTTTATCCGCATACTCTTACCTTGCTCTGGACGTAAACACAGAAAACAATAGTGGTAATAACAGGTAGCTAGTTCTTTTTCAGACTTTCAGACTGCTAAAGGACAGCTGACTACTACTGCAACGTCAGTGGTATGAACTTACTGCCAGGTTTACTATGGCCTGTTCACTTCCCCGCCCCTCCTCCGGGAGGGCGTAGTTTCCGGAAGTAAGTTTCCCATTCATTTATCCCATCGACGTCTGGGAAAATCCGTATTAAAGAGTTTTAGACCATGAGCTAACGAGCTACGACGTAACTCATGAGCATACAACCAGAGAATGTCTAATAAGGATACAACATATCATTTCGAGTGAAAAAACGAACAGAAAATCCCCCAAAAATATAAGACTATACGTTAGACCGGCACATCCGGGAACTTGACTCGTGACAAACGTTCCCGCCCCTTTCGGGGGGAAAACAAACAACCCCTCTCATTAACTCCAACGCAAATTAGGGTCAATAAACGTAATTCGTACAGAAATCGCAGGAGTAAATAATAACAAAAAATACCACAAATCAATATGACCACTCAATACATAACCACTTTGCCGGTCGTTGACCGTGAAAGATACCTACAAAAGCTTAATTCAATTAATATAAAAACATGTCCCTACAGTCTCCCGAGTACGAAGTGGTGCAACAACCCCACTCAGTGACCAGAAGTGTCATACGGTCTTCTCTTCTTATGGCTTGTAGCCATAATTTTCTTCTGTCAGGATTTTTTCTGAGGACATGGTAGGCAAAAGAAACTCAGGGAGGGGTTCTTAGCTGTGTGGTTGGTACATGTCTACCGGTTCACTCTGGCTTGTTCTGAGGGAATCTTTTCCCCTCAAAAGGGGCATGGCGCAAACAACCTGCTCTGTGTGACGCGGGTCCGGTTGTAAGTATGTACATATTTTCATGTCGAGCGAAGGAACTACTCATCCCATAAACTACCGCGCCTCTTCCAATCTGACAGCCACGCACACCTTTTCCTTCAGCTAGTTCAATCAGAGGCCTTATTAGACATTCTCTGTTTCAATCAACAGTTAACCTAGACAGCACCGTATTTTTTAGAGGCGAAGTAGCAAGCTCTCTTCGTATACGAGGAGAGAACTGTAATAACAAAAAAGAGTAATAGCCTACTTGAGCGCGCGTCTGCTAAAGGACCTTGCTTGGCAGAGAATTTCCTAACTGTATGCGTAAGTTTAGGATAGCCTATTATAATACAGCGGCTAAGCACCGGAATCGTTTTTGCAGAAAACATGAATCTTGGCACAGTTATACTACTACTACAGTGGTTCTCAAATGGGGGTACGAGAAGGCACTCCAGGGGGTAGCCTACGTGAGATTTTAACCCAGACCCAATTGACGCAAAGTCTGTCAAAAAACAAACCCTTTCTTCTCTGTTACATTACTCCGCAACTGTTCATCACAGCGAGATGAAACCGTTATTGTGTGACAGAGCAAAAGTGGGGCTTTCCAACTAGACCACGCATTTGTCTGTACGTCAAAGTATGAAAATAAAAAAAACAAAAATCATGAAATTAAATCAAATTGCATCATATTTACAGTCTACACTTCTCTTCTCTGCATTCACCTGCGCACCCATACTCTCGTTTGAATTACGGCTCCTACACACAGCTGCGTGCGTTGCGTTGCTGGAGACGCATGCCATTCACTTTACATAGGCTCACGTCATCCGTTGCCGAACTGAATTGTGGGTATGTTGCGTTGCGTTTCTCCCGCCGCTCGCGTTGAGAAGTTCAGCTGTTGCTGCACTGACAGACGGCACCGGCCAATCAAGCCAATCGACTGACAGCACCAACCAATCAAATTACGGTTATACTTCAAGTCATTTGCATAGCTACCGTCGGGAACACCCTCTGGCATGCGTTGACGGAACGCAATTGTGTGTATAGGAGCCGTTACTCGCGAACCCATGAACGCATAGATATGGCAAGCATATCAGATGAAAGAGGAGACACGGGGCTATCCATTGGCACCAAGTATGTCGATCTTTCTGGCTTATGAAAACAGACAAAGTGTCTGCAAAATAATAACGATCATGTACAAAAAACAATGCTGCACACCCATTACTCTCGTTAGAATTACTCGCGGACCTGTGATCGCATAGATATGCCACGCATGTCTGATGAAAGAGGAGACACAGAGCTATCATTTGATACCAAGTACATCCTTTTGGGTTATAAAACAGACGAAGTGACAGCAAAATAATAACTTCATATAGCTCGACTTACCTCACGTTTTTGTCTGTTTTTGTGGCAAAGCATGTTTATTATCCAACGCTATTGTTTCTCTATGGCAAAGAATGTTAATAATCCGGTTTTGGGATCCTAGCAAATTCTTGCATGGCATCCAATTCAAGGCTCACATTGCATCCCAATTTGTTCGACAAAGAAACACCTTTGCCTTTACTTTGTTCATGGCAATGCAGTAAAAAGTTGTAGAGAATCATAGGTGCAGACACCATAGACACATTGGCTAACACGCAAACTCGGGTTCAGTCAGGTCAGATCAGTTCTGTCACAGATAGTCGCAGAAAGGTCATTTTTAATCACTAAATAAAAAAATGGCACTTATTTCTGTAAGGCGCATACCACATATGTCTGTAATTCTTGTGGTTAGGGGGTACTTGGCTGAAAAAATATTTTACAGGGGGTACATCACTGAAAAAAGGTTGAGAACCAGTGAGTTAGACCACTTAGGCCTTTTTTCCTAGATCACCTATATTCCTATAAACCGTAAGTCCTAGAAACTTGACATTTTCAAGTATTGTTACCAGTACCCCCCACTACCCATAACCAAAATTTGGGGTACTGCACCCAAAGGTGGCGCTCTTGTCAAAAACGCTTATTTCTCCTTACCAAATTGACCTAGACTCAAAATTATTTCATCATATTAATTTCTAAATTCAGATGCATCTTTTTCACCCTGGTCTTATGCTCTAAAAATGTTTACTTTTGCCACAATTTCAGAGAAAAGCCAAACATCATAAAAAGTTTCACAGGCTTCAAAAATGATCACATCTTCACCAAAATTCTCACAGACAATGTTTAGACCAAGCCTCACACAAGTTATCAAAATAATTTGGATATGTTGTTCCATTTCACAGATATAGGCCAATAAAGTTCGACCACACTGTGTGTGTGTGTGTGTGTTCTGACTCGTGTCTCTCTCTGCTGCAGTTGAAGCCAGGCTGCATTGCCCCTCTGAAGAACCTGAGGCGCTTGGGGCTGCTGCGGGTGCAAGACTTCTTCAGCAGCTTCGAGTCCTACAACTTCACTGCAGACCAGATCGATGCCATCTTCAACGCAGTCATCTGGCCTCAGGTGTGTGTGTGTGTTAGTGATAGATACCAAAATTATGACTTTGATACAACACCTGCCATAAATATCTCGATGCTCGATACTGCAACGATACCACGGCGAAATCCTAAAATATCTGGAAAAGAAAGGACGCAGACCTCCTGCAATTGTATTGAGTCATTTGTGTTGAATTTGGTGCACTTTAGTGTGAAGGTCAATTCTAGGTTCTAAACTTCCTACATAATTATTATTTTTTAGTCAATAAAATAGTAGTTTGTGTGTGATCAAGTCCTTTAATGTTTGTTATAGTTAATTTACATTGTGTGTTGTGTTTTGACAATAAATTGCCTTTAAATAGCCAAATTAGGCTAGATCAAGGTGTGTGTGTGTGTGTGTGTTTGTTTACGCACTCTGCTCAAACTCATCCACATCTGGAGCAAGAATGCCAGGTAAGACACACACACAATATGCCACAGGTAAGGCACACATTGTCACCAGTGGGGTATACTACGAAGCACGTTAGACATATCTAGGCTATGTAGACATATCGAGGCTTGACAAAGCCTTGACTCAGGGGTATACGTTAAGTGATACTACGATAGCAGTTATGTGATATATTTGTCAAACTAGGCTTTCAGCTCAGATCTGTGCGTGTTCTCGGTGTTGGGATGACGTTGGCCAATCGTGAAACGTGGAGACGCACAAGACCACCTCTATTTAAAAACAATTACTTCCGCATTCATGAGCGATAGCTTAATCTACACTGCGGTCTTTTTTTGTGTCTAACTTATAACATCAAATAAATCAATTGTCATCAGTTGTTGTATGGTATGCACGTCCATAGTGGGATATTTGCACGCACAGCACTATTAAAGCGCATTCGAGATCCAAAATGTTAGTAGAGGCGGAGCTCCACCTGTAAAATATATGACAGAATCCTACATGTGAGATAACTTCGTTTTTAAGACAATTGATTGGTCAGTGTGCGGTAGATTACATGATTTGAGCTATAACTTAGCACATAACCTCCTCACAACCAGGTTTGGTTGACAGCATAAGATACCATGGTGATATAGCGACACTAAAACAGATCCACTTTCGTGTCACAGCATAGCCTGGCTTTGAGCACAACATACCTCGCTAACCCACTAATCGAGATTCGTAGTACACCCCACTGGTAAGACAGGTGTGTGTGCCTCTCTCTCTCTGGCTTGTGTGTGTGTGTCTGCAGGTTCTTCCCTCTTTTAGCTGTATGTGTGTGTGTGTGAGAGAGAGAGGTGTCTCTCTCAGCCCATTTCTCCTATATCACCTATATTCCTATATGAGTATTTTTTTTCCTTGGATAACAACCATACAACCATCATTAGGTGGATACCATTAACACTGCACATTTTCAGATCTCTACTCTTTTTTATAAAGCCCTTAATTCTATTGTCAAATGTATGCTAGGAATTTTCTTGATGTTGTTTCACCATGTGAATGTGACTGCCCTTTATTTAGTATTGGTAGTGGCTCAGTGGGATAATGCCTAGTGCTGGTGTTTGTTAGGTTGAGAGTTTGAATCCCAGAGGGGTATTTCACAAAACCTAGATAAGGGATTAAGCTGGGATTTTTAGGTTATCCTGGATGAATTTAGCCTTGACTTGGTTTCACAAAAGAGATGGCACATAAGTTACCATGGGGATTTATTCTCTGCACCTAGCCTGGTCCCGACCAGGCTAACAGCCAAGCTAAGTTAATTCTAATAGTAATTATGTCGTCTTACTGGTTCAGCTAGCTGTCATTCACATCAGACCTCTGTGCTAATTTTTAAGGAGCTTTATTCCATTTATAAACTATTTGCTCGGAAAACAAAACAGATAGTCTGCCTACTACCATATGGTTAATTTTACAGTGCATGAAAATGCACTGTACTGTTCTTCCTAGGCAACAACAACAACTTCTTATTATTATTACAGTGCATGAAAATGCACTGTACTGTTCTTCCTAGGCAACAACAACTTTTTACAGTGCATGAAAATGCACTGTACTGTTCTTCCAAGGCAACAACATCAACAACAACTTCTTATTATTATTCCGCTTACCACTTTTTCCGTACGCAATTTCTCTTGAACAGTTTAACTTTGAAACTTTGTTCAAACTTTGTAACGTAGGTCTTCAAACGGACCAAGCTGCTATGTCTTTTCAACTTTAAAACTTTTTAAAAATCCCCATAGACTTAACATTGGCGATTGTGACATCATAATACGGCCGTTAAGCAATTAGAATCCTATGGCAGGTGTTCAGGCCACCTGGATCAACTGCCAGTCTCAGGCTTTAAGCATACAAACTGGCCCTATTAAGACTACACATCCTGTTCAACTGCTTCCTCTGCCCAAAACTGTTTCAAAATAAAAGTCCTCACTACAATAATCCACTGTTAAACAATGTAACCCATTAAACTACTGAACTTTTTACATTCAACTTTTAAACGGTCTACTTTTAAACTATCATTAAACTATCTATCTATTAAACTAGCTGTCCATCAACAACTTTTAAACTATCTACATTCAACTTTTAAACTATACAGCTATACAACTATACTATTATTAAACAGCATGTTAGCATTGTTAGCATGCTAGTTAGCATTTTTTACAAAACTGCTAAAAATGATTAGCTAGGTTAGCTAAGTCACATGGTTAGCATAGTTAGCATGTTAGCGTGCTAGTTAGCATAACTGCTAAAAATGATTAGCTAGGTTAGCTAAGTCACATTGTTAGCATGACTGCTAAATATGATTAGCTAGGTCACATGGTTAGCATAATTAGCATGTTAGTTGGCATTGTTAGCATAGTTATCATTATAGTTTTGACTAAACTATTAGAAAACATTAGCTAAGTTAGCTAAGTAATATGTTTAGCATAGTTAGCATAACTGCTAAAAATGAATAGCTAAGTCACATGGTTAGCATTCTTAATATTTTAGCATAAATGTTATAAATTATTAGTTAAGTTACATAGTTAGCATTGTTAACATAGTTAACAGCATTAGCATTATTAACATAAAAAAACTGCTAGAAAACATTAGCTAAATTAACTAAGTTAAGTAACTTGGTTAGCATTATTATCTTTGTTAACATAGTTAGCATAACTGCTAGAAAACATTAGAGCCATTCCACCTGTCAGTTATCGTCAACTATCTACCTAAATAATTTAACCTTACACTATCTACCTATCTATTTAACTGTTCAGTCATTCCAACTATATTAAACCTCATCTACCAAGCAACCAATATAGTTTGTTTTTATTCTGTATGATATTTTACATCACAACTTTAGCATTTTCATGCACTGGTAATTCCTTGGAATTGCATTTCTAGTTTTAATTGTGATAGCCTTATAATTATTAACATAGGCCTAGGTACTCATTGTTTGCTTATTTTATTGATAGACGTTTGATGAATAGCCTACTGTAGTTGATTGGAAGTGGAGGGGCAAGTTTTCGAAGGTATTTTCAACTATAATATTAAGGTATATCATACTATGTGCATATTTGCAATGGCAAGCGATTTCTTAATGACGTTGCGTGCCGAGACAAGGAAGCACTCACACGTGGGTGCATACGTAAATTTGCATTCAGTTGGTCTACCACGCCTACTCCTGCTGTTTTACAGAAATAGCCGTGATTCCTCATTCCACAAAGGACAACTTTACTTCATTGTTAGTCTATATCAAAAGCGGTTGTTCACTTTGTGTGAATGACACTATTTTCCGCGTCTTTTTTATTCCAACCGTGGGCACTTTGGAGCAGAAACGAGAACGCGCACACATCCTGATTTACTTACACCTGGCTTGACATAGTCGCTCCTACTCATCCTGGATTGGCATTAGTGAAACAAGTTGAGCTAGGATGACCAGACAACGCTATGTCAAACCTCGCTTTATCACTTATCTTGGATGTCTTAATTCTGCCTTTGTGAAATACCCCTCTGGTAGAGCTTTAGGCTCATGCTCGAATGCTATTGGTTATTGAAGATTCACACCATTTAACAGCACCTGAATGACATCAGCCAATCAACATTCACACTCATCAGTTCGCCAGGAATCAGAATGCCAGGACTATCTATTACATTTAGGGGAACTTCTTTGTTTACTATTTTTCCTTCATCATTACGTCTATCATATTTATATTTCATCCATTAGTGTTCATCTCTACAAATGTCTAATTGCCCCAGAATTTCAAAAAGTTTTCAGGTGTACTCTTTTAGGAAAGCCCTTCATTTTATTGTCAAATGTATGCTTGGAGTTTTTGTTGTTGTGTGTTTACCAATACACATTTTCACCATGTGAATGTGACTGGCCAACTGGCCGACTGGCCTTGTACTGGTGATCCTTAGGTTGAGAGTTCAAATCCCACTTAAAGCATTAGTGTTCGAATGCTGTTGGGTTGTGGAGGTTAGCATACTAGAATAGAATGCTGTTGGGTTGTGGAGGTTAGCACACTATAACATTACAGCTACTTGTCAATATGGACTTGTAGTGCAAGGCAAGTATAACTGTATAATTATAGGCTGTTTATCTTATTGACTCCAACACAGAACCCACCTACCACCACAAATACAATTCAATTATCTGGGAAACACTGCCTTCCATTATCAAACCCTTCATCTTATCCACGACAAATAAATAGTCCTGTAGAATCAAGTATTGTTAGAATACTATTGGGTTGTAGAGATTAGCACACTAGAATAGAGTACTGTTAGAATACTGTTGGGTTGTGGTGGTTAGCATACTACAATAGAGTATTGTTAGAATACAGTTGGTGAAAAAACTCCCTAAGTTTATATATATATATATACCCAGATAGCAATTTCCTTTGGGCCGGATCCGCATAAAAGCCTTTAGATCCGCCTGTAGCGGACATACGGTATCTGACTGTGGGCCAGATCTGCTCCTGATAGAGGTTTCAGCTCTGCTAGTAATGCTGTTTTATCCCTGGTTTACAGATTTGTCCCAGGTCCGATTTCCGCAACTCAACTGGAAGTCAGGAAATGCGTTTAACATACAAAACACTGATTTGGCCCAAACCTGTGATACGGATATGAGCCGAAGGACCATTTTTTTCACAGCAGACCCAGGTGGTAATGATATTAATTAAGGTGCTGATTCTGCTAAATTGACTGTCCTTTCCCTACTTCATTGTCAACTGGCTGCTAAAGAAAAAAAAAGGTATTTTGGAATGGCACAAATTTAGAAACTATGGGGGTGCACTATGTTCCCATGGCCACTTCATTTCTACAGTAAGGCTGGACTATCAGTAACACAGACTATCATACGGAACTGGGCCAGTCTTAGCCCTTATTGGAACCAGATCCGTCAAACGAATCCAGACCAGTTTTGGACCGATGTGCGTTTGGACTCCGGATCAGGTCCATTATGCAGATCCGTGCCGGACGTTGTGGTAGGTGTGGTCCAGTTCCGTCCCAGTGTATGTTTGCTATCTGGGTATATATTGTTTCTCATTTTCGAATATATAGTTGGCTCAATATTGATCATATGCTCGTTGCATTATTTTTATTATTACCCAGCAGTGGTAAAAGTAGTCAATTGTTGTTTGTGTCAGATCAAACAGTGCTATGAGACAACCCCATATTCTTGCCACGCATGCAGAAGTCCAAGCAGTAACGTTAATCTATAGGCTAGGCTACTAGCTTAGCTTGAGCAAAACAGCCATCACTATAACTAGCCTATTTTGGTAACAGCTAACACTAACAGGATCACTGATGATAAAAAAACGAGTGTAATTGTGACTTAACCTATTTTCAAAAAGGAATAAATGGCTAATGTTTATTTTTTGTTGTTTCAGATTGACCATGGAGATGACTGAGGAAGACAGCCTGAATATCGATGGGAACAGTGGAATTAACACGACTTAAACTTTGTCTGGGATTGCACTTCTACAGCCAGGTTGTTGAATAAAAAAAATAATAAGACACTTATGTGTAAAGTTTTTTTTACCCCCCTAACGTTATTGTGTTTGTAGCCTAGCTTATGTTTATTATTTGAGCTGTTGGGAAAACCTTACGAACTTTAGCCTGGGTGAACCTATAACGAACCTGTTAGCAAATGTGTAGCAAACAGATTTTTCAGGATAATTAATTACCAATCACATTTCACATGTCAAATAAAGCCAGCTGATATCTGATAAACAGGTCCGTACCACACACAATAAGCGAATCCGTATTGCATATGATAAGCAGATCTGGAACACGTCAGTAACACAGACTATCATACGGAACTGGGCCAGTCTTAGCCCTTATTGGAACCAGATCCGTCAAACGAATCCAGACCAGTTTTGGACCGATGTGCGTTTGGACTCCGGATCAGGTCCATTATGCAGATCCGTGCCGGACGTTGTGGTAGGTGTGGTCCAGTTCCGTCCCAGTGTATGTTTGCTATCTGGGTATATATTGTTTCTCATTTTCGAATGTACACTTAAATCTGCACAAAGTCCTTGAGGTGAAAGTGCTGTAGAGAAATTGCAGGATTGTTTGGCTCTGCCATCTAACCACGCCCAGTTTACCTGCTGGAAAACCCTGTAGCTCCGGAGCAGGGGCTCAGACCAGGATAAATTGTTTGCTCGCCCTCAGTTCACTCTTTTGTTCATCTCAACCCAGCACTCCAGTGTGTCCTGCTTTGTGTGCGTCTTTGAGTTAACGTAAGTCATCACTTTAATGACCCTCACTATGACTTTTGTGATGTTTATCAGTTTGTAGAGTAGCTCTGCCATCATGTGTAAAGTTAAGGTCTTTGTTTGTTGGTTTGGTGTGTTGGAGTCCCATGTGAGAGATGATTAGATGATGTTGGTTGACTTGGGATGTCAAGTATTGTTTAGTTGTACCTTATATAGCCATATGATTTCAGTTTATTGTTGTGAGTTGATCTGTACTGATTTACCCCATTTCACTGATTACTCCATTTTCTGTTTGTTTCCTCTTTGATGCAGCACACATACAAGTAAAGAACAAATGAATTGAAACTCAAATAAAGTTCACTTCTGTTGCACCGAAACCTCCCGACAAACACGGGACGTCCCCCGGACCTTATGCGGACATTCACGACGTCCCCGATTGGTCCCGAATGTCATGTTCTCTAGCGGACGTTCCGGTGACCTTATTGACGTCCGGAGCAAGTTATCCTTTGGTTATTGCGTGACGTCCGTTGCAGGACTTTCTGGGGACGTCACCGTCAGGTCCCTCGGATGACATTTGCATTTGGTCATTTCAAAGACGTCCTAAGGACCCGACATTAACGTTATACCGGGGACATCAAGGGGACGTTTGTTTATTCACACATGGCAGTGGAGTTGAGCGCGCTCTAGCAGAGAATGTCTAATAAGTACTCTGGCTCTGGCTACAGCCTGCAGGACGGAGACATCACATCCATGCGCGACTTCACGTTACACGTCATTACCTAGCAACATTGAGGTTGAGGGTCAACTCCACAGCATTCGGAAGAAATGCACCATTGGTGGCCACAGATGAAAGTAAGTAACATTTTTGGCTGTGTATGTAGCTGATAAAGTTTTCAATAACTGAATGAAAAGTTGTCATAATGTCAGCTGCTAACGTATAACGTAACGTTCTGTAATTTTCCTCTGGGGATGAAGGAAGTATCTATCTAACGTCTCTAGCAGTAGGCTAGCTGCATTAGCCTACCGTAGCCTAATCTAAGGCAACACATCATACAGTTTATGAAGTTGTGCGGTCTATGAACAAAGTATGCTAGGTTCACTGCAGATATGTAAATTATGTAGCACATACATTTGGAGTTTAACGTTAATGTATAACGTTACAAACTAGGAAATGGATTTATCAAATTCATGTTAGCTGATGTGATGCTTGGTGTAACGTTAGCAAAGTCGCTGTTCTTAGCTTCTAGCTTCTAGCTTACAATGCGCATTTCTTCAGATAACTGTCATTACGTGATGCATGTAACATGCTCTAAATAGGCAGTGGTTTATCTAACCTAGTCACGTACTTATTATCTGTTTTATTTTCAGAAACACACACACGGCCGAATTGGGGCTGAACCGAGGACTTTTGGAGCTGAATACGATGCAATAAAACTAGAGAAATGTTAAAAACAGATCACGTAGCATTTGTTTAGGGTTGCCTAGCAAAAGAAGTGACTACTTAATTTGTAAAGCAAAACGATCTAGCTCTACATTGCAGAAGAATTAAGGATACTGCTTCTTTGTGACTTGTTTAAATGTCATTGTAATTTATTTGACGCAGGCTCGCGTTTAAAAGTGTCACGCATAGCTGTCCCCTATGTCACAGCAGCTCCTTGTGGAAACAGCAAAGAAGAGTGCACATATCCGATGAGATTTCTGACGAGGAGCAGAACATCTCTGCCTTACCCGAGATCTCTGCCTTACTGTTTATGAATAAAAAATGATATGGAATAGAAACATCTGGAATCTATTTATTTCATCTTAAAGTTGGCTACAAAGAGCATTCATAGCCTAGAGAAAACGATACATTTTTCTTTATTAGGGGTTTGCACGGCGTGTCATCAGATCTGGATGTCGCCATATTGGAGATACTCGCCTCATTAGAAAGCATTAGGCACTGAAGTAAATCCCTAAAATCGTCAAGGAAAATTGTTAATTATTGCCGTGTTTTAGGTTGTACCAATAAGTCAGACTGAGAAAAACATCTGGTGTAGGTATCGACTTCCAAAAGTTATTAAAAAACCAGGGAGAAAGGAGAATAATGACAGAAGTTATCAGAGGAAGGGGGGCGCTTGTGGTTGAACTTGGTACTTTGTCTCCCTCACCCAACTCATATGGATCTGCACTGCCAATAAACCGTAATTTCTCTAAATATCGCGCCTTTTCTTGTGGTCCAAGTCCTGCCCTATATGCCTTTGCATCTTACACACATTTTGATGAGCTTTTCTGTTGTTTAGACACAGCTACAATCACGTAACATATCCAAAGTGCATAATACTCCATTGTACTTCATTCACTGAGTATCGCCAATATGGCCGCGCGTGCTGGGTTGCCATGGTTACCGGCCAGAACGTGACGTCCGTGCAAACCCCTAATCTGCAATGTTCCAGGAAGATAGGCTATTTTTAGTCTGTCCCTGTTTGATCACAGGTCCAAGAAAACGCCTTAGAGTGGATATAACGTCAAGTTTTGCTTCCCAGCATGCATTGCGATTCATTTACGTATTTTTGGCTATTAGTTTTTATTTTGAAACAATATGGTTTGAACAATTTAGCTTAGGCTAGCCTAGGCCTACTCTGATGATGTTTTGAACAATATGCTACGGAATATGCTCATTAAAAAGTTACGTAGTTTATGAAGAAAAAGACACCGTAGATGTGAAAGCAACACATCCTAGCCCGGTATAGGTCCATGTCTACTCATCATTAGTGTAATGCACAAGGAGGACGTGATTTCATACATGACTGACGACGTGAAAACATGAGGTAAGTGTAATTGATTGAGTAATTGCCCTACAAATCATAACTGTGTGTTCATGTTACGACAATTTCTCTCCTAGCAGCGGTGAAACCTATAGATTGATATACCGCTATATTTCACGATTCATGTTTTTTTTTTTTTTTTTTACGATCGCGGAAATATAAACGTTGCGCACATAACGTCGCGGTGACCTTACAGGACGTCCCCTCAAAGTCTCGGGGGCGTCTTTTAGACCTCCCGAACAGAGGTCCGCGGGACGTCAAGGTAACCCTACACAATGTCGAGGAGGTGGCGTTCGCCAGAGGACCTTTAGGGGACGTCGCCAGGACTTTATTTTGTTTACTGGGCTGCCATCTCCGTGTCATCACTCCATACCATTGAGCCTTCTGACCGAGGCTCTGCCTGCTCGCCACATACTCACTCTACCTCAACCCACATCGCCCCCTACAGTTCCTTTAGTTGGGTTGTGGAGGTTAGCATACTAGAATAGAATACTGTTGGGTTGTGGAGGTTAGCACACTATAACGTTACAGCTACTAGTCAGGACTTGTCGTGCAAGGCAAGTATAACTGTATAATTATAGGCTGTTCATCTTATTGACTCCAACACAGAACCCACCCCCACCCCCCTTCACCTACCACCACAAATACAATTCAATTCTGTGGGAAAGACTGCCTTCCATTATCAGACCCTTCATCTTATCCACGACAAATGCATAGTCCTGTAGAATAGAGTATTGTTAGAATAATATTGGGTTGTAGAGATTAGCACACTAGAATAGAGTATTGTTAGAATACTATTGGGTTGTGGAGATTAGCACACTAGAATACAGTACTGTTACAATACTGTTGGGTTGTGGAGGTTAGCACACTATAACGTTACAGCACAGGGTAATCCTAATTTTATGGATCAAATTTATTCCAATCCAACTCAAAAGTTTTGAACAACACAAAGGTTTTATCCAGATCAAAACCAAGAATAGGTTATGTGATCTAATCCAATTTCAGGATCCTTGTTTCCCTTTGAACAACCCATTTTCAAGATTTGAAATCCGATAGCCGAAATCCGGTAACTGAAATCCGATAACCGAAATCCAATCACGTTTTTTTGAACAATTGGGCCCAAACAATCAAAGCATATGTAAACTAAAAAGCTATGCTACCTCATGTTCATTTTGCTCGGACCCCATTAAATCACCACTGTTATATTTATATTAATAATAGTAATACTGCATTAAAAATAGAGCTGCTGAGAGAAAATGAGGTAAATCCAGAGATGGAAATTATCTTAGTAACTACCAGTCTTTGCTATCATCTTTTTCATTCACTGTTACACTTGCAAAAAAGACATTCAGAGCAAGATTGAGAGCGCAGCTGACAGTAATAAACTTTTTTCAACTTTCAAGTCTCTTCTTAATTCTCCACCAGTTATTCAGCTACTTCACTGTCAGCAGATTAGCAATTATTCTGTCATTATTCTGCAATATTTTCACTGAAAGTCTTGAATTTCCCCTTGAGGATCAATAAAGTATCTATCTATCGAAAGTTGCTTAAGTAAGTGCTCAGTTTGATGAGCCTATTAGGAGCGATCAATAAAAATTCAATTATATCGCCAAAATGGTGAATTTCTGGGCCTAAACAATCACAGGAACGGAGAGCACTGGGCTACTCATTCCACCAACGAGGAACCACTGAGGAAAAGAGTCTAGAATTTTATCTAGCGTTTATGGCTGGTCGACATAACAGATGCTCATCAGATGACCGCAGTGAGTGGTTGGGGATGTAGAGCTGGATCATAGAATTGAGATAGTCGTAAGCAGATCCAGTAAGTGTCCTATAGGCCAAGGTCTATTATAGGGAGCCAATGTAGAGTAACTAGGAGAGGAGTTACATGTGTCCTCTTTGTGTAGCAACGATCTTACTACACAATCAGGCAGGCCAGCTAACAGTGAAATACAATAGTCTAGTTTGGAGATAACCATGTCCTGCACAAGAAGTTGTGTGGAATCTTGTATCAGATAAGATCTGATCTTCCTAATGTTGTAAAGGACTAACCATGATTTTGCAATTCAGGCTACATGCTCAAAGAAATTAAGTTGGTCATCAATTATGACGCCAAAGTTACGTGCCGATCTAGTTGGGGTCAGTGAAGAGGAGTCAAGCTGGATGGTAATCTGTTGGGGAATAGCTGTTTTAGCTGGAAACACCAAAAGCTCAGTTTTTGAGAGATTAAGTTGAAGGTGTCGGTCTGTCATCCAGACTGAAATATGAGGCATGCAAAAATCTGATGGGAAACAGACCTCAGGTGGTAAAGACAGGTAAAGTCGTTCGCATAGCAGTGATAGTCAAATCCATGGGAGCAAATTGTCTGTGGTGTAAATAGTGCCCTAATACTGATCCTTAAGGCACACCTGTGGTGAGGTCATGATACTTTGATACAAGACACACTGAAAGAACGCCCTTTAAGGTAGGATTCAAACCAGTCAAGATCTTTCCCAGAAATTCCCAGTTCAGACAGTGTAGAAAGGAGAATGTCATGGTTTACAGTATCAAAGGCTGCAGGTAAGTCTAGTAGAATTAATACTGATGACTGAGAAGACTCCTGATTTGAGGTGCTACTGTTTTACAGGTTTGAGTCCGGGCGTGTGCAGGGCTGAACCACGCAGGTTAAACACAACATAGGTTACATTAGCTACTCTCAATGCTTCAGTCACAGACAGAGCAATTTCAGTAGAATGACCACTCTTGAAACCAGACTACATACGGTCTAGCAGGTTGTTCTGATACAGGAAGTAATAGACTTGCTTGAAGAACACTTCCTCCAAAGCCAACAAAAAAGGAAGAAGGGAGACCGGTCTGTAGTTCTTCATCAATTGTATGAAGTTTACTTTTTGTTAGCCTTGCCTTTTTAAAAGAAGGAACATGTTGTTGGATGACTTCGCTGAAGCAGTAGAGAAACCTCTTCTTCATCAAGAGGAGAGAAAGAGTCCAACAACTCATAGGGCAAAGCTCTCCTAATGGGCTCATCAAACTGAGCACTTATTTAAGCAACTATAAGTGAACATTTTGCAAAGTCATCTGCTGATAGTGAAGTAGCTGAATAACTGGTGGATGATTGAAAAGAGACTTGAAAGTTAAAAAAAGTTTTCTACTGTCAGCTGCGCTCTCAATCTTGCTCTGAATGTCTTTTTTGCAAGTGTATGACAGTGAATGGAAAAGGTGATAGCAAAGACTGGTAGTTACTAAGATCATTTCCATCTCTGGATTTACGTCATTTTCTCTCAGCAGCTCTAAGTATTACTATTATTATTAATAATATAATAATAGTAACAATATATCTAGTCGAGTGATAAAATAGATTTTTTATAATTCCATCACCTTTATGGAACTATCTTGTTTCTTATATCAATTAACATTTGTCAAAATGTTTTTAATAGGGAAAAAACCTCTAGCTTAGCCAAAAATGTAGGCCCAAAAATTCGCCATTTTGGGGATATTATTGAATTCATATTGAGTTTGGGAAAATGTCTAAATGCCATATATTTTAATTCGTTTAAGTTAAGGTACCCATAGCATAGCAAAAAGTATGTAAAAATGTGCCATTTTGGAATACGGCGGCCATATTGGATTTTTGGACAAAATTCAACATGCCCCAAGTTTTAATCTGTTCCAATAGGGGTTCTGACCAGGAATCCATAGAGAAAACTTTGACCAAAAACTAGGTCTAATGTTTCCAGCAGATGACCTGTCTATACCCCTAGTGATCAAAAATTGAAATGGACCCCAACACATAGCGCCCCCTAGTGGCCACCATCTTGAATTCAAATATGGCTACCATTCTTAATAGAATTGTTGATACAACTTCAAAATTAAACAAGATAAAAAAAGTCTTTTAAGTTCTAACACTTAATTTTTAGGATCAAGGAAGCTATTGACATGATTTCCAAACAAACTTAAAGGGGTGGTTCAGGATTTTGGACATAGGACCTCATTTCCAAGTAAGCAAGTGTGATATTTATCAGTGGAGACCGTTTTCAACACGTTTCATCCAGTCCTTCTAATTGCAGAGTTCGCAGGTGCTAGGCTAGTGCAAGTCAACGGTATGTGCTAGCCTGCCACTAAAAACAGTCTTACCCACTCCAAAGTACACCCAAGGCAAATAAATTATAACGCCAGACTATCGATGTAAATGTCTGTATTGATAGGTTTATTTCTAACATTATTCTATCCTTGCATTTCAACGATCGCATTACATTTTGAGGGACTAGTGTCTTAGCAGCGGCGGAATTATACTTGCTCCAGTTAGTAGTACTGTGCCAAAAAGTAAACAGTAAAGCACACTCCAATGGGGATACCTAGTAGTAGCCTTGGTAATATCAGTCCGCCGCTGAGATGCAAAATGACTACTACCAACTTCAGGGAACTAAGTATAACTATTGCAACGCGATGCGAGGGTAGTTGTATTTCTTACACTATTCTATCAACACAGGCATTTACATCGATTGTCTGGAATTTGCCTCGAGTGTCCTTTGGAGTAGGTAAGACTGTTTTTAGTGGCAGGCTAGCACATACCGTTGACTTGCGCTAGCCTAGCACCTGCGAACTCTGCAATTAGAACGACTGGATGAAACGTGTTGAAAACGGTCTCCACTGATAAATATCACACTTGCTTACTTGGAAATGAGGTCTATGTCCAAAATCCTGAACCACCCCTTTAATGTTGGCCATTTTGAAATCCAATATGGCGGATACCAAATGTGAAAATATAGACCATCTCTATTGTTATTCATGATAGAACTATCATTCAAAAACTAAAAACATCATGCTGGATATCTACATTAGATTACATTTGGCTGACGTATTTTTAGCCAAAGCGACTTACAACCTGGGAAACAGTTTAACGCTTTTAAAACAATTCTCTCAACAATTCTAGAACAATTTAAAACAATTCAAAAAGGTAGAGTACAATAGGGAAAAGTGCACCAGTGAGTGCTGTTTTTATACAGTCAAGTCAGGTGGTAAGTGCTAAAATTAGCTAGTTGTAAGTAGTGCTACGAGAGGAGATATTCTCTGAAGAGCTGGGTCTTCAGGAGTTTTTTGAAGATGGAGAGGGATGTCCCTGCTCTAGTTGTAGTAGAACTGGTATCGCGTTCTACCAATGAGGAACAACAGATGAAAAGTTTGGATTGACCTGAGCGTACCGGTGGCAGAGCTAGACGAAGTTTGTCTGAAGAGCGCAACGGTCGGGGGGTAGCATATGCCTGTATGAGGGCATTCGAGTAGGTGGGAGCAGTAGGTTTAGCTGGGCAGTCAGCCAGCAGTTTGGTTTTTGAGAGGTTTAGCTGGCGGTGGTGTGCCTTCATCCATGTAGATATGTCTGGGAGGCAACCCGAGGTCCATGCTGAAAGGGGTGATCAGGTGGAAAGAACAGATAAAGCTGTGTGTGTTATCTGCATAGCAGTGGTATGAGAAGCTGTGCGAATAGATAATCTGTCCCAAAGAAGTGGTGTGGATAGCATAGAGAAGGGGGCCCAGTACTGAGCCCTGGGGGACCCCTGTGGTGGGATGGTGAGGTGCGGACAGCTGTTCAAGCCATGATACGTTAAACTTTGTAACGAGTTAGTCGCTTTGGTTAAAAAAGCGTCAGCCAAATGTAATGTAATGTAATGTAATGTAATGTAATGTAAACGACCTATGAGGTAGGATTCAAACTGATATGGACTGGGTAAAATGTTAGGAACCAAAGGATGCCACTTTGTTATTTGGGAATGAAAATGATCAATCCACAGAGGACTGAATTCAAAGACCCCCCGAAAATCTAAGTGGAAAAAATGACGCAGCAAGCTAGTCCATTTTGCTTGAATTTCAGCGCAGCAACTAATGATGGTACTCAGTAGTTCGTATGGCCCCGACATGCTTGATGGCATCGGGGCATGCTCCTAATGAAACGGCGGATGGTGTCCTGGGGGATCTGCTCCCAGATGTGGACATGGCCATCACTGAGCTCCTTGACAGTCGGTGGTACAACCTGGCAGTGTTGTATGGACCAAAATATAATGTCCCAGAGGTGTTCAATCGGATTTAAGTCAGGGGGGGCAGTCAATGGTATCAATGCCTTCATCCTCCAGGAACTGCCTGCACATTCTCGCTACATGTGTCCAGCCATTGTTGTGCACCAGGAGGAACCCAGGGCCCACTGCACCAATACAGGGTCAGACAATGGGTCTGAAGTTTTCATCCTGATGCCTAAGAGTAGTGAGGGTGCAGTTGCCTTGCCCATAGAGGTGTGTGCGTACTTCCAAGGATATCCCTCCCCAGACCATCACTGGTCATGCTGAATGATGTTGCAGGCAGCATTACATTCTCCAAGACATCTTTAGATGTTACATGCTCAGGGTGAGCCTGGTCTCATTTGTGAAAAGCACAGGGCGTCAATGACGAACCTGCCAATGTTGTATTCTATGGCAAATGCCAATTGAGCTGCACGGTGCTGGGCAGTGAGCATCCTTCCAGAGGCCATCGGGCCCTCAGGCCACCTTCATGAAGTCTGACAGTGTGGTCAGAGACAGTCACACCAGCGGCCTGGAGGAGGTAATTTTGTAGGGCTCTGGCAGGGCTCTTACTGTTTGTTGTTGCACAAAGGAGCAGATACTGGGTTAACTGGGTTAAGGACCCTCTACCATCCTGCCCAGCTCTCCTAGAGCAACTGTCTCCTGGAATCTTCTACATGCTCTTGAGACTGCGCTGGGAGACACAGCAATCCTTCTGGCAATGGAATGTATTGGTGTGCCATTCTGGAGGAGTTAGACTACCTGTGCAACGTTTGTAGGCTCCAGGTACTGGCTTATGCTACCAGTAGTGACACTAGTGAAAATTCAGTCAAGGAGGATAAAGATGGAAAATGTATCATTTGCCACCACCTCTAAAACCATTCCTGTTTTTACAGACCTATCTCCCTTCTTATTTTCTTGTCAAAGTTTTTGGAGAAAGTGGTCTTCAAGCAAGTCTTGGACTTACTATATCAGAACAACCTGCTAGACTCTATGCAGTCTGTACTGAAACTGCTTTTCTGTCTGTGACCGAAGCATTGCGAGTAGCTAAGTCCTCATCTAAGTTGCTAAGTCATTAGTATTCATTCTACTAGACTTATCTGCAGCCTTCGATACTGTTACCCATGACATTCTCCTTTCTACACTATCTGAACTGGGATGTCTAGGAAAGCCCTTGACTGGTTTAAATCCTACCTTAAAGGGCACATGACCTCACCACAGGTGGGCCTCAGGGATCAGTATTAGGGCCCCTACTTTTCTCTATTTACTCACTTCCTTGGGTGAGACCATTCGCTCCCATGAATTTGATTATCACTGCTATGCGGACGATACTGAACCTGTCTTGAGCTTTTGGTGTTTCCACCACAAAGCACACCCAAGGACTGGGCGCTGAACACACTAGCCAGTGTCCTAAAAGTGCTGGTTCACTGACTAGCACGAGCCCTAATGTGTCAGGAGGGAGCTAAACTCATAAGGTATTACGTATTTAAATTAGCTTCATTGACAGGCATAATCAGTTTATGGGATGCAAAATGTTAAACTACAATAAAACAAAATGGACCTTTTCAAACAATCACTATAAGCCTTAAAAGAAACTTAGCATATGCTAATTGGCCCCACCCGCCTCAATTGAATTAGGAGTAACAGTAGGATGTGTTGGACTGGGTTATGTACTAATTTATCTAACTATGACTGGGTGTATGTACTAATTTATCTAACTCTAGGATAGAAGACAAAATAGCTAATTTCCCAAATGGCAGCATATGTTTCTTTATGGTAGTGAATTACAGAAGGCAGCAGCAGAACTACAGTTACACCCCACTAATGATCAGCGGGCAACCTGTAGAGAGAGTCACAAGTTTTAAATACCTTGGTGTCCACATTACTGAAGACCTAACATGGACTGTTAACACTCAATATGTTCTGAAGAAGTCCAGACAACGACTCTACTTCCTTCGTCAGCTAAGGAAATTCAAAGTTTCTACATCCATCATGAAGGCCTTCTACACGTCAGCGGTTGAGAGTGTTCTAACTGGTAGCATCATCACCTGGTATGGGAACTCCACAGTTAGAGATTGTAGTACTCTGCAGAGAGTAGTGCGCTCAGCTGAACGTACTATAAGAACTCAACTCCCTGCTCTACAAGATATCTATTCCAGAAGAGTACTCCTAAGAGCCCAAAAGATTCTGAAGGACTCTTCTCATCCTAACAATGGATTATTCCTACCGCTGAAATCAAGAAGACCCCTATGTAGTCACAAAGCCAGAACTGAGAGACTCAGGAGAAGTTTTTATCCCCAGGCCATCCGAACTCTGAACTCACACTATACTGACTTTGCACACATTCACTCCTCAGCACTCTCAAACATTTCCCAACTCTGAACTCACACTATACTGACTTTGCACTCATTCACTCCTCAGCACTCATGACCCCCCCCCCCACACACACACACACACACACCTACAAGACTTTTAGCACTTTTACATCCCTCACCCTATGCTACAGACCTTTTATTTATTTTCTTATTTCATCACACGTCAAAACACACACACACACATATCTGACTTTTGCACATCTCCATAGAACTTTTTACTTATTATTTTTGATTTCTCCTCCATCTACCCATGTCCTTGATTGCCTAGCCTTTCTGCCCCCCCCACCCCTATCCCCAACACACACACAAAAAACACACACACTTACATCATCACTGTCTTCACCTCACATACATACAGCACACTGCTTGCTACAGTAAGCCTCCTCTACTTGCTGCACACTGCCCCCCCCCCCTCCCTACATACACAGCACATTGTCTTCAGGATCTTCTTCAACACACATCCTCTACATACTTACAGCACACTGCCCCCACCTACCCACACACACACAGTCACTGCTACACTCCCCTCCCGCCCACACACACATCTTCATCACTCACATACATCATACATACAGTAATCTGCTTGCAATAGTAAGTCCCTTCACCATACTTGCAGTACACTGCCCCCCCCCCTCTCCCCTACATACACAGCACATTATTTCATCAGGAAGCTTCTCCAACACACATCCCCAACATACTTACAGCACACTGCCCCCCCCCCCCCCCAATACACAGCACGTTGTCTCATGAGGAAGCTTCTCCAACACACATATTGCACACTGCCCTCTCCCCACATACACAGCACACTATCCCATCTCCCTTGTCATCCCCCCAACACACACACCAAGACCCCTGGCAGTTGGGTTAGCCCCTTGAGCCGTGGATCTGCCCAAGGTTTCTTCCTTGGTAAGGGAGTTTTTCCTTGCCCCTGTTGCTCTTGGGTGCTCCTTGTTGGTGCCCCCCCCCCCCAATTCCAATCCTCCCCCACCTTTCTTATGCAGCCCTTGCCACTTAATCTACTAAACCCCACTTCTACTGCACTTTTTACCCCCCCACTTTGCACAAATAGGCTGACACCAGACATAATTTCACTGCATTTCTTCCTTCCAGTAACTATATGCATGTGACAATAAACTTCCTTGTATCCTTGTATCCTTGTTTAAGAGACTTGACAGACGCTAGCATTCATGGGTTTTAGCCTCCTTGCTAGCATGCCAGCCTCTAGGGGGCAAATTAGAAGGATTGAGCCCAGCCAAGTGCAGAGTTTAGTCACACAGTCGAAACTTCACACATAGCCTAAATGCACCCCAGTTTAATTATGCATGATTGTCTCATTATGTATTTCATAATGCTGAAAGATGGCTATAGACACGTCATATTATGTATTAAAAGCAGCATAGCATTATAAATGTAGAAAAAAAGGGCATATTTTGGTGGCCATATTTGAAGTCAAGACAGGGGCCACTAGGGGGCGCTATGTGTTGGGGTCCATTTCAATTTTTGATCACTAGGGGTAGTACTATACCTGTACCAAGTTTCGTGCTTTCTGCAAAAACTGAACGATTCGGGTAAAAATCTGGCCTTAACCGCTGTACTATTAATGTCAAAAGCACAATTAAATAATTCAGTGGACATTAAAGGAGAATTCCGTTGTGATATTGACCTAAAGTGTGTTGAAACATGATACCGAGTGTGAACGTATGTCTCATAGCCCATCTCGGCTTGTCCCCTGCACTCCAAAATCTGGTGCTAGTTAGCCGATGCTACCAAAAGCTTTTTCAATAGGGTTGCCTCGGCATCGGCCTAGCCATGCAAATAAATCACTGTTTTACACCATTTACGAGGCTCAATGTATCTCCACACTTCATTGGTAGACTTCCGAGGGCCCTGACATTTAAAACGAGACATTGAGAACTTTGAAAAAGCACTGGTAGTTTACTTACAAGACGATTTATACAGACAGTATCTTCAAAGTTTAGCGTTTGCAGCCATCTTGAATTTAGTCACGATAAGTCGAGCGACGAGTATGAATGAAAAGGTATGATAAGGGATCAGATTCCAAAAAAAATTCTGTGGAAATGCATGGATTCCAGTTGCTGCTACTGGAAGAAACTGGAATCCATGCATTTCCACTGAATTATTTTTACTCGACTTATCGTGACTAAATTCAAGATGGCTGCAAACGCTAAACTTCGTGAAGATACTGTCTGTATAAATTGTCTTGTAAGTAAACTACCAGTGCTTTTTCAAAGTTCTCAATGTCTCGTTTTAAATGTCAGGGCCCTCGGAAGTCTACCAATGAAGTGTGGAGATACATTGAGCCTCTTAAATGGGTGTAAAACAGTGATTTATTTGCATGCCTAGCCCGATGCCGAAGCACCACTATTGAAAAAGCTGTTGGTAGCATCGGCTAACTAGTGCCAGATTTTGGAGTGCAGGGGGACAAGCCGAGATGGGCTATGAGACATACGTTCACACTCGGTATCATGTTTCAATACACTTTAGGTCAATATCACACCGGAATTCTCCTTTAATATAGTAAAATATAGCCATAGTGAAATTGTATGTTGACTTTAAATGGTTCTCATCATTGGTGGTTGCCTTTCCTTTCACTTACAGTGGTGTAGACTTGCAAATAGTTTGAGAATAATGGCTATGATCTTTGTCTGTAAAAGCAACATTTTAGTTATTCTCACTGCTTGAAATGAGAAGTATAGCCTAACCATGTTAGATCTGTTGCATGAATGGCAGAGATAACTCAAATTCCCTTTCTACAGTCATCTAAACAAGGCAATCAAATTCCAGGACCAGCATAGATGACTTTTTTTTTTATTCTTGGATAATCTTCTCTGGTGCCAATTGAGCATTTCTCAATTTTGGATTAAAAAGCAAAGTAACTTCTGTTACTGAGAATTGTACTGAGTAAAATATTACTGAAATTGTATTGGTAATGCCTTACATTACTAATTACAGCAAAAAGCAATGCATTACTGTAATTACATTACTTTTTTAATGCATCACTCCCAACACTGGTCACAGACCTACGTCACACACCACTTGGAGGTGCAAACAATCAGATTTTTGGTTATTTAACCATCAGTTAACTTTAACACAGCCATTTTACTTTGGATAGACAATAGCAATACATCATAGGAGTGATTAACATCAAAAAATGTAGACTGGAAGAACTCAACATATGACGCCTCCGATATGTTTAGTGTTCTAAAGATGTCAAATAGCCCGTTATCGTTACCAAATTGATAGCCAAGGAGCCAGAAGTGAACATGCATGTATGGCTATAAAAACTGTGCCTTCATTTTACAACTAAACACGAGAAAATACTTTTATAGCCCTTGAGCCAGCTCCTTACTATGTGATCTCAATGGCAATGCAGCGTTTGTTTGCACCTCCAAAAGCATGGCGTAGCCTACCTGGTTACCTTCCAAAAACGCTGTTAAACGGCCACAAATACCCCTATGTTTGTGTGAAATGGTGCATTCAGGGCACTTTGGAATGACAAGGACTGTCCCCATGGCTACTTTGTCTTTCCCACAGCAAGTGTTCATGTGCTTTGCCGTCGGAATGTGTGACAAACACGGATGCCACAACAAAGGTTAAAACATACACTCACTAATCCTAAATAAACAACTGTATTTGCTTAAAATATGGTGTAAGACGCTTGTGAAAGAAAGATATGCAGCTTTCAAGTGACAAAAACGGCAAATTCCCAAGTTCACATTAAAACTTTTGGACATGAAAGGCCACATGGACTACAAACGAACTACAACGTGACGACAAAAGTGATGACGAGCCCCTAACTGGGCAACTCTCGGTTAGCAAAATCTAGCCCCAGTTTCCGACCTCTGACTCACACATTACGTGACGTGAATGACGCGGAATGATGATGTTTTCACTGGGAAAAAGGTTTTTCCGAAGCCCATGAACGCTAGGAAAGAATACATTGTTTTTTACTAACATATAGTTTTAATAGGCTAAATGTTTGGGATAAAAGTGCTTAAAAGTTTTTGCAGTGCTTCCATACTTCCTTGAAAAACTTATTTTGAGTATTTTCTAAATACAAAAATACAGTATTTTATTTTGATACATAATATGGTTACTGTATTTTGTAGTTTATTTTGTTACATTAAAAATAAGGGTATTAGGTATTTTATTTTGAAAATACATCCTGATGTATTTTTGCCCATCCCTGCCTGTTCCCAGCAGGGCCGAATTTTGTTCCCAGTCCGACCCTGGCCGCTAGTGTAGCTAGCAAAGCGGTCATATAGGGATTGTCATTTTCTTTTGTCTTTTTCCGTATGCAATTTCTCTTGAACAGTTTAACTTACAGTAGAAACTTCATTCAAACTTTGTAACGTAGGTCTTCAAACGGACCAGGTTGCTATGTCTTTTCAACTTTGAAACTTTCATACTTTTTAAACTATTAAAGAAAAACTTTTTAAAAATCTCCATAGACTTAACATTGCCGATTGTGACATCACAATACGGCCATTAAGCAATTAGGGTCCTATGCCAGGTGGCCAGGCCACCTGCAGCAACTGCCAGGCTTTAACCATACAAACTGGCTCTCTTGACTACACATCCTGTTCAACTGCTTCCTCTGCCAAAAACTGTTTCAAAATAAAAGTCGTCACTACAATAATTCACTGTTAAACAATGTAACCCTTTAAACTACTGAACTTTTTAACTGTTCAGCCATTGTAACTGTCACTTGTCATCAACTATGACTCCTACCCACTGTAGCTAGTTAGCATGGTTAGCATAGTTAGAATTGTTAACATTTTTAGCACAACTACTAAAAACATTAGCTAAGTTAACTAAGTAGCATGGTTATCATAATTAACATTGTTAGCATAGTTAGCATTTTTAGCAAAACTGCTAGAAAACATTAGTTAAGTTAGCTAAGTAGCATGGTTAGCATAAACATTTTCAAGAAAACTGCTAGAAAACATTAGCTTAGTTAGCTAAGTAGCATGGTTAGCATAGTTAGCAATGTTAGCATAGTTATTTTTTTAGCATAACTGCTAGCAAACATTAGATCCATTCCAACTTTCAATTATCATCAAATATCTACCTATACACAGCCATTAAACTATTTGAATATCGACATTCATTAAATTTTCAGTCTGTCAACAACTTTTAACCCTTACAAGCCCGACCGTTCTAATTTCGTTAAAATTTTAACGATGACCAATTATTTAATATCTCAGCTGTCCAATGACTGATTTTATTTCTGAAATCTTCCCCGTAATGCTGACAACATAAGCTTCAATTTGATATGATTGGTTAAGGGATTTATGGCGCGAAATGTTTTGGATACTTGAAGATCAGTCGTGGAAAAAAACGTTTCACTTCAGTCGTATATATTGATATGGACAGCCAGATGCCACCTGCACTTCGTTGGAGTTTACCTCGACTGGAAACCACACAGCTGGATAAACTGAGGTAATATATGTTTTTACATTGGTTGTAGTTATGGTTAATCTTAATTTGTAGTCCTAAAATCATGTTATTTGACAGAAATATGCTTTCTCATCAACGTCAACATTATGGCATAGCGGGGGCTAAGTGCATCGTCATGTAACTTTAGCTAGCTGCATTACTCTGAACTGCTTGCAGTACTCTCGTTTGCTTTTGATGTCAGTTTTTTTCATTTGACAATTTCATTTAAAAACCTGTTAGTATATAACCTGTAAGTAAGTTTGTTTTCTAGTACCAATTTGCTTGTTAGGTAAGCATTATTGGCAAGTCAGTATAACGTTAGCACACCAAAGCTGGATAAATCAATGGGCGCTGCGTTTGTTTGCGTCGGTTCTACATGAAATAAGTTGAGCGATATTTGTTCTCCTCTCAATATGTAGTTGTAGAAAACAAGATGTGAAATCACATATTCTGTCAGAAATGTAGTGCTAATTAACTTATTGCCTGTCCTCGAGTTGTTACCTCGCTAGGCAGTTTGTAGTGAGCTGATTTAGCTTGCTAACTTCTAAATGACAAACATCAGACGTGCTCGTCTCAACATTTTCTAAAATGACATGACTTGATAGCTTTTCTAGTCATCTCAATATGTAGTTATAGAAAACATGATGTGAAATCACATATTATGTCAGAAATGTCATTGCATTTTCAGCAGTTAGTTAGGTGAAATGTAATCTGTCTTTATCTTGATGCCAGCCAGGCAATCAGATTTAGGGCAGCTATAAACCCATGTGTAATAAAATTACTTTTCATACTTCTGAATATTTTTGAGTTACTCAGAATGCTTCAATAATTTCAAGGCTACCTGCACACACACATACATCTGTAGTTTTGATTTTATTTTGTAAATTAATAAAGGTATTACATTTGTATGATTTTACTGTTGTTTCAGATGGAGGATAAAAAGACCTATACAGACCTCGTTGCAGGCCTGAAGAGGTAGCTGACTGCTGATGAGGTTGCGTTCACAATGTTGAAGACCATGTGAGGATGGAGGAAGAAGGTATAGATTTAGGTGGCGTGCATAGGGTGGTGTAGACTGCCACTAAAACACTGTGAAATAGACTTGTTATGTTGTTTTTTATATGTCGTTGTCCCAGGCATATGTGGTTTTATCAACCGGAACGGGTGGGAGGTTGTGCTTAGTAGGCCGTCGTATGCAAACACACAGTGCAGGGGCATGGGACGAAGAGACTCCAGAAGACTTTCACAGTTTTCTAGGATTGATCATTGACATGGGGCTTTACTTCCCTCCCTAATATCCATTGCTACTGGGGAACCAAGTCTCTGAAGGGATCAGGGAGCGTTGACCAAATGATAAATACATATCATATTGTGTACACTTTTTCTCCATTGACATTGCCGTTGTCAGTAGTTTCTTATTATTTCAAGTTTGGCAATGCAGAATCTGATGTTGAACCTAGGTTTGGTAGTTACAGCCAGAAAGACTTCACAACAGCTGGCAGGCATTTCCGTCAAAATTTCAGCCTCGCCTTCAGCTGCTCCAACTTTTAATCTGTCGTCTTTTCATCAAGTACATATTCCTGTACAGCAGGAGCCAAAGAAAAATGGTTGGCTTTGTTATAAAAAAGAATACATAATAACACTAGTAGTTGTATGGCCCGGAGTTTAGCGGTAGGTGACTTCGTTTTTTTGGTAAACAAAATTGCTGTCAGATTTGGCATTCTACAGGAGGGGATGCGTTTCGTTATGAGTCACAGGTCTTCTGTGTTCAACCTTCAGGATCCCCACCCCACCTTTCCCTATCCTCCTCTTTGTGTGTGTGTGTGTGTGTGTGTGAGTTTGTGTGTAAATGTGTTTATTCTCAACAGCCTTGTTCTATGTAATCCACTTTCAAATGTTTAGAACACATTGATTTTTGAGTGATGTTGAAGTTGATTGTATTCCTAGCTTTTCATAAGTAATAATACATTATTATACAATAATTCATTTTCATATTATACTGATTTATATAAGGAAGTTATTTTTGTTGAATCAAATGTATTTTATGTCTCTATTCGAAAAGATCTTCAATAACTATACAGTATACTTACTTCCTGTATTACTGGTAAGGTACATGTTTTTTTTTATATATCATTATTATTGACTGTAGCATTTGCTTATATACAAATAAATGGTTTATTCTTATGGACCAAATAAATCTAAACCATTGTGTCTGACTTCATTATTAGTTTTTATGCATACTTTTATGTTTTTGGTGAGAAAGAGAATGTGAATTCTTTCAACATTCTAAATCCCGTTTCCTGCATTTTTTTACACTGATCACTAAATTTATCATAACTTTTGAAAGGTTAATGATATTCCAATTCAGTCTTTTTTGTTAAATAGCCCACAACTTGCTGAACATGTCATACACTATATTTTTCTCTATCTTGTATAGAAATATGATGAAAATGATTTTTTATGTGAATGAAATTTTAACGAATTTCGGTATACATCTGGAGAGGATTTTCAAAGACTGTTCATTACTATATCAACATTACCATAGGCATTTTACACCATTTGATAGAACTGATCCTTCTGATTACAATGGTATGTACAGTATATCCCATTGATGGTATGTAATATACTCAAGAAATAAGTTTTTTTTTAAGGAATCGATGTGCTTTGATACCAGCTTGGTAGTAGTGATTAAAAAGCATGTGTGTGTGAAGTATCCAAACAATGATAACACTTTCATTATGGCGGCTTTAGCCACAGACCTTCAGCTACTGTACAGTGGGTCCCATTTAGAAGTGGCCACTTCATTCGCACTTTCTGTGATTCTCGCAGCTGCATGAAATGTATTACAACTTTTTGCCACGAGGTGGCAGCTGAAGTCCACTTGATACTGTAAGCCATTGGTTCCCAAAGGAGATTTTATTTGGGTCGCCAGCATAGCCTAGTGACAATTTATGTTGTGTAATAGGCCTAGCTTATACCTTATGTAGCTTAGGAAAGCTAACAGCTTTTTTATTAGGATCTAGTTTGTTAACAGTCACGGTTTTGTCATAACACCCTTTATGCATTTTTGCATTTAGAATAGCTCTGAAACTGGGAGGCGAACACGTCGCAGAGGGGACGCCAGAGCGTGGATATCTCAGTCGCAAAATTAAACAATATATATTGGACGCCTACCATAGTCTAGGCTGGGTGAACCCAGCCTGATCTGCTGGCCTTTTCTTTTTCAGTTTCTTAAAAGATTGAGCTTGGTCTGGTGAAAGCCAGACTAACCATGGACCTCACAGTTGCAAAATGCAAGGGAACATGAATTAGCCTATTTGCAGCGAACAATAACGGACAACAGCTCTTCAACTTGACCCGTTAAAATGTGTATGTAAAACAGTCTAACGACGCATTTCATGAAGGTCCTTTTGGACATGTCAGTTGCACCACTGGTTAGATGTAAAACTGCATTTCGTTTTAGACTACTGGTACTTAATTTGTAACCTGACCCTAGCCAGATGAATTTCGCTCCGCCTAGCTCCACTCATCCATCTGGAACCGATCCATCGGAATGGTGTTTCAGAAGGCTGGGCCTAATCAAAAAATGCTTGCATATGATTGAATAAGCCACTTGTCCGTCATCTATTGACGTGCTACTTCAACCACTCACATCGAAGCCAACCCGTGACGCTGATAACAGTCTCACTGTCGCTTCTCCACTACGTCACATCTCTGAAACTCCCGCCCTGCGTCCTGATTGGCTGAACCATAAAGTCGGTTGCAGAAATCACTCTCAATGGAAGAGGTCCCAGATGGATGTGAGTGAAGCTAGGCGGAGCTAAGGGGAACGAAATTCATCTGGCGAGGGTCAGGTTACTTAATTTGTGCATTGACAATAAAGTTGAATATCATATGAACTAAAGATGACTAAAATCTTGCATATGTAGAAGAAGAAACATTAACAAAAACCCATGGCATGAACTCTCTTCTTGATAGCTGTTGAAAACGGCATGGGACTGACAGGGATTGTTTTGTTTATTAATAAATAAATAAATAAATAAAAATAGAACATTATGCTGATACCTTCTGCTTTCGCCAAATACAATGTAACCTACATGTAGCCTACAGGTGTGCATGACCTTTCATCAGTCCAGTTGCAATGGATGAACTGTGATGAACTGCCCTACTTGTGTAGATTGTTTAGAGATTTTAAAGGTTTTATAACAATGCTACACATTTTTTGGCTAGTGCTACAAATCTATTCACCTTTGCAGCGCCAGTAGGCTACTTTCTGTGCGGCCTGCACACACACACACAGCATGCCAAACAAGCATACACAAAAGTTTCAAGAGTGGGGGATGGAGTAGAGCCACCCCAGCATCACATAGTGCAGTTGTTCAGCTACTTCCATCTAAAAGTTCTCTGATTGTTTTCCATAGAGCCATCTCTATGTGTAACCCACCAAGCATCACAAACCTTCTCTCTCCATAATAGTCTGGATCACTCCACTGAACCATTTTTGTAAATGTATATAGTGGTTGGTCAAATGCCATAACTGGGACTTGGCCGGGGTTTAGGTGCTCTGTCAATGGTTTTACAACATTCATGCCATGTCTGACCATGGCAAAGCTGGCAGCTGTTTCATGAAAGAGAGGAAGGAGTGAGTAGCAGGTGGGTCAGAATGTTCTGGCTGAAGTGAAGCATCAGTTTGATTGCATGCTCAGCCCACTTTCCTCCTCTGTTATTGCCCATGCTAAGTTCACCACAGGTATTGGTTTGGTTAACTTTTGGCACTGAGATGGCCTTTGGTTGACAAGTAACAGCTGGAATTGTAGTGTATACTTCTCTGGAAGACAGAGCAGATTTTTGCGCTTTGAGCTGGCTGAATGTATATGCTCTCTAGCACCTCAGATCGGGAGGCAAGCGTGCTAGTAATTGAGCTAAAAGGCCCAGGCTGCTAGTTCTCTCACTGGTACGTCAAGGTATTGTGAGGGAGGTTTACTCAATGTACATACAGTACTGCACAGCTAAATACTAGCTGGCTACCGTTACTGTAGTACAAAATGCACATATATTATTCAAGAATGCAGTACAAAATTAAGCTCAGCAATTTGAATTCCCCCCTAATGTCCAAGTATCCCTTTAATGTCCCTTTAAAAGACTGTAGGCCACGGCTCCCGGTGCAACGGAGTAAGGGTTTCCCCAAGTAGGCGTGGCCAATGACGTAGACGGTGGGAATCCCCGAGTTTTAGTTAGCGCAAACCCTATAGGTTATTATTTATTTAGCGTAGGCCTACCTATAAGGCTTTTTTTCCTTATCAAAAATGAGGGGGACGACGGCCGTCTCTTCAGCACTGCGGGGGACATATCCCCCACGTCCCCCGTGCCTCCTGCGCCCTTGCTCGGGAATAGGTAGTGTGCTCCTAGTCACAACCCCTCGTTGAGTAGTTCAGTGGACGGATGAATAGACTCCAGCAGGCCGCGAGCTCACGCTGTAAACGTAAATAGGAAGACCTCAGCAATGTGACGATCATCATCGTCCGGATCGGAGCAGCGCCCCGTGGTAACGGCTCCTACACACAGCGTTGCGTTGCAGTGCTGGAGACGCATCCCATTCACTTTACATGGGCTTACGTCATCCGTTGCCAAACTGCATTGTGGGTCCGTTGCGTCACGTTTCTCCCGTCGCTCACGTTGAGAAGTTCAGCTGTTGCTGCACCGACAGACGGCACCGGCCAATCGACGGACGGTACCAACCAATCAAAGTACGGTTATACTTCAAGTAATTTGCATAGCTACCGTCGGGAACACCCACTGGCATGCGTTGACGGAACGCAGCTGTGTGTAGGAGCCGTTAGTATTTCAGTCTCTTAAATAAGTCCAGCAATAGTGTTTAGGCTGATTGGGAGGCGTGATGGCTGATAAGTTGATGGGGGACACCTGGAGCTGTCGCTAATGTCCGCAGTAGGCTTTTAGTGCAACTTGTAAACAAACACACATGCTGAATTGCAATCAAGAAAACACTGCACATCGCCACCACAATCTTTGCCGTGCTCACACTCTATTACATTTGTGTCATATAATCACATTGTGAACATGCCAACCAAGAAAAATAAACATAAAGCCATACTGTCTCATCAGGCATAATAATCCCACCTGACAGTTCTACATTGGCTAATAACATTTGGACAATGAGTTGTGTCCCTAATTAGGGCTTGATCTCTGCTCATGTGGACATTTTTGCAATAAACTGTCTTTTGAAAATTATTAAGTGATTCTTCCAAAAGTTGAAATATAAAATATTTATGTTATGCATACATAAATAATTAACTTCTCAGATGAGGATTCATTTGGGGAGTCATGTCATTCTGACCATTTTAAGCCTGTTTCCCCCCCTTTAAAGCTGTATAAAAGGCATGTAAGATTATTTTCATGGGCTATCTTGCACATATTATTTGTTAACCATCTATATATATATTTACCCTGGAAATCCAGAGTTCTCGCGAGAGCACAATGCACGTTACTTTTACCCCTTGCATCCCGGGGAACCAATCATATCGGTGTATCTGATATATGCGGGCCAGAGGCGAGCTAAACTGATGACAACAGCGCTGCAATGTTGGAGGTCAGTAAACATTGGTCGTAGTGTTATCCAATTGCGTCGAACTCCGGAATCATTCAGAGTAAACATTGGTCTAGTGTTATCCAATTGCGTGCAGTGAGATTTTCAAATGCATGCTTGGTGCCGCCCCTTGAGTTGGGCCATTACATTGTTCACAGCCAGACCCTTAATCTTTCTAGATTACCAGGGTCTGGATTTTCCCAGGCTAATATATATTAAATGTAAAATAATAAAGTAGCAGAATGAACCATGATGCCCAACTATGTAATGTTTTATTATCCTTGGGTCATTTTAGTCGGCCATCTTGGATTTTCCCTTAAAAAATGACCTAAATGAACCAGACATTTTGGGCACCCTTTCTCAAATGATGAGATACATCATAAAGAGTGTCAGTACCAATTTTGGTGCTTCTATCCACCACATAACGATTAGGCCCTTTTTTGTTGATAATCCCCCCTACTATAGGCCAAAGGGCTGAGAGGGACTGAAATGTTCCACGGACCCTTTTTGGTGATGGACCAAGATGCAGGAACACACTCGGCTCCGACAAGCTCTGTTACACGGCCAAAAAAGCCCTTAAATTAAATGTAGATAACCTGACTGTACCCTGAGCTGAGGTGAAGTCAAAACTATAATTAAAACCAAAGTAAATCAAATGTGGCAAGAACAATGGAACACAAACACAAAGGGCAGGTTTTTACATAAGATTCAGAGGCAGGTTCCCTCTAAAAGACAGGGGAGTTGGAATCGAAGGGGGGAAACTAGTGACTAGACTGTTTATTTTGTCCCCCATACCTATTTCATTCACCCGGACCAAGGTAGGCTGCGAACGAACATAGGCACGTTCAGCTGTTGTTGAAAAAATTCCTGAACGGTTTTTATTCCGAGCTGAAAATGCAATTATAGCCTATTTGACAGACAACAGGTTGCTAGTGACAAAATATTAGCTTTCAGTGTGGTACGATCTCTGTAAATTACGTTAATTCAAGTGTTTCAATCATCCAGCTCTCCCTTATGGTTGGCTAGTGGTACACTGTAAAAAATGTGACCAATGGTTACTTAAAAAAATTGTGGCAACAAAGTGACAAGTGATATAATTGAATAGATTTTAAGTACAACTTTGATTAAAATTCATTGAATAAGTCAACTAGATTTACACACTAGATTTAAATACATTGTAATAACAGCAACAGTTAAAATGTGTAAGATTTACAGTAGTAATTGCATGCCAAATGATGAGTTATATAGCCTAAAACTATTGAGTAAATCCAAATTAATTTCACAAGCAAAACTGACTTGCATTTACTAACTTTCTATGCAAAATTGATTTAGATTTACTACATATCTGGTCCAACCTAATTTATATTTACTAATTATTTGGGCAAAAGTTATTTATATTTACTAATTATCTGGTGGAATTTGGTATAAGATTACTAAATGTCTGGATGAAGGTTATTTGCATTCATTAAATAAAACATTAAATAAAATTAATTATATAAATCATATTTCAGTGCCTTGTCTAATGCCTTCTAAATCACTAAATATCATACCTTCTTATCATACCAAAATTTACTTAAGTTACTTAGTCAACAGATCACCATGCATAAAAATAATAAGAGGTAAACATGTATCATTTCATTTTTTTGTGCAACTTTGTCTCACAGGTTTACCCAACATTTTTCAAATGCAAAATGCATTTGGACTTAAGAGACAGAGCAGATAGAATTAAATAGAACTGGAACGATCACATTACTCATTTGTGTAACTAAAAATTCTTTGAATAAATCATGTCCAATTTGCATCCTCGTTGTACACAGTAGAATCACAAGATAATTGCCAATATTAAGTAAAAAAGTCACTTCTCTTAAAATGAGTATGGTTGAGCAACTCAAGCATTTGAAGGTAACCATGTGACATTTGACAGAGACTTAACAATTCCTTTTCCTTTTGCAAGGGTCCATTTTCCTAAGCTAGCAGTTTGTTCTTGAGAATGTTCACGTTTTGGCTTTGAACAGTCCAGCTCAAAGAGGAGTTTCTGGAGGATTTCAAACATATATCTGGGCTCCTTGGTATAGGCCGGATTCACTGCATATGTCCACCCAAGCAGCATGGAGCAAGCCCTTGGAAAGTTCTCCAGAGCAGTCAGAACTTTCATTCCCTCTACCACGATACCAACGTCATCGGGACCCTCTGATGTATTGGTCTCGATGCTGTTGATTTCCATTCTTTGTACAGCAAGGTCCTGTGGCACACTATCTTCATCAGCATCCTGGAATAGTAAGAACATTGTGTATATAGTATATGACTGTTCAGCCCTGCACTGTATTGATGAGTATTTTACTCTACATTCACAAAGACAGGCTGGTCACCTATCAACCTATCTCTAAAGGCATTCATGAAGCCAAGGGTCAGCAACTGGATTAACTCTGCTGCTCTGCTTATTAATACGGTCTGTAAAAGTGGCTGCTGTTTGGAAAGAAAACCTTAGCAAGGAACTTTTAGAGGCAAATTAGAAAGAGACATAGTAGTGCAAATCTGCAAACATCAGTAGCGTGGCAAGGATTATTGGGAGAAATACACTTTATATAGGGATGACCTTCATATTTAATATGTACTTACATCATACTTTTTTAGAAGATGATCTAAAGATCCCCCAAACACCGAATGACAACATCTCTGGTCAAGTTAGCGTTAGGATTGGTTGGAGCCTGAAATGACAAAAATAAACATTATTCAAGGGCTGGAAAACATCCACTGACCTAAAACTTTTTAAAGCTGAAATTGTATTACCGGTATATGAAACCCCATCAAGGCTCCTTGATGTGCTGTTTCAGGGACCCGTCTATTGAAACACTTCCTGTATTTATAGTTGGTTACCTGACGTTTTCAGGTAACCAACTATGACTCCAGGAAGTCATTGGTCCCAGCAAAGCAATAGTGCATAGCATCTGAGCCTGAATTGCAGGCTAGCATTATTTCTTGTACATTTAAGTAATGCAAACAATATTCCAACCCATTCCTAACCCTTCCTTAAATAAAATATGAGCTAACATAACTCATTAAAGGATACCTTGAGTAGGATGGCCTGCATCCTAAGAGACAGCTATAGCCTGTTGTAGCCTATAACATTATACTGTACTTTTCACATGAAATTGTCATATTTTAGCCAAACACTGTTTAGCCCTGCCCTTGCTTTAGGCTAAGTAGAAACAAAGTCAAAACTGAATATAACCAGCTTCAGTTTGAGTTAGGCTACAGCGCAGCAAAATTGATATGCAAACTTACAGTAGGCCTAGATAAAAATAATGTTCGACTGCATAGGGCTATATGTGTAACAATAAATTAAACGGGTTTTACCTTTGGGAAAGTTTCCATATGTGTGTGTTCCATCCATGTGGCGCGAAATGCTTTGAGCGGAAATGTAACTAAGGTGATTAAAAACAACAATCTCCCAATGAGTAAAATTTACTAATTTTCTGTATCTTTGACTTTCCTGATGAAATAAAATTAAATACTACTCATTGATTCACAGCTAATTTTATTCACACAAAACTGAGTAAAATGCAAGTAACAAATACTTAAAAATTGTTGAATTCCACTCAATTTGATTCCAAACTACACATAGCCTTTTTTATTATGTATAGCTCACTATAATTTATTTATTAAATATCAATTAACCCCAGTCTCAGTTTTTACAGTGCATCTCATTTCCATTCTTCACCCCTATGTCTTGCCACTCGGTTTCGAGGGACAAGGGCTAGGGGTAAGATGAAGGGATAGGGGAAGGGGAAGGGGTAAAACAGAGAATTGAGATTGGCCCTAAGAATAGGTCACACTAGTCTTAATCACAACCTCAACATTATAGGGAAACATGATACGGGTCAGTGCACTTTATGTAACCAAAACCAAAGTGAAACTGTAGAACATGTTTTGTTAGATTGTCCATTTAATAATGAGAGAACAATCATGTTAGAAAACAAATCACTAAGTATCACATTGTAAAGTTTACTTTCTTTCTCAACTGTAATACCATCAGCCTGGAAACACCTCATGGATTTCTTAAAATCAACCAGATTATTTGAGAGGATTTAGCAAACGTTTATTTTTTATTTTTTATTTATTATAATTATTTATATTGTTAAACGTCTAATTCCATTGATGCTCCACACCCACCCAACAGTTGGTGGCGGTAATGCACCATGTTGGATGCCAACCGCCAATAAAATTAAAGAAGAAGAAGAAGAAGCTCTGTTACACCTCCGGTAAATACAGGCCGGTGCTGTAGCCTAGTCCTACATGTCCCTGCGGTGAGTAGGCTATAATTAACCTCTTAATATTGCGCTGTAAAATCGAATGTTCTTTAATGTGACGTTTGCAAGTCGAGTTACGGTTTAGGCTACCGTCTGACATATGACGCCCAATGATATGCAGCGTATGTTATGCTCATCGTTGAACCTACACACATTGTGTTATAGTTGCCTCTGAACATTTTTCTAAAAATCAGTCGATTTCGGTTAGCTATTGAGAACTTACAGGAAATGTGACTGGAAATTGTGGCTCTAGACATCCGGTTTCGGGCGTTCTGAGGAAATAATTATTAAGGGTTAAGATTTATGCAGTTTGATTTTGCTGTGTGTGTGTGTTTCTTCAAATTTACATTTCTTCATGACAATGTCAGTGACGACTGTCAGGCTACACAAAGGCGGTGCTTAGTCTACAAATGATTTCCAATGAGCTTTGCTGCATTCTTGATGTCTGGGAATAAACATTCTTTGTGATAACATCGTTCTTCCGACTGCGAGCGCTTTGCAGTCGGAATTTGTGAAAAACATGGACGGCACAGCAACAAAGGTTAATACTCCTTAACCTTAAATAAACGAATGTATTTGCTCAGAACATAAGTATGGTGTGAAACACTTAAGAATATGCAGTTTTCAAGTGAGAAAAACGGCTAGGCCTAATTGCCAAATTTCCCAGTCCCAAGCCACAGCTGGGAAAGTAGCATCCCCCCCCCCCCCCCCCCCCCCACGAGGAATAAGGAATGTATTTTTCATTTTCGTAAACTTTATACTTTTTGAGATATTAACATAAATCAAGCTTATTTTCCCCCATAGACTTTGCAGTGGCACTATGACATCACAGTGGGCTAATCAAACTGATTTGCACCTGTATCAACTGCTCAAATAGGCCCCCTCACAGAGCTAATTAACGACTTAGAATGCAATCAACTGCACCTGTGCTCTCTCACTGACTGCAGCAACTTCAATGGAACTTCTTCTCTGTGTCTCTCTCTATTAAACTGGATAGCTCACTTTTTTCTTCATTTCATCCATTAAACTATCTGTCTATCAACATCCATTAAACTATCTACCTATGCATATATATATATATTAATTCACTATTAAATAATTTAGCTACTTTATTTAATTTAAACTACTTAACTATTGAACTGTTCAGCCATTCCAACTGTCAATTATCAACAATGACTCCCGCCAAATGTTTTCTCTGCTTAAAATTGTTTAAAAATAAAAATCCTCACTACAATAATTCCCTATTAAATAATTTAACAATTTAAACCAGACATCCCAAGTCTCCTGGGAGTCTCCCGCATATTGATAGCGGCTCCCTGATGCCCGCAAATTAGATAAAATCTCCCGGAATCTAGAGCGAGCGATCAAGAGCGTGCATGCGAGACCGCATGTGCATCTGAGTGTAAGCACGCACACGACACGGGGGAGACAGAGGGGTGGTGCGTCTGTGCCTGAGCGCATCCAAGACAGAGAGAGTGTGATACCTCCATGAAATTACTTTTTGCAGGTTGGGATACTGTTAAACTATCCAACTGTTTAACTGGTCAGCCATTCAAACTATCAGTTGTCATCAACAATGACTCCCACCAACTGTTTTTTCTGCCCACAACTGTTTCAAAATACAAGTCCTCACTACAATAATTTCCTATTAAATAATTTAACAATTTAAACTATTTAACTGTTCAGCCATTTCAACTGCCAGTTGTCATCAACTATGACTCCCGCCAACTGTTTCCTCTGCCCACAACTGTTTCCAAATAAAAGTTTGTTTTGAATTTTATGTTAATGTATGTTTTGCTTTTTCATGCACTGGTAATTTCCTCAAAATGACATTTTCTGTGAACTTGCTGTAAACAAGCCAGAGTTAGCTACAAGTGTTAGTTTCCATCTGTTGTCCCTAGCCAGATCTTAACAGGCACCCTAAAATGCAAAAGTTGATTTAAAAAATACAGTAGCAAAAATATGAGCATACCCTCAAACAGACACAGATATTGCTCGCCTCACCTAACCCTCCACTTAAAGGAGAATTCCGGTGTGATATTGACCTAAAGTGTATTGAAACATGATACCGAGTGTGAACGTATGTCTCATAGCCCATCTCGGCTTGTCCCCTGCTACTGGAAGAAACTGGAATCCATGCATTTCCACTGAATTATTTTTGGAATCTGATCCCTTATCATACCCGTTCATTCTTACTCGTTGCTCGACTTATCGTGACTAAATTCAAGATGGCTGCAAACGCTAAACTTCGTGAAGATACTGTCTGTATAAATAGTCTTGTAAGTAAACTACCAGTGCTTTTTCAAAGTTCTCAATGTCTCGTTTTAAATGTCAGGGCCCTCAGAAGTCTACCAATGAAGTGTGGAGATACATTGAGCCTCGTAAATGGGTGTAAAACAGTGATTTATTTGCATGGCTAGCCCGATGCCGAAGCACCACTATTGAAAAAGCTGTTGGTAGCATCGGCTAACTAGCGCCAGATTTTGGAGTGCAGGGGATAAGCCGAGATGGGCTATGAGACATACGTTCACACTCGGTATCATGTTTCAATACACTTTAGGTCAATATCACACCGGAATTCTCCTTTAAATACAGTACAAAGTAAGAATACAGTATAAATACAGGAAGAAAAAAGAAAAGTATGTTTATGGACTTTATTTGGTGTATGGTTACAATTGTAATTGCCCCTAATCCAGGTTTTGAGCTGATTTTTAAAAATGGGAAAGACTATTACACTCCCTTAACTCATTGGGCAGACTATTCCAAAAAATTGTGGCTCTGACAGAAAAGGCTGTTTTTCCAATCCTACTTTGTCTATATTGAACTATGCAGTCCCCTCTGGTGGTTGCTCTGGTTACTCTATTGACCTTGTCCTTCTGTTTTATGAACTGGCACAGTGGTGGAGCAAGCCTGCGGAGTACCTTAAAGACAAGATGAGCATCAGCAAAGTGTCTGAAGTTTTCAAAGCTAAACATGTTGTGTTTTTTGACTATGTGACAATGTTGATAGCTGTTACCCTTACGATCCAATGTCTTTAATGCCTGTTTATAGAGTGACTCCAATGGTTGCAATGTTGTTTTATTGGTTTCGGGCCAGCTAGTTAAACAGGAAGAGAAATGTGAGAAGATCATCGCATGCAAGAAGAGCTTTGGAGCCTTCATCGGTAGATATGACACATGGTCTTATGTTCTTAAAATTTGCCAGGTTAAATTTGACAGTATTGGCAACCTTTTTTGCATGCTTTTTAAATGAGAGTTGTGAGTATAGAATGATTCCCAGATATTTAAAGTCAGGCACCATTCTAACCTTCTCTTGGTTACCTATTACATCAGGGTCATGAGACGCAGTACTTTGTTTTGTAAAATACATACATATGGTTTTGCTTATGTTCAGGTGTAAGCATGAATTAGTTAGCCAGATGGATACCTTGCTCATGGCCTCAGTGAGTTGGTGTGCAGCTTGTTGTTTATTTTTAGCATGCACGTAGAGGACTGTCATCTGCATACATTTGTAAATTTACAGATGGAAAAACAGTGGGCAGGTCATTTATATAGAGACTGAACAGAAGGGGGCCCAGTATAGATCCTTGAGAGACACCTATTTTAGAATTTAGGTATGTAGACTGGGGTCGTTTCTCAAAGTCAAGGATGGGTCCTTCAAAGCCGCTCTTTCAAGGACATTACGTCATCAAATCACGCCAAGCACTGTTCCAATGTCAAGGGTGCTTTAAAATTCTATCAAGTACTGAGTCCTTCGTTCTGAGATTTTCGAGGATGCATGCATGTATCCTCTGCGTGCTTGGAATACCCAAAATCCTGTGCGCACACGTGATTTTTAATAATGCACCTGCATCTTCCTGCACACTCGCTAGTCTGTTCCATTACGGCTCCTACACACAGTGGCATGCGTTGCAGTGCTGGAGACGCATCCCATTCACTTTACATGGGCTCACGTCATCTGTTGCCGAACTGAATTGTGGGTCCGTTGTGTCGCGTTTCTCCCATCGTTCGCGTTGAGACGGGAGAAATGCACCGACAGACGGCACCGGCCAATCAAGCCAATCGACGGACGACACCAACCAATCAAAGTACGGTTATACTTCAAGTCATTTGCATAGCTACCGTCGGGAACACCCACTGGCATGCGTTGACGGAATGAACTGTGTAGGAGCCGTTAGGCTTGTTCGACTTCATGCAGATCTGCTCAGATCTGACTTGATGTGATGCATGCTGGGTTGAACACAATGCATACTGGGATGGACGCAATGCTCACTGGTTAGAAATCCTGTCCGACTTCTGTCAGCAGGGGAGGGACTTACCACCGTGTCACCATGTCACATGACCTAAAATATCGCCGGAGTCTTAGCCTGCAGACAGATCTTGCAGTTGCCTTCCACGGTCTGCACGACCGGAAACCCCCCCCCGTGACGTCAGTTCAAAGACGTGATGGGGCCATTTGGGAGGAATCTCCTCATGGTGATTTTGACTGGTGTCTCATGCTGCTTCCTTATGTTGGAATATGCGAAAATTAACCGAAATTGAAGGGATACCTTCTCATATGTGATTTCTGCAACAATGGTAGGCTAGCCTACTGAAAACGTTTGGATATTCTGTTATTTTCTGCTGTTGGTTAAATAGATAGTAGGGCTGCACGATTATGGCCAAAATGATAATCACGATTATTTTGATCAATATTGAGATCACGATTATTTATCACGATTATTAATTAATTTTAGTGAGAATTTTTTTTTTCCCTAAACATATTGGACTTGCTATCTGGCTCACCCAAATTCTTCCCCTCACATTTACTCCCCTAAATTACTGCAAATATAGATTTGACTGCGACTTCCAAACTTCCAAACAACTTCCAAACAAATGTTTTGTGCGTGCTACTTTGTTAATATTTGGGAAAACGTTAACAGCCCACCGGGAATCCTCCCAACGCTCCCCATTAGCCACTTAAGCTCTGCTTCTTGTTCATGAGTTTACTGTAATTGTTTAGTCCAGGGGTGTCCAAACTTTTTGACTGAAGGGCCACATTGGGTTTTGAAAATTGGCCAGCGGGCCACACACAAATAATAATAATAATAATAATAATAATGTTTTGTATTATTTAAATGACAAAATAATTTTGTTGTAGAAAAATAATTTCTTAAGAAATACTGTTAATTTGATGCTGTTTAATTCATTTATAAATGGTGCACTGTCACTTTAAGACTCTTTGCCAGCTCCACTCAAATAGCCTATGGCTAGTGCTGTGCCTATGCTGTTTAAAAGTTTAAAATTGGTCAGTAGTGGGAACTACTGTTGCCATCGCCCTCTCTCCCACGCTCAAATGCGTCCCCAATTAAATGGACTAGCATAACGTAGTTAGATCTGCTGCAATGGAGATACTATGTATCTCGATGTGACAAGCTGTTTTGACATTGACATTGTAAACGTTCTCTAAGAAGAGTGTAAAGCAGTTTGTAGTAGCCTAAAGTTAACCACAACGTCGTCTATCGCTGGAAAAAAATAGCGAGCGGCCTATGATAAACTAATAAATGCTCGGCGGGCCGGATTAAAGTGCATGGCTGGCCGCAGTTTGGACACCCCTGGTTTAGTCATTCGTTGATATGTAAAACACTGACGTGTAGGCTACATTTTCATTATTGTTCACTCGTTTTGAGTAGGCCGTGTCTTGAAACGCATATGCATTGTAGGTTGCACATGAAGCTTATAAAATACATGAATAAAATTCACGGATCCCGTCGTTAGCTCAACTCTTATTACAGTAGGCTATAGGCTATCGGAGGAAGCAAACAAGGACTAAAAGTTAACGTGATAAAAAAAGGCATGTGTGGTTTACGTCATGTGATGTGTTTCACGAGTTGAGAGCCCTGCTTTGCTTATATTTTTGGTTAACTTAACTTGCCTGAAATCAGAAATATTTTTGAACAATGGATGATCCGCTTCGAGGGACAAGCTCTTGGCCTTCTGCTGTGCCACACATTTGATTTTTGATCGTCGTTTATTGTATAGTCTAACTAGCCTACTAATAGTTAACATAATGTCACTAGTCCACAGTGCATCAGGCTGAACAGTGCAGGGAACAGCTGTCATTGGTAGGCTGCATGCAGGCACATGGTCAGACAGGTTTAAGGAGCGCTTGATTTGTTTTGTAGCGCAGCGTTCTATGGGTTGCCAGGTTGGTTCTATGGGGTAGAGCACGCATTTGAAATATCGCTCGATCACGCAAATTTGATCGTGGGAAGCCAAAATCGTGATCGTGATTAAAATTCGATTAATTGTGCAGCCCTAATAGATAGACACACATATAGGGAAAACACTTGATATTGAATTTATGTGCTACAATGCAGGCCTGTTAACTGTATGACAACAGTGGTTTATTTAAACTACATCAGAATGTATTTCGTCAGTCATCATGCTCATTTTAATGAGTAAGAATGAAAGTTATGCTGTATTTATTGCAAACAAAATTCCGCAATATCTCCCGCGAGTTACGTCAGGCAGACTGTAGCCTGTCTGTCCGGGATGAGCTGCCCTCTGTTGTAGCTCCTCCCGGCTAGCCTCTGAAGATCACGTTAACGTAGAAAGCCAGACAAAGTCAGACGCAGTTCATTTCAAGCCTACTGTGTGTTTTCCGTATGCTAGGAAGAAGCCTTGCCTCGTCTTTGAAGGATTCGACTCGGCAGGACTCGTTCTACCAAGCACGAATCCTTGGCTTTGAGAAAAGCCCTGAGTGTTGTTAATGCGTGTGCTTTGTTTTCTGTCAGTTAAATATGATTCCATCCATTTGATTGCATCCCCAGAAAAAATAAAATAGGATGGTTTTGACAAAAGAGCGTCATGATCGACAGTGCCAAATTCTTTCTTTAAATCTAAAAATATTGCACCCACTATACCTCCTTTGTCTAAATTCATTTTGATGTTCTCGATAAAAAAGCAGTTGGCTGTTTCTGTGGAGTGATTACTTCGAAAGCCAAACTGCATTGGGTGCAGTGGTGAATGGCCTTGGCTAAGATGAGTAATCAGCTGTTTTGCCACCCATTTCTCGGCTACCTTGCATATCACAGGTTACTGATGGGCCTGTATTTCTCCACCAGTGTTTTATTCCGGCCTTGAAAATGGGGGTTACCACAGCTGTTTTCCACGGCCTTGGGAAAATACCTTGTTTAATTGATAAATTGATTAAGTGTGTGTGGTTTGATTAAAGGGGGTCATTCCGTGTCAAACCACCCAGTGGCTGACAGGTCACCCTCTCCAAAAAAATCTGAAAAAATCACAAGTGTTTGTAGACCAAACCTATGCATAAATCTTAAATAGTATATCTGTATCACTAATGGTTCCAAAACTACAGCCCTTTGAAGTTTGAAGTCATTTTAAGCATCGTCGTGAACAATCCTTTTTGTTCAAATTCCAACATTATTGGCTATTTTGGTATTTCACACACATTAGTGAAACTATGTGAATAGAAGTACATTTTCCTGTTAAATGAAAAAATCCAATCAAATCAGGTGTATCTTGTGTAATTCCCCCTCAGCAAAGCTATGAAAATGGCTATAAATTCATTATGTAAAAAAACATCACCACCTTTGAGGGCTTCTCATTCAAAAAGTATGTGACACACATTCATCAGATTTTTCCCCCACTCATATATGTATTATAAGGTAATGTCCATGCATTAACTTAGGTTGTTTTCATTATCATATTGTCAGAACATTTTTTAAATTGGGCTTGATTTTCTTAAAGCCTGTTTTCATCTTCTCATTTCACCACGTGGACAGTTAACAGGATTTTTTTTAACATTTTACCATATATCATTCTGTATGTGAGGATCATCTGCCCAACATTTGGGCTTGTTGCGGAGTTTCTTTATTGAGATAATAGTTTTGAAAAATATTGTCTATAAATCCACTGAATTTGTACTTCATCTGCAGTACCACTTTACACCACATGTGGTGCTCTTTTAATACAATGGAAGTCAATGTAAGAGTAGGAGAGTCACTTGTTTGCTGCACATATTCAATCTAAACACACAGTTTATGGTTGATGGTTGAATTGCTCCAAATAATTATTGCAACATTAACAACATACTACTCATACATAAATCTTGTTTAGAGAAAATAAACTGATCAAGTAAATTATACACACATAAGACTGACTGGTCATCATACATGCAGCAAGAGGATTTAGCATAATTGCCATCTTTTATGAGTTTTCAACAACAGCTTCAACCTATCAGTGCCTATGCGAGTACTTTAATAAATATAGCTGCAAGCAGCAATGTGGGGGCCAAGCAGCTGAGCAGGAGTTGGGATTGCATTGGACTGGACTGGAATGGACTGGACTAGACTGGAATGGAATGGACTGGACTGGATTAGATTGGATTTGATTGGGAATGGGTCTTGAATGCATGTACAAATTTTGCTTTCCATGCGTAAAAGCATTGCTGAGATATGAGCCTACTTTATGTGATTATAGATTGGACTGGATTGGATTGGATTGGACTGGACTGGATTGGATTGGGATTGCTGCGATACAAACCTACTTCATGTGATTGTTGATTGGATTGGATTGAATTGGACTTAATTGGACTAGATTGGATTGGATTGGGATTGGGTCTTGAGTCCATGTACAAAGTTTGGTTTCAATACATGAAAGCGGTAGTAAGATATGAGCCTAATTCATGTGATTATAGTTCCCCCTAGTGGTCAAAAGACACCAAATGTATTGTACTTATTATAAGCCTACTTCCTGTGATTATACATTGGATTGGACTGGGTTGGGTTGGATTGGACTGGACTAGACTGGATTGGATCGAACTGGATTGGATTGGACTGGATTGAATTGGATTGGGATTGCTGAGATATGAGCCTACTTCATGTGATATTGGATTGGATTGAATTGGATTGGGATTGGGTCTTGAGTCCATGTACAAAGTTTGGTTTCAATACATGAAAGCGTTAGTAAGATATGAGCCTAATTCATGTGATTATAGTTCCCCCTAGTTCCCCCATAAAACACCAAATGTATTGTAGTTATTATGAGCCTACTTCCTGTGATAATAGATTGGATTGGACTGGATTGAACTGGATTGGATTGGATTGGATTAGATTGGACTGAATTGGATTTGGATATAAGGCTGGATATATTTCCTGCTAATTATAGCGCACGTAGTGGTCAAATGTCACCAAATTTATTGTAGGTACTAGTGCTGGGCAGTATACCGGTTCACACCGTATACCGGTGTATATTTTCGTTATGATATGAATTTTTAATATACCGCCATGCCGGTGTATTTGATTACACAACGTTTGGAATGCTGCGCCGCGCAACAGTGTTTCAGACGGGACTTTTTTCACACACGCATGGTGCGACTGCGAGGCATGGTGAGGGTAAACACAAAACACCTTAAGTTTTTCCCCTGAAGTATACCTTAAATTGTTTCTTTAGTTAAGGAAAAACGTTAAGGGATACTGCACTGAAAGGGATTTACGGTCACGAAAATTCTATTGAGATTGTTCAACAGCTGTAACTAGCAGGCTAGTAGGTTAGTTAGCAACCCAGCGAACAGAGTGAAGTTTAATGAACTTATCATTCATCTCACCTTAAGAATCCACTGAAATTATCCAGGTAGCAAGTAAAGCATGTTATAGACATGAACTGGGCAATACTAGCTGGCTAGCTAGAAATGATCCTGACTGTCATCAGTGCACCAAAACAAACCTTTTTGTTAATGTTTTGCCTAGCGAACCGAACCGAAGCTCATGACAGGCTAACAAGACATCCACATCAAGTTAACGTTAGCCTACCACTAACATAGTCATGTAAACCACACAATAATAATAAGGCATGTTTCTGATAGTCCTATTTGACAGAGTAAGCATATTAGCAGAGAGGTTTTATTTTAAATTGTATAATTTTCAAAAAAGTATATTATTGCAAGTTGCACTACTTTTTGTATTGGTTTTATACAAGATGTTTGTGAAATTTGCACAGTAAAAGTTCTGTATTTTGACTGCAATTGTCTTGATTAGATTCTTCATTAGAATCATGAGTGGCTCTTTGTAAACAGCATCATTTTCTGGGGCCATGCAAAACTGCATTATCCCTTGTGTGGAGTTATTGTACATCATGACAGTAAAATAGACCATCCTTAGTCAATGTACTGCAGCAATTCCTCTCAACCTGTAGAAAATACTGTGAACATCTGATTATGCATGAAAAAAATACCGCCATATACCGTGAAACCGTAAGAATTTTGAAAAATACCGTGATATACATTTTTGGTCATACCGCCCAGCACTAGTAGGTACTCGGGGCGTGTTCACGAGTCTATATACCAAGTTTGGTGTTGATATGACAAAGTCTTGCTAATTATAGTGCCCCTAGTGGTCAAAATACCAACTATATCAAGTTTGGTTTACGTGAAAGCATTGCTGAGATATGAGCCTACTTCCTGTGATTATAGCGCCCCCTAGTGGTCAAAAGACACCACATTTATTTTGCGTCCTCAGGATTGGGTCCCAAGTCCATGTGCCAAGTTTGGTTTTGATACGTGTAAGCGTTGCAGAGATATGAGCCTACTTCCTGTAATTATAGCGCCCCCTTAGTGGTCAAAGGTCACCAAATTTCTTGAGCCTCCTCCCAAGTGGGTCCTGAGTCCATGTACCCAGTTTGGTTTTGATACGTGAAAGCTTTGCTAAGATAAAAGTTGACTTCCTGTTTGAGATTCTTGGAAACTGATGAGCGTGAATGTTGATTGTCTGATGTCATTCATGTGCTGTTCAATGATGTGAATCTTAAATGAGCAATAGTAGAATGTCATGTGTAGCTGGATCATAATGCTGTAGCTGGGATTCGAACTCTCAACCTATGGATCCCTAGTACCAGGCATTATCCCATTGAGCCACAGCCAATGCTAAACTTTGGAAAGTCACGTTCACATGGTATAAATGTGTATTGATAATCTTTGAAATTTTGGGGAAATTAAACACTTGTAGTCAAGAACACTAATGGAAGAAATATAAATATGGCAGAGTGAATTATGAGGAGAAATGGTTAACAAAGAAGCTCTGTGTCTTGAGATTCTGATGAACTGATGAGCTTGAAATGTTAATTGCCTGATGTCATTCAGGTGCTGTTCAATGTGAATTTTAAATGACCAACAGTATGCAGCTTGAAAATAATGCTCTAGCTGGGATTCAAACTCTCAACCTAAGGATCGCCAGTACAAGGCATTATCCCACTGACCCACTGACATGTTGGCAAGTCACATTCACATGGTGAAAATGTGTATTGGTAAGCAAACAACATCAAGAAATCTCCAAGCCCAAATGTGACAATATAATTTAGGCCTTTCCTAAAAGAGTTAATTATGAAGGAAAAATGGTTAACAAAGAAGTTCCCCTTAATGCCATACTGTGTCTCAGCAATTCTTGGGAACTGATGAGCGTGAATGTTAATTGCCTGATGTCATTCAGGTGATGATCAATGTGAATCTTAAATGACCAATAGCATGTGCAGCTAAGAAACACCAGTACAAGGCATTATCCCACTGATCCACTGACAATCCTTCATATTGCTAAGTCACATTCACATGGTGAAAATGTGTATTGGTAAACACACAACAAGAAAACTCCAAGCAAACATTTCACATGAGAATTAAGAGCTTTTGAAAAAGAGTACAGATCTGAAAATTTGCACTGTTAATGGTATCCACCTCCATACAATAACAAAAGTACTCATATAGCAATATAGGTGATATAGGAAAAAAGGACTGAGTGGTCCAACATCATTGGCCTATATCTCTGAAATGGAACAAGATATCAAAAATGTTTTGATAGCTTTTGTGTGATTTGGTCTAAACATTGTCTGTGAGAATTTTGGTGAAGATTTTATAATTTTTGAAGCCTGTGAAACTTTTTATAATGTTTAGCTTTTCTATGAAATTGTGGCAAAAGTAAACATTTTTAGAGCATAAGACCAGGGTGAAAAATATGCATCTGAATTTAGAGATTAATATGATAAAATAATTTTGAGTCTAGGTCAATCTGGTAAGGAGAAATAAGCATAATTTACTTTTTTTTTGGCAATAGCGCCACCTTTGGGTGCAGTACCCCAGGTTTTGGGTTATGGGTAGAGGGGGGTACTGGTAACCATACCTGAGAATTTCACAACTTTTTACTGTATGGTTCAATGGCAAATATATAAGTAGTATACTCTTTTGTAGGGATGCACGATATATCGGTGGCCGATATATTATTAGCCGGTAAGTGAAAAAATGAAAATATTATTATCGGTCCGATAACAGAATTCTGGCTGATAATTTGCGTCAATATTTTTTAAAGTCCTAATATAGGCCTACGTAAGGTCCGTCTGGCTACACTGAGCTAGCCTACTTGAGCTTGGTTGGCTATACTTTTTCCTCAATATAATGTCAGTGGTGTGAATGTATTTCACCACTCTAACAAAATCTGTGGATATGCGTTCATTTGGGAATCTGTGCATCTCAAAATCCTCTTGTGAATGATCCGCCATTTAGCCTTAACAGAGCGGAGCTCAGCCCTATCTAGAGCCGTCTTGTGCTGATGTGTTTGCACTTTTTAAAAAAAAATTTCAAGAGTAATATTATCGGTTATCGTATCGGTATCGGCCACAACAAACCAATAAATATCGGTTGTCGTTATCGGCCCTAAAATTCCATATCGGTGAATCTCTACTCTTTTGATCCCGTGAGGGAAATTTGGTCTCTGCATTTATCCCAATCCGTGAATTCGTGAAACACACTCAGCACACAGTGATGTGAAGCACACATTAATCCCGGCGCAGTGAGCTGCCTGCAACAACAGCGGCGCTCGGGGTGCAGTGAGGGGTTAGGTGCCTTGCTCAAGGGCACTTCAGCCGTGCCTACTGGTTGGGGTTCGAACTAGCAAACCTCCGGTTACAAGTCCGAACCAGTAGGCCATGGCTACCCCTAAATGAGCGTTTTGTATAATAGGAAAAAGTACAATCACTATGGGTGCCTCGCAGCTTTTCTGCTTGGCCCCCAATTACTAGCCAGCTGGTTATAAAGTCTATATGCATGGTAACGCAGTCCTCTGTGAGAGACAGACAAAGAGCATCAAAACTTCTCCTGGTGCCTAAAATGACGCCAGGATATTTCAAAAAGTTTGTGCTTTTGACCATTTGTGCCCTGAAAGGCAAGTCTTTTACATTCATATTCGGTTACATCTGCCAAGAACGAGAACGAGCTGACACATTGAGTAACGAGTAATGAGTACATTTTAGCTTTAGCCTACCGTAAAACCTTATAGCGGCGTGGACAAAGGGAATGACTGCTAATGTGTTGAATCTTCACCTAAATAAAGTAAGGGTTTAACAGTCCGTGAAATTTGTTCACAATATGAAAGTGTATACTGTCGAATTATGCAAAAGCGTGAAATTCGACATTTTAACCTGTACGTTTGTTTATCGTGGATTTTCTCAAAATAGCACCGTGCGCAAAACGACTGGTTTCGCCTTGCAGGTTCACATACTTACTTATATGTTATGATTTTAATATCTTGTGTAACGGATGCCAGCTAGCTTAGCTGTGCTTGTGGAACGTCGGTAAACCTCACTCCCCGACGCCTCAAGAGTGCTGCTGGCATGCGAGCCAGTAGCCTGGGCTATTGTCTCAATTGTTAGCGCGCTCACCTCCCGATCCGAGGTGCTGCTGTTCGCGGGTTCGAGTCCGGGCGTGTGCAGGGCTGAATCGCGCAGGTTCAACACAACGCAGGTTACACTTGCACATAAACAGGAAATGTATCATAAAGTCAAAGTGCATTGAATGAACAGTCTGAAACTTCTCAGGTTAGTAGATATTATGATTATGATTATGAGAATATCCAGAAACCCAATTGGCCTTCCTGGCATAGCGCCACCACCTGGCCAAGCAGGAAATGTGCCAGAAATGGGCAATGCCTTAACTGATTTATATGAAACTTAGTAGGTATAAAATATTGGAAATCATTATTGTGGTGATATTCACATGTGCAATTCAGATGCCTAGCATAGTGCCACCATCTGGCCAAGCATGAAATGTGCCAGAAATGTTCTATGCTTTGAATGAACAGTCTGAAACTTAACAGGTTAATAGATATTATGATTATGATGATATCCAGACACCCAATGGGCCTGGGACCTGGCCAAGCAGAAAATGTGCCAGAAATTGATAATGCCTCAACTGATTAATCTGAAACTTAAATATAAGATATCATTATTGTGATTATATTCACATGCATCACAAACACACACACGCACACAGATATATACACACACACTTACAGAATCTGACACACAGAAAATACATTATTATTAACATGACCAGTCAAATAACACAAGTCTCACTACACACCACACACATGCTCACTCTCTCTCTGTGTCTCTCTCTTTCTCACACACACACACACACATGCACACGCACAATAACACTGACCTCGCCTACAACGTGAATTTTTCCTGATTGATTTATTTCTGGAAGTCAAGTGAATTAGCAAAATTTCCCTACTAATCTAGTGCGTATTCACTGTAACTCCTAAACTTGAAACAATTTCCACTGTGTTTGACATCAAATGAAAGTTAGATGAACAACTTTAGTTGTGTACTGTATGTGGTTGTTTTACTGTTACAACTTATTGCAGTATTTGTATCATTAAAACAATCAGGCGTGAACTGGTAATCAATGCAACTGGCGGATAAAAAGATAAAGGACTGTACACATCAGCTGATTATGTTATTGTATTAGCCAATGAATTGATTATTATTATTTTGAGCGTAGAATTCCTAATCATCATAATGGGGCGCATCGTCTCAAGTAAACGCTTGGTGACACCACCTTCCAATTAGCATATTCGTGACGTAATAATGTTATGTTGGCATTCATTTAATAATGCCAGACGTGATGGCCCTTTACACCTGTTTGCTCTCTCCTACTCTGTACTCATACAGTAACTGTATTTTAACAACCTAATTCAAAGAATTTTTAATATTCTAAAACTGATAGTTCCGGTCCTTGATTGTGATTGGCTGAATTGCGTTCAATGGCATTGTTAAATCCAGCATAAACATACACCTTGACCGCATTTCGTTCTATATTACTGCGCTACCATAACTTGATAGTAGCTGCATCTCGACGTTGCTTGGCAACCATTCAGATAGAGGAAATATATTTCTTGGCGGAAAAATGATTATCTAGGAATAACTCGTTATATTTATAGTTGCTGTGCCTTTACTTTATGAAACTTTGCCAGGTATTTATAGTAACAGTTTTAGAAAAGCAATAAGCCATTCGAGTCCATAGTTTAATGCTATCATAATACAATGTCATACTATGGTCTGTCAACATTGAGCCTTGAAAATAAAGGAGATTTCCCCAGGGATTTCAATATTGGGTTTTCTGTTGCTATCCCTCTGCTAACAGGACAAATTCACAGACTAAAACACGTCAGGACATGTTCTCAACAATTTTAACATTCTGCAGGTGCACATGAAGCATTTCATAGATGAATAAAGCACTTGTGTTTGATTTTTTGGCAAATTTTTCTTGGCTTCATGAACAATGTATTCTCTTCTTTTGTTATGATTAGTTTTGTCGTGACAGTCTGGAAGTGATGGAAGGTGTGGAAGTTGAGGATGTCAGCCCTGCCTTGGAGGCCACAGAAGACTTTCTTGAAAGTAGCCAGGGTGATGGCCAACTACAGCCATGTAGATTAGAGGAGGTGTCCGTACTGTGCAAACTAAGTGGGATGTGGAACCTTCTGGCTGGACAGCATCAAGAAGATTCAAAAAGTTGGGCCTGGACTGAGCAGACAACCACCCACAGTATCTTGGGCTATAGGCATGGAAAGAGGTGTCGGGCCCACTCGACCAACGACCTTGCTGTCCATAGCAGTACTCTCAATAATGGCAGCTTTAAGCGTGGCCACAACCGATCACACTCAGATATGAACTACAGCACCTGCACAGATAATGGCTTGCCAGTACTTGACAGAAATATGTTGAAAACCTTGGCCTTCAGGACAAGAGGAGAAGGTACGACAACCTTTTTATTGTCTTTATACCCTCATGTGGAACCAGTGTCACACAAGCCTGTTGAACTAATTGCCTCTATTCAAAGAGATTCCATATCAAATCTGCCAGGTTCTAGATCACCCTATCATCAAATCTATTTTGTGCTTTTTGCTGAATGTGCCTTTCCAGCTTCTGAGATTCATGGTTCCTTTGGTACAGTATGTACAGCTTTGACATTCTGTGATGAGGGCCATTTTCCATAGAATTCCAAAATGTATTTAGTGGTAATCAAAATCTAAATCAGGTATACTTTATGTACTTTCTCTCTGACAAGGCTCTAAAAATGGCTGAAAACTAAGAAATGGGATAGAACGACACCTAGTCCATGGGCCAGATGAGATGTCGGTACCACTCAAGGTGGCAAAGGTTGCTTATACTTTTTGAAAAGTCTGTAGTGTCTGTAGTTAGCATTTTTGTATGATAACCCTTCTGGAGTCACAGCTAAATTAGTGTTATCAGCTGTTAAATTTACCCTCCCCCATTGAAAAAACACATTTTCGACACAGGTGCCTATACTGCTATTGGCCTTTGTTAAAGACATATGTGCATATTTGATTTTATTATGTGTGGTATCATTTTAAAGAGGACAATCTGAGCTTTCATTCAAGTCCTTTTATGAACACTTTGGACAAATACAGCCGACCCTGGAGCTCTTCAAGCTTTTAATCACACACATTTTCCTGTCATTTCCGCCTAAATCATCTTTTTTCTTTTAAACCTGTGGCATCAGGCAGAATCAGAGATACAAAATACATGGCGTTTTTTCGAAGAAAGATAGTTTTGCCTACCTCTGAGGTTTCCTTTGCTATTGGACTCTGACTTTAATTTATACTCAACCATCTTCTGGGCTTTGTGATTTTGAAGTTTATTTTGCTATTGCTGGTCCTGTCAGCACTGTCTGACCACTTCTATTTGATCTGCATCTGTTGCCTGAGCTTCAGACAGTGACAAATGTATGCTTGTTTTTGTGAGGCCAAAACTGGTGCATGAACATAACTTCTTGTCCATGATGGGTTGAGACCAGACCAGGGTCAAACCTGAAACTTAAAAAGCCTCAGGGCAGGGCCACAAACACTGACCCTGGTGCTTCACATGAAAATTAATGGTTCTCTATCAGTCGAACTACTCAGCGTTAATCAATGGGAATACACTCCTCGATCACCACTGAACTCCTCTAATAGGTTCTATTGGCGCGAAACGGCTCGGCTATATATTAGCCGTCACGGCCAATAGCAAACACCCTTTCAGGGCTTTCAGACATACGTATAAGACCGGAGGTTCTGCGGATGTTAAATGGTTGGGCACCACCTCTCACCACGTGAGGACGTGTCAATGACGTTTCTTTTGTGCATCCATGTGGCGGGAGCACTTAAATGCCAGGGTCATGACCATGATGGAGTGGCATAATGCTGTCCAGAAAATCGCCGACCTGGAATGACGAAGACATCACGGAGCTACATGAGGGCAGACAGTGTCGTGATAGAATACATGAAGGGAACGGCAAAAGACACGTTGATGTAGGCCTACAACCGCATCGCAAGGCCAAAAGAAATTCAAAAGACCAAATCCTCATAAGCCGAAGGCGCTGAAAAGGCAGTATGACGTCGTCATTGATGACGATAACAGTATTACAGTTTAATACTGTATTACAGTTTAATACTGTTTAATAAATTGTTAGCCAACACGGTCGGTTTTCTGTTCATTGATAGCCTTCTCATGACCTCACTGCTGAGCCCGATATTTGTTGAGAATGAATAATGCCTAGCTAGAGAAAATGAAAAGAAGAAGCTCCTTACTTAAATGCAATAGACACATACAGTATTTGACTAGTTTGCAGGAGCACACAAAAGGCATGTGAATGGCAGATTATCATTTATCATGTTTGATGGACTGTAGTTAGCAGGTGCGTATCCCACATGGGACAGGGGAGATGCTTTTGGGAAAAAAAAAACAGGAAAAAACTAACCACTTCCCCGTTATGTTAGTATTTTGTTTGTTTTTTAAAAACGTTGTATATGATGGCCTTGAAGTCTTGAGTTACTGAATTGGCTGGTACCATAAAGCCTACAAGTTTGTGCATGCTCTCTCCAACGCAAACCAGATTTGGGTTCCATAGCCAAGTAATTCTGCTACATGATGTTGAAAACAGATAAATGTGTTTATTTGAAGCACACATACAAATACTGTAGGTCCGCTTCAAGTAGGCCTATGCACACTTACATGACTACTTCAAGTATTAGCCTACGTACAATAGATTTTTCTTCTTTAGCCTACATAATGCATAGATTTTGTAAACAAAAACAACAGCTGTGACAGCGGCCACATATATTCTGCGTTATAACACGCCTCTTGCGAACTCTGCAAGCCCCCACTCCTCACTCGACAGCCACACAGAGATTCTGTAATGTGCGTGTATGTCGTTCACACATAGGTCAGTATAAGGTCCGCAGGTTAGAATCATATCTGAATCACCCGAAGGGTCAGACCTCCGTTTGACAAACCTCCACATATACTCTGGAGGTTATGTCTGAAAGCCCTTTTTCATTCTTCAGCGACGTCTATTGCCACTGGTCTGAGAACGGAAGAATAGGATCTGAAACAACTGACGGATGACAGAATAAACATTTTCTCTGAAAATAATAAATCAAATCCTAAAAAAGCAAGTATGTCCGATGCCGCCCAAATGAAGCAGTGTGGGCAGTTCATCCCCGCCCTGGACCCACATTCCATTTGCATAAACTGTCTGTATATATCTCATGCCTGGACAGAGTTGGCGGTCCCAAAATTCTGCTCGCACTGCGAGAGGCTGGGGCCGAAGGCTGTCCCCTTCCGGGCTTGCTTGCTTGAGGAGATGGAAGCCAACGGCCCCCCTCCCAGTCTGCCTCTCTTGGGGAGCCACTTGCGCTTCCTGAGTGGCTGCTGGTCGAGCAGGGGGAGGTGAATGTGCCGGTTGGGCTGGCTGCAGAGCTCTTTGGGGTCTCATGATGATGACCAGGTGTCCTTCATGGCCTCCGAGAGTAGCTCACTGGAGCAAACCCGGAGGAGAGTGTAGGGGACGATATGCTCTTGGGGGAAACCCTATTCAGGACGATCACCCGTCCAGGGCTTCGGGCCTTTCTCTGCCCTGCACGGGGCAGAGGAGCAGGGGCTGATCCACCTGCCCAAGGTGGAGGAGGCGCTGGTGCGGTAGCCCGGCCACTCTGCCATCTAAGCCGCGCAGGGCCACTGCCGGTCAGTCGGCTAAGGCTTACTGTGCCTGTGTGGGGTAGGCATGCCGTGCCCTCAACACCACAGCCTTCCACCAGGTCTACGCCGGGGAGAGCATGAGGCTGGCTGCGGAGGAATACCACTGGACCTGGCACAGGGCAGAGCAATGGGCCATTTGGTGGGGCTGGTACGCCATCTGTGGCTCAAGCTGTCCCAGCTACCCGACAGGGAGAAGACTCCATTGCTGGATGCATCTATCTCCCCCTCCGGATTGTTCGGGCCGATGATGGAGAGTATGAGGGAGCATTTTGAGGTGCTGCAGAATAGCACCGTGGCGCACAAGACATTCCTGCCCCGGCAGGAGGCGATCTCCCATCTGGGAGTGGATGCTCTGGCACACGAATGGCCGAAGGCCTTGCTGTATGCTTTCCCCCCCAAAGGCACTGATCCCAGCGATGTTGGAGAGAGTGAGGAGAGGCAGGCACAAAGTGATTGTGATGGCCCCTCATTGGCCCGATCAGATTTGGTTTCCAGTTTGACTCTGGTCTGGTCTCCGGGTGTCCGCGGGGTTGTAAAAAGTATCAAAAGGTAGTAAATGAAATTAGCCAAATTTAAGGCCATTTAAAAGTATTAAAAAGTAATAAACGTCATCTGATGAGGTATTACATTTTCAAACCACTAACTATGATGTTTTCCATTTGTGTTAAGTGCAGGCCTATCTCCTAAAAGTCGCGTCAATTTATTTATATTATATTAATTATATGTGCGAGTAGGACCTGAGCGATATGTCCGTGTGCGTTCGCGGTAAAAACTTTTAGCGCCCCCTCAAACTCTATGCTCAAACTGGACATACGGCTGGCTTACTGCCTAAACTTGTTACCAAAAGTTCGCTACCATTGACGATGTCATGGGAAATTTTTTTTTTCCGGACATTTGGTTAGAGGACTCGAGATTCAAAGACTGGCTTAGGCTAGTTGGCAACAGCCAAGAGGCGTATTACCACGTCTGTAAAAAGACAATAAATGCCCCTGGATGGGAGTGAATGCCGTCAGGTCACATATGGAGTCTACCAGAGCCGCTTTTCTACCGCTCTGGAGTCTACTAGCCAGCAAACAAGAATGGGCGGACGTAATCAGAGGTGGAAGAGTCGACTGCCTGGCTCATCGGCCACGTAGGGCTACTGTCTCCACATAAATATGCGTCATTGAAGCTATCAGTAAGTCTACGCTACCAGCTGTCATTGTCATCCAAAAAAGTAATCATTTGCGCCATCGCGTTTTCAATGACGCAGGCTGTAAGAGCAGCAGACATAGCCTAAACTAGGCCTACATACAGTATCACAATAACCCATTTTCAAATTAAAAGTCCCCATAAAGGCAGAAGGCCTTTTCATTCAAACAAATATATAATTAAATGAAAGGGGAAAAAACAAGAATATAACAGGTAAACATATGCACATGTTATAAGGGGTTATTTGCAATGAGCTACCCCTACCTTGACTACAGAATAGAGGTTAAATATAGGCCTGACAGTGTTGCTTTGTTTAGGCTATAAGATAAGGTTTAGGCTATAGCTCTACCCTCAGTAAGATGTCATGTTAAGGTTAGTTTAACAGGTGTTACCTTTACATTATTCAAAGCTTGCTCAGGAGCTATAGGGTTACTCCCTTGATGTAGTATGTGATGAGATCAAAGTCCCAATAGACTTGCAATTAGTTGAATATAAGAACCTGTGTAGGTTTGTATAGGCTGTATAGTAATATGCTATCAATATATTATAATAGTCAATTTGTCAATTAGTTTCCACAAAATTCCCCAGAAGTCACCATTTAAGGGGTTATTTTTGCAAGCAACAGCAAGGGTGAGCAAGGGACAACAAGGGTGTGTGTGTACTGCGTATGGTCGTGGGCCTTTTTAGAAGAAAGTCCAGTATACCTTTTCTTATTTTCATTTCAAGACTAGGGCTGCACGATTATGGCCAAAATGATAATCACGATTATTTTGATCAATATTGAGATCACGATTATTTATCACGATTATTAATTAATTTTAGTGAGAATGTTTTTTTTCCCTAAACATATTGGACTTGCTATCTGGCTCACCCAAATTCTTCCCCTCACATTTACTCCCCTAAATTACTGCAAATATAGATTTGACTGCGACTTCCAAACTTCCAAACAACTTCCAAACAAATGTTTTGTGCGTGCTACTTTGTTAATATTTGGGAAAACGTTAACAGCCCACCGGGAATCCTCCCAACGCTCCCCATTAGCCACTTAAGCTCTGCTTCTTGTTCATGAGTTTACTGTAATTGTTTAGTCCAGGGGTGTCCAAACTTTTTGACTGAAGGGCCACATTGGGTTTTGAAAATTGGCCAGCGGGCCACACACAAATAATAATAATAATAATAATAATAATAATAATGTTTTGTATTATTTAAATGACAAAATAATTTTGTTGTAGAAAAATAATTTCTTAAGAAATACTGTTAATTTGATGCTGTTTAATTCATTTATAAATGGTGCACTGTCACTTTAAGACTCTTTGCCAGCTCCACTCAAATAGCCTATGGCTAGTGCTGTGCCTATGCTGTTTAAAAGTTTAAAATTGGTCAGTAGTGGGAACTACTGTTGCCATCGCCCTCTCTCCCACGCTCAAATGCGTCCCCAATTAAATGGACTAGCATAACGTAGTTAGATCTGCTGCAATGGAGATACTATGTATCTCGATGTGACAAGCTGTTTTGACATTGACATTGTAAACGTTCTCTAAGAAGAGTGTAAAGCAGTTTGTAGTAGCCTAAAGTTAACCACAACGTCGTCTATCGCTGGAAAAAAATAGCGAGCGGCCTATGATAAACTAATAAATGCTCGGCGGGCCGGATTAAAGTGCATGGCTGGCCGCAGTTTGGACACCCCTGGTTTAGTCATTCGTTGATATGTAAAACACTGACGTGTAGGCTACATTTTCATTATTGTTCACTCGTTTTGAGTAGGCCGTGTCTTGAAACGCATATGCATTGTAGGTTGCACATGACGCTTATAAAATACATGAATAAAATTCACGGATCCCGTCGTTAGCTCAACTCTTATTACAGTAGGCTATAGGCTATCGGAGGAAGCAAACAAGGACTAAAAGTTAACGTGATAAAAAAAGGCATGTGTGGTTTACGTCATGTGATGTGTTTCACGAGTTGAGAGCCCTGCTTTGCTTATATTTTTGGTTAACTTAACTTGCCTGAAATCAGAAATATTTTTGAACAATGGATGATCCGCTTCGAGGGACAAGCTCTTGGCCTTCTGCTGTGCCACACATTTGATTTTTGATCGTCGTTTATTGTATAGTCTAACTAGCCTACTAATAGTTAACATAATGTCACTAGTCCACAGTGCATCAGGCTGAACAGTGCAGGGAACAGCTGTCATTGGTAGGCTGCATGCAGGCACATGGTCAGACAGGTTTAAGGAGCGCTTGATTTGTTTTGTAGCGCAGCGTTCTATGGGTTGCCAGGTTGGTTCTATGGGGTAGAGCACGCATTTGAAATATCGCTCGATCACGCAAATTTGATCGTGGGAAGCCAAAATCGTGATCGTGATTAAAATTCGATTAATTGTGCAGCCCTATTCAAGACATTTGTCATTTTGTCTTGATTGAGATAGAATGATAGTGAAAGAAAGAGTGTAATGCTGGAGAAGTGGTGTGTGCTCTTCCTACACATACAGTAACAATGAAATAACTTTTTTATCTTGGGTTAGGATTAAATAACAAATAATTGTGTATAGGCCAGTGTTTTTATTGAAGCAAAAAAGGAACAAAGTATCCAGTAACTGTAATAATAGATAATTGATTTGAATTGTAAGCATTGCTATACCTTCTTATTCAGAAAGTTAAGTAACAAAAATGACATCTGTTACTTTATAATTAGTCACCCCCAACACTGAATTTCGAAAGGTTGCCACTAGTTGCAGCTCGAAGTCGTGTTGGTATTAAACAATATTGTGAAGGTATTAAAAAAGGTATTAAAAGGTATTAAATTCAACTTAAGAATTTCTGTCTATACCCTGGGTCTCAACTCCTTCATGGACAAGAAATGATGTTCAAGCACTTGTTTTGGCCTCGCACAAACAAGCATACATTTGTCACTGTCTGAAGCTCAGATCAAATAGAAGTGGTCAGACAGTACAGACAGGACCAGCAATAGCAAAATAAACTACAAAATCACAAAGTCAGAGTCCAATAGCAAAGGAAACCTCAGAGGTTGGCAAAACTATCTTTCTTCGAAAAAACGCCATGCCTGATATAAAGCTGAAAATCACCACCTCAGAATGAGATAATATGGGTAAATTATACATTTTCTGAATCCTTAGTCATGCCAGTATTGCAGTGTTTGTATTTTGTATCTCTGATGCTCCCCGATGCCACAGGATTAAAAGAAAAAAGATGATTTAGGTGGAAATGGCAGAAAAAATTGTGTGATTCAAAGTTTGAAGAGCTCCAGGGTTGGCTGTATTTGTTCAAAGTGTTCACAAAAGGGCTTGAATGAAAGCTCAGATTGTCCCCTTTATGATGCCAAACAACAAAATCAAATATGCAAATATGTCTTTAACAAAGGCCAATAGCAAGATAGGCACCTGCATCAAAAATGTGTTTTTTCAATGGGGTAGGGTAACTTTAACAGCTGATAACACTAATTTAGCTGTGACCAGAAGGGCTATCAGACAAAAATGTTAACTACAGACATGTATCTTTTCAAAAAGTATAAGCAACCTTTGCCACCTTGAGTGGTACCGACATCTCATCTGGCCCATGGACTAACCCCCTTTGAGAACTTCTCACTCTAAAAATTCTGGGCTTGGGCCCATGTTGATGTGGGACGCCTGGCTATGGCCCGAATGGAACGAAACTGCCATATGGGTCACTTCATTGATTTTGTGGAGATGGGCTGCATCCACACCCTCTATGATAAAACACACAAGAGACACTAATTGTGTCTTTCCATCAATTTACTATACTGTGTCTAGACACTGATTGCAAATTGGCTGGCAAATCATGTTGCCAGCTGCAATTTTTTGTTTAAACTATCACCTCCTTTCCCAACACATACAACACAGTCATTGTTCTTCCTGCTTAGACATTCTGAGACGTTTTCATGGCATCAGACAGGAGCTCTTCAAAAAGTCTAGTATGAATAATACAAATAGTGATAAAATGTGTTTATGCTAAATTGGTATAATGCTTTAAGTTTACATACATTTTGAGATTACTATTTGTTTCCGAGTTAAGTGCCTCTCTCTTTTCCATGATCTTTTGTTTTGTTTTCTGTTACAGCAAATCCAGAATGGGATTCCAGTTTGGTTAAACAGGGAGCGCTGGAACAGAGAGAGGGCACTAGGGGCCGCTGGACTTCATGTCATGTCGAACTTACCAACTGTGAACTTCGCCTGTACAGCCTGGACAGTAGTGGTAACAGGCAGCTCTGTACTGCACTGTCGCTCTCTCACTGCCAGGCAGTTGGTCCGTTGCAAGGCCAAGATGGACATGTGCTGGAGGCACTCTTTTTTAACAGTACCCTCCTGCAGCTTCGAGCTTCCTGCCAGTGGGAGGCACAAGAGTGGAGCAGGTTGTTATGGGCATGTGTAATTGCCACCCGACCACATAAAGACCCGACCTATTCCAGTAGAACTGCCTTTGAAGCATCTGCTTCAACCACATTGCTGGCACAGCTTACTCCAACCAAGCGACCCACCACCTTACCTCTGTTCATAGAACAGTGCACCAGTGTCCTCAAGGTGGGCCAGTTAAAACAACTCTGTGACCTCAATAACTGGAGGGCCTTTAACTTTGTGCTCACACATACCCATCTGCAAGCCTTCCCAACTGAGGATAAATGTTGTCTGTCTGAACCGTTGCTCCAATATCACCTTGCATCCTGCCTTGCTGTGCAGCATGATGCATCTGAGGAAAGTGGCTGTTTACGCTTCCAGGCAGTCTTTGCAAATGAGGTACTCTGTATGCAGGCAGCGAATGAACCTAAGGCACAGAGTTGGGTGGAGGCCTTGCGTTCTGCAGTAGCTGCACAGAGAGGACGGGGCTCTTTGGGAGAGGACAGCAAGCCTGGTCTTTCAACTCTAACTAAGACTCAAGAGCGTCTCCATGGGCAAGTTCAGAAAGACAATCACCAGTCAGTCACCACCAGCTTCCTCAGCATCCTTACATGCTTGGCTGTGGAGAAGGGACTGACTGCCCAGAACTTCAGGTGTGCAGGTATCCAGTCTGTTCCATAATTCTACTTGTCTGGGAAAATGTCTTCCTATTTGTATTTGTTACTGTAATAGTAATTGGGTCATTCCATGTCAAATCAGACATACTCCAGGAAAATGGTTGCTGCACCATCTCAGGTTTTACTCAGAGTTTGTGTAAATAATGTTTAAGTCCCAAAACTAAGACCTGTAAAATTTTGTTAAATTCCATTCTCATAAATGTTTTCACACTTGAATTTGTATTGTTTCTACACTCTCTAAAATGCCTAATCTTGGAGATCACGTTTGAGCATTAATATCTTAAAAAGTATTATTCCTAACCTGCCCAGGATTGAAGACAAAGTATGACTGACTGGGTTGGGTACCTATCACATTTGAACCAATATCGGTACCGTTGCTGGTGTCTGAGGTTCGGCGTTGGTATCCAACGGTACTGTTTTCGGTACAGTACCTTACCCTTACCCAACTGTGGGTTTTGTGAACCGTGACACCCCTACTTTGAACTGTTTAAAGTCTTGCTTTACCCTTTTGAATGGATTCAGGTCACTTGCGATTCAGAACGATGGGTGTATTTCATTCACAAACACATGCAGGTTTAAATGGTGCGTATTAAGTTAGCAATAATAACTTTTGCTTTTGACACAGACATAACATTACACTCAGACATGAGCTCAGATGGTGCACTCCACTCCTGATGCACATGAAATTACCGAAATTTAGCACCATTCACCGTCATGTGAACCAATACTTGGTAATACCGACCTAATTCGGTCGGTACCGGTAAAAGTACAGTGTTCGGTACCCATCCCTGACTGAACCATTTGATGTTTATACTCCATGCCCATTAGTTGTATATAAAGCCATAGATTTGGAACAAAGTGCAAAACTAGTGATATTGAGGGTCTGGTACCCATTTATTTACCCACATGGCATCAATCAGTATTTTGTCTGCAAATACAATACTTAAAGGACAATTCCGGCGCAAAATGAACCTAGGTGTTCATAAGACATGTGTACCGAGTTCGACCGTTTGCTGGGATTTGTTTTCATGCTAGTCGAATGTGACCAGTTTTATTGCAAACCGCTTATTGGCGTTTAACGCTAGCCTTCGGGGCACTCGTACAGTAAAAAGTAATCGCTATTTCTATACCACTAACCAGGCTCAAAATACACCACACTTACACGGTAGCATAATGAGGGGCTCTACATGTAAACCGAAGCATTGAGAACTTTGTAAGTGTACAGGCAGTTTATTAATTTGAAGACATCGAGGATGAACCCTTTCGGTTTGATGGACGTCCTTATCTTTTCAAGCCGGAATATAGGCTACCGACAAAGAGTGGGACCTGTTGCGTCGCGACACCCAAGAGACGCAGTGTTTTGTAGAGTCTGAAGATTCCCCCTCATTGATAAACAGGGCTGTAGTTGAAACTTTTTCCATGTCCCGAAAAGTAATTGGAGGCGGCGATCCATTCCAGAAGGACCAGATGGACAGTTATCCACTAAGTACATTAGACAAGTTATGTTACATCAGAGCTATTATTTCTGATAGGCCTATATTGAGCAAATTACATTTGATTTTAGTTCACATCGCCTGCATGTGAACCAGATGTGAACGAATGTGTTTCTTTTTAATAAACTGCCTGTAGGCCTACACTTACAAAGTTTTCAATGCTTCGGTTTACGTGTAGAGACCCTCATTATGCTACTGTGTAAGTGTGGTGCTATTTTGAGCCTTGTTAGTGGTATAGAAATAGTGATTTATTTTTACTGTACGTGTGCCCCGAAGGCTATAGCGTTAACCCCTAGGTTCATTTTGTGCCGGAATTGTCCTTTAATTAATGTTGTGTGACCTGTGTCAATAGTTGAGGTCTCTGGAACAAATACAAAAGAAGATATTAAGGATAAAATTAGGTGTGATTGCATTTTTTTTGGTCATTTTCATAGGACTTAAAATGGTAGTTGGGGTAGCTAAGTAGACATGAAAACCAATGTGGGAATAGCTCAGTTTATTATAATTATGTGTACAATGTTATGTTTAAATGAATATGTTTCATTCATAGATAACTACACTTTATTAGTTATATTGTATACTTATGCTTTTTTATTTTTGTCCCTGAGGCAAAACAAGAAGATGCAGTGCAACCGGAAAGTATTCAGACCCCTTCAAGTTTTCCACATTTTGTTATATTTTAGACTCATCTTGAAATGGATTCAATTCGGGTTTTTTTCTCATCAATCTACACACAATACTCCAACACTCCACAAAAAAATCAGGTGTTTGGAGTGTTTTGTAAATTTAGAAAAAAAAAAGTCTAAAATATTCCATTTACATAAGTATTCAGACCCTTTTTTATGACACTTGCAATTAAGCTCTGGTGCATCCTACTTCTGTCAATGGTCCTTGAGTCTTCACACAACCCTGTCTCACAGGTCTACGGACAATTCTCTTGACCTTGTGGCTTGGTTTTTACTCTGACATACACCATCAACTGTGAGACTGTATATAAAGAGATGTCTACCTCTCCTAATAATGGCCAATGAATTAATTTAGGCACAGGTGGACTCTAATGAAGTTGTAGAAGCATCTCAACAGCTTCATAGCTCCAGGAAATAAAGGAACTTATGTCTTTGCGCATACAATTAGGCAGAAATTGGGAGAAGTGCGACATCCATCGTTTGTGTGCAAACTGGATCTACAAAGCTATAAAACTTTTTACAGACACGAATTTTGGCAGTGTTTTGTTGTCGTTTCTGAAGAGCCAATCAGCGAATTTTGGCACGGTCTTGACAGTGTTTCTGAAGAGCCACATCAGCACATTGCATCGCCTACCGACTAGCTAATCAGGGGACGTCCTGCGTCACATCTCATGCGGGTTCTCGTCAGCCAGGGTCGGCGGGCACCATAGCGCGTACAGGAAGGCACAGAGCTAGCGAACTTAGGTCTCGAATCTAACAAGTTATATGGGTCATTCCACGTCAGTTCAACCAGGGCCCACGCACTTAGGTCTCAAAAAATTCTGAAAAAATTACCAGGTGTACCTATGTTACCCAGGAGACACACTGTAAAATTACTCTTATGTAAGATCAATACTTTCCAAGATACAGCCAGTTTTACAGGGGGAGGGGGGTGTCGATTTTGTTCGGGCTCTTTTTTTTGTCAAAGTTCACAAGCCCACAGCGCAAGAACTAAACCATGTAGGAGGCTCAAATTTTGCATGCTGGTACATAAATAGGAATAGTATGTAGCAAAATCGTCATGTTTGGTCTGGATAATCCTGCATGGTCATAGCTGTCCCTCAAAGTTGATACAAATTTTATTGGAGTTTTTGGCTGGGTTCTGTTAAGCCTTTTGTACTCAACATAGGCTCTTGATTTATTTTTCTTACTGAGATAAGTAGAAACACTCTCACAAAAAGCAATGAACAGAAAACAAATCCCTTCAGGGTCTGAACAGCAGACCTCACAAGTCTGAAAAATCATTTTGATTATCATTTTCAGAGCACTCAAACACCTTGTGGGAATATACAAAGATTTTTTAAATATGTGTTTCCTTATTCTCTATGATCCCTTCTTTTTGAAAACACCAATTTGACTTGTCTTATGCAAATCTTTCTTTTTTATTTTCCACCCTGAACATGGGCAAAATGCCCCATTGACATCAATATGTTTTATATAGAGTCACCACACTGCCACCTGTGGTTGTAGAGAGTAACCTGTGATAGCTCTATACAAAGGCATGGGCTGCCATGCATAGACTCCCATGGCAGAAGAAAGTATAATAAAAATACATAAACACAATGGGGTCCTGCACCTTTGGTGCTAGGACCCCAACAATAGTGTGCTGCTTTCAGCAAGCACACTAATAACATAAAAAAATTCCTTAGTTGATCCAGCAGTTTCTCCTTCAGACAACATGGAGATGAGTCATGCATAGTGCTTACTGCTGTTTTTCCTCCAGCTGAAGGAGACGTCAAGTCTTGATTTTTCTCTCGCATAGTAAAACAAATTCCTGCCACAAATCGCTTAACCAATCATATAGCCAGAAAGCCTATGATGTGATGTTTTTGAGGAAGTTTTCAATAATTAAATCAGTTGGGGCATGGCAGAGTTATTAGACTGAATGTCATCGGTACTGGAATACCGAAATTAGAATAGGCCATCCGCAAAGGGTTAATAAAATATAGCATATAAAGAAAAAACGTATGATTGATACCAAATGCGTACAAAAACAAGTGTATACTACCTTTAATGACTTAATGAATCACTTTTTTCCAAATCTAGGTCCTTGTAGAAAATCAACGAGAATGCCGTACAAACCCTACAAAGTTTGGGCTGCCTATGAATAATAGTTTTCATGATGTTAATGTCCAAACATTGCTTCCCAGATAATGTGATTTTCAGGCTGTAAAACTGGTGTAATTTCAAGAACTGAAAATAAAGACATAGGATTTCAACAGAAATATTTTACAGGCCTTGGTTTTGGGATCAAATTGATTGAATTATTCTTGATATAGACATGGTTTGAACAAAATCTGAGATGGTGCTGCAAAAACCTTATCTGATTTGGCTCGGAATGACCCCCATACAAACTTGTATGCACTAGCTCACTGAGGGAAGCTTGTGATGCACAAACGCATCCGAGTGTGTGTGTGTGTGTGTATCTGTGTAAGTGTAATGCACCCTCATCCACTGGTAGCATTTATTGCTACCTAAGGTGTCCTTTGCAAGCTAGCTTGAATGTCAATACTCATTTTTTATTAGATTAGATTCAACTTTATTGCCATTGTGCAGAGTACAAGTACAAAGACAACGAAATGCAGTTTGTGTCTAACCAGAAGTGCAAAAAAAGCAGAAAAGTGCAATGTGATGTACAAAGTATAGGCAGGTGGTGCATAGACAGGAAAATAAATATAGTGCAGTGTAGACAGTAGTATACAGTTGATTTATAGAAGGTGGTTTAGAGTAGTATAAATTAATATAAATATTTACAGTGTATTAGCAGTTACCTTAAGAGCAGAATAAATATGGCTATGTAAAATGAACAATGTATGCAATGTAGTAGTAGTAACATTATAATAGTAGTAATAATAATATAGATACATGTATATGCAGAGTATTAACAGAATATAAAATTCAGTATGAAAAATAAAGACGGATATTTACAGAATGTACAGCTATGTGCAGTGTGGTAACAGTACCATTGTAGTGCAGAAACAGTAACATTACAAGAGTAGTAAGAATAAGTGTATGTGCAGGATGAATAGTATGAAGAACAGTAGAAAATGGCTATATGTAAGTGTAATTACAGTATGTGCATTTGTAAATAGATAGAACACTATGGATGGGATAGGGTAGTGCAAATGTCCAGGGGGGTGCTTTTGATGAAAGCATCTGCTAAATAAATAAATTTAAAGGTAATGTGTGTTAAGAGGTGAACAGTGACATCATTGTCTGTATTGGTGCAACCAATAGAATTATTTGTATCTGTATTCGGATAGGGAACCAGATGTGGCTGTGGTTTACACTGGAAGTTGTGCTAAATTGGGCAGAGACTTTATTTTGTATCCTAATATAATTGGAAACATAATTGATGTGACACTTGTATGACAACCACCACCCCTAAATTAGCTGCTTGGGGTGTCAAGTACATCCAACTGCCATAGCCACATACACTGCCTTACCACATTTACAAGGGTACTGTTCACTTTATGGTGAAATCACTTAACCCATTTACTCCTAATATGCCTTCTAAAAACGCCTATAGAATCCTATTATCCTTATTTCCTGAGGGTTTTCTGAAAAAATACTAAGAATTGTCAACGTCTACCAAAACCTTAATATCTAAGCCTCTGTACACCTAGAAACATGAAATAATAAGCATGCTGTGCTACACAGCAACCAGCGGGAGAGTCAATGCTGTGCTATGCAGCAACAGGCGGGAGATGGAATGTTGCGTCGTGCAGCATCCAGCACAAATGGATTAATGAACAGTTCAGTGTATAGCATTCCCAGCACATTAAAATGTCTGGATGTACAGCTGTATGATTGAGGTTTAAAATAGTACAAGTTATTTGTTATCAAAGTTATTTTAACAAACTGATTAATACTTCAGAGTGATTTTTGATGTTTTTGTATTTCTTATAGGTTGCCAAAGACCAGTGGGTTTATCACAAGACAAAGCAAAGGTTTGCTACTATAGTGGAAGGTATTACTGCCAAAACTGTCACCAGGACAACTTGTTCATTATACCTGCACGATTGCTTCACAACTGGGACACCAACAGATACAAGGTATTAATAACATTTATAATTTATAAGTACTCTATATATGTATCTGTCTATCTCTCTATCTATTTATCGATTTATTTATTTATTTATTTATTTGACTCAAGAAACCACACTGTCTGATCTCTCCAAGGATAGCAGCTGCTTGTCTGTGTGACGACGTGTTGGCGAGAAAGATAATTCCGAATTTACATAAAATTAAAACAGTTATAATCTGTGTTCAACTCTCCGTCCATCTCTGTACTGGTTGCTCTCATTTCAGTACTTATTAACTCCTCATTCCATAAATATGGAGCACATATCACAAGAAAGAGCAGAAGATAAGCTTTGCAATAATGCTAGACATCAATGTTCTTATTTGTACACTGAATTGTGATGTCAGCGCCGGACATATGGCTTCCATCACTTAGTGTCCTCTTCAACTTTAAGGTTTTTTTTTTCATCTTTCTAGTGTTATTTTCACACTTTTCATCAGTGTGTCAAACGCTAATCACTTACGATAGACAGACTCTCTTATTATTGGACTAAATCTGCAATCTGCAACAATATCGAGGGACTTTCACTCTGCTAGTTACCAAAGTTGTTTACCCGGTTGTTTACCTTGGTTACCTGGGAAGAAGCGGCGCTGGAGGAAAAGAGGGAAAAGAGCAGGTCAGATTGATGAAAAAACAACATCGTCCTCCCCTTCCTAGCATTCTCCTTGCTAACGTCCAATCATTGGATAACAAGCTGGATGATTTCAGACTGGCATTTCAACGGGATATCAAGAACTGCAATGTCTCGATACTGAAACGATACCACGGCGAAATCCTAAAATATCTGTAAAAGAAAGGACGCAGACCTCCTCCAAGTGTATTAAGTCATTTGTGTTGAATTTGGTGCACTTTTGTGGTGTGCAAGTCAATTCTGGGTTCTAAACTTCCTACATAATTAATATTTTTTTAGTCAGTAAAATCGCAATTTGTGTGTGATTTAAGTCCTTTATTGTTTGTTATAGGCTAGTTCATTTGCATTGTGTTGTGTTTTGGCAATAAAGTACCTTTAAATAGCCAAGGCTAGATCAAGGTCAGTGTTGAAATTACTGCCTGCAAATCACTGAATGCAGAGGGGCCTAATCTTTAGGCCATCTGATGTAGGCTACACTAGGCCTTAGTGTTGCACGGTGTATCAATACTAAAAAGGTATCACGATGCCTTCACGCAAAAAACGATGCGATTTCCGACGTTTTTAGAATCGATACTTTATTAAAATAATAACGTTCTGCGTCTGTGTGAACTGCTGCTCTTTGCTCCTTGCACGCATCTAGGCAAGAGGGCGTGTCAAGCAGGCATCTCTGAGTGAGTGAGTGGCAGCTAACGTCAACAAAGTTCTTTGCCGACAGTCCTCTGCCTTGTGGATAAAACAAAAGGTGAAGTGAAATCTGGAACTATATGGGATACATCGGGAATAGTGAAGGCAAGCCATCAGGTACACAGAGGCCCGTTTGTAAAATATGTGTCAAAGTCATTTATAATCAGTAGCCTAGGCTACGCATGGCTAAACACCTCGCAGACATATCCCAACATTTTTAAAGAGTTCAAAGAACGACAGGTTAACGAATATGCTATAGAAAACACGACTACATGTTTAGTGCCAAGTTCTTCTCTTCTGTTTTAGTCTAGCCTAAGTGAAACGAGTAGGCCTATGGTTCTCTGGGATAAAGCGAACCTTCCTTCATCAAATGAATTTTGACGAGACATAACGAGGTCATTTTGACGAGACATAACGAGCTGTAGCCTAATCATAGGGTGCTAATGTGATGAAAGCGCAACGTTCACGCCAGAATATCATTACCATAACTTGTAAACAATCTATTTCATGTTCGGTCAGTACTACTGGTAATATTTGTCATGGCATGTTGACTGCAATTTGTTCAATAATTATTGCCCAGATGTTGGATAGGCTACCCGAAATGCGCTAATTAAAGCCCACAGCATATTACCACCGTACGTGTTGAGTCCTAATAATAGCGGCTTATTGTTACGTGGTAGCAAATCATGTTATCAAAGAAATGGACGTAATGTAGGAATGCACACAGATATATTGCAACAGGTAATGGTAGGCCTATCTGACGAAGACCTGAGTGGTTGGAACGTCGTACTTGTACACTGGGCGCAAGACTATCCTCACATTTTTCCCTTTGCAACTGTCAAAGAAATCCCATGAACACTCAAAAACGTGAAGGTGAAGATAGCAACAGTACTAGACTAGCCTACTCGAAAGCTGTTTCACATGAACTCATTCGGAATATTTTGAAAACGTAACAGCTAGATATTCTGTCTTCTCATTTTGTAGACTTTTATCTTAGTTTTTATTTCATGCAAAACATTTTAGTCTCGTCTTTTTTCGTCAACAATAATGCATCTTAAGATGGCCTTAGTCAGGTCCCAGCGGTGGCGCAACTGGCTGGGGCATCTGCACCGTTCGCCAGCGACCCGGGTTCGATTCCCGCCCCGTGGTCCTTTCCGGATCCCACCCTGACTCTCTCCCACTCACTTCCTGTCATTCTCCACTGTCCTGTCATTAAAGGCATACGAAGCACAAAAGAATATACTTAAAAAAAGAAAAAAAAGATGTGTTTCAGGACAGTAGTGCAGTCTTGTCATCGTCTCGTCTTAGTCATGGAAAATGTCTTGTCTCGTCTCGTCTGACGAAATTAACACACTTACAGGTCTCTCTCTTTATTATGACCGTCGCGCTAGCAGAGTTTTTTTTGTTCTGGATTTTTTTTGTTTATTTATTTATTTTTTCTACAGTAAATTTGTGTCAACAAAAGAACAGGCTACACGAAACTTGGTGGGAATGTAGCCCCTCAAGGATGACACGGAACCATTGTTTTTTGTTTTGATCCATCGCCCACCCACCACACCAGGAAAGGAGGGTAGGCCAGACACAGTTTTCTGTGAATATCTCGAGAATTTTAGGGCCTAAAGAACTTGGTCGTTGGTCTGAAAAGGCCATGTCAACCTATCCCATATCCACTCATTTGAGGTATAGCGCCACCTAATTAAAAATGAAAAAGCAAAAATGAGGCGATCGAAGGTATCTTTGGCTGATGTGTTCAAAACTGCATGAAATTTGAAACCTAGTATCATTATTACACCCTCTAAATGCATGCCAAGTTTCATGGAATTTCGTTCATGGGGGGAGCCATATAGCAAATTAATATGTGTACATTTAGTGACTACACCAATTGGCCTGTAGATGGATGGACACAGTTTTCTTTGAATATCTCGAGAACCGTAAGGCCTAGGATGACCAAATTATTTTGGTTTGTTGGTCTCCAGGGGCCATGTCAACACATCCCATATCCACTCATTTGAGGTGTAGCACCACCTAGTTAAAAATGAAAGGCAAAAATGAGGTGTTGTAATCACAGGTATCTTTGGCTGACAGGTTCAAAACCACAAAATTTGTGTAGGATCATTATCACACCATCTGAATGCATGCCAAGTTTGATGGAATTCCATTCATGGGGGGGGGGGGGCGCATATCAGCTATACACACACGCACACCCACGCACAAATGCACGCACACACATACACACACACACAAACGCCAAACACAGGCACAAACACATAAAAAACACACATGCAGGCACATGCGCACACACACAAATGCAGAAACACACAGAAGCACACATGTTCACAAAAACTATGCACACACTCATTTACATACACAAAAGTTGCAGGACAAATTGACAAGTGTTTATTTTAGCGGAGAGAATGTGCAGGAATGAGCGGCATATTTTGTACCGCTTTGCGGTACATCTAGTTTGTATAAGGTTGGCAAATGTCCATAGTGTTTTAGATAATACATTTGATAGCATCTCCCATCTTGCACAAGAAAATTAAGAAACTACTCATGACTATGAGTGACTATGTAACACAGAACATGTTTGAAAGTTGTTCATGACTAATTACTACTCATTATTAGCCTGACGAGCCAGACCTACATCAAAATGTAGGGTCTGGGAACATACAGTACCATTGGCACTGCTCAATCTGAGGGGCAGGATAAATGGTTGTCTTTCAAATTTGCTCTCCACGCAATAGGATAGCACTACAACTGATGAGTCCCATGCATTTTCCCACCAACAGAGCTAGTTGGCTAATTGATCAAACTTTTGCTCTTTTAAAAAAAAGCTTAACTAGTTGCAATTCAAAGACCACTGTTCACCAGCAGCAGCAACCATCTTCTTTGTTTTCAAGTAGCAGGAAATTCACGCGGAACTGTCGCTGACTGCTCTATACATGATGTGATTGGCCTGATAGAAGTTTATTAATTAAATTTGCTGCCGCTAGGGTGCGTCTAGATTTCTAGGCTAACTCATTATCACTTCATTAGAGAGGTCATTTTTTGAATACCAGGAATGGATGAGCCATTACCAGATGAAGGTAGAAAAATAAGAAGCTTATTAAATCTGATCCTGAAGCAGTTTGCTTACCCTGATTGTGGAACTGCCCACATTAAGATCATATTGATACCAAAGTCTTTTGTTGCTCTTTATGGCTCTGTTCCTGTTCTTTGATGATCCTCAGGTGTCCAAGCAGGCTAAGGAGTTTCTGGAGTTTGTGTATGAGGAGCCCCTACTAGATATTCAGCAACTGAACCCCTGTCTCTACCGGCACTGTGAGCTATTGGCCACTGTGCTGACACTCCGGCAAAGATTGCAGTCACTGCGTGCTTACCTATTCAGTTGCCGTGCTGCCATTGCTGAGGACCTCCGCCGCAGGTAAGCACTGAATAGAAAGAAGTTTACCATGTTATTATTGGCCTATTTCTCATTTAGATTTTTTGTTATGATGTAAGTCGCTGGAGAAAAGCGTCCACTTAGAGACCATAACCAAATGCTTTTGTTTGTATTCAGTAGGCATACAGTAAATAGCTTAAAGCAGGGGTACTCAAACTTTTTCCGTCTTTCCCCACTTTGGAAATGGGGAATTTTCAAGTCCCACATCACCCCAATAAAATGGTAAAGTTAAGATATTATTTTCGCATTGTGGTTCCACGTTAAAGTTCCCATCTTGGTCCCCCTTGGTCTGATGTTTTAATTCATATGTAGGCCTATCTATCTATCTATCTATCTATCTATCTATCTATCTATCTATCTATCTATCTATCTATCTATGTCAGTGTCTAATCTTTCTTATAAAAAACAAAGGCATTAATAAGGATAGGCACAAATTGTTAATTTTTTTGTAAAAATGAAATTCAAACATATAAAAGATATTCTTCATTGAATGAATAATGATGCCTCTTTCCATTTGGCCCGTACTGCCCGATGTTGTACACGCAAACGTGACGTAATTGCCTGGCTTGTAGCAAAAACGTTACATTGTATTGCACACACAGCAAGACCGGGCAATGCATAACTTGGTGACCGGATTAAAGCAGTAATGTAATCAAGTGTAAAAGAGCATTTAAAATCGACATAGCTGGGAGATTTACACTTTCCAACTCGGGCGGGGGATTTCCGATATGTCTCTTTACATTTATTTGTTACTGTTTCATTGTGGCTTTTGCTGAGAAACATAGTTCGCAACACACGCTGAACTTGAATCAAACGTTCTTTAGAACACAGCTGATCAACCGTCTGCCTTCACTTTTGAATGAGATCCGTTACCATTGACAGCGGTCATTATTTAGAGGTCATTAGGCGAAAATAATGACCGGTAGAACTTTGGGAAATCCCATTCAAGTCAATGGAGCGTTCTACCTGCATTGTGAAGAGCCATATAATAATGTAATATAATGTTGGTTTCAGACACCTATAAATGTAATAATTTCCCAATATTGCAGTAACTTGGATGTTTTGGTAGGATTCAATTGTTGGGGGCCAAGCAGTGAGCTATGTAGACATCCATGATGTGTCTACTTTTTCTCATGAAGCAAGCAGAGAAGCTGTGTAGGCACCCATAGTGTCTCAAATTAGCGGCCAAGCAGGGGTACGTTTCCCAAAAGCATAGTTTCTAACTACGATGCATCTTCCGTGGTAGTCGTCACTGCCAAATATGAGTCGACCGTTTTTGAGTCACATGTAAATGATACAGAAATGCGGTGTTGATGTTCAGACGTATTTCGGTCACATTTTTAATAAGAGCTAACAAATATGCTCATATTTTTTAATTTTCCAAATTAGAAACATATGTGACAATATGAAGCTTAGTGTTTGTGCATGTGTAACTCAGTGTTGTGCGTGAATGAGTTCAAAAGAACGCGTTCATTGAACACGCTCATTTTTTCGTGAACGTTGAACTGAACGCAACACATTTTTTAATAAAGAACTTGAACGTGAATTAGTTCACATTATGTGTCATAAACGGCAGACATCACTGTAAATGAACATTGGAATTTGTTTTCCATTGAAAACTGAGTGACATCTGTTTTCTCTTTTGAAACGCAACGAGAGAAAGTTCCTCCCTCCTGTATTCTCGCTGGTGCCGCTTAAATCATGTATCACCAGACAGAAATGGTTTTGACATTGTGTGCGCAATGCATTGCGGGCAACGTAGTGTCCGGCTGAGAATAGTTGAATAGCATACTGGCTTCAGCACAACGTTACCCGTGATGAATTTCAGCAGAGCAGGGTAGGCATAGCAACGCCGCGTAGCAGGCAACGACGAGAGCGCGGAGGGCTGGATTTCATTGCACTAAGTATAGAACTGGTCTACCTTGTCTGTAGGCTACTGCTGCAAGTTTCATCACCTGGTAAGAAACCCCCAATTGCAGTGTCATGAGCAAATGTCTACAATGAGCAGCTTCAAAGAACGTATAGTGATTTCTAGCTCGTGGTGTGAAAAAAAGTATTTATTTGAATATCTCACGAAAAAAGTAAAATGAACTGAACTTGGATTATGTGGCATGCTCTAGGAAATCATGGTAAAAAGTACTTAATCCTTAGAACCCTACACTGTTTTAAGGGCATTTTCACCATGTTTAGTTAAAATGATTTATCCTGGTCATTGTAAGTGCCATACATACATGCTATATATTGTTTTTTCAGCAGAGTCTAGGCTACCCAAATCTGCCACAATTTCATGTATTAATACTTGCATTGATTTAATTGATTTTTAAATAATAAAAATACAAAAAGCGTATTATAAAAACTCTTATATTTTGACAAGTATCTCACCACTGCAAGCTGGCAGCTCGACTTGCATGTGTGTGTAGAGCAGACTGTCCTGAATTTGGCAATATCATTGCCATGGTGGAGGGACATATGTGGTGTGCGCCTTACAGAAATAAATGGCATTTTTATATTTAGTGATAAAATGACCTTTCTGCACTCCATATCTGTGACACGAACTGATCTGACCTGACTTGACCCGAGTTTGCGTGTTAGCCTGTGTGTGCCTATGGTGTATGCACTCATAATGATTCTCTACAACTTTTTAATGCATTGCCATGAACAAAGTAAAGGCAAAAAACATGTTTCTTTGTTGAACAAATTGGGATGCAATGTGAGCCTTGAATTGGATGCCATGCAGGAATTTGCTAGGATCTCAAAACCGGATTAGGAACATGCTTTGCCATAGAGAAACACACGATAACATTGGATTATAAACATGCTTTGCCACAAAAACAGACAAAAATGTAGGGTAAGTCCAGCTATATGAAGTTATTATTTTGCTGTCACTTCATTGTTTTATAACCCAGAAGGATGTACTTGGTATCAAATGATAGCTCTGTGTCTCCTCTTTCATCTGACATGCGTGGTATCTATCCGGTCACAGGTCCGCGAGTAATTCAAATGAGAGTAATGGATGTGCAGTGTTGGTTTATGGACATGACGTTATTATTTTGCAGTCACTTCGTCCGTCTTTATAAGCCAGAAGGATCGATATACATGGTAACAATGGATAGCCCTGTGTCTCCTCTTTCACCTGATATGCTTGCCATATCTATGCGATCACAGGTTCGCGAGTAATTCAAACGAGAGTAATGGGTGTGCAGGTGAACGCAGAGAAGTGTAGACTGTAAATATGATGCAAAAGTGCCTAGTCTCGTTGGAAAGCCCCACTTCTGCTCTGTCACACAATAAAGTTTTCATCTCGCTGCGAAGAACAGTTCCGGACAATGTAACAGAGAAGAAAGGGTGTGTTTTTTTTGACGCACTTTGTGTCAATCGGGTTCTAAGGGTTAAAGGAATATTTCACCGCTGGAAAGATGAATTTGTATTGAAATTGGGTAATTTATATAGTAGAAATGTGACACTATTCCGGTGCCTTCTTGACCGAGAAAAGGCATAAATTGTATTTTTGGCTCATGTGGATGAAAGCCAACAACTCCCAGAATGCACCGCATGCAAGGCAAAATATCCAATAAATATCCAATATCAAACTAACTTTACAGCAGTCAGCCAGTTTATGTTATGTGTGGACAGTTAAGATTTAGCCACCATCTAGAAACAAAGCAATACTGCTTCATCACCACTTTTATTCTCGTCTTTTCTCTTGGGTTTTTAGCCCACTCAGAGCATTCCTGCAAAGTCCTTAGGTAATCATAACTGAATATACATATGTCTTTTAGAATCTTCCCAAGAGAGTACCTCCTTCAGCACATCCACTTGTACTCCATGGCAGACCTCCAGCAGGTAAGCCTCACTTATATGAATAGAAAGAGTAGATAAGTTGTAAATTGAAAATGTACTTGGTTCTTAACCATGATTTTTCTCAGTCTAGGGCATTTCAGGGTTCTTAACTCAAACTGATATTTGCAATTAGGCCTACTGAAAAGCACTATTGGATGATAATGTTTCAGAAATAATGCAATACACTATATTATTGTAATTTAAAATTATATAAGCAGAAAAACAAAAGAAGGCTGCACTTTGCATAATATACTACTTTAATTATTGCTGACACATTTAGACGCACTGCCTTCTTTAGTGTGCAAGGTAAGTGCAAGCATGTTGTTGCGTCCAATACAAACATTTGAAGGTATTTCGGGTAATTTGAAAGGAAAAGGTGGTTGACGCATATTGAACACACTGAAAAATATTGTGACGTCACTGGCATATCTCATATCATGAGCCTCCCCATGTAGGCTACAGTGTGATACATGTGCATTTGTTGCAGCTGTGGAGGTTGAGTGTGTCCCTTACTGGGTGTTGATGTTACTTGCCGCTTTTGAAATAAAAAGACCAATTCAGAATGTTTCTAATACCCAGCCTCACAGCAGAACATTCCTTGTAAAACGGTAAGGTGAGAGAGAAACTTTCAAAGTCAAAGTCAGCTTTATTGTCAATTTCTTCACATGTTCCAGACATACAAAGAGATCGAAATTACGTTTCTCACTATCCCACGTTGAAGACAAGACATATTTTACCAATTTAGGTCCACAGACAAACATAACATTCAAGTAAACAAAAAAGTAAGTAAATAAGTAAATAAGAGGGCACATATAATAATGAAAAAATAAGAGCAGCAAAATTTGGTTGAAATTGTGCATAGACAGTCAATAAAACTTTGATAGAACTCCTGGAGCTCTGGAACAATCAAAACAACCAGGTCAAATAGCATAGGTACTGACTATTAACAGAACTCGGAGGAATGCATTTATAGCAGTTTGTAGAAAGAAAGCTCCAAATTCCGGTTGAACCTATTCATACAGTCTATTGCATAACAGCTCTTTCCCATTTAATTTTTTTTTTTTTGTTGCAGGAGATTCAAATTAAATGCTGCCACTCAATTCGTGTCACTCAATTAGTCCTTTTGCCACTCTTAGCCCTTTCCAACCGGTTCTGTTCCCAAACCAACATTTGAACCATTTGGAGCGGCACTTTGGTTTTGAGCTGGAACCAATAAATAGTCGGTTTTTCCTGTGAACTTGAGTGGGTGCCATTCTACGGTTCAGAGGGGAGAAGGCTAAAAGCATGAGGTTTCCCTCTTTTCATCAACTGTTGCAATGGGTAAACAAAACTGGTCATCTAGCACTACACTGCAAAAGTTAACTAGCATTTTGCACAGATACAGTAATTTCTGCCACTTTCACAGGACAAGTGTCATCATCCTCCTGTTTAAATCTAATTGACTCTTGTAATGCATGCAACACCCATTGATGATGACACATCTTTGGTTCTCGTCGAAATTGGTGGAAACTGGTTCAAAGGCTGGTTCACTAGGTAGCACCAAGGTTCAAAGAATTCTGAATGGAACCGGTTCAATAAAGCATTCTCTGACGGTCGAAAAAATGCCAATGTTCAGTATTTTCCCTCAGCAATGAGCTGTATTTTCAACAAATTCATTAAACATAGGTGTAGTTGTGGAATGGAATAAGAAATACCCCCCGCTATGTTTGCTATGTTTTGTCTTTACTCAAAATATTCGGTTACACTTTACTTGACAGTATCGACATAGGAGTGACATGACACTGTCATGAACGTGTCATAAACAAGTCATATTGAATGTTATTAAATGACATTCGGTTTTTGTCATAAATTAGGGTTAGAGTTAGGGTTAGGTTTCATGTCTCATGACAGTGTCATATGTTCATGACAGTGTCATGTCACTCTTCTGTCGATACTGTCAAGTAAAGGGTTACCAAATATTCCAGTATGTCTTGCAATGTCTATATTAGGTTTACAGGAGTTTAACTAACATACAAGTGAATAAATAGCATTTTGCATTGTATACATGTTTCTGGTTTTGGATAATGGTAGGGTTACAAATAGCATAATGCTTCAATGCAAAATATTTTCACTGTATGCATCATACCACAATTATATATTGTATACTATGGTGAGGACACATATAAGTTAAGTTGACTGGTATTTTGCAGATGCTTCTATTCAAAGCGACATGGGCTTCCACCTGACCGATTGTCAGGCGGTGACATTAACGCTGCTCCACTATGCCCACAATGCTTCATCTTCTGTAGTAGCTCATTTTGGGGTTATAACATTACCTAAGAAAACAGCCACTTCAGTTTCCATTAATCCTTTTCTTAACTTATTTGTTAGTTAATTATACCTGCGACTGATATCTACACACCAGAGCCACCCTTGGTTTGTGGGAAACTTCTAACAATCTGATCTGACGCTTGTCCGAAGTGAGTGAGTCTGGTGATACCATTCGTATGCATGGAAGTACTTCACCAGAAAATGAGACCTGTTCCACAATGGCATGTAATTTTTGTGCAGCTGTACATGTTGTGTGCAGGTAGCTGTAAGTATAATAACACGTATGCTGTCAATAACCATGTAAAGAAATGAAATATTTGCTGCCAACAGCTAGCACTATCAGTGATCACCAGCACTGTACTGGTACATTATTACTGTTATTACCAAGATGGCGGCGCGTACACACGCAGCGACCTCTCTCTGTCCCAACCGTACGGTGTTTTGTTCGTTTAAAAAGTGTTTGTCCGAAAGTTTTACGTGTTCGTCTCGTCTTACTACAAGTACAGCAGGCAGTTTTTAATTGACATCTGCAAAAGCAAGTTTTGCAGCGTTCTGGACTTTGCAACAGAGACGCTAAAGGAACTCGGACTACTCCGGCCTGCAACAACACCGGACTCGCCTGCTACTCCTCCCCCGGAAAGAAAGCGTCGGAAGCGGTGTGCGAGGAAGCAGAAGAGGGGCAAGCGCGGAGGCGTCCGGGCCAGGCTAGCGGCCAGCCCAACTCGCCCAGCAATACCATCCATTCTCCTGGCAAATGTACGATCACTGGACAACAAAATGGATCACATACGACTGCTGAGATCAACGAACCGGACAGTAAGTAACTGCTGTGTGCTCGTCTTCACTGAGACTTGGTTAAATGACAACATTCCGGACTCTGCTGTACAACTGGAGCAGCTAGCATGCTATCGAGCAGACAGGGCCATTGTAAAGGGAGGTAAATCACGAGGAGGAGGAATCTGTGTTTACATCCGTGACGAATGGTGCCGGGACACTGTAGTAGTATGCAAACACTGCTCACCACTGGCAGAGTTTATGATCATAAAGTGCCGTCCTTTTTACCTGCCAAGGGAAATTACTGCGATTCTGCTAGTCGCAGTATACATCCCGCCTACCAACAACAACAGCGATAAGAACGCGGCTCTTAGTGAACTGTACCAGGCTGTCAGTGAACAACAGACAGCACACCCAGACGGTTTCACCATCTTCACTGGAGATTTTAACCATGCTGATCTCAAAACTGTACTTCCAAAGCTACACCAGCATGTTGATTTTCCAACAAGAGGAGATAACATCCTGGACCTGGTCTACACTACACACAAAGGAGCATACAAAGCCACCCCCCTCCCCCACATTGGACTTTCAGACCATATCACTGTTATGCTAATGCCCGCATACAGACAAAGGGTAAAAGCGAACAAACCGGTTCGTAAGCAGGTAAAAGTGTGGCCTGAGGGAGCCTCCGATGCTCTTCAAGACTGCTTTGACACAACAGACTGGGAAATGTTTAAGCAGGCAGCCACTTACAACAACCGGACAGACATAGAGGAGTATACAGACACTGTAACCTCTTACATCACCAAGTGCATCGATGATGTGACCCACACAAAAGACATCATCACTCGGGCTAACTGGAAGCCATGGCTGACAGGGGATGTCCTCAGGCTGCTGAGGGCCAGAGACAAAGCCTACAGAGCTGGGGATGAAGCTGGCATGAAAACAGCGAGAGCCAACCTGTCCCGTGGCATCAAGGAAGCAAAAAAGGAATACACTCACAAGATAACCACCCACTTCAAAGACAGCAGGAACGCACAAAGCCTATGGCAGGGCATTCAGGCCCTCACGGACTACAAGCCCGCGCCACAGAGCTGTGAGAGCAACATCCCTCTGCTCAACAACCTGAACCGCTTCTTTGCTCGCTTTGAAGCACAAAACAGCACCTGCCCACAGAAGACCCATCCCCCTCTACATGAGCAGCCCCTGTGCCTCTCTGCCGACAGCGTGAAGAGGACACTTGCTGCTATCAACACCCGTAAGGCAACAGGTCCAGACAACATCCCAGGTCGTGCGCTGAAGGACTGTGCAGGGGAGCTTAAGGATGTCTTCACAGACATCTTTAACACTTCCCTGAAGCAAGCCATCGTCCCATCATGTTTCAAAGCTGCCACCATCATACCTGTGCCGAAGAAAACTGCTCCATCCTGCTTCAATGACTACCGCCCTGTGGCACTGACACCCATCATCATGAAGTGCTTTGAGCGGCTTGTCATGTCACATATCAAAGCCATTCTCCCCCCCACCCTGGACCCCTTCCAGTTTGCATACCGAGCCAAGCGGTCTACAGAGGATGCAATCTGCTCTGCCCTCCACCCAGCCCTCACCCACCTGGAAAAAAGAGACTCATATGTGAGATTGCTGTTTATAGACTTCAGTTCTGCATTCAACACCATAATACCACAACAACTCATCTGCAAACTTGACAAACTGGGACTCAGTACCTACCTCTGCAACTGGCTACTGGACTTCCTCTGTCAGAGGCCCCAAGTAGTATGTGTTGGCAACAATACCTCAAGCAGCATCACACTGAGCACAGGGGCCCCCCAAGGCTGCGTGCTCAGTCCGCTGCTCTTCACCCTGCTGACGCATGACTGCACTGCAACCTACAGCAACAATCACATAGTGAAATTTGCTGACGACACAACTCTGGTGGGTCTCATCACCAAGGGCGACGAGACTCAATACAGGTTGGAGGTCGACCATCTGACCAAGTGGTGCAGGGACAACAACCTCCTGCTGAACGTCAGCAAGACCAAAGAGATTGTTGTTGACTTCCGGAGAGGTCACACCCAACACCTGCCACTGACCATCGACGGTGCTGTGGTGGAGAGAGCGAGCAGCACCAAATTCCTGGGGGTGCACATCAGTGAAGACCTCTCCTGGACCACCAACACTGCATCACTGGCGAAGAGAGCTCAGTGCCGCCTGTACTTCCTGCGGAAACTCAGGCGAGCAAGTGCTCCACCAGCCATCATGACCACATTCTACCGAGGCACCATCGAGAGCATCCTCTCCAGCTGTATCGCTGTGTGGGGCGGAAGCTGCACTGAATACAACAGGAAAGCCCTGCAGCGCATAGTGAACACAGCTGGAAGGATTATTGGTGCTTCACTCCCCTCCCTGAAGGACATTTACACCACCCACCTCACCCGCAAGGCGACCAAAATTGTGAGTGATGCAAGTCACCCCGCTCACAATCTGTTTGATCTACTGCCCTCTGGGAAGAGGTACAGAAGCCTGCGCTCCCGCACTACCAGACTCACCAACAGCTTCATACACCAAGCCGTAAGGATGCTGAACTCTCTCCCTCCTCTCCCCCCTCCACCCTCAGCTACATAACATCCTGGACATTGGACCCAAAATGGCCGCCTGCACTACTCCACTTGCACACTTGCACACTTGTACACTTTACAACTGGTGTTGTTGTCCTGAAAACACAACACTTCTGCTGCTCTTACATAACTTGCACCACTATGCCACTTTCTTCTTACTTAGGTCAAACAGAACTACCCAAGCCTTTTATTGGCCTGAATTTGCACTAGTATTTTTATTGACTGTCTATGCACAATTTCAACCACATTTTGCTGCTCTTATTTTTTCATTATTATATGTGCCCTCTTATTTACTTATTTACTTACTTTTTTGTTTACTTGAATGTTATGTTTGTCTGTGGACCTAAATTGGTAAAATATGTCTTGTCTTCACCGTGGGATAGTGAGAAACGTAATTTCGATCTCTTTGTATGTCTGGAACATGTGAAGAAATTGACAATAAAGCTGACTTTGACTTTGACTTTGACTTATGAAAAACTTGTCACCTTGACAATGCATGCATATTTGGGGGTCATTTTATGCATGATGCATAGCTCTGAAAGAGCCTTGTGTTAAAGGTTGGCAGTCAGCTATTGTGCACATGCAGTTTTGACAAATGACTCTTCTGTTCTTTTTGTAGAGCACTATGGGAAATCTTTTTTTTTTTTTATTTCGGCATCCGTGGTGTGGAAACATGCCAGAAACATTTTACATCACCCAATACCAAATGACCTTTGTGGACCTTCTAGTATGTTTGGCACCACTGACTTCTATTAAGCCCTTAGAATTGTTAGTGTTATCATATGTATTTTTTTTTACCCATATTGTGGATGTATTTCAATGGGATGATAAAAAAAACATGGTTTTTGAGGAACATGGAATATTAAATGTTAAGAACTTTTTAGTACAATGATATTGCATCTATGGATTAATGGGGTAAAGTCTTGTAGCTTTGTAACTAACACCATTGGATTCCCTGACCCTGACAATGTGGGTTTAGCAGTTAAAATCAACATCCCATTCACTTTTAGATCTAAATTACGGAAATAAATTAACTTTTACACAATATTCTAATTTTTTGAGATGCACCTATACATTTAGAACCTCTATTTAAAATGATTTATTTTAAAAAAAATATAAAACACCCTGTCCTCAGAGGTGTGTTCAAATTCGCAAACATAGGTGAACATTTGCAAAACAATTTTCTGTTTGCCTTGAGTTTTCCACAAACGTTTGCGAACACTTGCAAACAGGTTGAGGAGGTAGTTCTCTGTGAACATGTTGGAAGTTGGACGGAGTTACCATTGAGATGGAATGTTTACACAAAATCATTCAAATTGAGCTGTTCATAAAGACATATTCGCCACGAACCTTCACCTCTGTTCAAGGAAATTGAACGCACATCTCAAATCTAAAGCATGACCAATGAAAAATAAATACTTTTTGTCTTTGATTTATGCTATTTGTATGTGTGTTTATTCTTTAATCTTTATCCTTCTCTTCCTTCTGTTTCTATTATTTTATTTAGGTTATTGATGGAAAGCTAGCCCCATTCCTGTCGAAAGTGATCAAGTTTGCAACCTCTCATGTCTACAGCTGCAGTCTGTGTAGTGAAAAGGGCTTCATCTGTGAGCTTTGCCAAAATAGCCAAGTCATCTACCCCTTCCAAGAAAGTGCCTCCAAGAGGTGAGTCATCAGAGCTGGAACAGTCGTCAAATTCAGACTTTTGGCTTCATACAGATCTATCTCCTTATATTAGTGCCCAATGCATCTGTTCTTACAGGCTCTTTTCTTTCTACAGGACTGCATGATTTTATGTATGCATGATGTTAAGTGTTCCACTGAATATGCTTTGCAAAACAAGTTTGGAGTTGTATTCCCACCATTATGATCATGTTTGTTTATAGCCATGTTTGTTACAGTGCCTGCGTGTGACCATCCAGGTTTACTTGTTTTGGTAGATGTAAACAGTGCAAAACAGACCTACTGTCTTCTCTCCTGGTAAGAAAATTGGACCAACTGAACAGTCAGTGCGCAAATTTGGTCCTAAATTTAGTAGGAGTAGCCATAAATAAGTCTAATTTATTAAGTAGAAAAAATATTTTTTTATTTTTGGACATTTCTAGCCATTATATGACTGTGAAGAGTGGATAGGAAATTAGTTGGAATGAGAGAGATGGGGAGTAAGTTTTGGAAAATTACTTCCTGTGGGCACGTCAGTCTGTACAGGAGTTGGACAATGGAACTGAAACACTGGCCAAAATAATGTTTGAGGTTTCAAGCCTATGTTGTGTGACCTGAAGTGCGTTCGTCGTCAAACAGTGGCAAACGTTTGTGGCAAAGCCACAGTTTTCTTTTTAGTTTTAAATTTCAAAGTTCCAGTTTGTTTTAAACTGTAAACAAAAATGGCGAACAGAAAGTGCATTTTTTTTAGCTACAGCCGCAATTATCATCGATGAATTAACAGAAGAAAACGGACTTGACGTAGTAGATTTGATACAAAGTTGCTTACAGACACGGAGAGAATGTGACACTACAAGAATAGAGAGCTACGTCTCCATGGTTGTCCCTGCCTACTGCAATGTCACATTCAGGAAGCATTTTTGGATGCATAAGACTACAGTTGAAGTAGACTGTAGTAGAGATAGATATTAAAATGCTTGTGACCCAAACGTAGGAAATATAATTTATGCCTGATTGACACAGTCATGGAAATTAGGTTTACCAGTATGGTTTGGCTATTGTTGTTTATCAAAAACTTTTATCCAAACAAAATAGGCTAGGCTTAAAATAACATGTTAGGCTTTAAGTTAGGCTAGACTACTGTAGCCTACTTCAGTGCAAAATAAATATAAATAATTACATGTCTTTATTAAAAATAAAATAAAAACACAATACTAGTTCATACCTGGTTTATTTCAGAAACTCTATCAAGACTTTGGACCAATTCTCAGCCAATATAGTGAACCCCCTATTGAACTGCCAATTCTGTCAACGTTGTGGCTGCTGGAGAATCAAGAGTCATTTCGAGGAGTGGCTGATAGTTTATAATAATAATAATAATATTTATTTATATAGCACTTTTCAAGCATTGAGCACAAAGTACTTACAGACAAACATGAAGAGCATTTTTCTATGCACAAAGTGGAACAAAAGTGCTTCATACACAAGACACAAACAAACAAAAATGCCTACCGGAGCGGCATAATTGCCAGCGTACACGTGACACACAAAACGTACAAGACGGACAACAAACAAAAAAATAACAAATAATAAAATACATGAATAAAAACAAATAAACAAATAAAAAGTTATTTTAAAAAGAAAACTCATGTTAACTTAGTCCAGTTGGTTGCATCTAGTTAACCGGCTGTATAGTCCAAGGGCAATGATGAAGGCACACAACTGTGTCCAACCCGGAGGATTTAACATTATCCTAGCAGTCTGGAGAGCACTGGAAGCAATGAACAGTCTGAAGTCGTAGGTGATCCTATAGATCAGCAAATCGGTGGACATTGACAGCGACCGTTTGTTGTTTAGTGAGATCGCTGTCGTCAGAGTTCTTCAAACTTGCTTCTAACGTTATTTAATCCAGACTCCAGGCAGCAGAGCATGGCAGCTCGCAGGTTTGGAGTAAGCAAGGGCAGTTTGCACCATTATTTCATTCTGGAGGTTGAGGTTCTGACCACATTAGCTCCGCTATATATCTGCTGGCCATCACCTGATCAGAACCCTGTTCTTGCAGAGAAGTTTGACAGAAAGGGAGGTTTCCTGGGTGTGATAGGGTGTATTGATTGCACCCACATACCCATTAAAGGTCCATCAACATACAGAGATTCCTACATTAACAGGAAGTTCTATGCAAACTTTCAATTACAAGCAGCACACAGGAGCCAAGAGTTTACATACATCCACACAGGCAATGCAGGGTCAGTACATGATTCACGTGTCTACAGATCAGTGACTTAAAAGCTATGTTGACTGCCGACCTCTGCCCAACCTCTCCCTCCCCAATACCATTTACAATGTGATTCAGCCTACCTTTAAGATACCAACCTGCTTGTCCCTAGGGACAATGGACATCTAACTGAGCATCAAAAGCAATATAACAATGTGCATAGTTCGACAAGAGACAAGAGTGAACGTGCATTTGGAATCCTGAAAGTGCAGTCGTCTCTATTTGCGTCTCCTTTGAGGGAGAAGATGAAACTGTTAGTGTGGACAGTGCACAGATGAATCTCCTCCTGCTGAAGATTTAACTAGGGGAACACAGAGGATTGCAGCAGAGCAAAAGAGAGATGACATTGCTACATTGCTATGACACCAATTTAATCAGTCATTTTTAGGCAAATGTGTGCTGTATTTTATGTATTACATAACAATTGTGTATTATTATTATTATTATTATTATTATTATTAAGTGTGCTTGCTGAAAGCAGCATATTGTTATCAGTCACGCAAGCACACATTTGTATTATTACTCCTTTCAGCCCACTTTTTTGGCCAGCTCCTGCCCCTAGGCCTTTTGAGATATTGACACCGTTCCAACTCTAATACATTGCTTAAGAAGATGGCGTCACTGACCCTTGTCGTTCTTCCGCCATATTGGATTTAATAGAAAGTGAAACCAAAGTTTCACAGGTCACAAATTTGGTCCGATCTTCATCAAACTTGACGTACATGATCCTTGGACCAAGCCTCACAAAAGTTACTAGAAGGATTTTTGATTTTCGGAAGCGTTTAGCTGTCACAGCCAAACGAAATCGCCGGTGTAGCCGCGAAACGGAAAGTAGGGTATTATCTCAGGAACGCTTTCACGCATCGAAACCAAACTTTGTACATGAACTCGAGACTCCAATGTGAGAATGCACAAGATCTAAAAACAAAAACATTCTAAAATCTTTTGACAAATCCCACACAGCTATTTTAAATGACCATCATCTCAACTATTCCTGACGTGACGCATTCCAAGTGTACACAGTTTCTACCCAGCCTTGCCACGCTCATCAATGTAGTGTTCTGCTATGGGATAGTATGGACTTACGAACTGAAAGAACAAGGAGAACATTAGCTATATATAGCTGACATATTACAGTAATTTTCACATCCATGGTGTTCAAATCTAACTGATGATTATTGGTTAATGTCATGATGGGAGAGTATTATTCAAAATGTTACAAGTATGCAAATTCATATATTTACAGGAAATTATGTATTATTGTGCCGTTTTGTTGTAAAGACATGCAAGGCATTCTGGGCCATGTAATAGACAAGCAGTTGTCGCCAGAGTTTAACTTAATTTCCATACTTATGAATAGGAACCTAGGGAACCTAGGGACAATAATCAGCCATCTCTGTTATGAGAACGAGCTGGTAATCACTCACTGAAGAGGGGAAACTATCGATAAAAAAGGTTGTTTACTCTAGAGTAGGGATGTCACAGTAAACCGGTTTTACTAAAAAAAAAAAACATGCACAGCAATACCCTGAAATTTAAACATATTACAATTCCTTTTTTTTTTTTATTGATCCTAAGAATAACAGTGTTGTTTTGCAGTACAATGTGTTTCTAGTGCCTTGCCTCCCCAAGGCGTGTGTTTCTAGTGCCTTGCCTCCCCTAGCCTGCGTCTTTCCTCCTCACACACTTTCAAGCAGCAGCTGTCATGCCAAATACAGTGATACATGGCTGCTAGTTTAAGTGGTGCTGAGGCTGCCCAGCAACAAATAATAATAGGCCAATGTTAAGTAAGGGATAATGTATAGAACGCCGGTCATTATGGGGAAAATAAGTCCCGACAGGGCGAACCAGACTTGTTTCGCCCTGAAGGGACTTATTTTCCCATAATGACCGGCGTTCTATACATTATCCCGCTTATTATACGGCTACTTGCCAAAACGAAAAAATAAACTCCATGATATGTCTCTTTACACTTATTTGTTACCGTTTCGTCGTGGCTTTTGCTGAGAAACAAATAGTTCGCAACACACGCTGAACTTGAATCAAACATTCTTTAGAACACAGCTGATCAACCGTCTGCTTTCACTTTTGAATGAAGTTCCAAGCACAAACTCCGTTGCCATTGACAGCGGTCATTCTTGTTTTCAGAGGTCCTTTCCCAAGAAATAATGATGACCGCTAGAACTTTCGGAAATCCCATTCAAGTCAATGGAGCATTCTACTTGCATTGTGAAGAGCCGTATAATAAGTTGATTTACTCACTTGCATCTGTCAAGTTTGTTTAGCTAACCTACCTAGGCTATGAGATTTAGTTAATTTAGGCCTACTGTTGGGTTTAATGACATTTCAGAAATAGGCTACGCAACCTATTGGCAAACGTTTACATCTGGAGTTACTCGCTAACTATCTCGCTAGCTCACGTCATGTCATTTAAGTACTGCTCACCAAAATCATAAAGGAACATTGTGAGTCACTTATCTCTTCTATGATCCCAGAAAGATTTTCTTCGACTTGTCATTTTTTTGAACATTTATTTTATCTAATGACAAAAAGAACACGATGAATTGCATCCACATATCCTTACGTACTATGCGCAACTATTTTTCACTAGCCTAAAACTGTTCGACTGAAGGCTAATTACTTTCACATATTTCTTACAGTGACAGGCACTAAATTAGACTTAGACACCACAAATGTGCACCCAATTAAACCTACACATCACATTAATGATATGCTTAAGTGTAATAGATTATTTTAAATCTAAATATTACTAAATATTCTTACCTACTGGTAATTACATAATAATTTACTATTATACATAATAATTTGTACCATTAACAAAATATAATCTTTATATGAATTCTAAAATATATGAAATAGAAACATGTCATTTAGCCATAATCTTGTGTGTGTGTGTGGAGGGTGGAGCAGAATTTAGGATGTTCTCTAGATGTTCTCAATTTCTATCTAGCCCAGGGACGGCGGAAGGCAAGCCTGCGCCCTGTGCGAAATAGGAATATAGCGCCCCCATGTTCATAGACTGTGCCACTTTCGACTGTGTGCTACCTTCGCAGAAGCCCCTGGTTGCAGCGTGCAGATCGGGGCTGGTTTCAATGTGGGGGAGCTCAACTTGCTACTTTCCAGCGCTACTGGACCGCAAGGAAAAATAAAAAAAATGTTGCGGGACAATTGCGACCAGGCCTCACGGAAAAAAAATGGTAGTTTACAATTAAGCAATTAGGCTTTTCACATAACATAAACATTTTATTATTACAGGCTATTATACAGAAATCAGACTACCTATTTAATATGTCACGTTTAATAACATTTAAACGTGACATTAGGAACGATTGTGAACGAGTGTCGCTGTCTCATATCACCCTGCGATAGGACCATCAAAGCAGTGCTGCAGAATACAGAAAAGTGCAAAGGTTGAAAAACTTTTCTCCCGCGTATGGGTGCTGTCTCATTCATGATTGTTATTTAACCGATATCACTGAAAATGAATTACTTACTGCTCCCGCATTTAAACAGTCTGTCATTATTTGACAATGAATGTGTTTTCAATGTTGTAGCCTATACTGTAGCTAAGCTCGCTGCGCTGTGGCGCCCTAGTTTGGCGCCCACGGCTATTGCCCAGAATGCCATGCCTTCCGGCACTGATCTAGCCTATTTCATGTTTCCATTATCTACATCCAAAACAATTGTTGAAAGAATGCACAAACTGAAAATACTAGAACACTAGTGTTAAATTATCAGGAGAGAGACTACAGCCTTTGACTTTTTCCAAAAGGGAAATGCGGATATAGTTTACAAAGCAGAGTGATTATTTTATTATTACTACTATGCAGTGTCTTACTGTGAAAAAACGGCAATAAATAACCTTTTAAAGATCAAAACCTCTAAAGAATGTGTTTGTTTGATTTTATACATTAGTATTGTTGTGAAAAATATTCACACAAAACAATCGTAATAATCGTAAAATCATGATTATCCTTCAGACAATTATCGTACCACCAAAATCTCTAATCATGACATCCCTACTCTAGAGCATCGAAGGTTTGAGCATCAAAGGTTTGCCCCTGAAGCTAGACGATAGAACGAACAGGAACTGTAACTGGAATTGGCAAGAGTTCAGAGCAGTTGTCAACTAAAACAGCAAACTGGTAGGAAAAAAATACTTATTGATATCTGGTAAAGTTAATGCCACTGTTATGCCTTTTACTATTATTACTGCATGGAGTCGAAATTTAAAGGCTAAACATGGCTATGCTTTAGACGTGTTGGCATAAAAATCACGATTATCAATGTTAATGCTAATAAACAAAGCAAATGAATAGGCTAATTTTACTAGCCTACTTTTAGGAGGGATGTGGTCTCTGAAAATGTAGGCTATTTTCCTAATCAAACTATCTTGCTAAGGCGACATGTTTGGACACTGATGTTGTTCATAGACAGTGAAACATATGGACAGAGTCATCACGTAGACGTCAGTCGAGATGGGTGAAGCAAATTTAAACCGTTTCCTATTGGTCGACGAGGCTTTCTGCGCAGGCTCAGGGGACGTAAATGCGTAGGCACGTAGTCTGACTCGTGTAACTCTTGTGATAGCTGCAGCGAGAGATTGGTACTTCGTTACCACCACGTCTACATTTACTTTTCTTAAATGTCCTAGTTGTTCGTAGATATATGTGATTTCATATAAACAACACTCGCCACATTCATAGCCTACTGTCTTAAACTTCGCTGAAATGTTGTGGTCCGATGCTTTCGTTCTTATCCAGAGAATACGGTTATTTTGCTCCTGTGCAACGCTTTCACCCGCTCTGGTCGCATGCTCATTACGTAAATTACGTCACGTTAGCATTGATTTTGGAAAAAAGTTTATTATTCAGCCGGTAAGTCAGTTACGAGGTCATGACGCCAATCACACAATGTTGTATTACTCCGAAAATAGAAAAAGTTCATATAAAGGCTTAAAACGCTTCAGCTGTAACGTTATTTGATGTCAAAGTGGCGCCAAATTGTATGGGGTTCAATGGGATGGCTAGGTGCAACTGGTCTACTATTTAGCCTAAGATCCGCCATAGTGTCTACGCTCTCCGAACGTTCGCCTGCCCCCTTGATGTTGTTTGCCTACTATAGCTATGGAGTTACTAGCCAACTATAAGACAGCTAGTGGTCTCTGAAAATGCATTTAAAAACCAGTTTGAATAGCCTTAATTATTTACATGTATTCTAAAGTTTGTCATCATGTTATGTTTCTTAGAGCAATGTATGCCAGCAATGTTGTGAGCATTGTCACAAAGTTTGCTTAGAAAGATTAGAACTTCACGATAGAGCACTCTTATTATTTTGTAACTTCTGTAACTCGTGAACAATGCTGCTGCCCTCTTAAAATGTCTAATTTACATCTGTCCATGTGATATTATTTGGCTTTATTACACATGATTCTGGCGATTTATAACATGTGCAAAGACGTGGCATATTCATAATTAGATGTCACGTTGGTGAACATTTTTCCCCTCGCACTTTTAATGTTAATGCATGTGGACTTCCTTCTCCAAATTGATGTTATGTTTCCATCTTTGATGATAATGAAGATGTATAAGAAGCATTTATTGGATAATCATAAAGCATAATCATGAACCATTTTGCACTGGCCGCTTATGAATTATTGTAAGGCGACAGTGGGATGAGTGTAGCACTTGTGCAGGCACAATTTAACGTGGGTTGGTATTTAGAAGCAGCCGCCTGCATAAAGGTGTGTACCGCAGGGCTTTATGAATAACAATGTACATACACACAAAAATATTTTAAGTTTTGGGCATATGCAGTGTTTTATGTTTGAATCTATGGTGTTTTTTTATATATATAAATGAGGCCTCTGGCCACTGTTTAGGAACGGTCCAAAATCCCTCTGGCCACCATGCAGGACTTTTATCTCTCATTCCCAAGATAAGTTGATGCAGTATTGCAAAAGGAGGACCTACATACTAATAAATTGTTATCTAAAGCTAGATATTTCAGTTTCATTGTTTATTGTACTGTATGTGGTGCAGGACAACGAAGCTACCAGTAGGCTACAGTGTGCTCCTTCTTGTCTTCAAAGCACAACATAATCTTGCACCCTCTTATCTTTCAAGCCTCCTGACCCCTTACCAACCAACCCGCACCTTACGCTCCACTGCTATCCACCCCCACTGCACATCTCCGTTCCATGGGTGACAGGGCCTTTAGCATGGCTGGCCCCAAACTCTGGAACTCCCTCCCACTTGCACTATGTCAAAGCACTTCCCTGTCCACCTTTAAATCCATGTTAACTCACCTTTTCACTCTTGCTTTTCCTTCCTACTTATAACCATGCCTCCTCCATCCCACTCGCTCCTCTATTACTGTTTTATTTTATTTTATTTTACTTTTGTTGGCAATGTCGGTCTCCTGCTGAATGTATAGTGTGTTTTAACTTTAACTATTAAAAGTATACTTTTTGAAAGTGTACTAAGTACAGTTTGTACTTTTTTCGTCAAATCCAAGTGTAATTAAGTATTGAATTATGTATTATGTTCAACTTAATACCAACTTGACTATACTTTGAGTGTAATTAGTGTGCTAAAATGGAACAACTTTTTTCAAACTTAGTGTTCTTAAGTACATTATACAAAAAGAGATTTTATGAGCATTCGGAACACAATCGCAGTACAATTTTGTAACATCCCAAGTGTATTGGAAATGTACTTAAAAGGCATTACAGTATAACTAATAATAGTGTAGTAGTGTATTTTGAATACTCTTATCCTCATTTCTACCGTATTCATTTGGCATGCTTCTGTAATATTTTAAATTAACTTCAAATGTACTTCCTGACTACAATAAGTGCCTTGAAAGTTTGCAGTTATGTTAATAAAAGTATATTCTTAAGATACTTTAAGCATTATAAAGGCATGCAATTTAAGTATAATATTAGTGTGATTTAAAATTGTACTATTAGTACTCTCCTACCTATTCTGTTACATGACAAATTACACTTTGATTATGAGAAAAACATTTTATTGACATGAATGAAAACAAAACATAATATTCATCCATAACAAAAGTAAAACATTTTTCTGAAAGTTTTGGATCTCTTGAGCATATCTTTTCAAGTTGGATGTGGTAACGCGATAAAACATGCATTTGGGCGTATTATATTATTTCACATGCATAGATTTTTCGAGTGGCTTTTTGGAGCGCTGGTCAGATTCCTCCTCGCTCGCAGCATTTTCTTCCATGCTTGGGGAGCAGATTCCTCTGAGTGCTCACGCGCAGAGAGAATTTGCGTGCACGCATTTAATATATACGTGTGTGAAATAATATATAATATAATACACCCGAATGCATGTTTTATTGCGCAAGTGCTTTTTGCCACTATTGTGTCGCGATACTCTACAGCCTCATTGGTAGACCATCAATTCAAAATGCAGATTTCATGAAAAACAAAAGTTGTTTACCCTCCTAGGTGAGAGAATTTGCCCTCTAAGCTTGAAATTGTTTACTGGACACCCAGCCTACAAGCCAACAACTTAACAGTCTAACATGGCTAAATTTGTAATGTATGATCATTTATTGCTTATTTGTTTGCAAAGTCTTCTGGCCCAGAAAGAAAACCATGGTGGTTACGGATCATGGCTGAGGAGGAAAGGTACAGCTGGTAGAGTTGTGCAGTGAGTGAACTTCCCTCCCAACACTGAGATGTGGTGGCAAAAGCTGTGGTAGCTAGCTTCCTTACTAGCACACCATCTTCCAGTCCAAGATGCATAAAGTTTTCGGTGGCAACCCGGGGCTGGACAGCAGTCAAATGCATTGACCTTGGTATTAGAGAATTTGTCTCTGTTGTCTGTGAACAGAAAGAAGATGGACAGCATTTTACAAGATAAACAATATTTTACACAGAAATCCATTGGCAATGATGAGATTAATACAGATTATCTGTACCTATTTGACATTTACTTTTTATGGGTCAAATTGGTATTGACACCATCTGTTCGCCATCCTGGTATGGGTAGACCTGGCCAGGTAGGCCAGGTAGTTGTGCACCTTGGCACCAATATGAGTGCAACCACCCTGTTTTCTGCATTTGATTACCTTAGATTCCTTTGTTTCCAATACAACCCTATTATGGTTTTCGGGTCAAATGGCATTTTAAATGGGAGTCGTAGGGGCACTAGCCTACTATTTTGATGCATCAATCAAAATCATGTATCAAAATAGTTCTGCCCCTACGACTCCCATTCAAAATGGTATTTGACCCAGAAACGACAATACAGTTAAGCTTAATGGTGGCGCTTCTGACTTATTATGCTTATTATGCTTTCAAACGAAAGTTTGACTCGGGTACATTCACAAAGACCCTAGGTTGCATTTTGGCTTGAGTTATGCTTTAAGAGTAATGGGGCAAGGTCCTGGATGAAGAATATTTACCTTTACTGCTGATTATTTGAGGCGTTCAGACATCTCGGTTTCAAAACTGTCCAGGAACACCTGTAAAAACATAGTTAGGCTACAGATTAAAACTAGGTAAATTACAAACACTACCATGAAATGAACTTGAATGCTCTGTCAAACACGAATAATTAAAAAAATCTAAATCTATCGCATAAACCAAGGCATAATATCAATCATGTAGCCTAAGGTTCATAGCAATAACTTAGAACACCAGGTTTAATTCCCCCTCTAATATCAATGGTGGAAAAAAACGTTCTACTTCATAAAATGCATGTAATTTGTCCTGTAGACTCATTTTAAAAGATGTCTCCACGATTAAAGAAAAAAACAGCTACAATGTCATTAGCATGCCTAATGAATGTGAAGTGTGACTAGCCTAGCACCATCCTCCTTTCTGTGAGGTAGCCTACACCACACATAATATTAAAGAACATTGGTGAACTTTAGGCAAACGTTGCATAATAAAGAACACACTTTCTTCCATCATAGTTTGTCTAACGTTAGTGCTAGCCAACGCTTGTCAATAACCCCACAAACACAAAGCAGGCTAATGTAGTTTTCTTCTTGATAGGGATCTGGGTCGACGTGTATGATAACGTTAGCTAAATTAGCTAACGTGATCTGGCATTGCTAGCTTGTACTAGCAAGGATAAAAACAAACTCTTGAAAGATTGCTAAGCCATCAATTTAACTTCTCCAAAGACTACCGAAGGTCATAAAGAGTAAGCTACATCAGAATAATTTAACAATATGCTTTAGGACTCACCTGATAACGAATAACTTGGCACTTTAGATCCAACTGGCTTCAGCCCTTGTTATCTCATATGAAGAGTCCTTCTGGCTCTGTAGGACCAACGTCTCTGGCATGACTAGAATTTATGGTATCTTTAATTTGGACAAACCTGTAACCTTATACGGACCGTAAACGTATGCATTTTCTGGTCTCTACAGTCCATCTGTCTTGCAAATAAAGTTAATGTTTGCTCACACCACGTTTTGCTCGAAAGGTGCACAGATCCGCCCACTTCATTTCAAATTCAAACAGCCATGTTATTGGTCAACTGGACTGCCCATACATTTAACTGTGTTGCCTATAAATTTATTTAACAAAATGCCACATTCATCCTCTCACAACCTCTACTACATCACAAACGTATAGGCTACTACCTTACTAAGACACAAAATCAACAATAAGTATATTTAATTTTAGTACTCTGAAGTTGAACTTAATAACATCTACTTTGAAGTATACTTTCTAAAAGTACACATTAAACATACTTTACATAAAGTACAAAAAGTGTAAGCATACTTGCTTTATACTTCATACTCTATACTTTAATCATATTTCTAACACACTAAAGTATACTACTTTTTTACCTGGGTTACTAAGTGTACTGTGCCTGTATATTGCTTTTATGTCTCTTGTATACTGTCTGTTTGATGCTTTTATGCTACTCTTATGTCTATGTCCTCTTGTCTTATTGTACAATGTCCTTGAGTGACTTGAAAGGCACTTTTAAATACAATTTATTATTATTATATTTATTACAATTCTCCTAAATAAAGTACATTTAGAATGTAGAGAGAAGTGTTGAGCACGTAAATCGCAAATCAGTGTGTAGGAGATGCATAATAGAAAGTTTCTCATTTTTTAGTCATTGAGATAAGGATTGACAAGATTCTAACAACAGCACTAATGTTATTATTGATTTTGCTTATCAATACAACTCTATCAATTCCTAATGTGTGGAAAAGTAGGCCTACACAGGTTTGCAAAATCAAAGCGGGTTGCCCACACACAGACTGTACAGCTCAAGAATATTTGACGATCCATTTTATGTTACTGAACAATAATTAAAACAGTTCAGATTTTATTAGGAAGACTATTCAGACTACTGTAGGCCTACTTTTTTCCCCTCTGAGAAATGTGATCATACATTTTATTAGCAGAATCAATAATGGCATCAGTATTGAAGAAATCCATTCCCATCCTTAGTGCTGGCACATGTAAGTATAGAGCCTTCATGACCGTTCTTACTTTGGTACCTGTAAAATATGATTCTGTGTGTTTGTAGGTGTGAGGGCTGTGGTGCTGTCTTCCATGCTGAGTGCTGTCTACGAGGGCAGTCATGTCCACGTTGTGTGCAACGGGAACTACATAAGAAGCCAGCGTCTTTCTGGAGGCGACTAGATACTGATGACAGTCCTAACAACAGTGTCCTTGGCTACTTTGAGTTGGGCAGCTGAGGTCCAAAAACCATCAGAGGCCAAGAAGCCGGTCTCACTAAAATCAGGGCCACTGAGGCAGCAAAGACAACCACAGCATTCTCTAAAGCAAGAGAGTACCATGTGGCTATGCTATACAATAGACAACTGATTCTTATAATTCTCACAAAGTCACAATACATATTCATTATGGACTCCTTCCTACACTCAAATAAAGGGAAAACCTATATAAAACAATTATTAATATTATGTTTGGACTTACAGTTATGGCAGACTGCACAGATGGGGTTTCATAACCCAGTGGCTTTTAAATTAAACCTTAATCACACCTCCACAACAATACCATGTGATGAACATGTGTGATGTTTATATGGGTTAATACAGTAATGCCATGAAAATCAACAAGACAATAAAAGACTAATTTGGAGTGTAATTCTCCTGGAACTGCCAAGATGATTCACCACAAACTTATACCAGCAATTAACTAAGCTGATTTTTTTTCTTGATGCCGTATGGTCATTTGTGAAATCATTGAACTTTAAAGTTGAATTTTTGAAACAGGGCAGACGTCCAAAAAAAAAGGGGGGAAAATCTCAACACACAGCAAATTTGATGACCTTACACCAATTATACTCTGTTAGACATGTAATTCCAGTAATGTTAGGTGAAGGTTTCTCTACAAGTCACCAAAAAAGCTCGGCCCAAAATGTAAGCTCCCAGGGTCAGACAAGACTTTGGCATGATTTACCAGACTTCAGATTGCCCATTGTCAGAAACCTTTTTTTTTTTTCTTTTTTTTTTTTTAAATAATGCACCTACAAGCTCTCCCTTTAAGACACAATTCTTAAGACTTGATCCTTCCTGTACTCTGGATTTTTTATGTCATCCTTCAAGCCTTACCCTCAGGAGGAGATTAAAATGAATTCCCACATTTAGCCCACATTGCACTATGGTTGTCACACGATGTGTGTGTTTGTATGTGTTTAATAATAAATAGCTAAAACTATTTCAACACCCCCCCCCCCCCCCCAGACTACAGACTAAAAGAAATTAGTGTTGAAATGCCTCATATAAGTTAAATTGATATCATCAGATTCAATAGCAATATATTCAAGTATCCAAAAGGTAAAAAGTGCATGCAGTCATATGCATTTTGTATGCTCTTGTTTGATTGGAATTAAGCATGATGGAATATTCAAAGAGTGTTTGTTTGTTCATTTGATTCTGTATTTATTTATTGGGGGACTAGCAGTGAAGCTTCTTTCTTCCGTGATGGAAGCCATATGAACCCATATGGCAACCTATAGAACCCTATGGTGAAAAATTGTGAAATTTGGCACACGGATTGGGGACAGTCCTCTGACTCATTTCAGCATGTTCATGTCTGCTCAGAATCTCTAGTGCCACTAATAAGTCAAAGTTAGAGTTGCATCTATGCACGTAACTTTTGAACCATAAGCCTGATTTTCAAAAACGTGCACTGTTGGATTCCTTGGGTCAAACTGAGTTCAGTGCTCCCAATGACGTAAATTTCCACCATATCGGATCTAATTAAAAAAGGTTAAGTCTTGACTGGTCACAGATTTTGTTCATTCTTCTCAACATTTTGCACAAATGATCTTTAGCCCAAGCCTCACAAAAGTTACTTATTGCCATTTTGATTTCCGATTGCACCCAATACAGCCGATCAAAACCGCCAAACAAGAAGCAAGTGTATGTCTCAGCAAAACTTTGATGAATCAAATCTTAAAGAAGCCCTATGCAGGTCTGGTTATTCCTTCGCTGTTTCTGGGTTTTCGCCTGATTTGGGCTCGCATTTTTCATGACATAGCTCCCCCTGCAGCTTCGGTAGCAAGTGACTGCTATGCTAAACCCCCACTAGCTAGCGAGCTAGCCATCAATAAACCAAGCTAAAACATAGGGCTCACAATAACACGGTCGAGCAAACACATCGTTCAAGAGACTATCAAATCACATTACAAAAACAAAGTTCACCCAAGGGTAGGCTACTTACAATTTCAACAGCAACAAAGCCAAGTCGGAGTCCGTTTTGCGGTCTTCTTAGAAACTACAATCTGACTACATTTTCGAGGCGCGATTGGATACTTCCGCCGAGTTACATCCGGATGTGTTCGGACCGCGATGATAAAGTTGCATATTCGTTTTTTCCGCGGAGAAGCACTAGAGGGAGACGAAGCACCCACCAAACGACCCAAAAAGTGTTGTAGAACCACTTTCGGCTTCTTTAACTTGGTACACACTAATTACATTAACGATAAAGGCAGCTACAACATGCCTGGCTCCACCGAAGACAAATGAGCAGGCTAAAGAGCCTTCCGTGCATAAGGTCCATTGTAAGGACGCACAAGGAATTTTGCAATATTTGGCCTCTGGGGGTGTTGCAATAAACAGTAATGCATTTTTGTGAATATTTGTTTGCATTCTAATGTTAATTCTGTTGTCTTATTGGTTCACTCTAATCAGACCTCCATGTTTTTTTGTTCGTTTTTTTAATTAAGAACTTTATTCCATGTACCTATGTATTCTATTTGCTATTTTTTATTTGCTCATAAAACATCACAGATAGTTTACATTTGTAATACCATTGGGTTATCATTTTAAAAGTTAATTTAAAAAATATTTTGCTTCTTTTGTTGATAGATGATAGTTGATAGATAGAAATTGAGGCCAAATGGTGTTTTCTTCATTCTTCATCCTCCAGACATAACCACTGGTCAGGAGGCCTAAAAAGTTCTAGTTTTGTTCCGTCGCTCCACAGAATTAACTGCCAACCCTATTGTCACTCATTTATATGGTTTTGGTTCAGTATTCTGTTTTGTTTTTTCTAATTTTTCCTTCCTACCTAAACATGGGGGGCCGTATGAAACCTGCTGGCGGGCCTGATCTGGCCCCTGGGCCATATGTTTGACACACCTGCTCTAGGCCTATTTTGCTTCTTCTGGCACTGATAATCAGCTGCATATAAAGAGGTAGGTATAGTCATTCAAATATTTAGACTGACTTTGTAAAGTGAGTAAACTTGAGTCTATTGTCCATTAGAAATGGACTGATATTTCTCAGAAATGCTTTCACACATACATACATATTTTGAGTTGATTGGCAAAAGGACACAGGCAAATTTTAATGCATTTATTTTTTTCATGGCAACAATTCCCAAATCATTCCAAGATGAACAATTAATATGAACTAGCTTGCTAACCTTTGGTGTGCTGACAGAGCAATACCTAAGATAAGACTAGCTATGAATTGTGAGGCCTTCTCTGCTGGTTTCAACACTCTTTGACTAGACATAGACAATGCACATATCCAAGGCTCCAAGACAAGGCTTGAGGTGGGGGTGGATACAGGGGCTGCCAAAGAAATAAATGTTAATGCAACATATTCACAGTGCATAAGTTCAATAAAAACAATGACATGGATATGCACATATAAGATGTAAAACCTCACTTCTAACTTGATTCTCAGTCAAGGCAAAGGAATTTCCTCATACGTGATTTGAACATATGGTGGCTTCATGGGCAGGTGCCAATATTGGAAGTTATAGAACAAATAGAAGCTTTTCTCCAAGATCAACTTTTCATAGACATCAATGATGCTAATAATGGTATCCACAATAGACTGATGGGGCTGAAATGCATGGTAGAAGTTCCTTATGTCCCAAGCCAGAGATTTCATGGAGGCTTGACCAAAGATGGTATCGTCATCTCCCAAGTAGGTGGGCTCTCCACTGTACAAGTAGATCTTAGTATAGTTTGTTTGCGTTTTGCTTGTGAGCTTAGCACCCAACTCGGATAGCTTTCGATAACTTCGATGCACAAACTGGGAGCAGTCATAGGATTCAAACCATACAGTTGCATTCACACTTGGGTCAGAACGTGCAGTCCAGGTTTCATAGTAAATCCCAGTCTCATTGTCCTCTTGGACCCAACGAGCCATGTCATTGAACTGGTCACCTGACAATGTAAAAAAACAATTACATGTCATCAGAAGTAAAAGCAATTCAGTCATTCACACAGTTTTGAAAATTCCAGGGTTCCCACTAAGTCAAATGTAAAATTCCATGACTTTTCCCTGGCTTTCCCTGACAAAAAAAACTGAATTTCCATGACCTGCTATATAATAAATAAATAATAGTATAAATAGTACAATATACCGACCAAAGATTTCAGAGCAGCTGTGTAGTGTTCAAGAATCTTTTACTTTTTTTTAGAGCAAGAGATGAATAAATGGGCATTGAATAGGCCTAAATAAAGTTGGGCTAACCACAACCACTCAAAGTTAATAACCAGATATACACAAATTCTGTATGGAAATATATTTCTATTAATTACAATTGTTAAACTGCTACATCTTGACCCAAATGTGATGTCTATTCCAGACATGGAAAGCCAGGGGATTTTATAAATATTCCATGACATTACAGAAATCCCATGACCCTTGGGAACCCTGAGATTCCAAAGAAGATATGACTATTGCAAAGATTTTGTAGTGGTAACTGAAGACTCACATATAACAACAATGCTTTACATAATACAGTAACTATATGTCTAATTGATGTAATCAACAAAAGGAAATTATGGGTTTTGCCTATATTTGAGTTCTCTACATAAAGACTAACGAGCACAAATATATTAAGGATAAAACAAGGGAAGGATGTGTTTAGGGGGTAGCTAGTAGGGACCAAAAAAATCTATATGGAAGCAACTGCTGGGCAAAGTGCAAAGTCAGTGTTTGACCAAAGCTCTCTTGCATGAACTAACTGAATCATGTGGTGAAAAAAAGTCATATAACCATTCCAATGACTCCGAAGCTGTTCAGTTAAGGTAAATTAAAGGGACACCAGGCAAGCCTGATGCTTTTTCTCTAGGAAGCACCCCTAGCGTCTGTACGTGTCGATACGTGTGCGAGCCCTCGCTAGGTCCGAAGTTCTTTTCCTTTGCATCTTCGCCGGCTTTGCCATTATACACACGTTTGCAACGATCGCTAGCGTTTCGTTAGCCTGCCTCTGTGCTGGGGATGCAGGATGTAAACTGATCCTGCTTCTCACGATGTCTGAGACTTTGTGAGACTGAAGGTCGGCGGGTACGATACACCGAACTTGCAAGCAGGATATTCTTCCTACAGGCAGTAGGGGCGGGCGAGAGTCTTCATTCGCCATGTAATGAGTCATTTACCGACTTACGAAGATGATTAATTAACACATAAACGTTGCCTGGTGTCCCTTTAAGCTAAAAAAACTGCATAGTTCCCATTTAATTAAAACAAATTAGGAAACATCCAACCTTTAAGCACACAAATTTTCTTTGTGAATGAATAATGTATCGTAAATAAATAAATGTACTATCGGTGCACCATGAAACACTAGTTTGTGCTCACCTTTGGAAAGAAGTTTGTCAACAGTTGTTTTCCCTTGCTTTCTCCCTCTCTCCTGTCTATCTTTTCTTTTCTGATGTACCCGATATAGAGACATATTACACTAGCAGCACTACAATTTGCGCTGCAGCTCTAGTAATGCGCTGCAGTTCTAGCTCAACTATCATAAACAAAATTAATTTAGTTATGAATCTTGGCCATGCAGCTGGACTAAACCATTTTGGACTTTGGAAAAAGGACCTTTCATCCCTCTACGACGCCCGTGATGTCAAGTTATCGGACTTAGGTTTACCCACTGCACATGTCACCTTAGCAATCATAGTAACAACAAGAGTTTCAATGTATTTAGCCAAGGTATATGCAAACTTCTGATTTCAACTCTTTATGTGCAATTCTACATTCATGCGCAACATGGGTTTGGTATAGGTATAAAGAATTATAAAACCAACCTGTGATTTCACCCACTTTCTCCAAAGTTCCATTCTGTTTCCAATGCATATCATCTATCCCCTCAAAGAAGCATGCAGCACCTTGATTACACCAGAAGGGGGCACTGACACCTGGCCTTAGGTGAGGAAAGGTGCAGTTTCCCAGCTGGAACAATTCATACCACTCCATGGTGTAGTTTTTCCCAGTCTCTGTGCTGCTGAATCCGATTGCATCATGCATGATGTGCTGTGGAATACATTGGTATAGTTTTTCACAACCTTAATGAAATACAATTAAACACTTCTGAATTAGTTGGACATGAGTTGAAATGTTAAAATATAATTTAAACTTAACTTTAAAAAAAAGTTTCTCCGAAAAAGCTACATGCAGGGACCCTCTCTATAGTAGCATAGATGTGTATTTTGAGCCTAATCAGTAGAGTATTTATTTTGTTGTAACACCATTTCCCCCCAACCTCAGTTACATAGCTATTTCATTGTGAATCCATTTTCAGCCTAACTCAAAACTGCACCAACTGATGTTGTTTGTAGTGCCAAACGATTCATATCTTATTAATATCATATCTTAAATGGTTTACTCAATCATTTGACTCACACAACAAAATGGGTGCAAACAACCAATCAAAGAAATTATTTTGTGGCAATACTTTAGCAAGTAGGGGTAATGGTTCAGAGTTCACAAAAGGTCATATGCTGCATTGCTACCACATTCTTTAGATGCTGACAAATTTTATTCATGCCCATATGATTTATCAAGACCTCAAATAATGGCACAGCATTAACTAGGGTGGACCAGACATTAGGAATGCACAATTAATCGAATTTTAATCACAATTGCAATTTTGGCTTCCCACGATCAAATCAAGCAATATTAAAATGGTGCTCCACCCAGAACGCTCTGTTACAAAACAAATCAAGCACTCTGTCTGACCATGTGCCAGCATGTAGCCTACCAATGACAGCTGTTCCATTCACTGCTCAGCCTGAAGTTTCCTGGATACACTGTGGACTAGTAGCATTTTGTTAAAAGACTATACAAAAAAATGTGCGGTACAGCAGAAGGTGAAGAGCTTGTCCCTCGAAGTGGATCTTACACTTTCGGAAATACTTCAGATTTCAGGAGAACTTCAGATTTAAGTAAAGTTAACCAAGAACAAGTCATAAGCAAAGCATGGCTCTCAACTCGTACCGTGAAACACATATCACACGACATCACGCCATACATGCCTTTCTTTATCACGTTCACTTTAAGTCCTTGCTTGCTTCCTCTTATGTATAATAAGAGTTGAGGGATCCGTTAATTTTGTTCATTAGTCCATGAGCCAGCGGAGAAGTCGGTGCCATGAGTGGGCACCAAAACAAACCTTTTATTTTGTTTGTCTATGCCCCCATATGACAAATGTCTGATGGACTTTCCAAACTCACAGCTGAATATTTTTACAGCCTCTTGAGTAAATTTCCCATTGAAATGAATGGGATTTTATGGATATAAGTGAAAAAATTGTACACCTAATACATTTTGGTCTGTACCATGAGGGGAAAACTGATTTAATCATACAGTACCCTCCAGAATTATTGCCACCGCTGCTAGAATTTTTTTATGGACATACTTATTTGGAAGTTACTGTACTCTGCCTTTGTATTATCTGCCAACAAATTAAGAGTCGTGCCAAGGCAAAAGGCAGTAACTTCCATAATAATCAATATAGTTGCTGTACCCAGCCCCACAAGGAACTGAGATTAAGAGAAAAATAATTATTATGATGAAAATAATTAATATAATGAAAATAATGATATTTTATCGATATTCAATGTCATATTAAAGCTGCAGTTGGCAAGATTTTTTTATCATATTTCACTGAAACCAACACTATGCTCCGACAGAACAACATAAATCAGCACTTCTACCTCCACCTAGAGCCTGTTATTTGGTTTGCAAAAATCCATAGCTCCCGGTTCTTCTGGTCCAATCAGAGCAGGGCTGTGTGAGATCTGACTGTCAATCACATTCTGGTGCAGTCTGGTGCGCACTGACGAGCACAAACTCAATGAGAGGGTGCTCGGTGGTAGTTGGGGAGGGGCATGAGAGTTGTAAACATTTAAGATTTTGGCTAAGTCCCCTCAATCTGTCAGACTTGCCAACTGCAGCTTTAATATTATAAAATGTTGCTAAATTATGCTCCAGATGTACAGTTGATGGACTAACCCAGGGGTCCGCAACCTTTACTTTCAAAAGAGACATTTTTTGACCAAAAAAAAAAAAAATGTAAGCCCTTTAAATACAAGCAGTTTTCAGCCTATTGGTCTGAATAAGCTTATCAACATCACCTGAATCAAGGGTTAGCCAATGCGTTTTTATTGAATGACAGGCCAGGGGCCTATTGCACAAAACTAGAATAAGGGATTAAGCCAGGATATCTTGGTTATCCTGGCTCAATTTATCCGTGATCCGGTTGCACAAAAGCGGGATGGGGGCAGCAGGATATGTTATGGTATAAGCGATGGCTATTTATTCTGTGGCTAGCCTGCTCCAGCCCAGGCTAAGTTCCAGGATCTATTTAATCTCATCCCTTATCTCAGTCAGCAGTCACCACAAACAGAAACCAATAGTTATTCCACTGCCCACTACACATTGTTATCACATATAACTAGACCCACTGTCATTATTTAAACATTTGTGATGATTAATTAACTTTTACATACTCGCCATTCCCGACCTGTCATGCTACAATGTGACGCCACGGGAGCGCTGTAACCATTTCGCGTGTGGTGGTCGCGACACTAGTTGCAATTGTAAAAAAGGCTATCGCTACCTACTTTACACCGTAGAAGAAGCAATGAAGCCGCTCTAGTTGCCATGGTGAATCAGTGAATCTGTGATCGGTGGCGGGGTCTATTTGAGGGAGCCGTGAGCGCGCACTTATCCAGGATAGGTTTCACCTGGCTTGATGAATCCGTGTCTGCTCATCCTGGCTTGGTCTTTGTGCAACCAATTAAGCCTGTACACTCTTGTTTTGGATTCATTGAGCGCAGCTCAGTAACTTATCCCGGATGTCTTAATTCTGCTTTTGTGCAATAGGCCCCAGAACTTGTCAACTAATCAAACAGTTGAGTGGCCCAAAATAGTCTGCTGCGTCTTTAAGTTGATTCTAAATGGTTCTTATTCCCATTTCCCTTTTACAGTCGCAATCGTTTTCCCTAGTAGCAATCGTAATAATAATCATAAGAATACAATTATTATATGGATATTGCTGCTGGCTTTGTAGGCTAAGCATGCCTTGACATTTTTGCTCAGTGTCCAAATGCAATGTTCCAATGCAATGTTCCAATGCGATTTCATTGTTTCCTGAGGATCACACAAAACTACAAGCCCAATTTTACAAGCTGGAGGAATGTAGCGAGGGAATCGCTGGGCTGCCCCACCCAGGCAATTTTAACTTCCAATGTTGCATGGCATGGTAGCCTATTTGGTCTGCATGGATATCCGCTGTCTTCAACATTACATTTGGGGCAGTCATGGCCTACTGGGGCTTCGGACTTGTAACCGGAGGGTTGCCGGTTCGAACCCCGACCAGTAGGAACGGCTGAAGTGCCCTTGAGCAAGGCACCTAACCCCTCACTGCTCCCCGAGCGCCGCTGTTGTTGCAGGCAGCTCACTGCTTTGGGATTAGTGTGTGCTTCACGTCACTGTGTTTTCACTGTGTGCCAGGCTTGTGCAAAATTCCAGAATTGAATTGAAACTGGCTCTTAAATTCCAATTCAATTCTTGAATTGCACTTGCATTTCAATTGAGGTAGCAAACAGGAAGCAGAATTGCAATTTGAATTGTGCACAACCCTGCTGTGTGCTGAGTGTGTTTCACTAATTCACGGATTGGGATAAATGCAGAGACCAAATTTCCCTCATGGGATCAAAAGAGTATATACTTTTGTGTGTCCTCTTGCTGCAGATCAGACATCCCACCGATAATTCAGTGGCAGTGGTGGTGAAGGCAAACATTCGTCCAAGCATAATTGATTATTAAATTGATCTGTTTTAGCCTACTCCACGACGTTTTGGGGAGTTTGACAACATCGCTTGCTTGTCCACTCAAGCCACGGCAGAAGGGACGCAAAAAAGTGACACAGCCTATGACACGTTTAAAAAAACATGTTTTTACAAATTTTACACGGCATAGACTACAGGCTACATATTTCCACAAGTTTATAACGTAAGGATGTATTAAAGCTTAACACTGTTGTGCAAATTTTTTAATCTTCTAATATTCATTTTTAAGAAATGATATTCATTTATATTTTTAAACAAAGCCAGGGAGCCAACAGAGAGTGGCTACTGTGGAAACAACAATAAAATGTGAGGTTAAAATGTGATGATAAGCAAGTGAAAAAATTAATTTTGCCTTCTAGCCCTATAGACTCCCATTCATTAGGGACTCACTCACCAACGCCCCTATGGAAACTATGGGTAAACTACAACCAGTTTTGATGAATGACAGTCAATAGGGAGTGAACAGGCTCTGCCTAAATGCATCAAAACATCCGGCTCCATGCTGCGCACACATCCATCACTGTTTATAAACAGTAAAAGGGTCTATATGACATGAAGGTATGCATTCATTTACATTAATAGGTTTACGTGTTACAAAATTGTTAAATTAACTTGTTTTAATCCTCAGTTGGCCAACCAAAACAAATCACTAGCAGCAACCACTGAAACCACTGAACTGTATGCAACGCGACTCAACATACAAGTTACCAACCTACTGTACCAAGTTAAGAGTACTGTTACTAGTGGAGAAGCAAAACAGGCCAGGCATTACCATAGCAAAAACTGCCAAATGAGTCAAAAAGGAGCTTGGCACGGCTCGGTTGTTTTGGCATGGTTTGCCAATTTTGACAATGGAGACAGAAATAATTGTGTGCTGTACTGTACCGAACTGAGCCGCGCTGTTGTTGGAAATTCCTCATTACTTGCCCGACTTCGGGCACCAACACCTGACATATTTTGGTCGAAATGCGCAGAACTTCTAGATGAGGCACTGGCACCAGGGCGGTTGAAATAAACATTTCAGTTGTTACTAGAGTAACGAGTAAGGGGTGAATCGACAGGCTACTTACAAATTTCCCCAATAGGTTGCCATACTTAAATTCCCACACAGGAGCTTGGAGTCGAAACACTGAGATAATATCAGAATCTCGCATGTAAGGTATCCGACTGTCGCTGTCACCAGTGGGACAGAAGGGATATAACGCCTGGCAGAACGGATCCACTTCTGGACGTCGATCAAAGCGCCTGTCACACACAAATCATTATTAAAGTTAATGGCAACAAGGATACATGAATCAATTACAGGGGTTTTCAGGTGCATCTCAAAATAACCTTTAGGTTTAACGTTACCGGTCTTGTGTGCCTTCTGGTTTCTCCACATACTGGTTTCCTTGGCGTGCACACGCTGTGCTCATAGCCTACCACAACAGCAGGAGTTGTCAGACATTCATAAACAAGTTGTTTTAGACAGATTTGAAATCGGCTTTTCATATATACGCCATGAGCATTACTTTACAGCCACGGACAAAAGTCTTATAAAAATATATACTTTTGCAAACTAACATAGGGTTGGGCGATATATCGGTATTACGACTAAGACCGATATATTTCTTAAATCGATATGTAGTTGAGACAATATCGTCATATCGATATAATATACAGTGTTTCCTCTAGATTTTTTTTTAACGGTGGTGGCAGGCCATCAACCCCCCCCACAAGGCCACAGTATGAAAAAACTGGGGGTTGTGGGTGTCACTCCCGGGATTTCTTTTGGGGGGGCCAAGCAGCGAAGGCACCCATTGTGTTTCTATTTGTTCTTATTATTGGGGGCCAAGCAGCGAAGCTGCGAAGGCACCCATTGAGTTACTAGCTTTTCCTATTATTATTATTATTATATATCTGCCATTGGAGTCTATGGCAGCCCATAGAACACCTGGCTAAAAAGTTCAGATTTTTTGGCAGAAAGTTTCGGGACACTCCACTGACCACTCACACTTATTTACGGACCTCTAAACCCAGCCATCTAGCGCCACCAACAGGTCAAAATCTGGCCGAAAATTTAATCGCTGGGTCTAAAATTATGAAATTTGGTACACTGATTCAGCATTGTCCCATGATCACTCTCACCAATTTACAGAACTCTATGCCCAACACTCTAGCGCCACCAATGGGTCAAAACTGGATTGCATTAACGCATGTGAAGATTGAACGGTGCATCCGATTTTCACAAATCAGGCACTGTTGGAATCCCTGGACTGACCTAAGTTCAATGACTTCTATTACGTCACTTTCCGCCATATTGGAACTCCGCCATATTGGATTTAGTCCAAACTCTACTAAAAGTTTCAGCGGTTACAAATTTCATTAGATTTTCACAGAACTTGGCGGAGATGATCTTCAGACCGAGCCGCACAAACGATACTTGTCAGATTTTTTAATTTCAAGTTTATTTGCCCGTGACAGCCAATCACACATGGCGACGATGCCACCTAACAGGAAGTGGGCTAACATCTCGGCTATGCTTTAATGTATGAAGTCCAATCTTGGTACAGGGACTTGGTATCTGATTGTGAGGACGCACTACAAAATTGGCATCATGTGGCCTCTATAGGGGGCGCTGTAATGCAGGAAGTGAGCTTGTATCTCAGCAACGCTTCGGTGTAAAAAGTCCAAACTTGGTATAAGGACCTGTTACCTGATTATGATGACGCACTAGGAAATTGGAATCATTTGGCCTCTATAGGGGGTGCTGCAATACAGGAAGTGAGCTCCTATCTTAGCAACGCTTTGATGTATGAAGTCCAAATTTGGTACAGGGACTTGGTACCTCATTGTGAGGACACAGTAGGAAATTGGCATCATTTGGCCTCTATAGGGGGCGCTGTAATACAAGAAGTGGGCTCATATCTCACCAACGCTTCGTTGTATGAAGTCCATACTTGATACATGGACATATTAGCTGATTGTGAGGACATGCAAGGAAAGTGGTCTCATTTGACCTCTAGGGGTGCTGTAATAAAGAAAGTGAGCTCACATCTCAGCAACACTTTGGTGTATGAAGTCCAAACTTGGTAGAGGGACATGGTAGCTGATTGTGAGAATGCAAAAGGACATTGGTGTAATTTGGCCTCTTGCTGTGAGTGCTTGCTCATGCCATGGCAACGCCATTCCTGCTATAGCGCTCTGCTAGGCCCCCGCATTGCTGCTTGCAGCTATATTTATTACACATCTTTCCTCTGCCATTGGAGTCTATGGCAGCCAAAGTTCAAAGGGTCAAAGTTGACATTGCATTAATGCAATTAACTTTTGAACCGTATATGCCCGATTTTGAACTTGCCCCAGTATACGCTATAGCCCAAAATTGCAAACAGTGGATTAGCTGTGGGCGGTGAGCCAAACGCTTCCCAAATAGGATTTTTGAACCAGTTTAGTTTATTACAGAAGACGTAAGAAGTAACACTTACCAACTAGGGGCGTAACTACCGACGGTGCAGCCGGTGCGGTGCAGGGGGCCCACTTCCACACCCCCGATATGAGCCCCCTCCTGTCAGTACTCCGGCTCATCGCATAACATCGTACATAAGCTGCGATCACATCGGCAGTTGTCAGATATCAATATTTTTTTCCTCACACTACAGTATTTCTCTTTCAATGGGATTGACAGCTATTTATACCAGTCTGATGCCCTATAACTATTAGTCATGGTGACTTTATTTTTTGCATTGTGTTTATATCCCAGGGCTGCCAACTTTTCAAAAAACCTTGGAGTGAGATTTGGTGGGGCCAACCCAAATTTTGCTGCGGAAATTTTTGTTTGGCTCATTCAGCATTATACCGTACAGTAAAAAAAACATACATCAGTGGTCCTCAGGTGTAGGGACCAGGCATGGACAGATTATGAACTTTCGGGCCCCTGGGCCCCACATGTATTAAAGGAATTATCCGGAGTAAAATGCACTTTAGATCAATTTACGGATGATTGGGAGTATATACGTTGAGTTGACATCAAAATCATGTCATTCGGATGTGTTTTGAGAAAGTTCGATTTTACCGTTTTTAGTCAAAACTCATTAGCCTGGAAGTGACCAGGGCAAGTCATTTCGCCGCTACAAAATGCTATTTTTATACCTCTTCTACAGTTCCAAACAACATTACACTTACGTGGTAGTGAGTAGGGTCCCTAAAGCCAAACCGAAGTATCCCGAGGTCTTTATGTGGTCAGATAGAGAGTCCAGAATGAATTTCATCAAGCCAGTACCTTTCCGGAAATGTTGCTGCTGCAGCTGGCGTCTTTAAGGGAAAGTCCGTAGGAATCGATTGCCGAGTGTTAAGTAACACGCTCTGGAAATTCACAATTTCGTCGCCGTTTAAAAAAAAACTTCATTTCAATTTCGAAAGAAATACTGGACTATTTTTTTTTTTTTTTTTTTAAAACGGCAACGAAATTGTGAATTTCCAGAGCGTCTATATATTTGTCTATATAACAAAATAAAGCCAGCCTACGAAATTAATAAAAAGTAAATTGTGCATAATTTAAAAATAACTCAATATATAGGCTACTTGGCTACGCAATAAGGTTTCCATTATAGCACCGCGGACCTTCAATGAACGCATGAAAGGTTTGTTTGAAATCCCAACACTCTTTCAACTACATACATAATAGTGATCATCAAATACCTCCCCAGATTTCAGTGCCCATCAGTCCCAACATTTAACAATATAATCAAACAGTCCAAAAGTAAATTAAATATCAAACTAAACCGAAAATGTCATGCTTTTGAAGGCCTACCAGTATGCCGCTCCAAGGAACGCATGTCTCAAAATAAAACTCGCATAAGGAGAAATAAAGGGCTGTCTCGAATACAATCCTGCCCCTAAAGGCCTGTACTTTGTCTTAAGACCCCGGCCATAATTTGAGGATTTACAGTATCTAAGTAGACAAACTGGCTTCAGATATCTAACAGAGTGCCTAGCGTAAACCTATAGGTTATTATTTATTTAGCATACCTATAAGGCTTTTTGCCTTATCAAAAGTGAGGGGGACGACTGATCTCTTCAACACTGTGGGGGATTTGGCGCTCGTCACTGTGTGTGTGACAAGCGGAATGGGAGAATGCGTCAAAAAAAAAAGTTTATGAGCGATTTACGCGCAAATGGGAGAATCCAATGAAAATGACTAAGCACTAAACAGATGCTGAAAACAGCACTGGTATTTCGCACGGCAAAAGTGGGGGGGTCCAAACTAACAATTTTAAAAAGTGGGTGGGTGTTTTGTAAGAGTTTAAGAAATTCTAAATTCAGGTCAGACTTGCTTATTTTTATGGAAATATGTGCTGTAGCCTAAGCTATTTTGCACTTCAGAATTATAACCATGCATTCACAGGTGGAATAGTTATGGTGATATTGCAATAAGTTCACAACCACAAAAACATGCTACATTTCACAGTTCAGAAATGTTCAAAAATGTGTGTACATTTCAGAAATTATTCAGAAGTGGTCACCTGTGTTATTCAGCTAGTTCATTTAAGATAATATATTGGTCATTGTAATGGCCATAGCCTATAGCCTACATGCTATTCCTTTTTCAGGATGTACCCATACCTGCATGATGTGAATGTTTGCATATGGCTTATGTCAGGCTTTATATCAATATTTGTGTCTCGTTATTTGATTTTCTTCATATTTTTGCATTAATGTCACTAGGGAGCATGCCAATATAAATATATTAATTTATCTGTGTGGACTGTGTTAAGTGGGATTGGCTGGAACCTGACAATATACAACATGATAGTGGGATAATCTATGGCTGAGCAATTTACAAAAATGTATGTAGGCCTACTGACAAATTGTTTATATTAGAATACATTATAATTTCGCCCCAATGAGGCTATGTAGAAATGTGTTGCAATTTCAAAACCGGATTACTCAAGAACCACTTATTGCACAGAGGCATGCTTTATATCCTCGTATTCGGTACGGTTTGCTGTTTATTGTGATATTGGGTTTGCCATGTGTTGTGTGAAGGGTTAGTGAGATATTAAACCGAGAGTAATGGGTGTGCACTGTGTGCAAAATGCAAATATGATTAGCCTAAATTGCACGTCGGTTCAATGATGATTTTCTCGCGACCCATTTATCACAGCAACTTGGCGCTAATCATTGGAAAGCTTAGATTCCGTTCGTTCAAATGATGTGTGATATCATATGTATAGGTTTAGTTTAGTTGAACCTCATCTGCCAGGTATTTGACCTACCAGGTTGACACTTCAGCGTGAAAAATACTCAATAATACTCAAAGCATACCTGAAGCCGGGGAAATGCGGGGGGAATGCTCCTGGGATGGCTTCTGAAGTAGCATCGCAAATGAGAGAAAATGTAGAAAATTCCACAGACAGGGGGTGCTCTTGAACCCTCTTACCGTCTCTGAAAGCATAACCGTGGCTCAACAGGTAGATCTATAGATAGGCTAAACTCATTTTTCAGGAATCTGACCGACCGGGTTGACACTTCAGCGTGAGAAATCGGGGGTGTGGCGTGTGAGACTAATCAAATGCGTGTGTCTCACGGCCAATGCGTGAGAGTTGGCAGCTATGTATCCAGATGTTACAACATGAGTTAGAAGTAAAAAACTACCTACAACTTATTCAATTTCTTTATATATTGTCCATTTTTACAAAGGAACAAGGCCTGCTGGGAATGAGGAAAATGTGTTTATCCCAATGATCTTACTTCCTGTCATTCATGATAACATTACGTTGTGAGGCTACTTCTGGATGTGTTGTAGCTTAATAATCATCAATGCAATCAGCAATTAGTAAGCATAAAGGTGACACACAGAAGAGAAAAGAAAGGCCAGAACTGGATGAGGCTAAATCCAAATTGAAGTTTTCTTTTTTTTTTTTTTTTTTTAAAAACACCTCAAATGTTGCTGCTGGCATTGATGCCAGCAATGCTGACGTTAAGTCCTACCTAAGGAGTAGGCTAGCATGGGACAAGAACGATTGAGTGGATTGGCTGTACTCTCCATAGAGAACAGCAGAGCCAGATAGTTGGGTTTCAACGATTTATCATCAATGACTTCGCTGAACAAAAGGCCCGTAGTGGGTGAGTTACAGGTTGCTTTCTGAGGCTATCTGACCGCTGCGCCACACTGTTAGGCTAAATTAAGCAATTGTGTGGTCATTGTGTAGGCGCCACGCGTATGAGTTGCTGTGTTTTCCTTGATGGCTATTTAATTGTTCTATGGGTATATACGTTATCTGCGTTTCAGTTTCGGAAGTTGGGGGAATTCAGTTTAACAGGTGGTAGCGATGACTAGTCAGGTAGCCACTGTCCATGGCTCTTTCTGACCATTTTGGTGAATCTCCATCACACACATGCAACTATGTGTGTGTGTGTGTGTGTTTATGTTGCAGGGGGGTGGGGTTGGTGTTGGGAGGTGCTTGCACCGGAGCCCAGCACAGCTACGCCATTGCCTCCAACCCAGTATCGCAAGAATTCGTTGTACTGTCACGTTTGGTTAATCTACTATTTGTGCTGGGGTTGGAGGAGCTGGTAGGGGGGACAGTTAGTAAGTGCTCTTTTTTAGCGGTAAACGCAAGAAGGCTATGACCCAGAATATTTGAAGTAGCTTACGGATTCACACTTGAATTGAGACAAAGCAACCGAAAAGTTGTTGGCATAAGTCAGCGGCGTTAGTTTAAGCGCATAATTGACCGATCGCAAAATCCCGCCCATCGAATGCAGAAGAGCCAATGGCAGTCCAGTAGCTCCGCGCAGGCAGGCATACTCCGTCAACTTCACTTTACGGCTCCATAGAAATGCATTGGGAGCCGTGATTTTTGTCCGGTTTAATGGGATTTTATAGTGATGTGAATTGAAAAGGACGGCCAAACGACGATGTGGGATTAACGCAACACTAACACATAACACCTTTCAATCTTGATTAAGTTTTCTGTAATTATGTTCAATTAGATTAAATTCTCTCCTCCCAGCTCTCCACTATTTTAAGCAAATGATTACTCCATAGAAAACCATAACAAAACAGTGCTCCACCACATCTGTGGATTAAAGGGGAAACAACATTTTCAACTTAAAAACACAGTTTAGAAATCATTGTGCTGGTAAAATGACCTGTTGTGGCCTGCTCCCCCTACCGTCTTCTAGCAGAAAACCAGCCTTGCAAGACCTGCACTTACGTCCCGGTAATGTCTGAATCCCAAAGTCCCGTGAGAAGCGGGATTCCAGACCAGTTAGCCATGCCAGCTAGCTATAAGATGGCTTAATTTTCTAGATGTTCATCATAACAGAGCAGGCGAAAATGCACTAGAGACAGTTGTGAAATATGCAGCCCAAAGCTGTAGGGGGGGTTCCATAAAGAAAAATGCGACATCAAAAGTGAGAAATTGGCGAAGAAATGACTTGAGTTACAGAACGGCCCTTTAAGCCACACAGTCAACTCAATGTAAGTAGGATAAACAAGGATGTTAATTGTTCTCAGCATTGCCAGCATTGTGTATAATATGATTGTCACTTGGAGGAGACTTGTGGATCACTAACGTTAGCATAGTTAGCTTCCGCTGCTAACGTGCTAGCATCGTCACGTCAGAAAAGCATGGGGCTTTGCACAGTAGTGTAACATTTATTCACCATAAATTAATAAAGTTGAAGTGGCTCTGCAATGCAAGCTATGTTTCCGTTTTTTTGCAGTACCATCCATGTTCCTTACATGACATGGCCCAGTGTCCTTGTAACATCAAGTCTATCTAGCACAGCTAATATTAATATCAGTGAATCACTGGCCTCCCGTCTAACCCAACATAGCTAGATTTTAAATGAAATCAAGTCCGTGGCTCTCTAAAAGAGCCTCTTGGGCTATAACTTTTACAGACAGTCTTACAGCTATGATACCATTGCAGTTCTAGTCAACCCTGATCTGAGTTTGATGCAACAATAACTAAGGGGGCGTGGCTCCCTCGGCCAATTGATGTTTTGTTAACATGTGTTGAATGGAAGTCAATGGGAGCCGTAAATAGCGGTAACTAAAGAATATTTTGCCGGATAGCGAGACGGCGGTGACTCCGGCACCCCTGTCAAAGCCAAACCTGTCGAGTACTTTGAAAGGTGATATCAGGAGTTGAAGATTTCACAAATGTAATGCCAAACATCAGCATATTCGACACAAGTAGGCCTACAGGCACTTCGCGTGTCTTAACATGTAGCTCACTGTATCTTGATCGCTAAAAAAATATACGGGTCGCAACTTAAAGGAACACGCCACCTAATGTCAGTAGTAATATGTTCTTACCTTAACTTTCACGAGTTGAGTCATACCTCTCCCGTGTCGGTACGTGCACTCAAACGCTCTGGTGCGCGGCGCGAATGTGTTAGCATGTTGCTATGCTAGCGGGCTCAGACGTAGCCATAGAGAGAGGAAGATAGCAGTAATCAAAAACATCCACGTTTTCCCTACTTAAATACAGTTGCACGAGTAGTTGATAAAAATGTGTAAGGTCACACAACATGAAACGTGGCTATTTTCCAAGCGAATAAACAGGAGAACTGCAATGTGTGGCGCAATAGCACTTGGGAGTACTTCGACCTAGCGTAGTAATTAATTAACACCTAATTGTAGATCCTATCCACCACAGAGTTTAGAATCATTGCTTGATCGACCCCTCAGCCTCCCCCTCCCCTCTGAGCGAGAGAGAAAGGCACACACACTAGAGATGTGCGGATGGGCTATTATTTCAACCGTAACTGCATAGCAAAACTTATCATCCATCTGCACCAAAGTTTTTTGACCAATTTTCAAAACCACACCCGCCCGCCATCCGCTGGTTGTTTTAATGTATATGCGCTGCTGACGTGAGGCTAGAAAGCGCTTTCCTGTTCTAGAAAGACTGATCCAATGCAGCAAATATATTAAAAGGCTAAAGTCCTACATTGGCTATGTTGTAGCCTATCCCCAGAATATCAGCAGCAAACTCAGTCTCTGTCTCGCAAAACAGTCTCCAAATAAAACGCACATCGGCCTGTAGCCTACAAATTTTATCATTGTAATAAAAAACGCAATTTGGCACATAATTTCAACATGCTGCTATTTAGCCTACTAATTAATGCCTATTGTAGCCTACTTTATTTTTTGCAAAAAGAAAGAAATCCTTGATAAAATAACAAGTCATTCACATTATAGGCTACTTTACGCACTAAAGTACGTCATATCAGGGTGACACTATGACAAGCCTGTTCTGAAGATTTAGAAAATGCACAACTCAAATGGTCCTACCCTCTTCAGTGTTTCCCATACATTGACTTATTTATGGCGGCCCAGGTGCGCCTGCAGGTGTACGGCCACGGTGCGTACCATCAGGCAACTCAACAACGAGAGAGAATTTCCCCTGTGTGTGTATTTACACCAAGTTGGCCCACCATAACTTCCCAACTGCACAGTATCCCATTAACTGCTCGACAATAGGCTAATTACTGTACAATTTAGTAGGCTAAAGTTATCAAAATCAACTTAATGCACGCACCTTTTGTTTGAGCAGTAGAGAGAATAACAACGAATGCATGCAGCAATTACAGAAGTTGTGGGCTATATAGGCCAGGGGTTCCCAAACTTTTCCACGACAAGGCCCCCCAAATTGTGTCACCTATTTTTAATTTAGTCTTAGTCTTGTGACAAAATGTCCTTTTTAGTTAGTCAAGTTTTAGTCGACTAAAAGTCTCATCATTTTAGTCTAGTTTTAGTCAAAAGAAAACTAAAGGTATCTTAGTCTTAGTCAGTTTTAGTCATAACATTTTAGTCTTTTTTTATAACAAATTATTTCGGATTACCATTTGCGTCAAATAGTGTTTTACACATCTCAATTTTCCAACAAAATTGTGTGTCAACAGGGCTACTCGTCTGTTATAATTACTCATTCTGATTTTTTGTCAGTCAGTACGTTTACATGCACAGGTAAGTCAAGCTACAGTTATAGCTCGGCTGGGATTTGACCATAGACTTGACTGGACCACTGTCATGATATTCGTAGACCAGAGTTTCTCAATGTGTGGTCCGAAAGCTATCCCACGTGGTCCGCGAGCAGACGTGGTAAAATATAATATAGATGAGTTGTTTGCAATATTGAACCAACTTGTATGTAAATCCAAACAGTTCTGCAACACTGTCTATGTAAGATATGCCAGTTTAAATCATACAGTATGAATCCTCTGACACAATAAGCAAGGTGGTTCAGTGAGTAGGCCTATTGTGTAGACTAATGTACTGTTGAAGTAGGTCTGTATTTTTTTTTTTTTTTTTTTTGTTAGCTAGGGTTAGTTAAGTGGTCCTTCGTCTAAAAAAATTATTGAGAAACACTGTCGTAGACCAGAGTTTTAATGTTTTACTCCGCCACGCTAGATGGCGATATGCGCCAAACGCAACACATTCCCCAAACAAACTCTCTATCTTAGCCATAGCTAACTTGCTAGCGAACTTTCCATATTAGCTTACTTGCTAGCAAACTTTGCATCATCAGTGTAACTAGTTAAATAGCTGACATTACATGCTGAACATTTTCGTATGGACATTCTGGGGGATGTTAATTTGTATGAGAGAAGCTTCAACTTCTGGGTATGTAGCATTGTGGCATAAAGCTTAGGTAGTTAGCTTAACTCTGGCAGAAATCTCCGGTGTTCTTGTTCCATGTAGTTTCGTGTTGCAGCCACAGGGTTGCAGCAGCAGCACGTAGACTAGCCTACAGGAAAGCTGTTGCGTATGAACTCATTCGGAATATTTTGAAAACGTAACAGCTAGATATTCTGCCTTCTCATTTTGTAGACGAAAATGAAGAGAGATTTTATCTTAGTTTTTATTTCATGCAAAACATTTTAGTCTCATCTTTTTTCGTCAACAATAATGCATCTTAAGATAGTCTTAGTCAGTGTCTCAGGACATTAATGGCGTCTCGTCATCGTCTCGTCTTAGTCATGAAAAAAAAAGGTTGTTGACGAACATATTTCCTCTCGTCTCGTCTGACGAAATTAACACTACTAGGTTTTGGCCAAGGACCCTCTTGATGTGTTATTAAACCCATCGACAATACAACGGCAAATGTAAAAATACATTAAGCTAATCCTAATAATTATTTTAGCCACAAGCACTTCGCAATGGAGCATACAGTGTGTAAAAATTGTATTTGGGGCTTTCTGCTATATGAGAGCTATCACTCTACTATTATTCCCAGTCATTATCATGGGAAATATAATGTTCAGATATGAGTCACATTATTATAATGGCATTGTATAACAACCCTCATAGTAATAGGTATATTTTACATTTTTTCAAATGTATTTATTTGTTGCTTTTATTTTTCCTTCCAACTTGCTGAGGCCCCGTCCCCCACTTTGAAAACCACTGATATAGGCTACTTGTGTTCTTTTACTATCTGTACACCATGTTAAGCTAATTCACCAACTCAAGACTTCAAGGCTATCATGGATATAAAACATAAAAAGAGCAGTTATTTCAGATGAACAAGGAGGGCAAAATTGGTATGTTTGTCAAAACGTTAGCATTACATCTGGATTGTACTGAATAATGTTTACTGATGTTAAAGCGTACACGCTGTTTAAAGGCATACACAACAGTGAACTATAACAAAACTAATGGTAACTTTACCCATAGGGCTGTATAAAGTCGTCCAAATGAATAGGTCGTTATTAGGCGTTGTTGTATATTGCATGTGGATGTTGTACTAGGCTACTTTTTAGGTGACCAATGCACGAACAAAACTGGAAAACGGACAAATATTATCAAGGCTTTCAATGTTTCGTTGTGCGCGGGGGGGGGGGGGGCTGGCTGCAGGCGGCCCACCACAATATCAACATTGACCACCACACAATGATTTTCCAGGTTGTATTAAATTGTGCTTAAATCTGGTTAGCATCATAACCACGCTGCACTAATTTGCTAAAAACTGTTTTTCTGTAATTCTGCAAACCTACCACCACAAATAGAATTCAGTTCTGTGGGAAACACTGCTCTTTCCTCCAACGCTGGCCCTGCCTCCACCCATTCGAAGAACATGGACGTGCAATCATGCACGAGCGAACACTCAGATGCACGAGAGCGAGCCAGGCTAGTGTAGGTTGCACTATATGCGGTGGGCGGTGGTAGTGTAGTGGTTAAGGAGCTGGGCTAGCGTGCAGTAGCCTGAAAGTTGTCGGTTCAATTCCCGGCTTCCACCGTTGTGCCCTTGAGCAAGGCACTTAACCCCAAGTTGCTCCGGGGACAATGTGATCCCTTGTAATATAGCTGACATATGTAAGTCACTTCGGTCAAGAAGTGTCTGCTAAATGTAATGTAATGTAATGTAATGTAATATGAGCTCTAGTCTCCATACATACATACAATCGCTCACATTAGCTTCCTAGCTAGCTAGTTCTACGTTCTTTATTCACCTCCAAAAGGGTTGTAGTTACACAAATGCCCGAAGGCGCATGATTTTAAATACAGCACATAAGAACTAAGAGACGTTGACTATAAAAGATCACAAGCCAATAGCCAGGACCACAAAACTGCAATTGTTTGTGTTAGCCACATAATATGCTGACAACAAGAGCCCATAAAGACCCGTTAACTTTGTGGTTTTACTGTCGTGTAAATGACAAAAATACTTAACATGTCCCACGGGTTAATAGTTCATCGGCTTTACAGCCGCATCCGTTTGTAGACAGTTGTCGCCAACGTCAGAAAGCAGCGCCTCTTGTTGACTCTAGACTCATTATCGCTTTTTTTTTCTTTCAGCCGTTTTGTTCAGAATTGCTCTCTCAAATATAGATTTCCTTTTTACATATGCTAGTGGTGGTGGTGGCGTCTTGTCTGCAATTATCTTCTAGTTATCAGCTAGCTCCAGTACCGCAGGATAATGTCAAAACTGAAGCAACTTGCACTTCGCACTTGCTCTGACCGGGTCAAGGGCCCATCACATTACACGCATTATAGTCAATGGCTTGCACACACAGGAACTGGTCTGCCGCTGCGCTGAGCAAAGCGCAGTGGCACTTTGCCGCTCCTGCACGTGCCATGGTCTAAGTTCAATCAGGTTGAACTTTGACCGCGGTGCGCTGTAGGGGCTTCTACACACAGTTGCGTTCCGTCAACGCATGCCAGTGGGTGTTGATTGGCTGGTGCCGTCCGTCGATTGGCGTCCGTCGGTGCAGAAACAGCTGAACTTCTCAACGTGATGCAACAGACTCACAATTCAGTTCGGCAACGGATGACGTAAGCCCATGTGAAGTGAACGGGATGCGTCTCCAGCACTGCCACGCATGCAACTTGTGAATGAGCCGTCAGTCATTGGTATTGACCTACAGGGCATGAAATTGGCACACGCCAAATGCGGGTAACTTTTGTGATTGGCGAGTGAAACTGTCAATCTACCTGCCACGTTGGCGGGTAGCCAATAAGACTGAGCAAGTGTTGTGTTTTTGACCAATCACGTAGCCCATTGTTTTTGTTAAGCAAGCCCGCCAAGCCGCCATTTTCTTGGATATTCGAAAGAAAATGTGGCGGCATATAGCCAGGGTGAAGAGGCCGTTGGCTGTTACAGACCAAGAAAAAGATGAGGATGATTCAAAAAAAGATAAAAAATTCTAATTGGAAACTGGAGAAGGACTGGCTGGTGTATGACGATAAAACCGAAGAGATGCACTGTAGTGATTGCCGGAGATATGGGTCAGAAAAAGCGAGAACGAATCCGTTTGTAATTGGAACGAAAAATTTCAAATTGGAGACCATTAAGGACCACGAGTCCTCCAAAAGCCACTTACTCACTTTTAAAGTTGGGAAGACGGCTCCCCCAGAGCAGACAGCTGCAGTCAAGGCGCTTACTTCGATGAAAACATCGCAGTTGGAGAGGATGAAGCTCCTGTTTAGGAACGTACACGCCATCGGAAAGAAGATGAGACCCTTCTCCGACTACGTGTGGATGTGCGAGTAAGTACCAACCTGCTTTAACGTTAGTAGATAACTAAAGTACAACACAGTGACACAGTGCAATGACTGCTATGTTATCGTTAACTTAACTCGTGTTAACTTAGCTGTGTGTGTGTAGGCTACGTGCCTGTGTGTGTACGTACGGTACAGTGTAGGCCTATTAGTGCTAGGCTACGTATGTGTGATCAAGCTAACGTTAACTGTGAATTGTCATTCGTATTTTTAGGGTTGATGAACAGAAAGGGTTAGCTGTAGGGAAGACATACAGAAACGCAAAACAGGCCCCAAGTTTTTGTGTTCTAAAGACCAAATCACCAGACACTGAAAAGGTCAATGCCAGTCAACGGAACCAGGCACAAGGATTCTGCAAGTGGGCAACAGATGGAGCCACTCTGAAGTTTTGCTGCTTCATGCATGACACCTTGACTCATCTTGGCAACCTGTCAGTGACACTGCAGCAGTCATGTTTGACAGTGGCTGATGTTGACAATTGTCTTACTTCCACTCAGGCTGTGATCTGCAAATACAAATCCAGGTACATATTGCTTACTGTTTGTAATTTAAAATGTGGTATTAATCATTGCTTCACTTCCAAAAATGTTCCTCCCCTTAAGGCCTTTGCACACATAGTTCAAATTTTATTTTACCTCCAAATATGTGACCTCCCTTTCCTCTCCCTCTGCTGTAATGACTCATGATTAAGCACATGTATTTGGAAGATTTATTCAAATGATACAGCAATAACCTCATTCACAGCAGTATCCACTGAACCATATACATATGTTCACGGTGATGGTATTGTGATAAATATAATTATAAATTCTTGATGTAAAGAAAACTTTAAAATAATTGTAAACTACAACTTCATTTTGTATTACAGACCTGGACCTATGCTGAGCAAGGTGTTGGATTCCAACAGCTACGAGGGTGTCAGGCTTAGCCCTAGTGACACCAGCCAAATGATGGCTAACAAAGACAAACTTCTGGACAAGCTGTCAGAAAGCATGGACAACAGGTTTAGTGATGTCAGGTCAGGAATCCTGAGCAATACGAAGATAGTGAGCTTCCAACAATGGCCTAATGAAAATAATGCAGGTAAGCATCTTTAAAGGAGAATTCCGGTGTGATATTGACCTAAAGTGTATCGAAACATGATACCGAGTGTGAACGTATGTCTCATAGCCCATCTCGGCTTGTCCCCTGCACTCCAAAATCTGGCGCTAGTTAGCCGATGCTACCAACATCTTTTTCAATAGTGGTGCTTCGGCATCGGGCTAGCCATGCAAATAAATCACTGTTTTACACCCATTTACGAGGCTCAATGTATCTCCACACTTCATTGGTAGACTTCCGAGGGCCCTGACATTTAAAACGAGACATTGAGAACTTTGAAAAAGCACTGGTAGTTTACTTACAAGACGATTTATACAGACAGTATCTTCACGAAGTTTAGCGTTTGCAGCCATCTTGAATTTAGTCACGATAAGTCGAGCAACGAGTAAGAATGAACAGTTATGATAAGGGATCAGATTCCAAAAATAATTCAGTGGAAATGAATGGATTCCAGTTGCTGCTACTGGAAGAAACTGGAATCCATGCATTTCCACTGAATTATTTTTGGAATCTGATCCCTTATCATACCTGTTCATTCTTACTCGTTGCTCGACTTATCGTGACTAAATTCAAGATGGCTGCAAACGTTAAACTTCGTGAAGATACTGTCTGTATAAATCGTCTTGTAAGTAAACTACCAGTGCTTTTTCAAAGTTCTCAATGTCTCGTTTTAAATGTCAGGGCCCTAGGAAGTCTACCAATGAAGTGTGGAGATACATTGAGCCTCGTAAATGGGTGTAAAACAGTGATTTATTTGCATGGCTAGCCCGATGCCGAAGCACCACTACTGAAAAAGTTGTTGGTAGCATCGGCTAACTAGCGCCAGATTTTGGAGTGCAGGGGACAAGTCGAGATGGGCTATGAGACATACGTTCACACTCTGTATCATGTTTCAATACACTTTAGGTCAATATCACACCGGAATTCTCCTTTAATAATAATAATAAAATATAACAGGTATTACTGTATATGCACAACAGAATTACAGAGCTTTAGAACTGTTGCAATAAAATCAGAACCATCAAACTGTAAATATTTGTCAAATAGTCAAAATATTAGCCTCTTGTCTTGAAACAAACAAAAACAAAAACAAACTTCCTCTTTTCATATAATTTCAGACTTTGGCGATTCAGAGGTGGAGAGGCTCATAGATCACTTCAGGCCAGTATTGATCTCTGCTGGAGTTGATGTTGATCTGATCCCAGACCAGTGGACCATTGTCAAGTCCTACCTCTACAAGGAGCCAACGACCTTGGAGAGACTCACCTGGTCTGAAGCCAACCGGAAGCTGAGAGGATCGTGCCCTGACATCTTAGACTTTGTGGATCTGGTGTTATGCATGCCAGCATCCACAGCGGACTGTGAGCGTGGGTTTAATGTGACGAAGATGGTGAAGTCTGACTGGCGGTCTAGTCTCAAGTGTGAGACACTGTCTGACCTGCTCATGGTGCCTGACCCTTTACATTACAGTGTAATATGGTTTGGTTTCTGTTAATTATTATGATTGTTGTTGTTTATCTAAATGTTACTCAGTCAAATATTAGACTCTTAGTCTTGAAAAGCAAAAAAAATGTTGAACCTGGATACACTACAGTGACATAGAAACAGTGATGAATTGCAGTTGGGTGTTAACTAAATAAATAAGACCATCAGTGAGATGATTGGCTGTTTGTATTTCTGTTATTTTCTACAAGTAAATGCCTGTCACACCAGGTCAGATACAGTTGTAAGTCATTATGTAGGTCTAGTCATAAATGAGATTAAGTTGGTTAATAACTCGACAGGAGTTTAATTTGTATTCTGTACAAGTTCAAGAACCATTCTTATGCATTTTCTGAGTTGTTCACCTTTATTTTAGGCAGGAAAAAAATTTGGCTGGTAAAAAACCTCTGTGGCAGGTGGCCCTGTTGACCTACCTACCAACCTATCGGAGAGCGTAGCGCATACCGTGTACAATGTGATAGCAATACAATGTGTGTGTGTGTGTGTGTGTGTGTGTGTGTGGGGGGGGGGGGGGGGCGTTTATTGACGAACTCACGGCTCGTGTCCATTATTGCGGCGCATAGACGCTTGCCTAGCCCATTTCGCGGTCGCCGCTTGTGGCGTGTATTGGCTGAAATCAGTTGCCGCTTGTGGGCGTGTAGTTTAAACTGTTCAATTCCGGCACTATCGTTCTGGTAGGACCCGCAAGAAACGAACTTCACTGGCTATCATTTCATTGGCTAACCGCCTTGCGTTAGCCACTCTTATTTGCATAAAGTTCAGCCGAGCCCAACTTTTTGACGCGCCGCTTCTGTTCGAATGGCCGCGCCGCCTTCCCAAGGTGCATTGCGGAAGCGTAAACCCCATCTTGCCGCTCTCCATAGGAAATGACGATGAATGTGCGGCACGGTGGGCTTTGCCGCGATAATGGACACGAGCCGTTACTGTCCAATGATTCTAGGTGGTCTTGGAAATAACAGGTCAGGTGATTGACTTGTTTAATTTCCATTTCAGTGCTTCCAACTCAGTGGCTGTAAGTGTGGAATAGGAATTCAAGTGATTTTGCAAAAATGGCCAAAAAGAGAATCCCATACCCATACCTTTTAAGGATAGTTACAGTCTTGTAATCAAGGCCATCCTTAAAAATATTTTCGTTTGCCGTAACCCGACCGACCCTGTCAATTTAGAACCGACCCAAATATTTATTTTTTTCCCCTTTTAGTCCGACCGACTTGCCGGTTGTAAACTTGCGTTAATACCGACCGATTGTTTTTTTTTTACTCTAAACAACCAATACAAATGCAATAAAATAATATTTATTTTAGTAGGCCCAAGTATTGTGAATATAAATTGCCTACATGCAAACGTGGCTCACTTAAAAAAAAAACCTGTGGCGTCATCTCTACACCATTGGTTTTACGCATGTCACACTATGGCCTACGCTTCGTTTCATTCACACAAACTGATAACGCTTTTACTTGGCACGAAGTTCTGGAAGAACTGTGGCCAGATCTTTTCTCATCCCTCCTCCCCCTAGTCTAACGGTGACCGTGTCGGAGTATTGAAATTGGTTGTGGTCTATTCAGCATTTCTCAAAATATGGGTCCGCAACATGGAGACTGCTGGTCCGCGGAGTCGTGGAGTGAAATTAGGCCCGGTGCTTCATCTGATAATTTGCTGCGCAGTTGATCAAGAAACCGTGGATCGACGAAAAAAGAAAACAAACGTTTCTGCTATCGATGTCATTAAACATGGAGCCCTACAATTAAGTGGTGGTATGAGCATTCATTCAGTGCGCGTCTGCGCGAGAGAAACTGAAACTAATCGATAACGTTGGTATCAAAGCTCCGCTGTTGGAAGGCTATTTATTTATTTAACGAAACTTAATAGAACGACATTGTTTTTTGGAACTTCCTTAAAAACAGAGCAGAGACTGTATAATACACTGTATAGCATTGAGTATTGTATAGTCAAATTTCAATATAACGTGGCCAAGAGCTATTGTAGCCTTCTTTCTGGGTACATGTAGATGAGCCCTATGACCCAAAAGTCTGCCATGACCGGGCCTCAGGTCAAAGAAGTTTGAGAAAGGCTGGTCTATATAACCTGCATCAGAATGAGGTTTGCAATGGTGCGCCTGAAGGCACGGGTTGAAGACCCAGTCAGTTACGTCACGATATGCACATTTGTGTAAATTCATTCCTACGTAATCACCATGACCAAAATTTTACTTTTTTTTTTTTTACTTTGAATCTTGAAAAAAAAAAAATATTGACCTATCTACCGACCCATTTTTATTTTTTTTTGGCTGTTACTGCAAACAAAAATATTAAGGATTTAAGGATGGCCCAATGCTCCGTGAGATAAGGAGCTTGATAGGTAAGCTATAGGCACGTTTGTTTATAGCAGGATCGAATCCAGTTTAATGATATAGCTTGCAAAATATTACATGTCTTTTGTCGGAGGGGCTGTAGTGTGTAGTGCTCGTTGCGCAGATATGCGACTATACTTCAAAATCCGCCGCCCTAAACAACTTTTTTGTGAATGTACGCCAACTCCTGTAGCTCTAACACGAGCAAGGAACCAGTAGGTGGAAAAACAAGAAGTAACACCGACCTTACAATGTAGCCCACTTGAGTTCGGTAACGTTAAGTTAGAGTAGAGCCCGTCTAGAGTTAACACGCTAGTAAAGTTATGACCCAACGTTAGCCTTACCTGTACGGTACTGGCCATTTTCTCTCCCCATTACGAAGATGTGACTCCGTTACTTGCTCCAATGTTAGGTGAGTAAGTAAATAGGCACAAAACAACGTGTATTTCATATCAAGGGATGAATTGGCAGATAATTTTGCTGTTATCAAGTGGTGCTTTCGCTACGGACTTTTCCGTTTACTTCCGTATAATTTAATAAACATCCGTGTCACGTTGTCCAGGTCACGAGATTCTGGTTAATTGCCTCTTCAGTCCTTTCTCCTTCGATGTCTTCTTGGTTGAGTTAAAGACGAAACGCTGCCATGCATAAGATTCAACAACTTTTAAGTTGTGCACTGAACGCTCTGTATGGGGCGCTAAGTATCTACATGATTTCGTGGACAGAATGCCTTTTGTGAATAGGCCTATATATTCATTACGAAACCATGTTACATCGTAACGCCTTTTGTCCACGGAATAGGGCCTACACTTATTAGTTCGCATTGTGTCCACGAAACAGTAGCACAACGTTTCGTGGACCAATAGGCCAGTCAATCTAGCCAAAAGACAAAACATTTGCAACAGAAATGACTGGTCCCATAGGCTACCCTCCTGAATCATAAGGCTACTAAATGTCTACCGCCGTAGATGGAGTGGAACATATTTTTTTTCGAGATTAAAAGTCAAAGTTGCGCCCAACACTAAATTGAGTAGGCTACAATAGGGGAACATTTTCGATTAATAGCTATCACTTCTCCTGTTGATTAGTGACATCATACCAAAGAAAAAATGTATTGCAAGTTTTTGAGATTTTGGCCCTTGGGTCAATGACGTGACACTCATTTTTGTGTGTACATATGGGTTACATACATTTAAAATAGTTAAAATGTGAAAATAATTTGACAAATTATTTTCAAATATCATTTTCATCAAACCCTAATCTTAATGTTTTGGATTCATTTAATTTTGAAAGAGTATTACCTGAATTTAGGTAAAATTGTCAACACGGTGTAACCACAAAAACATGAACCAAATAATTACACTTGCTGAAAAAAAATGTGAAATTCTCTCCAAAATCCCTTCTAAAATAATCTGGCATGATCTTGCACAAGAACTTTTCTATATTTAATACAAGTAATGAAACCCCATTGTTCTGAATGTTTGAATTAATATGTAACACAGAATCGTGTCTGTCACATCAACCACTTAAAATGTCAAGTGGTGTAACCACCATTTAAGGAGCAATTTTGTATGTATTATGTCAGAGAATTATGTGACAGGAAATTATGTCATAGAGAAGGACCCGTCAAGACCCCAACTGCTATGAGTCAAGGTTAGCAACTCTCTTAAAGTAACATAATAGTGTTTTTAGGCCATGGCCAGGCAAGCTTAGGTTACATGTCAAATGGTATGACCTTTTAAAAATGTTGATAAATCATAATAATCATAAAATATTCAATTTAATGTAAAAACTGTGTTTCAATATTCACATAAAGGTGAAGTGTGTACATAGTTGTCCATAATAATGCCTGCAAATTTTGCTTTTAAATAGAAATGTCAAATGGTGTAACCGGTTACACCATTTGACTCTTTTCTGTTTGAGACCAGTTTGATCAGATTCAGGGCCAAGAGTATGTAATTTTAGGTGCCAATTATATTATTTTTATAATTTAAATAGTGACTAACTAGCATGAACAATAGCTTTAAAAGGGTTTAATTAGATTGCAATTTAAGCAATTTTTGAAATGTCAAAGCTTTTCATTTTAAATTTAAACTTCCATAATTATTTTTAAATATTTTATGATGTATGTAAACAGTATGTTCAAATTATAAATAAATAATATAAATACATTTATTATATATAAAATGTGCCTCTTGTCCCCCAATGGATGCCACTTACAAGCAAGAAAAACTTGTCTCGCCACAGAGTCCATGTGAACGCAGATCCTGCTGTTGGTTGGTTGTTAAGAAATGATCATACCCACTTTTTCACTCACTCTTATTCTCTCTCACACACACTTTGGGCCCTAATTTAGCAATATAAAATGCATGGTCACTAGCAAATAGCGTAAATACATTTAGGGGTTTGTCCAGTCCACATTCGGGGTGGTTTTGTTATCAAACGTCAGGTGCCTGGCGCAAAAAGGTGGCTCTTATGTTTCTTAATCAGTCATGGGTGTGTTTTGGGCTTAACATCCTTTAAACCAATGAGGAGGACATCTGTCATTCCCTTTAACAGCAAGCAGGGCAACTTCAAACAGCTTATCAGTATTTTGATAGTCAGCGGTGTATTTGAAGGAATCTGCTTGTACGCAAGACCGTATGGAACAGGTATTCCACTAAGCCATTCTTTACTAAAACCGAGTAGAGTATAGGCTACACACATCTGCACTTGTCTATTAATTGAACATATAGGCAAAGTGAAACTAACTTCACTGTGGTGTCATATAGTCAACGACAAAACAGTTATACACAGTTAATTACTTTCAATATTGAAGGACAATGGGTTACCAGCAAAAACATAGCCTGAAAAAAGCAACACTTCCCCCTATAATGTTCGAATGACTGAATAAATAACCAAAGGACATTTATTCTGCAGAGGAATTGCTGCTTACATCTCGTGACAGTGACGTGTTTTATATGCGGCTTTCACTATAGACCAAGCTTTTCTTGGTCAGTGGCATAATGCTTTTTAGACGGTGTAAGATAGCGATTTTTAGATCATGTGCCAGACCACACCTTATGTCGGTAATTGCCACACCCCTGGGCGCATTATTTAATGTGTAAGATAGGAAAAAACGTATAATAATATAATATAATAATACGCTTTGCGCCAGGTTTTGCATCGCGAAAATAGGGCCCTTTATCTCACTCTCTTTGGAAATAATGAGTATAGACTGAAATTGTATGAGAACTGAATTTAAATCAAATAGAACACAAGTTTCTTCATCAATGTTATGAAATGATATTTGATATGGAATATGATGAATGACATGAATACATATCAAAATATCCAATTCAGTTTACCTTGATGCCTATTTTCTGTGTCAATTTCTTGTCCTATTGCTATAAACGTTTTATGGTCAATTGGTGTAACCGATTTATGTCAATTGGTGTAACCAGTATTTTGTCTAAAATACTAATAATGTACAAAAAAATGTATATGGATAATGATTTAATACTCTACTTTACTGTAATAATGGTTGTTTAAACCATTTTTACTCAAATGGTCAAAGAATAGACAGAAAACAAGATGTTTACAGCATATGGTCTTGGCTCAGTACAATGAAAAACCCATATAATTTAAATTTAGAAATAAATATAATAAAACATATTCTCATAGGATATTACAAGATAAACTAATAATTTCATGAGAGCAATTGCATGAACTCTAGGAGGTGTGAAATATTAGATATTTGTCATTTTTGTGGTTATACCATTTGACAATTTAACAGGCTATTAGTTCTATCTTTTGTTAAAAAATAGCATATACGTCATATTAAATAATATGAATACAACAGAAATACAAAGTATACACTTTAGCAAACCTCAGGCATGTTTTGTTTTAAAGGTTTAAACATATTTTTAATTTTCTCATCTTACCAACCCTTATCTGTCACTGACCCCCCTATTTTCCACCTGGCGCAAAGTTTATTTTCTTATTTTGCACATCTGTTTTTTAAACAATGCGCCCAGGGGTGTGTTAATTAACAACCTAGGGAGTGGCCTAGCGCATTGTCTAAAAATTGCTATTGTACACTGTTGTGTGTGTTTTCAACCCCCCCCCCTTTCCCCAGGGAAAGACCCAAACCACATCCCTGAGAAGTAGTTACGAAATTTAAAACTGTCCCACTGGATCAAGCAGGAACATTGTAAAGAGAACACCAGACTAAAACAGCTGGAACGGTGCAACCTGCAAACACTGTAAAACATGTGAAAACATATTATCACTCTTATTACTGTCAAACATGAAACCATCACTCTTATTACTCCACATAGTCCCCGAGATAGCCCGGTCTGACCCGGGCGCGAGTCGGTCGCCTGGCAGGGTCATCCGGGCCGGTGGGACCTGCATTAGAGGTCCGTCTGTCCTCCAGGTCCGCTGCGGTAGGTGGTGGCACCCTCCGGAGGCGACGGGCATGCCACCTCGTACTGTTGGACAGGCGGAAAGTAGCAGGGCCCAGCTGCTCAGTCACTTGCATGGGATCAGACCAGAATGACCTGAGGCCTCATTTATAAAGCGTTCTTACGCACAGATTTCAACTTAGACCTTGCGTACGCTCAAATCCATGCAGTGTTTGCCATACATTGACTTATTTGTGGCGGCCCACCACAATATCAACATTGACCACCACACAATGATTTTCCAGGTTGTACTAAATTGTGCTTAAATCTGGTTAGCATCATAACCATGCTGCGCTAGTTTGCTAAAAACTGTTGCATTCAAGTTAATTCTGCAAACCTACCACCACAAATATAATTCAATTCTGTGGGAAACACTGCCATGCCAATGCTCAGATTTATAAAAACCGTCTTTGACGTGGAAAAGGTTCAAACTTCACGTACAACCATTTCCTTGTGGTAATGCCGGGGTACTGCAAGTAATCTGAGGTCTAAGTGCGATGCATTTTCAAAATTCCAAGACGAACGATCACATGTCTTTCTTTGCCATATGCATGATCAATATCATAAGATTTTTAAAGACGTTTTTGGACGCAGCTTAATGTTTCATGGTTTGGCATAAAACTGCTAATGAGAACTATAGCCCAAAAACTATAGGCCTAGCTTACTTATTTCATAATATCTAAAAAACACCACCAACACCTACGATAGAATGATTGAAACATTCTTACAGGTGATCTAGTATATTTAGTGTTCTCACCAATCTAATATTGACCATAAAATGTCCAATTGCCCTCGTTTAGGAGAGGAAAAGTACATTTGTGCCAGGGATGTAGTGGTAAAATAAGAGGTGGGTGAACTATGAATTCTGCAATCTCGGTGAGGTGGACTGCGCCATGCGGTATCGGATTTTTAAAAAAGGCATTCAGAACATGTTTGCTAATGGTGGAGGTTATTGTACAATATTGGGAATATAGGATAGTATTGGATAATACAGTTTTGAATGTTAAAAGTGAATAAACTCTTTTTGAAAGGTGGATAAACTCTAATAAGAGGTGGGTAGGCCTAAACTCTATTTCTGAAATGTCAGAGGTGGATAAACTGCGTTTACTCGCGTTTAGCCTCCACTACATCCTAATTTGCGCTCATAGGCCTATTCCCAGCTCCGTAACAGAAAGGTAATATTTGAATGTAAGCTATACAATGTAGCCTATAGATATTTTATATCATATATAGCCTACACAATCAAGGGACGGAAGTTATCCTCTGAAAGCAGGGCATCTTCATATTTAGTGTTGCGGCGGAGTTGCGTAAAGAGGTGCAGAGCGCGCACCTGTTTGCTTTATTTGACTGGCAGTGCCCAAGATCAGATGACAATATGTGAGTTGGATAATGTAGGCTAAAATATAAAGGTAGGCTTAAAGCAAACAATAAAGGACAATGTTTAAGCCATTGGACATTATTGAAAGAAAACGATCGCAAAGATATGCAGAATGAATGAATAATGACCGGTGAACTAGGCTATTTTTTCAGCAAAAACATAGGCTATCCTAAAAGAAACGTTAAGCCTACATGATCACATACATATCACGCTTATAATTTAGTCCTGTTTTGTAGGCTAAATCAGCATATTACCCTGGGTCATATTGGAAACGTACAGTAGCCTACTGTACCATAACGTACAGGATTATGCTGTAGGCCTAGAGGTCTTTCCTTCATAAGGTAGGCCTACCCAATTTTTTTTCCCTACAAAGTAGGCCTAAACATACGAAATGTTGATTATTCACATTACTGCAAGCAAAAGGAATGAAAGCGAGCAGAGGACAATGGACATGGATGCATACGATCTCTTTCCAGAAAGCTTTGCTGGAAAAAACATAATTAGCAATTCGAACTGACGCATATAGGCTAACATCAGATGGCATAGGCTATACAATGTTTTCAATATATCATTTTACATAGGCTACAGGTTTTAGGCCATTGATTTTATTAAAACATATGCTAATTATATTGATGAGGGGGTGTTTACAAGGCGGAGACCTAAAACCATCCGGCTGCGCACAAGTTGACGTTCATTTGTGATTTATATTGGGCACATCTGGAAGGGTGGCGTACGCACGTTTTTTTGTGCATACGTTTGTTTTCTCTGAATCACACGTACGATCATTTCAGAAATGATCTAAGATCAAATGAAGGATGGTTTCTACGCAACACTTTTATAAATGAGGCCCCTGAGCTTATGGCCCCGGGTGGGTCTCTGGACCCTGACCCAGTCCAGGGTGGTGAACGCCGGGGTTTTGACCCTGTGGGAACGGTCAAAGCGCTGCTTCATTCTGTGCTGCTGTGCTGTGACTCTGTCGCGCAGTTGGCCGGATGACTGCCGCTGCACACCCTGTTGTGCGCTTGATGGAGGGCAAACAGGGCCTCGAAGGCGATCCAACGGCAATGACAGCTCCCGTCCCAGCATGAGGCGTGCTGGAGAACTCTCTGTAGTGGAATGTTGAGTAGCTCGATAGTGCAGGAGGGTTCGTGCTGCTGAGAATTGAAAGCCTTCTGCCAGGTGAGCTCTGATTTTTTTTCAGTGTCTGGTTCAGGCGTTCAGGCATTCGCCTGTGGGTTGTAGAAAGCAAGTGCGTATCTGATACCCCGCTCACTGAGAAAAGAGGTGAACTCAGTGGAAGTGAATTGAGGGCCGTTGTCTGTGGTCACTGCTGATGGCATGACCCAGCAGGTGAACAGTGTCTCCAAAAAGTCAATAACCGTGTGTGTGGTGACTGAACCTACCGAGACAGCCTCAGGCCATTTGGAGTAGAGGTCATAGGCCACGATGAGAAAGCGTTGGTGATGCGGGACACCATGGAGCTCACCACAAATGTCCATCTATATATGCTCCCAGGGCCCTGCTGGCCACTGCAGGGGCTGGAGGGGCGGGGCCGGTGGAGGGCCCGTCTTGCCACTCACCAGGCACGCCGTACAGTCCTACAGTACGCCATGCACTAGACCCATTACAGTTTGCATACCAGGAGAAAGTGGGCGTGGACGATGCCATCACTTATCTTCTACACAGGACACATTCTCACCTAGACAAGGGGAAAAGGGCTGTGAGAATCATGTTCTTTGATTTCTCAAGTGCTTTTAACACCATCCAACCCCTCAGACTGGGAGAAGCTCTTGCAGATGGGTGTGGACGCTCACCTGGTAACCTGGATTACAGATTACCTGACCGAGCGACCACAGTTCGTCAGACTGAAGAACTGTCTCTCTGACACTGTGATCAGCAGCACCGGAGCGCCACAGGGAACTGTGCTCTCTCCAGTCCTGTTCACCCTGTACTCATCTGACTTCTGCTACAACACCGAGTCATGCCACATGCAGAAGTTTTCTGACGATACTGCAATTGTGGGGTGTATCAGGAACGAGCAGGAGCCTGGTGGAGGACTTGGTCCAATGCAATGGTGCAAACTCAATCACCTTCAACTCAACACTTCAAAGACCAAGGAGATGGTGGTGGATTTCCGCAGGTCTAAACCAAGCGGCAACATTCTAATCTGAACAATGCTGAACTGCAATACATCGAAAATCCGCTAGGGACTGGTCCCAAAAGCGAGCAAATGTCCATAGACTCCCATGTTAAAATGTCCGTTTTCACAGCGTAAATACATAAAGCGTAAAGCCTGGTCCCATGGACTTTTATTGTACTTTTTGGTAGTTTCCCAGTGCCTGACAACTGTGAGGGGGGTGAATTTTTTTCTCATTACTCAGAAACTCATTAGTTTAGATAACATTTAGATATAAAATATATGAATAATTAAGGGCGTGGTCGGCTTGATTGACGGCTGACGTCGAGGCATACAGCAGCAGACGTTGCCAGCTGAGTGGAAAGTGGAAACCATGAAACTTTGACGTCTCAGCCATGATTATACACAAAGTTACCACATCCTTTCTGAACATCTTTATTCAAAAAGCTGACATAAAATGGTTTGCTAAGCTATTAATTGAAGCCTACTAACCGACACTTTCAGAAGACTTCGTTCCAGTTTTTTCAGGTAAGTGACATTTATTCCACTACTATTTCACGTACATTAGCACTAGATGTTAGATTATTTAGCATCGAGTGGGCACTAACGTTAGGCTACGTTAGCGTCATATCGCCTCAAATAAGTTAATGTCGAAAATGATGACCGAATGGCATAAGCACACACATACATTTAGTTAACTTGAATAAAGTTATAGTTAGTGAAAACCATTGTGCTCCCGTTATGAGTTAACAGACAGCTGTAAAGTTAACGTTAGTTCACAAACATACTGGGGCAACAAAGCATGTTCTCGTCAAAAAATGCTCTGTGGGAATGCTTAGTCCATTGACAATTTATACAGTCTTTGGATTGTCACGTTTAAGATAAAAAACGTTTGTTCATATGATAACTTCAGCCGAAGCATTAAAAGGCTACCGAGGTGAAGTTAGTTTTATATTTGATATTCGGATATTCGACAGATATTCAATTTTTTTTAATGCAGCCGGGTTTAACCCCGTGTTTGCAGACAATGTACAAACAGATAACCTGTCTACTTGCTCCCAGCCGACCTACTTAGGGACCGTCTATAAAGTACCTTCGGAATTACCTTCATAGTCTTTTTTGTCAATAGCTTTGACATCATGTGACTCCAAACCAATGTAGAATAGTTATCCTATATGGGACTCTTCAGACACACCTGTTTTTATAGCCACTGTATGCACACTGTATTTTATATGAATATTTTAAAGAAAATACATTATTTCCCATAAGAAATGGTCTCCTTTCTTTCAATATCTCCCGTCATGTGACCTAGGGACTCCAAACAAATGCAGAATAGTTATCCTATATGGGACTCATCAGACACACCTCTTTTTATAGTGAATGTGTGCACGCTGTATTTTATATGAATTTTTTAAAGAAAATACATTATTTCATATAAGAAACAGACTCCTTTTTTCAATACCTCCCAAGCCATATGACCTAGTGACTCCAAACCAATGTAGAATAGTTATCCTATATGGGACTCATCAGACACACCTCTTTTTATAGCCACTGTATGCACACTGTATTTTATATGAATATTTTTTTTTTAAAAATACATTATTTCCTATATGAATGGTCCTCTTTTTTCCTCCAAAGTCATGTGACCTAGTGACTCCAAACCAATACAGAATAGTTATACTATAACTATAACTGTTCTGCTATGTGGTCCTAATCAGACACACCATACTATAAAGTAATATTTTGCACCTATTTTTTTTTTAAGAATCCCTTTCATTTGGAAAAGGGCCTTCAGATCAATAGCTTCCAAGTTATGGGACCCAAACACACCCCAGAACAATGCAAAACTGTTCTGTTTTGGTACGGTGTACTAATCAGACACACCACACTCTAAATTATTATTTTGCATCTACTATTGTATTATTTTTAAAGATGTTAATTTTCCACTGAAAACCGATTATTGCTTTATGCTTCCAACCAGGGCCAACCACAGAATTTGTAACAACAACAAAGCATTGTATCATTCAACATTTTGTTGCTCTGTTCTTCATTGACCATTTCATTATGATAACTTACCCAATGGAGTTTTGCAAATGATATTTTTGATTCAGACCTTCCTGTAATAAAAAAAATACAAAACTTGACACTCAAGTTGATCTTCAGACCAAGCCACACAAAAGTTATTTGTCAGATTGTTCAATACCAAGTTTATTTGCCAATGAGATGTTATAAAATATGGCAGTGAAACCACTAAACAGGAACTGTGTTCACATCTCAGCAATGAATGAACCGTTGGACAACATATTGAGTATCGTGGTGTAGCAATACTTTTTGGACAAGAATTGCTAGCTTCTTGGTCACCTCTGTACACACGAAACACTCACCATTTATTTTAACAATATCATCGTGCTATATCATTGGTATGAAAGAATATATTTATTATTAATTTATCTGAGTTGGCAGAACTGCGTTCCTCCCCGTTCCCCCCCACCTTAACCCCTGCCCATAGTTATAGATATGGACAACTTACATGGAACCATTGATTTTTTATTATGATTTGTCACCCCCTTATTTTAGGAGATCAGTTCTTCATTGGTCTGGGGTATTTGGGTCCCATAACATGGAAGCTATTGAGCCAAAAGCCATTTTCCATAAGAAATGAATGTGTTTCTTAATATATATATATATATATATACACACAGCGGGGAAAATAAGTATTGAACACGTCAACATTTTTTTCAGTAAGTATACTTCCAGTGAGGCTATTCGCATGACATTTTCTACAGACATTAGTATATATATATATAATAGTAGATAGTAGTACAAAATATTATTTCATATTGAGGTGTGTCTGATTAGTACCACATAGCAGAACAGTTCTGTATTGATCTGTGATGTTTAGGACCCATTATATGGCAGCTATTGAGCAAAAAGCTGTTTTCCATAGAGAATGAATGTGATTCTATTGTTGATCTGTGATGTTGATCTGTGATGTCTAGGACCCAGTATATGGAAGGTATTGAGCACAAAGCAGTTTCCATAGGAAACCATTTTCTTTAAGAAATTAATATAAAACAGTATGTGCAAAAAATCTTATTAAATTGATGTGTTTCTGATGAGCCCCATATAGAATAACTATTCTGCATTGGTTTGGAGTCACTAGGTCACATGACTTGGGAGGTATTGAAAAAAGAGGACCATTCATATAGGAAATAATGTATTTTCTTTAAAAAATGTATATAAAATACAGCGTGGATACAGTGGCTATAAGAAGAGGTGTGTCTGATGAGTCCCATATAGGATAACTACTCTCCATTGGTTTGGAGTCACTAGGTCATATGGCTTGGGAGGTATTGAAAAAAGGAGTCTGTTTCTTATATGAAATAATGTATTTTCTTTTAAAATTCATATAAAATACAGCGTGCACACAGTCACTATAAAAAGAGGTGTGTCTGATGAGTCCCATATAGGATAACTATTCTGCATTGGTTTGGAGTCCCTAGGTCACATGACTTGGGAGGTATTGAAAAAAGGAGACGATTCCTAATGGGAAATAATGTATTTTCTTTAAAATATTCATATAAAATACAGTGTGCATACAGTGACTATAAAAAGAGGTGTGTCTGATGAGCCCCATATAGGATAACTATTCTCCATTGGTTTGGAGTCCCTAGGTCACATAACTTGGGAGGTATTGAAAAAAAGGAGACCATTCCTTATGGGAAATAATGTATTTTCTTTAAAATATTCATATAAAATACAGTGTGCATACAGTGACTATAAAAAGAGGTGTGTCTGACGAATCCCATATAGGATAACTATTCTGCATTGGTTTGTAGTCCCTAGGTCACATGACTTGGGAGGTATTGAAAAAAAGGAGACCATTCCTTATGGGAAATAATGTATTTTCTTTAAAATATTCATATAAAATACAGTGTGCATACAGTGACTATAAAAAGAGGTGTGTCTGATGAGCCCCATATAGGATAACTATTCTGCATTGGTTTGGAGTCACTAGGTCATATGGCTTGGGAGGTATTGAAAAAAGGAGTCTGTTTCTTATATGAAATAATGTATTTTCTTTAAAAAAATCATATAAAATACAGTGTGCATACAGTGACTATAAAAAGAGGTGTGTCTGATGAGCCCCATATAGGATAACTATTCTGCATTGGTTTGGAGTCACTAGGTCATATGGCTTGGGAGGTATTGAAAAAAGGAGTCTGTTTCTTATATGAAATAATGTATTTTCTTTAAAAAAATCATATAAAATACAGCGTGCATACAGTCGCTATAAAAAGAGGTGTGTCTGATGAGTCCCATATAGGATAACTATTCTCCATTGGTTTGTAGTCCCTAGGTCATATGGCTTGGGAGGTATTGAAAAAAGGAGTCTGTTTCTTATATGAAATAATGTATTTTCTTTAAAAAAATCATATAAAATACAGCGTGCATACAGTCGCTATAAAAAGAGGTGTGTCTGATGAGTCCCATATAGGATAACTATTCTCCATTGGTTTGTAGTCCCTAGGTCACATGACTTGGGAGGTATTGAAAAAAAGGAGACCATTCCTTATGGGAAATAATGTATTTTCTTTAAAATATTCATATAAAATACAGTGTGCATACAGTGACTATAAAAAGAGGTGTGTCTGACGAATCCCATATAGGATAACTATTCTGCATTGGTTTGTAGTCCCTAGGTCACATGACTTGGGAGGTATTGAAAAAAAGGAGACCATTCCTTATGGGAAATAATGTATTTTCTTTAAAATATTCATATAAAATACAGTGTGCATACAGTGACTATAAAAAGAGGTGTGTCTGACGAGTCCCATATAGGATAACTATTCTGCATTGGTTTGGAGTCACTAGGTCATATGGCTTGGGAGGTATTGAAAAAAGGAGTCTGTTTCTTATATAAAATAATGTATTTTCTTTTAAAGATTCATATAAAATACAGCATGCACACAGTCACCATAAAAAGAGGTGTGTCTGATGAGTCCCATATAGGATAACTATTCTACATTGGTTTGTAGTCACTAGGTCACATGACGTCAAAGCTATTGACAAAAGACTATGAAGGTAATTCAGAAGGTACTTTATAGACGGTCCCTAAGTAGGTCGGTTGGGAGCAAGTAGACAGGTCATCTGTTTGTACATTGTCTGCAAACACGGGGTGAAACCGGCCGCATTAAAAAAAAATTGAATATCTGTCGAATATCAAATATCAAACTAACTTCACCTCAGTTAAAAGGCTTGTCGGCTAGCTGAGGCAAAATTGTGAACCGCTATGAACCATTGACCGTATACTTTGAACATGGAGCTGTGATAACAAGCGATAGCTAGTCACCATAACTGGTGTTAGTTATAACTGACGTTTGAAACTCTTATTGATGCCATTTATTTGTTAAACACAAATTTGAACGAACACTTCTTGTCTATGCAAAGTTTCCCTGTAGGTAATCCAGACAGACTGGGTCCTGGAGAGGGCTCTGGACTCCTAACTTCAATTCTCGTCTGTGCAGTCGACACTCAGAAGCATCACTTCAGCACTGATTCCATGGTACTTTGACATTTTTCATACATTTAATTGGAGCAACCTACTGGTTGTATATTCCAGACATCGTTACCATATACTGAACAAACATGAATGCATTTCAGAGTGGCCTTTTATTTTGAGCAGTCCAGGGAACATCTGTGCAATAACTATCAAAATAATTATCATTAGCATCTTTTGATAAGTCACACACGGAAAGTAGTTGTATTATGCCTTCAAATCAGCAGGTTTTGGTTGGATACAAATTGCATAATTAAACAATATGGCACCAGTGGCTGGCTACTGTTTGACTGGACCTTGGCCTAACTGTTAATAACTACCTCAATAGGGTGTAGATATGACCTTACACTGTTTCACTGAAAACACAAAAATACAAGAAATATTTATTCTACATTACTTTAAATACACCACATTTGTTTTTGCTTATTGCCCGCATAAACAGGGCATGTGCAATAGTTGAATACGTGTGTCCTGTCCCCATTCAGCTAAGTGTTCTGTGAGTATAAATTTTGGGAGTGAGTCTGCAAATCTTACTTCGTTGTTGTCATATATTGCCTCCACAATCTATGATTGCCACATAAAAAATATTTTTTTAGCTTAATTTGTGAGCACTTGTTCATAGTTTGCAGTAAGGGTGTGACATATGCAGCAAGGATGTGACATATACCAATATTTCTGTTTTCAGATCTGTTTTGATAATAGCCTGACAAGAAGGGGAAATAAGGCAAGCTAACCGAACATGAACGCTGGATCGTGAAATGGCCACCGATGAGAAATTTCAATGTCATCTTAGACCAAGCTACCACTGACAACTTTAGAGCAATATAGCGATTTCAAAACGTGATATTAAGAGTTAATCAAAATGAATTAATGATGTACAAGTTAACTAATACCCTACTACGATTTTGTTATCAATTCACACCACACGTTGACAGAATACAGCGAGCTGGCTGATGTTATCGTAAATTAATTAACGTTACAATGATGGCTGCCACTGAGGATATGAGATGGGTAACGTTAATCACAAAACAATAAAGGCAAAGATACATTTTTGTCAGTATGAGTTGCTGAACCTGTAACGCTAAACTGCTAAATTACTCTACGTTATTTTACCGTAACTTCAGCAAGGGAGGGATAGCTAACGTTATTTTACCGTAACTTCAGCAAGGGAGGGATAGCAAACTCAACTCTTCATTCTCAACTTTTCAACCGTTCACCCGAACACCTTTCAGCATACAAAATTAAAAAGTGTCTGAACATGGCATTAAGAAACATACATGAACTTCACGTTAGCAGATCAAACTTACCAGCAAATTATGTTACAGCAACATTTGTGCCAGTCCATCTTGTAGGCCTAACGTTACAGATAGCTTAGCTGAGGCTGCTCGGTTGACGACGAGGCGGGTTCACCGGCTTGCTCAGGAGGTGGGCGGGGTTAGGATTTCCCAAGGTTTTCCAAGATGGTGCCGCCCATACCCCCCATAAACGGTGTCACTCTCCGATGTGAGTCGCTACCCGACGTGAGTCACGCATGCTCAGATTGATCGGTTTTACAGCATAACGCCAAGGGATCCGACTGAAATCCATAAAATAATTCACTTTTCTGTTTCAAAAACGTTTTAGCTATCTAAGATTGTTTGATTGCTAACGTTAGCAAACGCCATTCAAGTGACAGCCTTTGTTGTGCTTGATTGCTTACTTACTTGCCAGCAGTGAACAAACTTTGTTATGTAGGTCCATTTTTATTGATATTACAGAAGTCTCTCGCTAGCAGGCTACTTCAGCCTCTAATCTAGAACTGACATTAGAGATCATGCCGTGAAAATGTGATGCCTTACGCTAAATAATACATTACTGCTGTGTAGGCTAATGTCATTATTCTGTGGCTAACTGCACTGGTAGTCGCAAAGTAGCAAAGTGACGCATGCGTGACTCACATCCGGTAGCGACTCACATCGGGGAGTGACAACGGCTTCATAACCGTTCTTCAGAAAATCTATGGGTGACTTCAGAGACGCTTTGTCCATATTTTTACAGTCTATGGTCTAAACCCACTCTGCTACCAGTCTCCATTGATGGGGTCAATGTGGAGGTGGTAAGCACCTACAAGTATCTGGGTCTCCACCTGGACAATAAACTGGACTGGTCAGCCAACACTGACGCACTTTACAAGAAAGGGCAGAGCAGGCTGTACTACCTGAGGAGGCTGCGGTCCTTCAATGTGTGCAGCAAGCTCCTCAGGATGTTCTACCAGTCTGTTGTTGCCAGCGTCCTCTACTATGCAGTGGTATGCTGGGGAGGAAGCACAAAGAAGAAGGATGTGGGGTGACTTGACAGGCTGGTAAGGAAAGCTGGCTCTGTAGTGGGAGCTGAACTGGAGTGCATCACTTCAATATCTGACAAAAGAACCCTGAACAAACTGATCAACATCCTGGACAATGAGTGTCATCCACTGGTTGTAAAGCAGAAGAGCCTGGTCAGCTGGAGACTTTGCTCACTGCCTTGCACAACAGACAGACTGAGGAAGTCATTTGTCCCCAGGGCCATTGAACTGTTCAATGCTTCACTTAAGGGAAGAGGAGAGATAGACTTCTGCATAGTCTGTCTGCCTCTTCACCCCTCCATGTTTGGATACTGTCTGTCCACTAGCCACTTTTTACCACTGTCTTACTGCCTCACTGTTTGCGTGCTATATTAGCACATATGCATAACCCCTCCCTCCATGCCACAGCCGAATTGTGGCCACACTTATACCTTTTCTTAATATAGTTATATATATATACATAGTTTTTTCTATAGTTTTTTTATATTACCTTGCCTACTCGGTGATATGTCCATATTTATTTTATGCCGGTCTCTAGACTTTATTCTTGCACTGTTGCACTGTTGGACTTACTCATTTGCACCATCACCATGACACTCACTCACACAGAGCACCTTACCTTACCTTATTATGCACAGAGAATCACAGGCTCAGTCCCTGCCTCAGTCATTGCAAGCGCCTCTTGATTAATCACCCACTATGTGGATACTGTTTTTAAATTGATTTAGATTAAGTGTTATTTAGTATAATTTGTATTTTAGTATATTTAGTATATTCTTTATCTTCTACTGTCCTTATTGCTTAGTTGTGTTTTTTATATTATATACTTTTAATTACTTTTTTCTGCTGTTAGTGAATGTGTGTGTGATGTCTGTATGCTACTGAGACCTTGAATTTCCCCTGGGGATCAATAAAGTATCTATCTATCTATCTGTCTATCTTGACCATGGCTTCGATGTCCCCGTCTATTCCTGGCCACCAGACCACCTCTCGGCACCGCTGCTTCACCCTGACGACGGCCAGTTGGCCTTCATGAGCCAGGTGGCCTTCATGAGCTCGGGCCACACAGTGATCGTTTCAGCAGAAAAGCTAATCCTTAAAGCGGTGAAAAGGTGTCAGGCTGGTAGGGAGGCTGGAGACTGGAGGCCACCCCGAGTGGATGAAGGAGTGGAGCTGTGCCAGCACTGAGTCCTCATCAGAGGCCTGCCGAAGCTCCTGCAGTGACATGGTTGCCTCCTGCGGAGAGTGGAAGAGCTGTATAAGGTCAGAGTCTGTGGTGTCCGTACTGAAGTCTGTGGCTGAGGGAAAAGTAGCCAGAGTGGGTGTAGAGTGTGACAGTAGGTCTGCCACCACGTTCTCTTGGCCTGGCGTATATTGCAGTGTAAAGTTATACTGGTGAAGTCTTAACATACCAGCGATGGATGCTCAGAGGCCTGTGTCCTGATCTGGATGTAGCAAGCAGAGCTGTGAGCGCTTGGTGGTCTGTACGGAGAGTGAATGAACGGCCATACAAGTATATGTGCCAGCACTCGCATGCCCAGACGCAGGCCAGAGCCTCTCTCTCCCCCACTGAGTACTTCTGCTCTGCTGAATTAAAGGCCCGTGAGGCAAACACCACCGGCCGCTCAATGCCGTCATGGAGCTGAGGCAGCACAGCCCCAACTGCAAAGTTTGAGGCATTGCAGGTGAGAAGAGTTGGGCTGGACAGGTCAAAGTGGGCGAGCACAGGTGGTGAGATAAGTTGAGACTTCAGCTGTGTGATGGCGTCCGCACAGGCCGCGGTCCATGTCCATGAGTAGACGGAGTGGAGCAGTAGTGGCAGAATACTGGGGTAGGAAGCGCAGATAATAAGCCGTCATGCCTAGAAAGGAGGCGAGTTGGGCAGGACTGGAAGGCATGGGCAGCCGTTGGATGGCCTGCACATTGTAGTGTAGAGGGCTGTGGATTTGACACCACAGGGCCTTCTGGGGTCAGGCGAAACCCCACAAACTCTACCTCAGATGCAGAGAAGATGCATTTCTCCCCATTCAATGTGAGGTTATGAGAGGCCAGAGTGTCCAGTACCTGTGTCAGGCATTGGTCGTGGATAGCAGGTGTTGGTCCATGCACCACTATGTCGTCGAGAAAAACGACCACTCCAGGGATGCCAGCAAAGATAGTAGACATTATCTTTTGAAAACAGCTAGGGGCGGAGTGTGATGGTCTAGCTACGACCGCGCATGACTGGTGACCTGTTGGCACTCGTCCTCTACGCATCAGCTGATATTTGCACACACACACACACAACACATACACTCATACATGGGCCATTGCTATGTGGATAGATATGTGAAAAACAACACAAGACGGAGCTATTAGAAATGGTGGCACGTTTATTGTTTGTCTGAGTTAGATGCGTAAGCTTGGGTAAAGTATTAATGTTTGTCAACCGATAGCTACCGATTTGCGTTCTTGGAGTCGTCCTCTCGTTCCGGCTTCTGAAGGTCCGGTGGCAAAGGAGGGCCGACTGGATGCCATGGACTGTTTATTGTTTCCGGGCGGCAGTGGACCGTTTCATTATGCTAATTTGTTGTGGGGGATTTCGAGATGGTCCTGATCAAGCCGCATCGATGATAGTCTTTCCACATGTAACCGAGTCTGTTATTTAATAATGTATTTTGCTAATTCTGCTAGTGACATATGTAATATATTTATGCTTGTGGCCCAGAGTCTGTCTTGTCTATTGGGTGTTAATTGATTGTTTAGTGTTTACCTATGTTAAATGGTGCTGGTCGCCAGGTATATGTTCCCCTCTGTTATGCCAGTTCACAGCTTTTCTGAACTAGTTCAAGTTCAGTTCATACATGCTCAAAGTGAACAGTTCACGTTCAAAGTTCACAATTTTAATTCTGAACTAGTTCAAAGTTCAGTTCATTTTACTTTTTTCGTGAGATATTTAAATAAATACTTTTTTTCACACTACGAGCTAGAAATCACTATACGTTCTTTGAAGCTGCTCATTAGACATTTGCTCATGACACTGCAATTGTGGGTTTCTTACCAGGTGATGAAACTTGCAGCAGTACAGACAAGGTAGACCAGTTCTATACTTAGTGCAATGAAATCCAGCCCTCCGCGCTCTCATCGTTGCTTGCTACGCGGCGTTGCTATGCCTACCCCGCTCTGCTGCACTTCATCACGGGTAACGTTGTGCGGAAGCCAGTATGCTATTCAACTATTCTCAGCCGGACACTACATTGCCCGCAATGCATTGCGCACACAATGTCAAAACCATTTCTGTCTGGTGATGCATGCACTGTAAAAAATGTTCCTGTAAAATAACAGTAAAGAGCTGGCAGCAGAGACGCCAGCAGTATACCAGGCTTCAAACTTCAAGTCATAGCATGTTACCTAAGCATTGCATGTGACTCGAGATGAATGGCCGATATGATATATAATGTGCCTATCAATGAATCTAAATGAAATGTATGTATACCAGGCAGTTATTTTTACGGTATTTATATGTAAAATGATTTTACGGTAGTAGCCTGTATGTATACCAGGCAGTTATTTTTACGGTATTTATATGTAAAATGATTTTACGGTAGTAGCCTGTAAACCATAAAAACAGTATATTTCTGTTTTTCTATAAATTACAGTAAAGAGCTGGCAGCAAAGACGCCAGCGATATACCGTAATTTGACGGTATCCATACCGTAAATTGGATTTACAGTAGTAGTCTGTAAATCAGAAATACAGTATATTTCTGTATTCACACAAGCAATAAAAACTTAAGAGAGAATCAAAATCAAATACCTTTATTTCAAAGAGCAATGTCAACATGAATATTGCTACTTTCAAAAAATGGAAATATGGAATGGAAATGTGTTTTTACATCTTAAAATAGTCCTGTGAGGTAGGTTTGTGTTTTTACATCTTAGTTGTTGTGGATCCAGTAGAGATGACCATCACTTTGGTTGCCGCTGTTCCTCTCTGCAGCATTATTCCAGTGTTGCCACTGTCAAACAACAGCAAGAAATCATAATCAGAATAATAAATAAACTATACAATCAGGAATGTACAGTATACACTCCAAGCTAATGCTTATAAAGTTAATAGCAGTTCTCTTGTGGCTTAATGTGTCAATGCCAGATTGTCAAAACAAAGAGAGCGAGATTAAAGAGCTCACCGGTCTATATCAAGTTCCATTCAAGTCAATGAGATTCTTCAGAAACATGGCGACGTGTATATTGACTGCAGAAGACTTCTTCTGGATGATAACACCTTTCTTCTTGGAGACAACCTTGCCCATTTTGGCCTTTGTCCCGCTCTCTGGATTCATACCAATGATGCGCCTGAAATGAAAATAGTCTAAGATCAGAGTGGGGTTGCAACAACATACTGTTTCGTGTATATTCAATTAAATGCAATGAATTGTTCATCAAATGGAATTAGATTAAAGCCTATAGTCCAACAAAATACCCAGTCTGTGTGTGTGTTGAAATTTACAGTAATAATACCATTTTATGCAAAAAATACAAACACATTAATTTAATTGTATATATCCATATAATAATGACAAGGAATGAAAGGGGTTTACCTCTGAATGAATTCCAGAGTGCAGGCTGCCTCATCTTGATACTGAAGGTTGAATGAATATGTAGTAGATTGCAAACACAGCAGTAAGTCCCGTTGCAAATGTTGGTGGGATGCCCTCAGAGATTACACGGCCCTCAAAGGTGATCATCCAACCTCTAATTGTGCCCTGTTGCACCTGAAACTTCAAGTCATAGCATGTTACCTAAGCATTGCATGTGACTCGAGATGAATGGCCGATATGATATATAATGTGCCTATCAATGAATCTAAATGAAATGTATGTATACCAGGCAGTATCAGGCGAGGACTTGCAGGAGAGTTGTCTGCAGTGGCAGACATCTGTAGGAAACAAATACTTTATGCCTACCATAATAAGATTTTAAAGAAGAAAAAATATAAACACACTACTACAGGTAGGTGAGAGTAACCTAGAGCCAAATAGGGTAGGCTTCAGAAGTACCTACAGTCAAACTGCTAAATAGATTTGCCATTCAAAATTTAAAGGGTAACCATTTGTACAGGTCTTGTGGAGTTCTACTGCAAATGTCTAAAACGTAGTATGAACCCTTTTGTGGCTCCAGAGGAAACGACACTGATAATCTGATACGTTTCTGCTGTATTGATTTGATCATCATCATATGTTCAACAGTGTCATAGTAGGGCAAAGAAGACAAGTGAAATACTTTTTAAAACCTTGCACCCACTTTACCCATAATGCAATTTAGCTACTGTGTGACAACATGGTGGTAATGTATCAGCTTAGATGCAGCTTCCTCTGAGCCACAAAATAATGTTTATGTAGTAGTACTCTCCAAATCACACATTGGGTGTCTGGGCACTTAAGACTGATGGAGTCACCCTTTAAAACACAGTGTGCAATATATAACATACAATGGGGGGGGGGATTGGGCGACTGGATGAAACGTGTTGAAAACGGTCTCCACTGATAAATATCACACTTGCTTACTTGGAAATGAGGTCCTATGTCCAAAATCCTGAACCACCCCTTTAACCAAACTAGCCTAATTTCCTTGTTAGCCTAGGCTAACTGTAAAACACACTTCATTAAAGGTTGACACAAACAAAATAAAACTCACCAAAACCATCTCGGTTAGCCGATGTTCCAATAATCCTATAGTTACTTTGTATCCTCAGTTAATTTGTAGATGTCAGACCCGATGTATGTAGATGAAGAACATTCGATGATGTGTAGCACATGTCATCCAAATTGTGCCTCCTCTTCTGGAAAATCTCCTATCCAAATTATGGTTCATGAAGTCCCTCCAATGGAAAACAAATTCCAACGTTCATTTACAGTGTCTGCCGTTCATGACACATAATGTGAACTAATTCATGTTCAAGTTCTTTATTAAAAAATGTGTTGCGTTCAGTTCAACGTTCACGAAAAACTGAGCGTGTTCAATGAACGCGTTCTTTTGAACTCGTTCACGCACAACACTGCCCCTCTGTCTAGTCTGATGTTAGTCTTGTCTGGTCTATGTGATGTGTACTGTGATTACTATGACTCTGTTACAGCTCCCCTGCATTTTGATTAGAGGCTTAAGCAGATTTTTCATACTGGTTCAATATTGCAATTTTGGAAGATTATCATTGTTAGCATTTTTCTATGGACTCTTCTGCTTGGTGGTTCGATCCAAGTCGAATAATAAATTACTGTCCATCTTCAACTACTGCCTCTGCTTCTTTGGCCACACAAACATTGGTTAATGGTAACTTCCGCTCGGTTCCATTACACAGAGCAAAGGCCAAAAGGCATCCTGGTGTAGCAAAGGTTAGGCAGTGAGGTTATGACAATCTGGGTGCAGGGGAACCTGCAGGTAGCCCTGGCGGAGATCAAGCTTGGAAAATGTCTTGGAGCCATAAAACTGTGAGGTCAGTTCTTCTGCAGTGGGCAGCGGGTATTTATCTGGTACCACAGCCTTGTTTACCGCCCTCAGGTCCACACACACTCGCAAGCCGCCTGTTTTCTTTTTGCCAATCACCAGATTCGAGATCCATGGTGAGGCGTCGACTGGTTCGATGATGCCTGCTTCCAACAACTTTGTCAGCTCCGCTTTGACATAGTCGCGCAATGCTAGGGGAATGCGTCGAAGGGGCTGTATGACTGGGTGCGTGTCCGTGTGCAGGAGAGGTTAATGCGTGAAGGCTGAGAGGCAGCCCAGGCCTGAAAAGAGCTGCGGCCATCGCTGTTCCCATGCTGAGCTGACCTGCAGGATTGGTGCCTTGCCGCAGTCCAGGAATGTGAAACCCAGGCTGGTGATGAGGTCCAGCCCCATGAGGTTAGCACCGTGCTCTGCCACTTGGAAGGTGAAGGTCGGGACGCATTTGCTCCCATGGCGTACTGCACAGTTTAGGGAGCCGACTAGGGAGATCTTTGCATTACCGTACCCGTGTAGCACTGCAGATGGCGTCTGTAAAGTTATGTGAGGAAGGAAACGCTTGACTGTGGGCCAGTTGAGAAGTGATACGGCCGCCCCAGTATCCAACAGCAGCGGTACACAGACTCCATCCAACTCCACAGTGCATGTCTTGAATGGTACACGAGCAGAGCTGACTGAATGTATGGGAGTGGGGCTTGTAGTGGTACCTTTCCCGTGTCGTGGACCAGCCTGCGGTCCCGCTGTGGCTGGTGCAGAGCGGCAAACCCTGGCAAAATGGTTGCTTTTCCCACAGCGTTGACACACCTGTCCTCTGGCGGGGCACTCGTGGGCTTTGGTGAAGTGCGAGGAAGAACCACAATCGCCACAGCCGCGGCGCCGCTCGCCATGTGTGCGGTCCGCGTAGTGTATCCCTGTGTCTCCCTCAGACGATGCTGGGCTAGGCAGGTGCTCAGGCTCCTCGACCTGTTGAGTTAAGGCGGGCTGCGTGGAAGCGCGGGAAGATAGTTTTGTGGATAACTCTGGCTGTTTCAATCTGCAGCGCTATCTTTAAAGCCTCGCTTAGTGTGTCACTTAAAGCCTGTGCTTAGAGTGTCCGGCGACATAACCAACTTCTCCCTTGCTACCTGCCTAAGCTATGAAAGTAAGTTAATTAAGGCCTACTTGGTTTACTGACATTTGAATAGGCTACAATATGCAACCCATTGGCAAACTTTTACACCTGGAGATGTCCTTTTAGCTCGTGTCATGTTTGCTAGCTTGTGGGCTCAGTTTGTGTAGTGCAGTGCTACCAAAATCATAGAAATTAATAATATTGTGAGACATTTACCTCTTCTATGATCCAAGAATGATTTCATACGAGTTATTTTTCTATCCACATATCGTAATGCACTATGCAAAAAGTTATTTCCAGTCGTAGCCGAACAAAGTGAGATGCAAGCGTTCAAATCCACTTATAACCAAGGGGGCAGGCGAATTCCCGGAAGTAGAAGAATCAATGTAAGCTGGAGGGACCACTTCTTAGCTAACCCCTATAGAAGCTCATTCATTTTAGGATTTTTTTGAAATACCATAACTTCATATAACATATATCCTGTGCCGATATTGTAGCTTCTGTGTAATCTACATAAACAATAAAAGGCAAAACAAGACTCGACTACCTCATACATAACATTAGGTTCCCGTAAGAAGAATGTTTAGCATGTCCGGTTGTAGTGAAGCTAACGCACCGTAGGGGGATATCCGTATTGTTTGGATAAGAAGCTCCAGCCAGCACGGAAACTCATGAACAAAGCTACAGCGGGGAAAAGAAGTATTGAACACGTCAACATTTTTTTCAGTAAGTATACTTCCAATGAGGCTATTTGCATGAAATTTTTACTAGATATTACTATTAACTCAGATAATCCACCCATATAAAAAAATCCAAACATTAAAGTCCATAGGTTATGTGTAATAAAGTGGAATGACACAGGAAAAAAGTATTGAACACGCCTGCTGAAATTTCTTAAATACTTTGTGGAAAAGCCTTTATTCGTAATGACAGCTTCAAGGCATTTCCTGTATGACGAAAACTAATCAGTGACAGTATTCTGGTGTTATTTTGGCCCATCCATTTGGCCCAACAGATAGTCCTTTAATACTGAAGATTCCAGGGGTCCCTCTTGTGAATACTGATCTTTAGTTAACTTCCAAAACTGTTCAATTGGATTGAAGTCAGGGCCTTGATTTCCTTTCTCTGAAACCAATTGAGAGTTTCCTTTGCTGAATGCTTTGGATCATTGTCCTGCTGGAAGGTCTAGCCATGTCTCAAGATTCTCCCGGAATAAAATGACTCCATTCATCATTCCTTCAACTGTATGAAGTCTGCTAGTACCATGAGATGAAAAACAGCCCACACCAGTCTTTCTGGAGCTTTCTCTAAGTGGTCCTTGGATCTTGGGCTACTCTTCTGACTATCCTTCTGACTTCCTGGTCAGAGATCTTGCAAGGAGATCCTGTGCATGGCCAGTTGATGATGCAGTGATGTTCCTTCCACTTGCAGACAATGGCTCCAATACTGCTTGCTGGATGATTCAGAAGTTTTGAAGTGCATCTGTAACCAGTTCCATTGATATGTTTTGCAACAATAAGGTTGCAAAGGTCTTGGGAGGGCTCTTTGCTTTACCCATCATGAAATGTTTCTTGTGTGACACCTTGGTAACAAAAAACCTTTTTATAGCCCACCAGTATGTACTAACCCAGTTTATATCAATTTGCACAGATAGGAGGGATAATTTCTCTAAATACTTATAGATTCCAGTTTGTTTTTCCCTGTGCCATTCCACTTTTTTACTCATAACTCTACTTTTAGACATTAATGTTTGGATTTTTATATATGTGTGGATTACTTAAGTTAATACTAATGTCTGGTGAAAATTTCATGCGAATAGCCTCACTGGAAGTATACTTACTGAAAAAAATGTTGACGTGTTCAATACCGGTACTTATTTTCCCCGCTGTATGTAGCCACATTGTATGTTCAAGTAAAGCATTGCATAGAGGCAATTAAACCTAATGAAAAACGGCACTAACAATAATCATTTCAGAGGTTTTCGAACTTTTTTGTTTTGTTTTAGCATGACTGTTTTTGAAGATGATCATGTGTGGTAGCTTCAACATTAACACGACTTGGTATCACTTGTGAGGATGATATTAATAATAATACATAAATAAATGTTTAACTTTGATGACTTTGAAGACGAAGGAAGTGTGAGAAGAATGTCTGTGTATCTATCATATGAGTTACAAGATTCAGTTCGATGGCTAACGTCACGAAGTTAAGTGTGAGTCTGGGGCCTGGGGGGACCAACTGAAAAATCGTTCTATTTGACTCTGTGCCCTCCCATTGAAAACAACGGAGTCTGTTCGTCCATTTCTTTTACTGTCTATGGTTATAACGCTACTCTCACGTCCTTAAAGTGTCAGGCAGTCAATTAGACTTACACACGACCAATGTAATAACATTAAAGAAAAGTGTAGTCTAATAGTTTAAATCAATATGAAATAACTAGATACTTAGTTGGCTATTAGTAATTATGCAAGTCACAGAATATTAATTATTAAAAAGATATGAACTGAATATGAATTACAACATATATGAATGTATTGAAACATATGACATTATGCCATCTCTTTAGGGGGCAGTTCTACGAAAGGTTATACTGCTTTGTGAATTACCCCAGTCAAAGTATTTACACAAATAAAGTAGGCCTACTTTGATTTTCTGTAACCCTTACTATTTACCTTTACTTATCCTTTATAATAAGCATCAAGATGAACCGTGTAATTTTGGTCTTACTAAACTTAATTACCCTCAATTAAAAAATAATAATAAAAAAAAACGGAACTATTTTTGCAATTTTCACTTCCTCTCGCAATTTCTTCGCAACAAACGGCTAAAAACACACACAACAGAAAAGTTGTCGCGAAATCAGGCATTTTAGATCGCAACAATCTCAAATCGCAGTTTGTAGGTGCGCAAATCCATACATACCGTAAAACTCCAGATAATAGCCCGGGCTTTTATTTGAGCATTGAAAATAAGGGAGATTTTACAGGTTACTCACCCAAAATACAGGGAAATTATTATCTCACGCGCGACTGGGGTGCCAGTCACACGAGGACTCAGCAGGGTGGTCCATTCCAAAATCCCCGAGATGGGTGAAGTTCCACACCGCACCATACCTAACTATGGGAGGCAGTAAAGAGGTATGTTTTAAGTCTAGACTTAAAAATAGGGAGGGTGTCTGCTAATCGAATTGAGGAGGGTAGATTATTCCAGAGGAGGGGTGCGCGATAGCTAAAAGCTCTGCCACCTACTGTCGTTTTTGAGATTCTTGGAATTACAAGAAGGCCAGTATTCTGTGATCGTAACGGTCTGGGTGGGTTATATGAGACTAGGAGATCTTTAATATATTCTGGTGCCTGGCCATTAATGGCTTTGTACGTTAGAAGTAATACTTTGAAGTCAAACCAAGCGAGTGCTGAGTCTTTAATGCCTATCAAATGTTCAAGCCTGTGAAGTAGTATGTCATGGTCTATGGTGTCGAAGGCAGCACTGAGGTCCAGGAGGACTAAAATTGATATATGTCCATTATCGGCAGCAATGAGGAGGTCATTAAAAACTTTAACTAAGGCTGATTCAGTACTGTGGTGAGCTCTGAAACCAGACTGATATAATTCTTCGATTTTATTCATATGTAAAAAGGCACTAATTTGTTTGGACACTATTTTTTCTAGTATTTTCGACAGAAAAGGGAGATTAGATATAGGCCTATAGTTGGCCAGGCCGTTAGGGTCAAGGGTAGGTTTTTTGAGGGATGGCTTAATAACAGATAACTTAAACGGCTGTGGTACATGCCCTGACAGCAGTGAGTTATTTATGATCTGGAGCAAAGCATTGTCCAAGAAAGGGAGAGCAGATTTCAGAAGATGAGTAGGGATAGGATCTAGTAGACTATTTGTAGATTTTGATGAGGAAATTGTGGAAGTGAGGTCTAATATGTCGATCGGTGTAAATGAATTCAAAGTTGTTCGTCTCATCTGTGATTCAATTATGTTTTCGCTACCGTTCAGCAATGGAGTATGAATATCTGGTGAGACTGATTGGTTATTAATCTTATCTCTAATTGTTTCAATTTTGTCATTGAAAAAATTCATGAAGTCGTTACTGTTTAGGCATATAGGGATAGATTTGGTTACTTCAGTGTGGCTCTTCGTCAGGCGGGAAATTGTGGTAAAGAGGAATTTTGTATTATTTTTGTTTTCTTCGATCAGCAAGGAATAGTAGGTTGACTTAGCCTCGTTGAGTGCTTTTTTGTAGGTGATAAGGCTATCTTTCCATGCTTGGCAGAAGACTTCCAATTTAGTAGTACGCCATTTTTGTTCAAGTTTGCGCGCTGCTTGTTTGAGGGTTTTTGTCTGTGTGGTGTACCATGGAGCACGCCTTACTTGTTTCCTTACTCTCTTTTTTAGTGGTGCTACTGAATCAAGGGTTGAGCGTAATGAGTTCATCTCATTATCAGTTAACAGTCGACCTCGGTTGGATTAAGGAAGGGCCTTCCGATACCACATGGGTCCGGAAGGGGGCAAACGTAAGTGAGATTTTTTCTAGAAAGTCTGCATTAGTTTTTTCAGATAGGCCGCGGCTGTAGTATTCAGCTAAATTGGGTACTGCATATTGTAATGTCATTGTAAAAGTAATTAGATGGTGGTCAGTTAAGGTCGGGTGTTGTGGCAGAACTGTTAACTGCTCTATGCTTATGCCGTATTACAAGACTAGATCAATAGTATGGTATCTCGGTGTGTGGGTGAATTAACATTTTGACAGAACCCAACATGTTCAATTAGGGATTGAAATGCAGTTGTGAGACAATCATTCACATTATCCATATGAATATTGAAATCACCCAATATAAGTATTTTTTCAGTTTGGATGGTTAAAGTGGAAAGGAAATCAAAATATTCTTCTAAGAATTTTGTGTAGGGGCCAGGGGGTCTGTACAATGTGACCACAGTTACAGGCTGATTATTTTTCCAATCTGGGGGTAAAAAATTTAGGACTAGAACTTCAAAAGATTTAAACTTGTGTGTAAGCTTGGGAGATGTGAGAAGACTAGATTGATAAATTGTAGCTACTCCCCCTCCCCTGCCAGTGTGGCATGGTACATGATAATTAAGATGAGAGGGAGGTGTAGACTCATTTAATGGAAGGTATTCGTCTGGTTTAAGCCAGGTTTCAGTAAGGCACATAACATTTATATGATTGTCTGTAATAATTTCATTAACCAAGGCAGTTTTATTCGACAGTGATCGAATAGTGATCGAGTAAAGCAAATGCAAGTTGCGTTTGTGGAGGAATTTGCTTAGCCGAAGAAGTTTTTATCGTAATAAGATTGCTACAAATAATTCCCCTCGTGGGTCGAATAAGAGTTGACAGTCTTGGTACAGACACCCTCTCTATTTGGCTATGTATGCCCTGTATATCCTGTATATCTGGGTGGCTGTTAGGACGGCAGAGATCTGTGTAAGACAATATCTCTGCTGCCTGGATCTCTGGTTCGTCAGGAACTAGCCTCGGTTAAGTGACGGTCTATGTTACTTGAAAGAAGATAAGCACCCCTCGGATTGGGGTGGATACCGTCTCTTTTCAATAGTCCAGGTTTCAAAATAATAATGTAATCCGGCCCTTGAGACTATTTTTAATTGCGACAAACAACGATACTGATTAAAATAGACGATAGTTCCAAGTACGGTGACAAATCTCATTTGTACTCTGCTCCACTATGTGCTAGACATCCAGAGCTTCATTCAAACCCAAAATCGCTGCGCAAGGTTTTCAGGAAATACTTGTATTACACGCGAGAAACACAAAGACGTGCATTTGTAATGACGCGGAAGCGATGCAGGCCATAGTGTTGCATAAATTGAAGCAGAAATTAAGCAATAGGGCCTAGGCCTACACCAAATGTTGAAAAACGTTTACATGTGATGAAGTCTTAGGTAGGCTATGCTATTCACCTATTCTAAATCTGAAGGAGAATATCCTTTTGGAGATTGTGATCGTTCGATCGTCTATTGAATGGAGGGGCTGGGTGCTGTCTGCGTGTATACGACGGTGTCCACTAAGCATACCATGCTTATTTCGACCCTCTGCCCAACATAGCTTGGAGGTTGCAGTGGTAATCGTGATGATAGTGTCTGTAATGGACGTGGTACAGACAGCAGGGCTAGTAGAAATAGGGCTCTAAACTACAAAGTCACCCGCAATATGATGCGAACTTCTGATTACCCGCCATAGGAACTGATTTGACCAGAATACTTTATTGTAGGCCTTGTGGTTTAGAAACCATATACATCTTAGGTGTTGGTATACATCTTAGGTGTTTTCCTGTTAATTTGTTATGTGGGTAATATCAAAAAAGGAAAGTAAACCTGCTCAAATATGTTCATCCAGTATTTAGAAAGGTGCATAATTTGAGGTGCTTGCCATCCAGTGGCAAATTAGATGGGTAAATTTACCCCCTTCATAAACTTTTGTTTTACTCAAAGATTTTTACATTTACAGTAGGACTTTATCTCTGCCCGAAAAACACAGGACGTCCCCCGGACCTTATGCCGACATTCACGACGTCCCCGATTGGTCCCGAACGTCATGTTCTCTAGCGGACGTTCCGGTGACCTTATTGACGTCCGGAGCAAGTTATTGTTTGGTTATTTGGTCCGGTGCAGGACTTTCTGGGGACGTCACCGTCAGGTCCCTCGGATGACATTTGCATTTGGTCATTTCAAATACCTCCTAAGGACCCGACAATAACGTTATACCGGGGACATGGGGGGGACGTTTGTTTATTCACACATGGCAGCGGAGTTGAGAACGCTCTGGCTACTGCCTGCAGGACGGAGACATCACATCCATGCACGACTTCACGTTACACGTCTGGGGATGACTAAAGTATCTATCTATCTAGTCTCTAGCAGTAGTTGCATTAGCCTACCGTAGTCTAAGGCAACATATCATACAGTTTATGAAGTTGTGCGTCTATGAGCAAAGTAGAACCATATGTCTAATTTGCTCATATACGCACAACTTCATAAACTGGGAAAAGGGTTAACGTTAAACTCAAAATGTATGTGCTACATAATTACATAATTCAGCATGTCTGCATGCAGACATGCTGAATTATGTAGCACATACATTTTGAGTTTAACGTTAATGTATAACGTTACAAACTAGGGAAGGGATTTTATCAAAATGTTAGCTGATGTGATGCTTGGTGTAACGTTAGCAAAGTCGCTGTAGCTTCTAGCTTAGCCTACAATGCGCTTTTCTTGAGCTGTCATTACGTGATGCATGTAACATGCTCTAAATAGGCAGTAGTTTATTTAACGTAGTCACGTACTTATTATCTGTTTTATTTTCAGAAACACACACACGGCCGAATTGGGACTGAACTGGCTTTTGGAGCTGAATACGATGCAATAAAACTAGAGAAGAGATTAGGGCATGGGACTAGAGATGTCTAGCAACATAAGTGACTACTTAATTTGTAAAGCAAAACGATCTAGCTCTACATTGCAGAAGAATTAAGGATACTGCTTCTTCATGACTTGTTTAAATGTCATTGTAATTTATTTGACGCATGCTCGCGTTTAAAACTGTCACATAGGCCTAGCTGTCCCCGATGTTACAGCAGCTCCTTGTGGAAACAGCAAAGCGTGCACATATCCGATGAGATTTCTAACGAGGAGCAGAAGCTCTCTGCCTCACCAGAGCCTTACTGTTTATTAATAAAACAATGATATAGAATAGAAACATCAGAATCTATTTATTTCATCTTAAAGTTGGCTATAAAGAGCATTCATAGCCTAGAGAAAATGATACATTTTTCTTTATCTGCAATGTTCCAGGAAGAAAGGCTTACATTTATAGGCTGTCCCTGTTTGATCACAGCACGTCCAAGAAAACGAGTGGATATAACGTCAATGCATTCTAGTTATGTTTCATGTACTTTATTTCATGTTGAGTTTTGCTTCCCAGCATGCATTGTGATTCATTTAGTATTTTTGGCTATTATTAGTTTTTAATATTTTGAAACAATATGGTTTGAACAATTTATCTTAGGCTAGCCTAGGCCTACTCTGATGATGTTTTGAACAATATGCTACGGGATATGCCCATTAAAACGTTGTATTAGTTTATTAAGAAAATGACACCGTAGATGTGAAAGCAGCACATCCTAGCCCGGTATAAATGTCCATGTCTACTCATCGTTAGTGTAATGCATTCAGAGGACGTGATTTCATACATGCGTGAAAATATGAGGTGAGTGAAGTTGATTGCATAGTTGTAGAACAAGTCATTAATGCGTGTTCATGTTCCGTCTACCTCTTTCCTAGCAACGCTGAGATTTACAGGATGTAATACCATACCAAATCGCGCTTCATGTTTTTTTTTTTTTACCATCGCGGAAATTTACACGTTGCGCGCATAACGTCGCGGTGACCATTACAGGACGTCCTCTCAAAGTCTCGTGGACGTCTTTTAGACCTCCCGAACAGAGGACCGCGGGACGTAAAGGGCTACACAATGTCGAGGAGGTGACGTTCGCCAGGGGACCTTTAGGGGACGTCGCCAGGACTTTATTTTGTTTACTGGGTGACCACTTTCAAGCCATGGCCTTTTGAAATTTTGATATAAAAATCCAATGGTGTTGCTTTCTTAACCCTGATGCCTATAGTTTGCCAGGTTTAAAAAAGTTATGAGAGGAAAATATTTTTATTTGGTGTGAAACACACACATACCTGTTTTTATGCTTTTCATTTGTTTTATAATTTGTATTAATATTTATTTTATCATTATTTTATTTATAAGCTAAGGTTGCTAGCACAGGTGTCTAAAACTAGATAAAAACACTTGCATTTTCTGTTTGGAGTTGTGTGTGGTATTGGAAAAAAAGAACATTGCATTTTCAGAAATAGCCGGCCCTCCAATCAGATGACGTTGGCAGAATTGGCCCCCAGCTTATTTGAGTTTGAGACCCCTGATGTAGAGGATGTGTGTTGGAGAAGATCTTGAAGACAATGTGCTGTGTATGTAGGGGGAGGGGGGGGGCAGTGTGCAGCAAGTATGTAGAGGAGGCTTACTGTAGCAAGCAGTGTGCTGTATGTATGTGAGGTGATGACAGTGATGATGTAAGTGTGTGTGTTTTTTGTATGTGTGTTGGGGATGGGGGTGGGGGTGGGGGTGGGCAGAAAGGCTAGGCAATCAAGGACATGGGTAGAGCCTATTTAAAGTTGATTTTTAAGAAAAATCACTACTCACTACTATCTTGCTTCATGCCCCTTCATTTGTCAAAAATGTTTTTTAACCTGACATATAGGCTACACTGAACGCTCTTGTATTGCATTCATTGAGCTCAGCAAAGTCACTTATACTGGATGTCTTGATCCTACTTTAGTGCAACGGGCCTCTGGTCTAGAACACGTTGTGTTTTACGCGACTTTTATTTAGCAAATTCGGCTCGACCGGAAGTCTTATTTTCGCTGAACACTCGCTGATTTCACTCAGAGACGGTTATCTTTGTTTCACTCATGGTTTCACTAGACTCACCATATATATCTATGAGACTCATGGCACAGCCGGAAGTGCAACGTTTGAAGGCATTCTGTCTGCTGAAAATGGATGGCCAGCGTTGGTTGCCACTGGAGGCGAACCCTGATGTATGAATTTAAACGCATTATTAACCTGTGTTATAAAATTCAACATTTCTATAAATGAGTTTATACAATGCGAAACAACATTTCTACTACATTTGGCTGAACTGTTTAATGTTCAGGTGAACTTTCCAGACTCAGTATTTGGATGTAACGTTAATGTTGCTGTAGCTAGCTAGCAATCTGTCTAGCACTAACACTACGTTATTTGTGATATTAGAATACTAATCAGCGTGTTGTATCTTTGTCTTTCAGGTGATGAACCAGGTAACGTTATGTTTCAACTCGTGTCGGTAAGACGCACATAATTAAAAACACAGAACATTAGGGCATGGGAAGTTTTGATTAAGTGAGCAGTTACTTTACGTTAGCCGCCTGACTAACTTGTCGGGGCCCTTCAATCATATACCATAGCTTAGAAATTAGCGTGCAAGCTAACTTCATCCTATGATATCTGACTGTCTGCCTTTGAAGTCAGCGAAATGTGGAATACCGGTGTTGTGTGCCTTCTGGTTTCTCCACATACTGGTTTCCTTGCGCGTGCATGCGCTGTGCTCGTAGCCTACCACAGCAGCAGGAGTTGTCTGCAGACATTCACAAACAGGCCTAGTTTTAAGGGGCCATCACATTGTGCACGGTATGCGCTGCGCTCGCCGCTAGGTTGCTCTTGGTTGAGGTAACGTCCTAAAGATTTTTGTTGTGCTTGCCGCTGGGCTCAGCCAGAGAGCCTGGCCACTCAGTATTAAAGGACAAGTTCGGTATTTTACACTTAAAGCCCTGTTTTCAAAGAGTAGCATAGGCCTACTGTGCACAGTGCACTGACGACTGTAGCAGCCCAACGTAACCAGTTGTTGTAGATGAGAGGCAACCCCTTGTTTCAGATAGCCTGGACAACATGTTACCTGGGTGTTGCCTACGTTATTAATTAATGGTAGCCTACAATAGTTAATTGATTCACGTAACATATTAGTTGGCTCAAAGAGTAGGGAATCAGGATGGAGAGTCACGCGTGTGTTGCTTTTGCGGGATCGAATCCAGTTTAATGCTAGTTTTCAAAACATATATTTTTTACATGTCTTTTGTCCGAGTGGCTGTAATGTAGCCGAGCGCTCATGGCGTATGAAAAGCGACTTCAAACCGCCTAAAACAACTTGTTTGTGAATGTCTGACAACTGCTGCAGCGCATGCACGCGCAAGGAAACCAGTAGGTGGAGAAACCAGAAGGCACACAACACCGGGACGATTTTAAGGCTATTTCGCATAGGCTACTCAATGGTGCTATTTCACACGCATTATAGCGACCCCCACTCACCGGGGTTAGTGGAAGGTGTTAATAGACGATTGGCGTAGCCTACAGTGGACTAGGGCTGTCAAAATTGCTCAAAAATGATGTTCGAATATCCCCTCTAAAATAAACACATATATTCGAATATATTGGAATATCTAGGCTATATTATTTGCGCATTATGTCAGTGATGCGCATCATGTCATCTGTTTTTAACTTTTTGTATGGTTATTGCTTGACAGGGGGGATCCCAAGCAGCTTTCAGCCATAAGGCATTTCCTAATTCACCTGACACTGATATTCAAAATGTTGAAACTATTTCGGCATAGCCTATAAGCAGTTTAATTAAATGTAATGTTAGTTGTAAACAAACGGGCTACTTGGTGAGGCTTGGCCTCACAGATGCGCTCGTGCCTTAAATGGCAATACAAATCTTCACGATAGGCCTATTAACTGACCGCCCGATTCACGTTGGCTGGGGGGCAGGGGGGGGCCATCAGACATTTGTTCCCAAGGGTCTATGAATTGTTAACCCGGCCCTGCCCCCAACGAACGCAACTTTCCACCTCTGAGATAGCTGAAAAGAAGTCTAGAGGACTCCTAACTCACTAGACCTACTTACTGTAGGCTGCGCAAACCACAAGCCTGCATTCGAGGCAGGCCTTCTGTTGAAGAATTTTATATAAATCCTGCGCTAACAGTAATCCTCCTACCCCCGCTACCACAGCTGTGGATAGTGTGGCATGCTCACGCTTTATGTCTCCTTCTTGCAAACTAGGCCTATAGCCCAACCATTTACGTCTTCAAAAAATAACAACTTGCCAGATATGCCTTCATAAATTTGGGCTTCATTCAGCATTTTGTTCTTCCACTGCCTGCTGCATCCTTTCTGTTTTGTATTGTTTAGAAAATGTTTGACGTCTTGAGTTAATGCATTAAACATTGTTTGCTGGTAACCAGCCACAAATAGCCTACAGATTCTTGCGTGCGTTCTCTCCAAAATGTGCCTGTTCTATAGGCTATCCAAGTGCATAATTCTGCGGCATAAAGCAGATGTATTTGTGTATTGTACAGAAAAATAAAAATAACCTGTCAAGCAGTCAATTGACTACATTGCAGTCAATAAGTAGTGCAAATTATGAAACCAAAACGTGGGTCATAGTTGTCTAAGCCTCTGCTGTGAGGCCAAACCCATGAACAAAGACGCATTGATATCTGCAATAGTTTTTTTTTTTTTGGTGAAACAAGCTCACAGCCGAACAAGTCATACTGAAGGGAGAGGCAACTGGCATGTGATCTCCCCACGGGCCAATGGATGTACAAGTTTTCTCCTGTGCCTACGATATTTAATCCAGTGTTTTGTCAAGTTGCAAAATGCTATTCGTTTTAACGAATTTTTATGATAGTATGAAGTACTTTTTGTATAGGGTACTATCTTAATTGCTTTATACTCAATACTTGACCAATGGCTATTGCATCTGTCTATTGAAAGTGAGAATGTGGCATGTGATATACTGTGTAGGCTTCATAAAATAAAATAAACAGATTGCTAATGGCCTACAAGCTGATCTGGGGGGCGTTTCCCGTACAACTACGGAGGTTAGCTTTTTACTAACAGGATGCATCGTTCAACTAACCAACATGTAAGTTACGACTGTTTCCCAAAACTGTCGTACTTACATAGTACTGTAAGTTTGGACCATGATAGTTTCCAAACTTCAGTAGTCTGGACTAAGGTGGTTAATGACGTTTAGTAGCACGTGAACGGGCACCTGCACATACTTCTGTTGCGCATTGCGTTAAGGCCGGCAGATGACAGCCGCCGTTGCACAGCAGTTACCAGTCTCCTGTCCAAGAGTTCGAATCTGGGTTAAGACGTTGACAACAATATTGACATCGTTGTTTACCTAAGTTTATCTTTTGTGCAGATCATATTATCAAAATCAGAATCAGCCTTCTTGGCTTGGTTTGCGTAAACTAACAAGGACCCCCCCCCTCCATGAAAATCAAAGGCTACATATTCTCAGCTGACTCGTCAAAAAGTGCGCACCACCTTATTATTATCTGCAAGTGCGTAGCCTGTTAAAAAACGTCGCCAGATAGTATTAAATCGGCAACAACATTGTTTTCTGCAGAAGCCTACCCAAGGCTACAGATTCATTCTGAACAGTTATTTCTCTACTGGCTCAATTATCACACAAGACACTGTTTTGATTTGCGTAGTTGTGTTAACCCCAACACTGACAATAATGTAGACAGCAAATTTCGATTTCGATTTTCGTTACCACCGTGTAGTCAAGCTTTAAGCCATACCCAAGTAGCCTAAATCGAGGTAATGTTTAATTATGCATGATTTATTTTGTTATTGAATTCGTAGGCTGGGATTACTCTCGGCAACAATTATGTTTAATGGTAGATCCTGCTTTTTCACAAGGGACCGCAGGCAGAGCGATGTACAGTGGTAGAGCGACGCACAGTGGCTGAAAGTGGTACTAAAGCTTCACGCAGCTTCACGCCGCGTAATGCGCGAATGAAGTGGTCATTTGAAAGCGATGCCCACTGTAGCTCTGGCCCCAGATATCGATTGTACTATAACCGATGGAGTCGCTAGCCTCACGTGTCGTATAGTAGAAGCGCCAATGACCAGGGTAGCAGGTTTCTCAGGGCTAGCTAAGGGGAAGAATCTATTAGAAACGTGAATAGGTTGGTGGTTAGCAGTGGGCCTCATTCGTTTGGATATAGCTCCAGGCGAAACAGGCCCAACGGGCTGCTTTTGCTTGGGCTTAGCTCGCCTAACAGTCACCTAAGAGCTATCCCCTTGCTGCGAGGGGGCTGTCATGGTTGTGCTAACTGTGCGAGCGTACTGTACAAGCGTACTATTCCTACAAAACAACTAGATACTAACAATGTAGAGCAAGAACAACTATGTGGTGACACTGTTCCAGTGAGATTTATTTTGGAATTAAAGGGATATTCCACCATTTGGGGAAATTCACTCGTTTTCCACCTCCCCTTGAGTTAAACTGTTGAATTTTACCTTTCCCCAGTTTATCCAGCCGTTCTCTAAGTCTGACAGTAGCACTTTTAGCTCCAGCTCATTGAGAGATCAGATTAGACCGTTAGCATCTCGGTCTAATATGATTCAATGAGCTGGAGCTAAAAGTGTTACTGTCAGACTTAGAGAACGGCTGGATGAACTGGGGAAAGGTAAAACTTTTTTCCTAAAATACTCAAATAGGCCTATCAGAAACATGCCTCATTGTTATTGTGTGGTTTGCATGACGTTAGTGTTAGGCTAACGTTAACTTCATGTGGATGTAGATGTCTTGTTAGCCTGCCATGAGCTTCGGTTCGCTAGGCAAAACATTAACAAAAAAGTTCGTTTTGGTGCACTGATGACAGTTAGGATCATTTCTATCATTTTCTAAGGATCATTTTCCTTAACTAAAGAAACAATTTAAGGTATTCTGTGCAACACCCTTAAATAAACCCCTTACCTAAGGATAAATTAAGCCTTAAGGGTCATACTTCAGGGGAAAAAGGTCTTTTGTGTTTACCCTCACTGCGGCGCAGCGTTCCAAACGTTGTGTAATCAAATACACCGGTATGGCGGTATATTAAAAATTCATATCATAACGAAAATATACACTGGTTTACGGTGTGAACCGGTATACCGCCCAGCACTAAGCGGAGGAGTGGCCGAGTGAACAGCCACCTGAGCGCGGAGCGGGATATTCGCACCGCTCAGCTCCGCTCACTAGCTCTGCTTACCACCATGTCACATGACCTTAAAATATTGCGGGAGTCTTAGCCTGCAGACAGATCTTGCAGTTGCCTTCCACGGTCTGCACGACCGGTTTCCCAGTTCAAAGACGTGATGGGGCCATTTGGGAGGAATCTGCTCATGACTTTTGACGGGTGTGTCATACTGCTTCCTTATGTTGGAATATGCAAAAATGAACCGAAATCGAACGGATACCTTCTTATATTTGATTTCTGCAACAATGGTAGGCTAGCCTACTGAAAACGTTTGGATATTCTGTTATTTTCTGCTGTTGGTTAAATAGATACACACATATAGGGAAAACACTTTTTGAATTTGATATTGAATTTGTGCTACGATGCAGGTCAATTTGATATTGAATTTGTGCTACGATGCAGGTCTGTTAACTGTATTGTATGACAACAGTGGTTTATTTAAACTACATCATAAGAATATATTTCGTCAGTCGTCATGCTCATTTTAATGAGTAAGAATGAAAGTTATGCTGTATTTGCAAACAAAATTCCGCGATATCTCCCGCGAGTCACGTCAGGCAGACTGTAGCCTGTCTGTCCGCGATGAGCTGCCGTCTGTTGCAGCTCCTCCCGGCTAGCCTCTGAAGTTCACGTTGACGTAGAAAGCCAGACAAAGTCAGACACAGTTCATCTTGAACAAGCCTACTAAAAACTTTTTTAGTAACTCAATTTCGCCTATTTTTCAGCTCGAATTTTCAGTTTCAAAGCCGCTGGAAAAAAGTTGTTACATTGTGTTGCACGCACAGCAAGACCGTGCAATGCATGAATTGGTGACCGGATTGAAGCAGCAATGCAATCTAGTGTGTAAGAGCATTGCATCGACATTAAAATGACCAACACAGTACAAATGCAAAAAAAAAATACATGTCATCTCATCTCAACTATGGGCGCAGCCATGTTTGTCGTAAGGTCGTACGGTCACCTCGGGGTACCCTAAAGAACTCCGAGGTAAAGGGGGCGTGCCTTCGTGAAATGGCGCAAGAAATCTGGGTAATTTACACTTTCCAACTCGTGCGGGGGATTTACGATACAAAAGGAAACCATTACACTTAAGATGCTCAACATGCTTCTGCGTCAACTCCACGGCGTAGCCACGCCGTCACTCCTACGGCGTCGTGACCCTTTTATGTCTTTTCTGTGTCGGGTTGCTGAGCATCGCGGTGCATTTCACCGCATTGCATCTGCATCTTCTCTGTTAACCATTTCTTGACTTGTTTGGCTGTATGTGTTTGGATCATTGTATGGTTTAATGGTCCAATGATGCCTATTGGGGCAGGTCTCTTTGCAAACTGCCTGATCTTTTCCTCCAGAATCTCAGTGTAGCCTCTTGCTTTAGTGTTACCGTTCACTTTGAGAAGGTCACCAGAGGGCTATTTCACAAAGGCAGAGTTAAGACATCCAAGATAAACCTCGCTTTATCACTTAACATAGCGTTGTCTGGTCATCCTAGCTCAACTCGTTTCACTAATGCCAATCCAGGATGAGTAGGAGCGACTATGTCAAGCCAGGTGTAAGTAATTCAGGATGTGTGCGCGTTCTCATTTCTGCTCCAAGTGCCCACGGTTGGAATAAAAAAGACGCGGAAAATAGTGTTATTCACACAAAGTGAACAACCGCTTTTGATATAGACTAACAATGAAGTAAAGTTGTCCTTTTTGGAATGGGGAATCATGGCTATTTCTGTAAAACAGCAGGAGTAGGCGTGGTAGACCAACTGAATGCAAATTTACGTATGCACCCACGTGTGAGTGCTTCTTTGTCTGGGCACGCAACGTCATTAAGAAAGCGCTTGCCACTGCAAAGATGCTATGCTATGTATACTATGATATACCTTTACATTATATTTGAAAACACCTTTGAAAACTTGACCCTCCACTTCCAATCAACTACAGTAGGCTATTCATCAAACGTCTATCAACAAAAGAAGTAAACAACGAGTACCTAGGCCTATGTTAATAATTATAAGGCCATCACAATTAAAATGATAACCATATGGTAGTAGACAGACAATCTATTTTGTTTTGCGAGCAAATACATTTAGCAAATAGTATATAAATGGAATAAAGCCCCTTAAAAATTAGCATGGAGGTCTGATTTGAATGATAGCTAGCTGAACCAATAAGACAACATAATTACCATTAGAATGAACTTAGCTTGGCTGTTAGCCTGGTCTTAGCTTGACTTAGCTTGGCTGCTAGCCAGGCTAGGTGCAGAGAATAAATCCCCATGGTAACTTATGTGCCATCTCTTTTGTGAAACCAAGTCAAGGCTAAATTCATCCAGGATGACCAAAAAGCTTATTCCCTTATCTAGGTTTTGTGAAATACCCCTCTGGTCCCCCTGGTTGAAAAACATTCCAAAAGAATACTTTTCGAACCCCCACAATTGAAATGGACATGGTGTCATTGGAATTTGATGCTTCTTTTTTTATGCCAATCTCAGGCCATGTCCCTGGGTCAAAAAAATTCAGCAAAAGCTAAATTCTTTGTCCATGTGTGCCCTTATAAAGGTTTAGCGGAGTTGTGCATGTTTGGAGAAGAGTGATCCATGATCAGCATCCAAGATGACCAAGTGATCCATTTTGAGATGGAGTGAACATTTCAACCACCAAAACACCATCCACAATGTGGAGAATAGCTGTAAAAATGTATTAGTTTTGGGTGTTTTTCAGACAATGGGACCTGGTGAACTTCTCAAAGTAAACGGTAACACTGAAACAAGTGGCAAATTGAGAATTTTGGAGGAGAATATCAGGCTGTCTGCCGAGAGACCTGCCCCAGTAGGCGGCATTGGACCATTAAACTACACAATGTTCCAAAACATACAGCTAAACAAGGCAAGAAATGGTTAACCGAGAACAATACTAACATTGAAGAGTGGCCCAGACATAGTCCAGAACGAAATTGCAATCAAATCGCGACTCTTGGACATTAGAGCAGAACAGCAGTTCATAGCTCTTATAGACTCCATAAATTTAGATATTTTACATCATCCCATTGATCAAATGGTAGAGGCTCTCAATCGTGAATTAGGCGCTCTGCTTGACAGAGTGGCACCCTTAAAGACTAAAAAAAGGCCCTGTAGCAAACTGACACCTTGGATGAACGAAAATATCCATGATCTAAAAAGATCATGTAGGAAAGCTGAGAGAACATGGAGAAAAACTAAGTTACAGGTTCACCATGCCATTCTAAAAGAAAAAATTGCAAATTATAATAGAGCTATTCGGAATGAGAGGAGGAACCACTTCTCTAAGGTAATTGCTGAAAATAGTGGAAACTCTAGGGTGTTGTTCTCTACCATTGATAGGCTATTGCATCAAACACCTTTTGATACACTCAGTCAGGCATCCTCTCTAAGATGCGAAGAATTTGCAGACTTCTTTAAAAACAAAGTCATTTCTATAAGGGAGGCTATTGGTAACACAAGTAATATGTTTGATAGTACACCCAAAAACAGCCCCCCAAAATTAAGGTCCTTTAGCACTATTACTCAATCTGAGCTTGGTAAAATTATAACTCAAACCGGCTCCTCAACATGTGTTTTAGATCCAATCCCTACTACATTCCTCAAAAAAGTATATGATGGCTTAGCTCCCTTTTTTCTCAAGGTAATAAATACCTCATTAGAAACAGGTATATTTCCAACTGCTTTTAAAACCGCTGTTGTGAAACCTTTACTTAAAGTCAAATCTTGACCATACCAATCTGAGCAACTACAGGCCTATATCAAATCTATCGTTTTTGAGCAAAATACTTGAAAAAGTTGTTTGTAATCAGTTAAATACCTTCCTCAACGAAAACAGTATCCTTGAAAAATTCCAATCAGGTTTTAGATCAAATCACAGCACAGAAACGGCTCTAGTAAAAATAGTCAATGATCTCAGACTAGCTACCGACTCAAACAAAGTCTCAATCCTTATTCTTCTGGATTTGAGTGCGGCATTTGACACCATTGATCATAGCATCCTAATTCACCGCCTTGCGAAGTGGGTGGGTCTCTCTGATAATGCTCTAAACTGGTTTCAAACCTACATTACCGGCAGAGATTTTTATATCAGTCTAGGAGATCATGTATCTGAAAAACATGACTTGCCTTTTGGTGTGGCCCAGGGGAGCTGCCTTGGTCCCCTGCTATTTTCTCTATATATGCTTCCATTGGGAAACGTCATAAGTCAACATAATGTAAACTTCCACAGCTACGCAGATGATACCCAATTGTATCTTTCTGTGGAGCCAACTAACCCAGATGGCCTTTGCTCCCTCACTGCATGCCTAACCTCCATTAATCAGTGGATGAGCAAAAACTTTTTGAAACTAAATGATGACAAAACAGAGGTACTTCTGGTTGGACCAAAACTAAAGCGAGATATTATTCTTAGTAATCTGGGGAACTTGGCACACCAGGTCAAACCAAAAGTAACAAGCCTCGGTGTCATCTTAGATGCAGAGTTAAGTTTTAAGCCCCATATCAGTAAAGTTACTCAGACAGCCTATTTCCACTTGAGAAACATTGCCAAAGTGCGGCCCTTTTTAACTCAACAAGATGCAGAAAAACTAATTCACGCCTTTATCACTAGCAGGTTAGACTACTGCAATGCACTTTTCACTGGTCTTCCCAAAAAACATCTAAAGAAATTGGCACTCATACAGAACTCTGCGGCTAGACTTTTAACTAAGACTAAGAAGAGAGAACACATCACCCCTATGTTGGCTGAACTGCACTGGCTCCCTATTTCCTATAGAATTGATTTTAAGGTTATGTTAATTACTTACAAAGCTCTGAATGGCATAGCACCTTCATATATCTCTGAGCTTTTAATATCTTATCAACCACAAAGGAAACTTAGATCATCCAATTCTAATCTTTTAATCGTACCCAAAGTGCTCCACAAACAAAGTGGAGAAGCTGCGTTTATCCATTATGCCCCCAAACTATGGAACACCCTGCCTCTGTACATCAAGCAGGCGAGTTCAGTAAATATTTTTAAAAAAGATCTGAAAACATACCTGTACAGGAAAGCTTTTAGTTAACTCATCTTATCCTGTAGACTACATTTTCAGATTATTCTACATCTGCTACTATTGGAGGGCGCAGCCAGCCAGAAGCAGATGGGCTCCCCCTATTAAGTCAGGTTCTGCTCAAGGTTTCTTCCTGGAATATGGGAGTTTTTCCTTGCCACAGTTGCCATATGGCGTGCTTGTGGGGGGTAAGAGGGTTAAGGCTGCCAGTCTTATGACGTCATTTTCTATATTTTTGATATGTTGCTGAGTATATCATAAACAGCAAAGAAAAGTGATTGATAATGACTGACTGACTATTATTGTGTTACATGCTTCAAATGTAAAGCACTTTGAGCTGCATTCTGTGTATGAAAGGTGCTATACAAATAAAGCTTTATTATTATTATTATTATTATTATAACTCAATCTGTCAAAAAAGTTAGCACAAGGCCTGAGGGGTGGCAAATAATCGCTCTTGACTCAAAACCCAGATTGCTGTTAAAAAGGTGCAGTCTATCTAATCATTGTGGAGACATGGAGAGGCTTTGTAGGTATTATAAGAACCATTTTGAGAGCTGTGAATGCAAATAAAGATGTTTTCATAAAAATGTAAAAAAAAAAGATAAATGCTTTTTTTGATTCCATGTTTCTACCACATTGTCTTACAATCTTTTGACATGTGGTAGTGTCATTTTCAGTCAGAACAAACATATTGGTAAAGAGAAAATTGAATCAATATTTACCAGGGGTATGAATAATTTTGTTTTTAACTGTATGGTAAAGACAGTTGGCTACTTTTCCGACAGCTCTCTCTCCAACCTCCCTGGACATTACTTTCAAACTGAGCTAGTTCAGACAAAGACCATTGGACTGTCTATGCTCATTTAAACAATTGAGCAAAACCTTGCAGTCGTTTTTAAATAAATTTGAAACAGATTCAATAACATCTCAATAAAAAATAAAGCATCACAACAATGTCTTATATAAATATAAAATAGGCACACACAGGGGTGTAAAGGTAAGCCTATTATACCTTACCATTTAGTACAGGATGTTCAATGCAGATGCAGCCTTTAACAGTAATCAACAGTAGAATTTTACGCCCACACAAACGTGTAAGTGCAAGGAAACCAGTAGTTGAGAAAAACCAGAAAGCACACAACACCGGTTACAAAGTATGATATTAAGTATGCTATTGATTTGCTTCTTTTAAATGTGGGAGTTAATGTGACCGTTTCGCCAGGTTTACTCACAAACGTCATTGGACAGTACTTGAAATGATGTTAGCTTATGGTAGTCAAATATGTTGGCTCGGTTCGTTACAATGACTAGTTAAAATAATTGGTCCATTTCAGCCCTCGGATAGTCTTTTTCCACAGACAGAGAACCAGCTCCGTTCCTGTTCTCGAACCAACATTTAAACCAGTCGGAGCATTTCGACCAAACAAAAAACGGTTTGGAACGTGGCACTTTGGTTCGGAGCTTGAACCAGAAAATGTTGTTTTTTCCTGCGAACCGGAGTGGGCATGTCACTTTACCATTCAGATGGGAGAAGGCTTAAACCATGCGTTTTCCCTTGTTATCAACTGTTGTCATGAGTAAACAAAACTAATCAACTAGAACTAGTCTGCAGACGTTAACTAGCATTTTACACAGCTGATTTCTGCCATTTTTACGGGACAACTGTCATATTCTCCCATTCATGCATCTCATTAACTTTTGTTTTGCATGCAACACCCATTGTTGATGACGCACCCTTGGTTCGGTTCAAAACTGGTGGAAATGCGGACTGGTTCACTGGATAACACTAAGGTTCAAATAATTCTGGACAGAATTCAAGAAAGGGTTCACTGTCGGTGGAAAAACACGACCTCAGAGCAATGAAGGCTGATTTATGCTCCTACGTAGAATTGACAGTGTAGCTCCGCAGAGCCCTCTGCGTCGCCATGTACAAGCCCTACACCATCGCTTGACATGCACCTCCAAAACATTTTAACTTACTTAAGGCTTAAAGGACTGGCCATCTGGCATACCAGGCATTTTCCCGATGGCCCGACGCAACTTTTGGGCCGATATAATAGGCTATATAATTTAATTTGTCCAACGATCGGCCCATATGAAGGACAGTCAGCGGCCCACTGGTTCATTTTCCATACTGACACTGGACTGATCCACTAACAGCTCTTGTCAGGCCCCACCCTTCCCCTTTTGGCTCAGAGCCAGGATTCTGTGAGCGCATCAAAATGGTTAATCGAAGTAACCTACACGTTGAAATTGCGGCCTATGTAAGCAACAGGTTGAAGTTTGTTGAATTTGAATGAGATGTAAGCAAGCATACAGAGCGGAGTGACAGTGAGCAGGTGGTGGAGAGTGTAGCCTAGTTGAAGCTACCGTATTTTCCTGACTATAAGTATAAGTTGCATCAGTCAAAAAATCCGTCATGAAGAGGATAAAACATGTATAAGTCCGAACTATAAGTCGCATTTATTTAGAAATGTATTTCACAAAATCCAAGACCAAGAACAGACAGACTATGTAACTGGACACATAGAGGCCAAAAAGATTGAGAATTGTACTGGGAATGTTAATGAAGACGAAGGAGTGAATAGCGGCAAGCTGATAACAAAGGAGGCCAAGGAGGACCCGATGGTAATTGTAAAGGAATTTACAAAAGATTCAGTGAACAAAAACGCTGATGTGGTACATGAAAATTTAGCTAGAAATGTGGAGAATGCAATCAAACATTTTGGGCGATATCGAGGCACAAGCCGGCAGCAGAGCAAATGCTCGAGAGGCTACCTCTGAGAACGAGAGAAAGAAAAAGATGCACGTTTTAAAAGAACGTTTAGACGAAGGAGTGAATGGCTGCAAGATGAGGCGAGCCGGGCGATAACGAAGGCAGCCAACGAGGGCCCGACGGTAATTGTAAAGCAATTTACAAAAGATTCACTGAACATAAATGCTGATGTGGTATATGAAAATTTAGCTAGAAATTGCAGTGCAGTGCAATCAAGCATTTTGGGTAATGTCGAAAAAAGCCTGTCGGGACGCTAAAATGTCCCGGTTTACACCTACCACCTTTACACCAACCACCTTATTATAGCCTCATCATTAACTAAAACCATGTAGAAAGTCTCGAACTTCGAACTTAAAAGTAGAATCGACGATGCAGCCACACCCCCAATGTCACGTCCAGCATGTAAGCCAAGACGCACAAACACACATGCATGTGCTGAACTGCAGCGTCAACACTCTAATTTTAGGCTGCAGCCAGTTAAAATATACACATCAACCTACCGAAATCAAAGCCCCTCTTGCTACTTTGAAATCACCGAAGTGGAAGTATTCATTCATTCACGTCAATTAAAACTAACTTGGCCTACTCAACTTAGCAAGTGAAAAGATGATCTAGTTACAGTCCAAAGTTACTTTAAGGCTTAAAATGCACATTGGTACATATTCCATGAACACTAACTTTGGGTCTCTTTGGAGTGTGCTGAAACAATTAAATTAACATTCTGTGTTTCATTCCACTATGTTCACGTCTCTGTTTTAGCCTAATGTTAGTTCTGTTTACATTACAACCTCGCGGTTGGAACGGATTCAAAATAAAAAGCGGTTTCAAAATAAAAGCCCCCCAAAACAGAAAAGGAAAAGGCCAAAAAGAGTAAATAACATATAAGGAATGCATTAATAGTAATATTTTAAAAAGATTGAGAATCGAATCGTGACTTTAAAATCGAAAATTACATCGAATCGAGGATTTGGAGAATCGCGACACCCCTAGTAGAAAGGCTATAGCCTAAAGTGTACGCCGTATGAGTTCGATAATGTGTGTGCGTGGCGCGCGTGTATCAGTCTGCATAATCAATCGTAACAGTCTGCATAATCTTGCAACCTTACAGTGTATCTATGTAAACATTGCTGCAATGCCTCGTCATATCTGCCTCGTTTTAACAGGACCATGCTGAAGAGAAAGTCATCATTCTCGAAATGACCTATGACTGAGTTTTGTTTTCAAATGTTTTCATGCATGTCTGGATAACTGGTGAGGAATGTTTTGGCGACAGACTATCGTACATCCTCAAATTATGGCCAGGGTCTTTTATTTACTTAAGGCTGATTTATGCTTCTTGTGCATAATGTAATGTTATGTTTTTGTCCACTTTTAGTGGACTGAGTTTGTTCTTTTAAAAGGACTTTATGTCAAAACATTAACAAAAAGTTAATTACAAGTTAACTGTTGAGAAGTAGGGAGGCCTACGTAGATGTTTTATATTAAATGAACGCTTGCTTTGTGCTGTAATTAAGCTTTATTCAAAACAAGTTTATGATGTGCAGTATATTGATATTTTTCATTCCTCTTTCAAGTTTCTTCGGCAGTTGGGTTTGTTACCAACATGGCAGTTTGGAGATGTGTATGGTTTGGACCCAGAACTACTCAACATTGTTCCAAGGCCCGTCTGCGCAGTCCTGTTATTGTTCCCTGTTACAGAGAAGGTAACTTGGCCTCTCCCTCATCCTGTTTGATATCATTAGAATTGTATCATTAACAACAGTAGTTCCCACTACTGCGATTTACAGTGGGCAGTGCTTCGACTTGGCCAGCTTCACTCGCTGTCCGCGCGTGGGATCACGCGGCTTTAATTTGGTGGTCACATGTTTACTTCATTAGCGGTTTATTATTTTTTTGATTATTAAAGAGTGTTTTTCATTTAAAGGTTTGACTTCGTGCTTATTCAGTAGAGCATTTAGTGCTCTCCCCAATCCCAGACGTTCACATTGCATGTTTGTTTGTAATGGGTGCAACCGCGAGATAGGCTATGTGTTTGACGGCAATGAGTTGTTAACAGACATGAACCAAGACATATAGCCCAGCAGCAATCTAGGGACTGTTCGTTATTTATTGAAGGGGCCACCGGAGGAATTTTGAGTGCTTCAGTTGCAAGTTGCATGACCCTCTCTTGCCTGCTAGAAATTGTTCAATGACCCTCCGACAGAATTGTTAAAAAAGACATGACCCTCCCCTGCCAATTGTCGCTGTTTTCCGCCCGCGCCACAGCCACACACTGTGATAACGTTCTTAAATCAATCTTTCCCGTGAGCTTGCATGCTACCAGTCCTTCCTTTTCAAATGTGTTGCGCCTGTTTGCACAATTTCACAAATAATCATATGTGATTAATAATATGACAAATAATCCCTGTGCACGGGGACCGAAACAATGCATGACAACTTTTTCCGTGTTTACCACGTACAGTGGGCAGTGCTTCGACTTGGCCAGCTTCACTCGCGGTCCGCACGTGGGATCACGCGGTATCACGCGACTTTTAATTTGTATTTTTCCAGTGAGACGCTGCAACAACCTAAACAACCGGTAGATGGCTCAAGTGAGCAGGGTGTCTCGTAAAAAGAAATGGAGCCTGGAAAACCCTACACAGACTTCACTACAGACTTTAGCAGACTGGTTTAGAAATAATTTAATAGCCAGTGTCAACAACTTTATTAGCCAGTGTTTAACAACAGTGTTTCTCAAACTTTTTCAGTTTCAGGACCACTTAACTAACCCTAGCTAAAAAAAAAAGACCTCCTTCAACAGTAGCCTATAATTAGTCTACACAATAGGCCTAGTCACTGAACCACCTTGCTTATTGTCTTTGCACTTTGCTTATTGTGTCAGAGGATTCATACTGTATGATTTAAACTGGCATATCTCACATAGACAGTGTTGCAGAACTGTTTGGATTTACATACAAGTTGGTTCAATATTGCAAACAACTCCTCTATATTATATTTTACCACGTCTGCTCGCGGACCACTTGGGATAGCTTGCGGACCACCAGTAATCCCCGGACCACACTTTGAGAAACACTGGTCTACGAATATGACCGTGGTCCAGTCGAATCTTTTACTGTCTATGGTCAAATCCCAGCCGAGCTATAACTGTAGCTCGACTTACCTATGCATGCAAACCTACTAACTGACAAAAAATCAGAATGAGTAATTATAACAGACGAGTAGCCCTGTGGACACAATATTGTTGGAAAATTGAGATGTGTGAAACACTATTTGACTCAAATGGTAATAATTTGTTATAAAAAAAAGACTAAAATGTGTTGACTAAATCTGACTAAGACTAAGATACCTTTAGTTTTCTTTTGACTAAAACTAGACTAAAATGACGAGACTTTTAGTCGACTAAAACTTGACTAACAAAAATTATATTTGAATGACTAAATATGACAAAGACTAAAAAGGACATTTCGTCACAAGACCAAGACTAAATTAAAAATAGGTGACAAAATTAACACTAATCCATATTAACAATAAAAAGCAATTATTGTGTATCTTAACCTGTGTGATTTTCCTATGTACAGTACGAGTCTTTCAGACTGGACGAAGAGAAGAAAATCATCTCAGAAGGGCAACAGGTCTCTTCAGATGTGTATTTCATGAGACAAACCATTGGTAATGCTTGTGGGACAATTGGAATGATCCATGCTGTGGCAAACAACCAAGAACGTCTGGAATTTGGTAAGTGGAAGTGAGTAAAAGTTGATTAGTTATGGTTTAGAGGTGACGCCAAATGGTCAGCATCTATAAATCGTTCAGTCTAATAGTTGCAAAATGTGATTTTCAATGTGCAGAGAACATGCCACAATGAAAAGCCAAATCACTGTAGTGATCTCCTTGTCCCTTATCTTGTCCATCAGCCCAGGAAAAAAACAATGAGAATCTAATGATTAAACCTTGCCTGTCTGTGGGTATTATGGTGTTGAAGACAATGGTGCTTGGATGTACACTATGTATCAAGTTGATACATATTTAAATTATGCCATAAATTATTATTGCCATTTGAATGTATTACAAAATATGGAAAATATCTTCACATCTTTACATTCATGTATACCAGTGTTTCTCAAACTTTTTCAGACCAAGGACCACTTAATCAATAAAAAAAGCCTCACGGACCACCTAGCTAAAAAAAATAAATAAATTAGACCTACTTCAATAGTAAATTACACAATAGGCCTACTCACTGAACCACTTTGATTGTATTATTGTGTCAGAGAATTCATATGATTTAAACTGGCATGGCTTACATAGGCAGTGTTGCAGAAATGTTTGGATTTACATACAAGTTGGTTCAATATTGCAAACAACTCATCTATATTATATTTTACCACGTCTGCTCGCGGACCACTTGGGCTAGCTTGCGGACCACCAGTGGTCCCCGGACCACACTTTGAGAAACACTGATGTATACCACATTTTACATGAATTTGATGAACCCCGTACGTGAAATGCGTCGGAACACGTCTTGGTAATGCGTATTCTGTGTAATCCGCGCCCTGATGAGGTTGTTTTAAATTAGGATAATCTTTTGCCCAATCTGACTCCAATTATACTGTTATTACCAATTATTTTACTGATGTCTGAAGTCGAACAAAACCAAAAGCAGATTACACCCTATTATGTTCAAAAATTGCATTGCGATTAATTTTTCATCTCAACCATATGTAAACATAACACATTTGTATTGATTTTTAGCTAATTTACGGTGCATTGTTAATGCACTACTTCTCCGTTTTTGTGCGATTTACTACTTCCTCTACTTGCTTGAATCAAAACTCTGGATGTCTGCCATCTAGTGGTTGAGAGTACAAATCTATTGGATCTATTGTCTGTTTTAATCAGTGTTGCTGTTTTTTGCAAGTTTACCACTTTGGCGCTTAGAGGGTTAAGTATTGGAGTAATATGCTCAAATCTCTTGGATTTTGTGAGAGCCCTAGCAGCAGCATTTTGTATGACTTCAAGCTGTTTGGTAGTCTTATTGGCAAGGCCTGTTAGGAGTCCATTACAGTAGCCAACCGTACTGGAAATAAAAACATGAGTTTTTTTCAAGTCATGCTGTGACACAAAATCACTGTTTGGCAATGTTCTTGAGATGGTTAAAAAGCCGATTTAGTGATGGCTTTTATGTGCCTGTCAAAATTAAGATCTCAATTCTGACACCCAGATTTTTAACGGAGTCCTTTGCTTTAAGCCCTTTGGATCCAAGAACAGTGGTAACTCTACTCCTTTCATCTCTCTTACCAAATATGATTACTTCTGTCTTGTACCTATTCAGCTAGAGAAAGTTGGGGGACATCCAGTTGTTGATGTTATTGATGCTTTCACATAGAGAGTCAAGGGGACCGTGGTCATTCGGTGATAGGGCTAGGTAGATCTGGGTGTCATCAGCATAACCGTGGTACGAAATTCCATTGTTCTTGATTTATTATTTGTCCGATTTGTACTACTAGAGGATTACAATTGGGAGAATGATTTGCTGACAGTGACCGACCATTCTAGTCAAATGTAAAAATCTGCTTTCTTTAGACAGCGGTCTGCCCATGTCTATTGCCACTGCTACTATTAACTGTGACCATATTTTTTAGAATCAGACTCACCTCTGAAGAAGTTCCTACTGCAGTCATACAAGTTGAGTCCAGATGAGAAGGCTATTTTTCTTGAGAGAGATGAGGTATTGAACAAAAATAATTAAAAGTACTTCATTTTGAAGCATGCATTATATGTAACCTTACACTGGCGAAAAATACCAAGCAGTGGTTGATTCGTTCCCTTGTATTTACAGAGTATACGTGTAACACATGAAACAAGTGCACAAGAAGGACAGACTGAGGTAAGATTTCAGTTTCATTCACCTCGCAGCATGAAAATCCAGGCAATTCTAGCAAAACAATGATAAATTCACATTTGTATCGCGATTTAAAATTGATTCATAGAATTCCAAAAATCGATTACTATTTTGTTCTGTTTCATAACAGCGTTTAAAGGGGTGATTGAATGGATGAACAGCGCATTTGACCTTATATTCTTCTTGTTAACACAGAGCGTATGCAACTTAGGTCAGTCCAAGACATGCTCAGATGTTATTTCACAAGCCCTGTTACAACCCTATAATTAGGCTGGAGAATAAAATGGTCCATTTTGGCAGATTTAGCGCCCCCTCAATGTTTTCTGGACATCCTCATAAATAATGAATTACCTTGCAGCCAATGACTACTCACTTCTCAACACACTACACACTTAATTCCAATCTTTGAGAATTGGAGAAGGGATCAAATACTGAGGAAGAATCAGTCCCGTAGGTGGCGGTATGAAACAAATGAACAATTCAATCTGCCAATATTAACTGAAGAAGACTACTCACTTCACAGTCTTCCAGTTTAGCCTACACATATAAGTGTGCATGCACAGGGCGACCAATTAGTAGCTGAAGCATAAGTAACACAGTTTTTATACTCTCAGCAGTTTGTTTGCTGTGCCAATGCGTGTGCCATTTTTAGTTTGTAGGCTCCTTCCATCTTTGGTAAAAGGGAGTTCGTATGGAGATGGAGGGAATATGAGACTCTGCAAACTCTTATTATATGTACTATGTAATCCCAAAATACTCTCACAAATGCACTCGCGCGCCGCAATTGTAACAATACCCAGCTGAGTTTGCAAAGTTTGAAGAAGCTAGCAACCAGGCCAACACTCAGGGCTGGATGTAGGGTTACAAAGAAATATGTAATAGGCTACTGAGTTTTTCTATGCAGCGAACGCTGTGTTTTGCCATATTGCGTGGAAGGAGCACCTAATCGCTATTAGCTCTTCTCCTCCCCTGTGTTTGCTGATGGCCTACTCCCACATTTCCCTTGCCCTCCTATAAATTCATCAATGCATATGAAAATATGTTACATATTAGGATGTTCAAATCATGAAAATTGTTCTTATAATGCTGGGCGGTATACCGGTTCACACCGTATACCGGTGTATATTTTCGTTATGATATGAATTTTTAATATACCGCCATACCGGTGTATTTGATTACACAACGTTTGGAACGCTGCGCCGCGCAACAGTGTTTCAGACGGGACTTTTTTCACACACACGCATGGTGCGACTGTGAGGCATGGTGAGGGTAAACACAAAACACCTTAAGTTTTTCCCCTGAAGTATGACCCTTAAGGCTTAATTTCTCCTTAGGTAAGGGGTTAATTTAAGGGTGTTGCACAGAATACCTTAAATTGTTTCTTTAGTTAAGGAAAAACGTTAAGGGATACTGCATTGAAAGGGATTTACCGTCACGAAAATTCTATTGAGATTGTTCAACAGCTGTAACTAGCAGGCTAGTAGGTTAGTTAGCAACCCAGCGAACACAGTGAAGTTTAATGAACTTATCATTCATCTCACCTTAAGAATCTACTGAAATTATCCAGGTAGCAAGTAAAGCATGTTATAGACATGAACTGAGCAATACTAGCTGGCTAGCTAGAAATGATCCTGACTGTCATCAGTGCACCAAAACAAACTTTTTTGTTAATGTTTTGCCTAGCGAACCGAACCGAAGCTCATGACCGGCTAACAAGACATCCACCTCAAGTTAACGTTAGCCTACCACTAACGTCATGTAAACCACGCAATGATAATAAGGCATGTTTCTGATAGTCCTATTTGACAGATTAAGCATATTAGCTTTTAAATTGTATAATTTTCAAAAGTATATTATTGCAAGTTGCACTACTTTTTGTATTGGTTTTATACAAGATGTTTGAAATTTTCACAGTAAAAGTTCTGTATTTTGACTGCAATTGTCTTTGCATTCTGATTAGATTCTTCATTAGAATCATGAGTGGCTCTTTGTAAACAGCATCATTTTCTGGGGCCATGCAAAACTGCATTATCCCTTGTGTGGAGTTATTCTACATCATGACAGTAAAATAGACCATCCTTAGTCAATGTACTGCAGCAATTCCTCTCTCAACCTGTAGAAAATGCTGTGAACATCTGATTATGCATGAAAAAAAATACTGTGATATACATTTTTGGTCTTTAGTTGGATATTGGATGCGAGAAGGAAAAAAAAATGGGTGTTCCATAACAGTGCATTTATATTAGTAGTCTGTGAAATGAATGTCCCACACTGGGAAGCATTATAGTTTGATAATGCAGCTGAAGTTAGACTTGAAGAAGAATCTGTCTGCTCACCGGTTCCATTTTTTTAACAGCCATTTCATTATTGATAAGTTGATTATATTTCTATATTAACATGTTATATTAAAGAAAAGATAACTATTTGTGTGTGCTGTAAAATGGTTAGAAGAAATTAAATCGGAATCGGCTAAAATCGGTATCGGCAGGTCAAACTCTATGAAAAATCGGATATCGGAATCGGCCCAAAAAATTGCAATCGGTGCATCTCTAATTAAAATGCCAAACAAATATCTGCAAATACGGCCGTCTTGGATCATCTAGCCTGGTGTCATAGATCTTCCAGTGAAGGAGCTGCTGCATGAAGCTGGAAGTGGGCTGGTGTGTATGTAAATTACGGGAGCGTTACAAAGGTACAGACCAGAGCTAAATAAGGTGCAACCGCCGAACTGTCGTCATCTATTAGCTTCGTCGCGATTCATCCATTTTATAGTTTGAAGTTGTGAGATTTCCATACAAAGGAGTTGACAATGGGGTTTTGAAGTTCCCTGTATGTTTATTTTACATACCGAACTGCAGTTATTGAACTATGCCAAGACAAACTCTGTTTTGCATTCTATCACCATTTAAGGAGAAATCCGTCCGATTTTTACATGGTACTTGATCGCTAATTGTTGCCGAATACTGTCGATAGGGGAATCGGTGCTACCGAACTAGAGTAGCTGCAGCTAATGGCTAGTACTCCCAGTCAGCTACAGTGCTAGGTCTCGGGGCCTCTTAACAGACTCAAAATGTCATTAAAAGGTCTGTACTAGATGAACAGAGTCCTTTAGTGACCTAACGATGCATTTTCTACTCATTATCTGTAATGTAATATATGTACATTGTACAGGTTTATGGGCAGGTTATGAAATATAAAAAAAATAAATATATTGTGTAGTTTTGGGTGTTGGCAGTGTAAGGGCATTGATGAAACGGTGCAGGAGTAAATGTAAACAGGTAAACAGTGCAGTGCAGTCAATGTAAACAGGTAAACAGTGCAGAAGTAAAAGGTAAACGGGTAAACAAGTAAACAGCTAAAGTGCAAATGCTAGACAGGTGGTGTAATTTTGGTGAGCAGTGTTACAGCTTCTGGAACAGAATCGCCTGTATCAACTGCCAGATGAGAGTAGGCTGAAAAGATAGGCTGTGTGTTGTGGATGGAGGGGAGTTGGAAGCCAATAGTCCTTTGGGCAGATTTCACTACTCTTTGCCTTGCGATCGGCAGCGTTGCAGTTGCCTTACCATACAGAGATGCAGTTTTTGAGTATGCTCTCAATGGTAGAACGGTAGAAGTCTGATAGAATCCTTGGACATGGGTGTGCTTTCTTACGGCTTCTACACACAGTTGCGTTCCGTCAACGCATGCCAGTGGGTGTTCCCGACGGTAGCTATGCAAATGACTTGAAGTATAACCGTAATTTGATTGGTTGGTGCTGTCCGTCGATTGGCTTGATTGGCTGGTGCCGTCTGTCGGTGCAGTAACAGCTGAACTGCTCAACGCATGGAGGTATTATATATAACTGGAGAGAGTGACTAAGTCCCACCCTCTATACAAATGAATGGTGGAGGCTAGGCTAGTAAATCCGGCCAATTCATAGTCAACGCCATCTTGAACACTGGGGTTCGGATCCAGTGCCAGTCGGCTCTGACCATGCGCCAAGTTACAAAGATGGAAATGACTCATGGACCAACGTCGATTTTTATTGGATATTCTGTAAAAAGAGAGTCGTCCTCCAGTAAGAAGGTGGCGATAATGCACATAAAGTCCTTGCCTCAAAACAAGAAGAAGAAAAAGTTGCTCGGGAACGCGCATGGAGTCCGAGTGAAGTCGCCCTGAAGCGCAACTTAATTTCATTGGATAACAGCGGCTCTAACTAAGAGCGGTCTGCCTGCTGTCCTGCTGCAAATATTCGATGTGAAATATCCGTAGTCGAACTATAAATAAACTATTCGGTTTTTAGTGACAAGTGTAGTGCATTTTTACAGTTGATGATTGGTTTGTTTTTTATTTGATTGTTTGCCATCTCATAGCGGGTGCTCTAAACGTATTCTAGCGTTGGCCCATGACCAAATCAAGCCAATAATAGCCAGTAGCCACAATAATGACTGGAGCCAGAGCCCTCAATAGCCACCCTGTTTTGAAAATAATATTGAAGATATTCAATATTATTGAAGATAACGCACAGAACGGTCAGCCTGAGCGGACAATTACGTCCCCAACTCATCTAAAATGTGGTGTCTTTACTTTGAGTTGTACACCGCAGATGGTAAAGTAACGGTTAAAGAGAATGTTGTCTGCGGACTCAGCAAAAAAACAGTTTACTTGCGCATCCACGACATCCAATCTTCGCGCTCACCTGTGGAGTTACCATCCAAATGAGGCAGCGGTGTCAGAGGCACAGTAGACGGCCAGAGCATCGTCAGGCGTCCAACATCGTATGATGGCATACTTTCCGTAAATCCTAAATTATTTCCGGCGTCTGCTATTTACTTAGGCTGCGCAAAGCACAGGTATTTATTTGAGGTAGGCTTATTCGAGGCAGACCTTTTCTACGTTATTGTGAGACATGCGTTTTGTTTGGAGCGACATACCAGGCTATCAAACGCAGACGATTTTCGGTTTTGGTATGAGATTTAATTTACTTTTTGACTTTTATTATATAGTTAAATGTTGAGACTGATGGGCATTTAGATCTAGAGGGTATTTGATGATCACTGTAAAGTTTCGTGTAGTTGAAAAAGTGTTGGAATTTCCAGCTGTTTATTGCGAGACAAGGCCTTTCCTTCATTCATTGAATGTGCGCTGTGCTCTAATGGAAACCTTATTGCATAGCGAAGTAGCCTAAATTGAGTTGTTTTTTTTTTTTTAATTATGCATGGTTTACTTTTTATTAAATTCGTAGGCTGGAATGCCTCGCGGCAATAATTGTGTTTAAATGTAGTAGCCTAGTGCTTCAGCCTCTGGCGAGCTCCAAAGGGGGCGGCTATAGGTTGAGAGCAACGTGTTGGAGACCCATGGTGTAACGAGACAAGGGCTTTATGCCGCTGTTGTGTAATTTATTGTCTTTAATCATGTTTAGGCTATGTTTGTTCGGGACAAACAACAACGAAACAAGATCAATACAATTTTCTTTTTTGTCATATGATGGATAAACAACCACAATATGCACGTCTTCTCATAGGCTCCTCAAGAAATACGCACTGAATAACGTTTGGCTGTAGCCGCTGGATAGGTACCCGCCCACCAACATGTACGCGCATGAGAGCTCGTGCCCAACACGGATTTTCGTGCATGGAGCTGGTTCCAAATGCTCCATGCAGCGCCATATTTAAAAATGGCGTATGCTTACATGCCGAAGCTAATCTGCACGCTCTTGACCCCCTGGCTCAACGCGAGCGACGGGAGAAACGCAACACAACGGACCCACAATTCAGTTCGGCAACGGATGACGTGAGCCCATGAAAAGTGAATGGGACGCATCTCCAGCACTGCAACACACGCAACTGTGTGTAGGAGCCGTTAAGGGATTAAATGACGACCTCGCTTACAGTGCCCCCCTCCTCCTCCCCGTACTACCACTCTTCTGCTATACGAAAAAATCTTGCGAGCTCGCGATTTCTTCTTCCTATTTTTCCTAATAATTTCGCATGTGAGATGTATAGATACAGTGGGGAGAATAAGTATTTGAACCCATGCTAAAGTTGACGAAAATGCTCATTGGGTTCAATGCAAATCAAACCAGCTAATAGGCTAACTGAAAAACACACCATGCCAATGTATGGTGAAGGGTATGTGATGTGGGGCTATTTTAGTTCCAAAGGCCAAGGGAAGGATGGATATAGGGATGTAACGATTACCGGTATAATGATAAACCGTGATAAAAATGTTGACGATAACAATTACCGTTTTCTTTTGAAATATCATAATTATCACGGTTGATTACCACGGTGTTGAAACCGTGTGTTTAATCCTTCCCAGCTTCATCCGAGCCTGCTTTTGACATACAGTAGGCCTGGTACAATGAAGCAAAATTGGTACCCTACTGATTCTGTTGTCTAATTGATGGTTTTAACTGCTATTTGGATTAGGCTACAACTGATTTTAAAAGGCGGAACATTTTCACCGCAAAACTTGCACTGTATCATTTAGCCACTCTGCGTCTTTTTATGTTCGCGTCCACATTAAATCCATTCCACTCACGTTATCAGAAGAACACAGTAGCCTAAAGTTTTATTTCGAACACTTAATTTGGTCTTACTCAGGGTAGGAATTTCACGGCGGCCACGTCGTTGCCCCTTGCGTTGGCCGTGATGTCCCTTTGAAAAATAGCCTATGGCCTGTCAAAATATTCACAGTGCAAATTAATTTAGTCTTTTACGCAGTGGAAAAAGTGACCGCGCAAGAAAGTGCGTCTAAATTCACCCAGTCTTCTCAGTTGAACTACTCGCGAAGTAGCCTATTCATCACACAGACACCACATATCACATGAAAGAGCTTTTTCTCAGCTTTTAAACGATGTTAGCCGCGAATTGCTGTGGTGAACGGTTCGCGAGAAAAGTAAATAATATAATTCAATTTAATCATAAATTCTACTGAAGGTTTTGCGTCCATCTCCCTACCCATTCCTCTCGGTGCAATACTTCACGAACCTTTCATTTAACACATGACGAACCATATATCAGAATAAACAGCAGACCTTACTGAACACAAAGGTGTAAAGCAGTCCCCTGTACAGTTAGCCGTTCCAGAGTAATCCTGTTTTGAATTTGCAGTAAATTTCGACATGCATGGTTGTCTCCAAATTTGGGCTTTAAGTTTTACAATGTGTTTAAATTGTTCCACATGATTTCATAACGGGCCAAATACAAAATAAATGTTACAAATATCACCTAGATATTGGTAAATCAGAGGACAGCTGACTAAGAGTTTGTGAAAGTAGATCACAAAATGCTAAGCATGCATCTAGGCTATTTGAGTTTCTTAAAGCTGAACTGTGCTTAAATTGTTCAATACATGATTTAATAACAGACCAAATATAAAATGAATGTTAAATATAGCCTAGATATCTGTAAATATTAGATGATCAGATGATTTGCAGTTCTATGTAATATGTCATGTTTCATGTTTTTGTAATGTTTCATACAGTGATGCAGGTCTACTGCAGTGAATAGGCTATACAACTTTGATCATTTTTATAGCTTACTACTGTATAGTTAACTTTGGCCTTGGTGCCCTAACATGTGGCCTTTGTGCCATCCACCAAATATGCCCAACTGAAGGCCAAGTGGCCTTGCCCCCAGAATGGTGAAATTCCAAGCCTGGTCTCACTCATTGGATCCAAATAACAGTAATAGCAACCTCCAAGTAATGTTAGGGTAAGTTAACACTGCAAAAAATGAATTCTAACCAAGTGTTATTGATCTTATATTAAGATTAAAAAATCTATTTGGTATTGATTTTAGTATGAAAAGACTTACCTAGCGCCCTCTCAAAAGATCATTTTGACTTAATTTAAGAAGACTTTAACTTATTTTAAGGAGTCTTATCAAGACAAATTTGCTCAACGCACTGGCAGACAAATTTGCTTGTTTTCAAGATGAGATGTCTTAAAATAAGTCAATTTTTTTTAAATTAAGTCAAATGATTTCACAAGAAAGCGCTAGGTAAGTCTCTTCATACTGAAAACAATACCAACTAGTTTTTTTTATCTAGATATAAGATTAATAACACTTGGTTAGATTTTGTTAGATAAGCAGTTTTTGCAGTGAAGCTATAAGCACATAGCCAATTAAACATGAATGGGACACTTTTTGAAACTATTTCAGCTTGTGTAGGCCTATCAGTGCTTTCTGAACATATTGAACACACTTTTAAAAATACCGTGATAATACCGAAAACCGTGATCATTTTGGTCACTATAACCGTGAGGTTAAATTTTCATACTGTTACATCCCTAGATGCATAGTATCCTGGATCCATGAAATAAGTGGCCTTTAAAAATAAAAAATCTGCCTGCCTCTATGGGAATTTAACATAGGGGTCAAATACTTATTGCCCCTGTAATTTAAGGAAGAACATTTATTTATTCACGATACATTCTTCATTCGCTAAGAAAATTGGTGTCCTTAAAGTTAGGATTTTTACTATTTGTTTTAATTAAGGCATTAAGATCAATTTCTAACAGATGTTTTATATTTTTCCTTTTAGTCAACTTTAGCATGGGTTCAAATACTTATTCTCCCCACTGTGTATGTGTGTGTGTGTGTGTGTGTGTGTGTGTGTGTGTGTGTGTATGTGTATATATATATATATATATATATATATATCTATCTCGGAGGGCCAATTTGAGGGGTTTAGCACAGCCGCCGCAGAAAAAATGCCGTTGTCATCGAGCCTGCTCTGAATGTTATCGGCCAAGGAGATGAAAAAACGCTCATGAATGGTCTCTGCCTTTAGTTGTTCTCTGTCACTTGGCTGAGACACATTAACCCCCTTAAATGTTTGCTTGCTGCCCAATTCCTCCTTCAGACATCGTATGTTCACTCCATCGGCCTTCCTCATGGACCTCAGTGTCCGCACGGCAACGCCCACCTCAGCATTGACGGTGACAGCTGTGGCATCTCGTCTCTGAAGAAAGAGGGACAGGGCCTGCATCGTTTCGAGCGTGTCTTTCACTAATGCCATCTCCACCACAAAAAGCCACTGAGTCATCTTAACATGAATTCCCTTACATTTGGCCCTGTCTTAGGTTGATCGTGATGTGTCTTCGGCCAGTGCCGCGAAGAGTTTGACCAGGGCTGGATAGCTTTCCTAAAGAGCAGTCACAGATGTGCACGACGAGGATAGCCAGCGCACGTCAAACACCCTTCCTATCCTGCGAGCTTGCATTTCCAAATTGGAAGCGACAAGCTCTAACTCTCGCATGTTCTTCGGACTTTGAGAGAAGAAGGCGTACAGGGAGTCAGTGAACATCTGGAAATGACTTGCATCTGTAATTTGTTTGACAGTGTCATGGACGGCAAGTTCTAGTTTGTGATTCATGCAGTGAATGACAATCAGGTTAATCTTCTCGCGTAGGAGTGTGGCGACCCCCTTGTATCGGCCCAACATAGCGCCGGCCCCATCCATTGCGAACCCAATTAGTCGGGAGCGCAACATGCCTTTTGAGACCCTGCTTCTCAAGGCACTGAAGCAGAGCGTCACAGATCACTGATCCAGTGCACGACTGCAACTCAGGAAGTTGGAAGAAAAAATTGCAACACTCCCCTTCAAATGGAATTCTAATGTAAATTATCAGACATGTTTTATTTGAAACTGTTGTGCTCTCATCAATGAGAATGCTGAACTTGTCGGGTGAGTTTTTAAGGAAGTCCACCAGACGCACTGACATTTTCTCTGCAATAAACATCAGCATATTCCGACATGCCTTGTCAGAATGCAGCATGTTACCGAGGTCAACACCGTTGAGTTGTTGCAGTTCGACCAGGTGAGGCTGCATTTTGAATGACAGGTCAGTGTAGCAGATCATATATGCTGTGCAAATGCAGTTCTCTGTGGTTTTTAAACTATGCTCATGATGCTTTCGCCACAGAGCTGCACTGTTCTCAGTTGCCTTCTCAATTGTGGTCTCTTGTCTTTTTTGTAAAATTTCAATGCATTTGATATGGGTTTGACATTTTCCGTGCTTGATTTTGTCATTTAATTTTTTTGCCGTTTTGGCTTTTATGCCTTGAAGGCAGAGTCTATATCAGGGATGTCAAAGTCAAATACATTAGAGGGCCAAAAAAACAAATTTGCTACAAGCCGGGGGCCGGACTGGTTCAATGTTTATTAAAACATATTAAAATGACTGCACGTAACCTATTGAACAAAGACGTGTACTGTATTTTATTTAATGATTAAATGAATAATGACTGTGACTGAAGTGCAGGCAAAGTTTGCACAGAAATGTACGATTTTTCCCATCCTCACCGACCTTGTCATAAAACTTGTTTAAATGATAATATGATGCCTCCTTGCTGCTTTGTCGTCTACATCAGCCTTTCTCAAACTTCTTTGACCTGAGGCCCAGTCAAGGCATACTTTGGGGTCATAGGGCCCACCTACATGAACCCACCCCCCCCATCAAATTATCATAATGATATCACAATTATTATTACTTTTATACTATATTGCTATACATGCACTTCAAAACAGTCAGTTTTGACTGACACAAACAGTGTTTAAAGTGCTAAGATTGTTCACAAAAGTTTGTGAAAACATGCACATCAGAGTACTGCTTTACTAATGTAAAATATAATTAGGCCTACAATAGTTTCATTGTTTTTGCATTGTTGCATGATGCTTGCATGAGAAATACTTCTCAAAACAACAACAGTTATATGGGTGCCATTGTTTTGGGATGTTTCCCTCATGCAAGAATATTTGCACTGATAGAATATTTATATGCTATTTAATTACATTTAATTTGAATGCCTGAATGTAAGGATTCAGGAAAAACAATACCAGCTTTTGTGAATGGTAAATGGCAGATCAGATCATGCGTAAATAACTGATCTGGAGATCTTTAACTAAGACTAATTAATAGCTTTTGGCTGACTTTAATACTTAATGCCAAACAGTGTTTTATATAGTCTGTGCTCTGTTTTTAATGGAAGGTGCAAAAATCCACGTCGTTCTATTAAATGTCGTTTCATAATTAAATAGCCTTTCAATAAGTTGAAGCTTAGCTTTGCTACCAACATGCACACGCATGCATTAAATAAACAGGAAATTATCAGACGATGGCCCGGGAATAATTTCACTCTGCAGACCATTGTCCACATTGCGGACCGCGGCCTATAGTTTGACAAATGGTGACCTGCACGCTGCCATATTAAGGCCTTTTTACGGTGTGTTTTAGCCGGGTTTTCGCGTGGAAGGCTTTGTAGAAATCTGGTACCCTATTCAACGAAGTTAAACTGAAACTGAGCGTGCCGTTAAGACATCAGAATGAACGAGTTCACAGTAACGTTCATCAGGCAGTAGTAATACAGTATGTTCAGTTCACGTTCGCTCAAAATATGAACACGTTCAGGCACAACACTGGAGAGGGGGGTAGCTGAAAGTTGACATCTGCCCTGACTGAATACTGATGAATAATGAAGCCGAGGCCCACTTGTGGCGCCGCAGTGAGTTCGTGGGCTACCGTTGCATTGTGGGGAACAGAGTATTGGTGCGTGCAAAACAGCAGCCGGCGGCTGTGGCCTGCGGGTTGCCGGTTCTAATACTAATCAAATATCCCGGGGGCCGTAGATAATTCATTCGTGGGCCGGATCCGGCCCGCGGGCCTTGACTTTGACATGTCTGGTCTATATGAAGCGCCTCCTGTGTGTGTGGCCCCAAGTCCCTGATGCCGGAACAAGCTTGGCACTTGACTGACCCGTCTGTGCTGACAGCTAGCCACTCATGACCCTCCCTCCATTTAGCAAAGCGCCCCGGCTCAATACACCCTCCTACCACATGCGTTTCAGAGTCGCTAGCAACATCGGCGTTTCCTTCATCATCAAGAGGCTGGGAATCGTCCTGTAGGCCTACATGAGCGCCAACCTCCAGCGCATTTCTTGTGCTATCACTCTCAGGTGTTAATTTAGTTGTTTTATTATTGGGTCCTGTCAACTTATTTTTCTGACCAGGAACTGATGCTTGTTAGCTGATTATTACGTTACCTGCCAGATTAAAACGCAGTCTATCAAATTAAATATTTTAATAACCTTATCGGGCTAATTGCATATGATCTGAGCTAATTTAAGTTAAAACCCACCAGCTGCATCCCTGCAGGTGGCCTGCAGTGGCAGCCAAACAAAGCTTTCCCAGCTTTGATTCCAATCTACCTTTGACTCTCAGGCATCCTTGCAAATGCAGTTACACAGTACACTCTTTCACTGTTGTCCTGTAATCCATTAGAGACGCAAAAACACCACTTAAGGTAAAAATAAAAGTTGCTGATGTAAAATGGAATGGTTTAGCTGATCGGTCAAAATTCTTAGTATTGGTTAACAGTGAAAATATTGATTATGAACGTCCCTAATATATATGTTTTTGCAATCGTTTAAACTGTGACGTCGTCTTTCAGGCTCCAAGTTCAGATGAAAAGGTGGATTTGCATTTCATAGCATTCGTGAATGTTGGAGGTCATCTATATGAACTGGGTAAGACGCATTGTATACAAATATTTTTGTAGTTCAGTAATTTGGAAAGGGCTTTGTATCACTACAAATACTGAACAATCTTATATCTGTTCACAGATGGCCGCAAGCCATTCCCCATAGTTCATGGAAAAACCACAGAAGACACTTTTCTTGAGGTAAGGACACACAATCTAGAAACTACAGTCTTAAGGAGAGACACATCAGGTGAAAACGTTTTTTCACGCACTGGTCAATTTCGAGATTGAGCTAGTTTGTTACCTTAGCATGTATTCTCACACTACTACAACAAAAAAGTCCGATTTACACATTTAGATGTTTATTTCATTATATTGTGTCTACTCGCGCCTGTATATTTATCCTAAATTCAGCGAAAGTTAGCATTCTAACCTTGCATGCACTCCCGTGACTGTGACCCAAAACATATTGTGTGTAGTACCGTTGGAAAGCTCTGTTTTCCCTGTATCCCGCTATGTGATCCATATATGGACACTTCCTTTGTATCAGCAACCAATCGCGAAAGTTCAAAGACGAGTCTAGGCTGAGAACGGAATCTCATTGGCTGTCTTTCAAGGCTGTTTTCTCAAAACGAGTTTTCTCTCCCACTCTGAGCAAGGAAACTCCACTTCAGAAGCACGTACATACACCAAACTTTCTAGACTTATGCCTAACTATATTTCGAAGATTTTTACAGAAGGGTTTGTTAATTATTCCTAGCCTGACTTGCATGACATTTTATGCCTAAAAACATGGCAAAAATCGATTTTTTAGGGCTATTAACATCATATTCTGATTTACAGGATAACTAAAGTAGATATTCATAAATCCCTCTGTAAATTTTTCAACATCTATTATCTGAACACAATGAAAACATAATTTTGAACCTGGCTGTATCCAATGCTCAGGTTTCTTGCTTTAAAATGTATGCAAATTAGCACATATTTAATTAGATAATGGCAAATTTGCATATGTAAACATTAAATTACAGAAAACTTGTAATACATTTTTTTCTCATATTAATGTAAGTAATCAACTGGGTAAGTTTCATAGTGATATCTGCTTGTTAAAAATGTTACCCTATTCACCTGTAGTGTCTCACCTTAATGTAAGTAATCAACTGGGGAAGTTTCATAGTGATATCTGCTTGTTAACATTTTTTACCCTATTCACCTGTAGTGTCTCGCCTTAAAATACTAAATACCTTTCCTGTGATTGAAAAAAGATGACACTTAGTGAATACATTATCAACAATGTTATTTGGCTGATTATAGTTGACAATGAAAGAGGGAAGTGGCTGTTAAGTTTATTTTGATTTAATTTTTTTGTGATTATTTATTTAACAGGATGCCACAGAAGTTTGCAAAGAGTTCATGGCACGAGATCCACAAGAACTACGTTTCACTGTCGTTGCCCTTTCCAAAGCATAACGTGTATTACTGAATTCCAACAGAAGGAATTTAAATACTGCCATTCATTGTTGAATATTAGTTAGGATGTTTGCATTTTTATAGAGAGGTTTGACTAGAACAAATAGTGTACTGCAAGAGGTAAGGTCAGCAAATTACTGTGGCCTAAAAAAGTGGCATCTCAAGGGAGTCGCTAACTGATGAGCAAAGTAACTCCAAACTGATTTTCTGATGCAGAGGTTATATTAGTTTGGTTTTATACTTGTATTTAAATCTGTGAGAAGTTAATCTCCCTCATTTCATTACTTTTTTATTTTAATGTGATATTTCTTGTATGCCTTTTGAAGTGTGGACTGGACATTTTGCTCTCCATTTATGACTGTTCTGATATAGGAAAGATCACATAAACCACTTACTTTTTTCCTCTTGAAATGTTTCCATCTTAATCTTTTCAAAAAAGTAATTAATTGCTAGGAAACTGTTATGGAATGAGACTGAGATTATGAAATGCCACTCTATTCCTTTTCATTAAAGAAAGGGTTGTCTTGGTAAACAATTCATAAATGTTGCCTCACTTTATGCTGCCTCTTTTAAAAATATATATAATAAATGCAGTTCTTTAAGAAAAGGTCTCAGATGTGTTCTCAGTTTGATATGACAATGGATTAAGTTGAAACATTTTGCCAACAGCCTACATTTAGCCAACGGTCTTTACATTTGTAAATGGGTAGTTGACAAATGGGCAGCAAAAAAGTTTTTGTAAAATATCACTTTTGAAGAAAAATACATATATTTAAGTAGTGTGAAAAAGTTAAACGTTTTGGCCTAACTGCACTGTAAATGTGTCATGATGTGATTATATAAAAAATATTAAGAAAATATACTAAATAACAAACTAGGGATGCACGATCGTCCTGACATTGGTATCAGTGTTGCGCGGTCTGCCCGAAATTGAGCGGTCGTTATGAGTCATAAATAATAGAAAAAAAGAAAATAATATTTTGATATTCGGGTCATTTGCAGGCATCAGGGTCAGTTAAAATTAATTTTTAATTAAATATATATTTTCTAAAAATACTTAAAGTATCACAAGAAGGCTAGCATCAATATTTAACTCATAATTGGTTTTCAAAGATAAATTGCTATTTGCAAAGCTTGTAAAGTAGGAGGGGTAAAATGATACTCTTTTAACATTACCAATTTAATTACACATCTACAAGAGCATACAGGGATTGTATTTTATTAAAATTCCTTTTGATGGCATAGAGAGCTCTGCGAGCTTTCTCTCTTAGCGCATTCACTGCAAGGTCAAAGCTTCCTGAGGCACTGAGTTTCAGGCCCAAGTAATTGTAACATTGTGAGTGCTGTAGAGCGGTGTTTCCTAGAGTAAAAAGGTATCTGGTTGCCTGGGATCTGGCTTTCTTTTGGAAGATTACAATCTTTGTTTTTGCAAAATTAACTGTCAAGGCCCAGTTCTGACAGAAGTGCTGTGTAGCCCTTGTTCAGAGGGCGAGAGCAGCACCAGGTCATCTGCGAAGAGCAGGAATTTAACTTCCGTATTGTTTAGGGGGAGTCCAGGAGCTGTAGATTGTTCCAGTAACACCGCTAACTCATTAATATAGATATTGAACAGGGTAGTACTCAAGCTACAGTACAGCCCTCTCACCCCATGCCCCTGAGTGAAGTATTCTGTTCTGCTGTTATCAATTATCACAGCGCATTTGTTGTCCATATACATGGATTTGATTGTATCATATATTTTACCCCCTACACCACTTTGTAAAGTTTTATAGAATAATCCATCATGCCAAATTGATTCAAATGCTTTCTTAAAATCAACAAAACAAGTGAAGATTTTACTTTTTACTTTTGTTTGCTTGAATAACCATGTTTGTTAATTAGGGTGTGTAGGGTGTAAATGTGGTCAGTGGTACGATGTTTTGGTAAGAAGCCAATCTGACCTTTACTCAAGACATTGTGTTCGGTAAGGAAGGCCTGTAGACGGGCGTTTAGAATACAGCAGAGATCCTTCCTCAGGTTACTGTTCACACAGATGCCTCGATAGTTATTGGGATCAAATTTATCTCCACTCTTAAAGATAGGGGATATAAGCCCCCTGTTCCAGACTTCAGGAAAGCAGCCAGCTTGAAGAACGAGATTGAACAGCTTTAAAAGGGCCTTTTCCAGCTCAGGGGTGCTGTGTATCAGCATTTCAGTCCTGATGCTGTCAGGTCCACATGCTTTTTTCGGTTTTAGTTTATGGAATGTGAGTGTTAATTCTTCCTGAGTGATTTCATAGTCAAGTGGGTTTTGACCGTCTTTTATGATTTTTTCAAGGGAGTGTAACTTTTGTGTAATGACTTGTTGGCCAATTATAAGGTTATTTGAAGGGATTTTGTTGTAAAGGTTTTCAAAGTAATTATTCCACGTTTCTCCATCCATCTTCAGAGGTGTGCCTTGGTTTTGCTTTGGGTTTAGGTTATTCCATTTTAAGGCTTATTGAGGTTTCAATTTCTTCTAGGGTTTAATTATAATAGTGTCTTTTTCTGAATCATATGTTTATATTCTTTACGTTTGCTGCAGTAGTTTTCTCTAATTTCTGGGTTGTGTGGCTGGCGTGTTTTTGGTTGGACATTTTTCTGAGGTTTCTCCTCATTAGTTCACACTCCTTGTCAAACCATTTTTCTTTATGGGTTTAGGTTTACCCTTTACCCGGGAGATTTGCTTTGAGGGCTGTCCTGTGATATATTTCATTTATTTGATTTATTGTCATAATTACATCTGCATGAAGTGCTGTGAATCTTGTTATTAAAAAGTTGCTAATGAGATTAGTAATTTCAACTGAGTTAGATGCATTGATGAATTCAGACACACTGTCAGATGTCCATTTATAGGACAGATTGAGTTTTAGAAGTTTTTTAGTGTCTGATTTTTATTTCCTTTTATTTCCGTTGATGGAAGAGGGGTGTCATGTCAGTAATTGCGTAATCAACTACACTAGATCCAAGAGCTGAGCAGTATGTAAACCGACCTAGTGCTACTAAAGATGCCGCTGGTCTAGTGCGCTGACAAAGGGAGTTCGTCATGCCTATGCTGTAAATTAAATAGCCCTCAACAGACTCTATCACACTACACTGTTGCGTTTTAAGAGCGAAACTGATGCCACAACTGATCTGTGTCTGCTGAAGTAACCTAGGCTGCTACAGGCTGCATTTATTACAGAAAATCAAGCAACATAGCAAGTAGGCCTAGTCTACACTATAGAGACAGGATCTAGTTTACCGCGACAACAGCTGTCACTAATTCACATCGTTGTAGGCTGCGCCAATGCACAGACTAAACGGTAACTTGGACTAAATGCACTTGGTTGTTAGCGACTGACCAGGTTGCTTTTTGAAATGAAATGCCGATTGTAAAAATACGGAAATTAAAGTGCGTGCCGTGCCTATACATTACACAAACGATCTTAAATCGCGGAGATAACATACAGGCAAAGCTGTCAGCAGCAATACATAAGAGCCGTAATAATGTAAGAGCACAGCTGGGTCTCGCGGACACTCGCGGTCTGGGTTAACATTAGGCTATATTAATTCAACTGTGACATGAAGTGAATGAGGCTTTGCGATTTTTTTATTTATTTTTTTTTATCTAGGCCTACGTGAAATTCTGCATCCATTGTACGATTTATTTATTTTCCCCCTCGGAAGGGCAATTTGAGTCGAGAAGGGCATATGGGCAGTTGCCCGGGCAACCTGAGCAACCCCCCTGTGCACGTCCCTGACTAGCTCCTTACCATTTCTATTAATGACGGAGTCAGGGTTGTATCTAGGTTTCATCTGGTTTTCTATGTTTGGTGATGTAATGAATTTGTTATCTTTCTCACTTATTTCAACTATTTAATTTTCCAAACCTGTTCTAGCATTGAAATCCCCACATAGCAGTACATTTCCCTGAGCCTGGAAATGGCTGCATTCTGAGTTCACTGAAGAACAAGGTCACTGAAGAACTCTTCTTTAAAGTATGGGGATTCTGCAGGTGGGGCATATACTGCACAGATGTAGAGATCATTTTCATGACTTATAACTCCTTTATTCAGCTTTAACCACACTCGTGTAAGTTCTTTCTTTTTGACAGATAGATATGGTGTAAGAAATTATTTAAACCAAATTATTATACCCCCTGAGTCTCTGCTACATTTTATGTTTTTGTATTTTAAAGATGGTAAAATAATTTCATTATATCCTGAGGGACAGTCAGTACTTAAATCTGATCTACGCCAAGTTTCCAATAATATAACAATGGCATGGTGTTTGATACTGAGTAGAAAGTCAGAGTTAAGACTTTTGGCTCCAAACAGCGATGAATGAAGCCCCTGGATATTCCAGGAAGTTATGGAGAATGCTCTCGTCATTCTCCATAAGATACACTAAAACAAGAGGCTACATTAAGATTCTGGAGGAAAAGATCAGGCAGTGTGCCGAGAGACCTGTCACAATAGGCGGCATTTGACCATTAAACCACACTATGATCCAAAACATACATCCAAACAAGGCAAAAAATGGTTAACAGAGAACAATATCAACATTTTAGAGTGGCCCAGCCATAGTCCAGACCTTAATCCATCAAAAAAGTGAGCACGAGGCTAGAGTGATGGCAAATAATCGTTCCTGCCTCAAAACCCAGGTTGCTGCTAAAAAGGTGCGGTCTAGGATCATTGTGGAGATATGGAGAAGCTTGGTAGGTATTATATGAACCATTTTGAGAGCTGTGAATGCAAATAAAGATGTTTCCAGTGATTGTTAAAAAAAGGGTATGAATCATTTTGGACACGCCATTTTTCATAAAAATGTTAAAAAAGAAAAAAAAACACTCCTTTTTTTGATTCCATGATTCTACCACGTTGTCTTACAGCCTTTTGTCATGAGGCAGTGTCATTTTCAGTCAGAACAAACGTATCAGTCAAGAGAAAATCAACTTTAAATTAATATTTGCCAGGGGAATGAATATCTTTGTTCTTAACTGTATATTCTTGGTTATTGAGTCATTGAAAGAGAAATTAAGAAGAAAGAAATAGTCACAAATAAATAGATATGGGTATTTTTCCCTTATCCTTTTTTATCTTTAATTTCTTTTTAGCCTAGTTTATTGAAGATGACGTGAAGCAGTTGCCTCACTTCTCCGATGTCAGTACAGACTGGGTGTTTTTTTACCTTGGAGTTTGTCTGAGTAGGTTGTGTGGTGTTGTAAAGCTCCACAGCAGTGGCAGTTGTCCAGCAGAGTGCTGTCCTCATGTGTACTTGTGGTGTTGGAGTTCCTTGCATGAGGGCATGGTTCAGCTTGGCCGGGTCGGTATTGTTGAGCTGGGGTCTGCTGGTTTGAGCACTCCTGGGCTGAGTCCTGCTAGCCTGGGCCTTGCTGTGCTGGGCTCTGGTTGGCTGGCCTGGTCATGGTTCTGCTGGGTTGGGCTCCATTGTGCCAGGATTGGTTGGTCTGCCGATGAGATGGCTGGGCTCCGGTGTGGGCTCTTTGTGTATTAACTCTGTTGAGTTGGGGTTTCTGTTGTGGGGCTGGGCAGCCTGACTGGATCGGAGGTGAGAGGGGACTCTGCCCAGAGTTGTATCTTTTCTGTCCTTTGCTAGTTGTCTAACTGCATCAGGATATAGGTCCACACGGTCATAGAGATGCTCCTCTGACAGAGATGGGTGGTGGGCAATGTGGGTGTTTGGGATTTTTGAGCAATTGCGAAGATATTTTTTGGTTGATCTTGTTGATCAGATTGTTGGGAAAATCTTTTCTGGGGAGGAGTGATGAGATTATGATGTTTCCCATAGGGAATTCTTCATTGACCTTCTTTGCCACCATTTTTATTGCTTCTGCTACGGCCTCTCTTTTTGATCTTCAATTGTTTGTTCCAGTATGAACTAGAACTATGAACACATAGTGGTACAAAATATGACTGCCGCTCAGTCTTGTACATCCGTTCCACGAACATAAATCACACTAATCAATTTTTATCCATCTTTAACTCCATCCCCCACTCTTGAAACTTTTGTGTATGCTTGTTTGGCATGCCTTTGTGTGTGTGTGTGTGTGCGGGCCGCACAGCAAGTAGCCTACTGGCGCTGCGAAGGTGAATAGATTTGTAGCACTAGCCAAAAACTTTGTAGCATTGTTATAAAACCTTTAAAATCTCTAAACAATCACAAGTAGGGCAGTTCATCACAGTTCATCCATTGCAACTGGACTGATGAAAGGTCATGCACACCTGTAGGCTACATTGTATTTGGGGAAAGCAGAAGGTATCAGTTTTACTTTTATCTATTTATTTATTGCAGTTTTCAACAGCTATGAAGAAGAGAGGTCATGCCATGGATTTTTGTGAATGTTTCTTCTTCTACATATGCAAGATTTTAGTCATCTTTAGTTCATATGATATTCAACTTTATTATCAATGCACAAATTAAATAACAATAGTCTAAAACGAAATGCAGTTTTACATCTAACCGGTGGTACAAATAACTGGTATGTCCAAAAGGGCCTTCATGAAATGCGTCACTAGACTTTAACGGGCCAAATTGAGAGCTGCGTCCGTTATTGTTCGTGGGAAAAATACTGATTCCCACATTGCAACTACTGCATCCATGGTCAGGGATCGCCAGCCACAAGTGGGCCGCAGACCACTGGTTGAAAACCCCTGGCTTACAGTATCAAGCGGACTTAAGCTGCCACCTCTTGGCGAAAAGTTGTAATACATTTCACACAGCTGCGTGAATCACAGAAAGCGCCGAATGAAGTGGCCACTTCTAAATGGGACCCGCTGTACAGTAGCTGAAGGTCTGTGGCTAAAGCAGCCATAATGAAAGTTATCATTGTTTGGATACATCACACACACACGCTTTTTAATCGCATAGACTACAACTACCAAGCTGGAATCAAAGCACATCGATTCCCCTCTCACACCCTAAACACGCACTTCAAACAAACAAACAAGCTTCTCAGTCTTGCACATGTATAGCCATAAGCCAAACTGTATCAGACATAACGTTGGTAAGTCATCCATCGCACAGAATGATTTTTGTAGCACGTGCAACAGGTACAGCCCTGCACTGGATACATCTCTCAAAGTGCGCTCTAAAACATTTGGTTTAAATGGAGATGTAGATCATCACTGGTGCGTTATTAAATCTACATTGTGACAAGTTGACACAAATGATTCACTTTGACGAATTTATTTAGTGTAATCAATTACATCGTCTCAGCCCTAGTTACTTTACTTTGAGCCATGCTCTTCCTTACCGGAAACACCTTTGTTTGGGAATGAACGTTAGCTCAGATGCTTTTTGAGACTTTTTGTGGTCTCAATGCAACATTTTACAAAGCACTGACAGGGCCACCAAGTACTGTGAGCGAATCAACAGCAAACCCTATTTAGCAAGCAGAAATGTCCCAGCCTGTTTAGGATGCTTCATAGACAGGTTATCTTTCAGGTATATTTTCCATTAGAAAACCATCGCGTTGTGGCTAACTCACATAGCTCCTGTTAGTAGGCTATGGTCAGAAAAGAATGAGATGACAGTCGAAATACAATTACAGCGCTGATATCAATTTGCTTGGTAACCACATTTATGGTTTTCTACAAATACACCAATAATCAAATTGGCCTCCATCACTCAACCAATGCTAACGGTAGGCCTTACATTATTTTACCTAGGTTCTAGGCTATAGAGATTGAGAAACTATGCAGTATTGACAATTTCCTTACTGTTTTCTCGGTTTTTGCTTCTTTTTCGCTGGCTCGGTCATGACGAATATCTGAGACAGGGCTGTAGTCAAGACCACCTTTGTCGAGTCCAAGACAAGTCCAAGACCAGGACTAGTCAAGACCAAGTCAAGACCGAGTCCAAAGAGGTTCGAGTCCAAGACAAGACAGAGTCCAGGACGGGGAAAAAAGTCTTATGCATGACAGTATCAAGACAATCATTTTGGGTTATTATTATTATTATCTAAAAGCAAAAACAGTGTGACACCACCCATGGTTTGTAAGTGTAACCATTCCCCTTCTCCTCCAATATTATTATAAACTAGGGCTGTCAAACGAATAAAAAATATATTTTGAAATGAATTAATCTTGATTAACTGCAATTAAAAAGTTCCTAAAGACTAAAGCTTCTTAAATAGCATATTAAAATACAACATAAATCACAAAATGAATGAGTAACCACAAAGGTAAAAGTAAAACACTTTTTATATTATTTAAATGATAATACTATTACAGTAATTGTGTTTTAAAGTATTAATTTCTTAGGAAATACTACTCATTTGATGCTGTTTAACTGATTTGTAAATGGTGCACTGTCACTTTAAGCCCATTGTGGCCACGTTCTCATAATGATCTTTTTTTACCAGCTCCATTGAAATATAGCCTATAGCTAGTTCACAAACTCTAACATTGTTTGTACCACATGTATTGCACAATATTAACAATGATAAGCATGATATTACGTGGAATAAACAGCTTTCATTCCTTTGGAAATAGAAGCATGTAATGTTATGAGCCTGAGCAGTCACCTAGCTAGCTAAGTGGAATGCGTTTCAATCGGCATATACTGTATGTGCTTCATGTAAACGAATTATTGAAGACTCACCAGTTCCATTACACAAAGGCAAAGACAACTCTTCATATTTTTGTCCATTTTTCAAATCACAGTGAGTGCAGCCTACAGTATGTCAAAGTGCCCTGGCTCTCACAGTTTATAACTGGTCAGTAATGGGAACCGGATAAATCCGTAATCTCCTGTAACCTCGTCTTTGTTACCTTCCTTTTATAAGTGTCTTATATTAAAAAGGAGATATCAATCATCATCAACAACGACAAGCCAGCTGGAACCTACCGTTTTCTCTCCCTCTCATGTGTGCTCAGACGCGCTCTCAATTAAATGGAGTAGCATATGTTCACGTTGGATCTTAATGGAGACGAACTGAAAAGTATCATCTTTATGTAACTCTTGCTGTTAGTGCATTTTGACATTGTAAACGTTCTCTAACAAGAGTGAAAAGCAGTTTGCAGTAAAGCTACTATTTATTGGATAAATGTTGGTCCCTCTGTCTCTTGGTGCCCTACGCACAGTGTGTGATGCATGTGGTCGTAGCTGCAGCACTGATCGCTGTCCTTTTGGCAACTTTTTTAACTGAAATGTTTCGCTCCTCACGGTTCCTCTTCATCTTCAGCTAACTCCACAGACCGTAAAATAAACTCTCAGGCTTGCGGTTTTAGGTTTTGCGCCTTCCGTAAAACCTAGCGAGTCCGAGAGAAGTCCGAGACCATAGAAAATCGGCCTCGAGTCCAAGACCGGACTCGAGTACTACAGCTCTGATCTGAGAAACTCCATCGCTACCTTTTTCTAGCCGGTGCCTGGCGTGTATGTGTATTTGAATGCAGTAAAGCCATTTGTTACACTCGTTTTACTTCCTGACACTGAGGCCGTCGGCCCGCCGGCCCACAGTTGCAAGGGTGGTTTTTCCGCTCCCAGGCGCTAGGGGGAAGCGAGACGGCCACCATTCAACCCGAAAAAAGTCATATAACCATTCCAATGACTGTTAAAGCTGTTAAAGGGACACCAGGCAAGCCTGATGCTTTTTCTCTACGAAACTCCCCCTCGCTCGGTCTGAAGCTCTTTTCCTTTTCTTTGCGTCTTCCGTCAAGGGTTTTCGCTGCTTCTCTAGCGTTTCGTTAGCCTGCCTCTGTGCTGTAAACTGATCCTGCTTCGGTCAGCGGGTAGGATACACCGAACTTGCAAGTGGGATATTCTTCCTACAGGCAGTAGGGGCGGGCGAGAGAGCCTTCATTCTAGAGCCCGACCGATTTATCGGCGGGCCAATATTAGGCATTTTCCAAACTATCGGTATCGGCATTTATAATGGCCTATAAATGAATATTTTAAAAATAAAATAAAAACGGACGAAACACCCTTCAACCATGTCATGAGTGTTGGCGTTGTATAGTTTGTCCACCAGAGGGCACTCTACACCGTCCCTGCTGGCAACACTCATGTATAACGCGCCACACATCCTGCAACCTGCTGATCCAGCCAGAGTCGGGCAGAGAGAACCAGTTATCCGCGAGTGAGATCATCAGTGAAGTGTGTTCATGGTGATTTGGTCACGAGACATACATTGCTTGAAATAACAATTAAAAGAACATCCCCATCAGTTCTCTTAACTCAAATAAGCATGACAAAATTCGTGAAAACAATGCCCAGTTTTGCTGCTGTTAAATAAGCCGAGAGTGAAGCGGAATTAGCTAGTAATTACGTTACGTTGTTACAGTGTAGTTGACTGTCTGTCCTTTTAACTTTTGACAATGTGACTGAAGATGTATTTCTTTAACGTGACAGTTATAGTGACAGTTATAGCAGTGAGACGCATCATCTCTCCCCGGCCTGTTATTTTGAAAGCGTATGTTTTACCATTTGCAGTATGACGTTATCCATTGCTAAATTAGGGCTCATCAGAGACTAGCTAACCACAAAGCTAGCTAATTCAATGAATATCAGTGAAAGACCGCTAACGTTAACATTAATGAGCTTGGAAACAACAACAAACTTATTCTGCCTAAATAAAGTAATGATTGATAACTAGTATATCTGTAGTTACAGTCCCTGCATTGTAAAATGTAAGTTAGACGTGCGAGGAGTGAACATTTAGACAGAGAAAAAGTATCAAACGTAGCTTGTGAAAAACGTAGCTTGTGCATAAAAGTTTGCTTTTCTTTTACACGTGTGTGAAATCCAATGACGCCAACTGTGCTTTTCAGACTGTCGTTCAGCCGCAGCATTAACGAGTTACATAATGGATTTAGATCACTAAATAGTAGGTTTTAAAAGGCAGGCAGCAACTGATGATTGAAAATGGTTTGATGTAGCTTGATGGAAATAATTTTAAAAGTGCAGGTAAAAGAGATAAGCAAGCTGACATTGTAATTATAAGGTAGCTTATAAGGCAATAGGGACTAATTATTACACACGCACACTCAAACATTTAAGAGTGACCTTTATCTTGTTTAATGATAATACAAATGATGATGATGGTAATAATGTCATCATTATTTTTTGTAATTATTAATTCTTAGTTCAAAGTTATATTTATGAAGCTTCAGTGTTTCCCATACATTGACTAATCTGTGGCCGCCACACATAAATATTCTATGTTTAATTTAATTTAAATTAAATATAAGATTAAATCCTTGCATTGCCATTGAGCTGCACTTTTTACGCACGCAGCCTTTCCTTGTCCCGCCCGCTCTCTCTTGTAGCCCCCTGCCCCTCCTCTGCATGTGCATTTAACAAAATATTCACGATTGTTGAAGGATTGTTGTTGCCACATAGAAGCATTGCATAGAAGACGTCTGGCTAAATTGCTATTAAATCCGCTTAGCATCGTGACCATGCTACGCAAATTTGTTCAAAACTGCTGCATTGAAGTTAACTCTGCTAAGATCTTATCACAACATAGTAGGCTACATTGAAGAGACTAAACTAAGCACAATCAAGCAGTATCTCAAAGCTAACGTTAGAATACTGTTTGGATGTCAAATTTAGCATGCTTATACTTACAGCTGCTTGTCAATTTCGTTGAAGGGCTCATTTTATTGACTCTGACACTGATGTTTGCAAAATCCCGATGTAAATGGAAGTGTTTTCCAAAATTCAAAAGTGCTTGTCCCAAGGAGAAGTACGAACCTTTATTTTAACTGAAAACGTTATGAATTGCATCCACACATTTTATTTATCACATTTTATTTATCAGAACTTTAATATATTTCGATGTTCCTCTGTTCCACTGTGACAATATTATTTAAAAATAAACAAGTTTGTTTTTGAAATGCATTATCATATTATTTTGGTCAATAGTCATAAATAACTACAAATAATGTTAGGGAATTTCCCTAAATAATGTTAGGAAAATCTGTTAATGTTTTGTTGCGCGTTTCTGAAAAAAAATATATATATCGGCCGATATATCGGAATATCGGATTTTTAAATCAACAAATATTTGTATCGGTATCGGCCTTCAAAATCCGTTATCGGTCGGGCTCTACTTCATTCGCCCCGTAATGAGTCATTTAACCATATAACGACTTACGAAGATGATTAATTAACACGAAAACGTTGCCTGGTGTCCCTTTAAATGAAGGTAAATTAAGCTAAAAAACTTGCATATTAAGATAAAAAAAACCTGCATAGTGTACCTTTAACTTCCAACAAAATTATGTCTCACTGCAACGATGCGCCATCTGGTGGACAAACTACTACGTAACGCCGATACTGGAAATGCAGCCAAATGATGATGAATATTTGGTTTTCCTTTAATCCTACTGAATTTGTAATTATGTATCGGCCGTTCTAATTGCCGATACCGATAGTATGTGCACCAATAGTATGTGCGTGCCTGTGTGTGTGTGTGTGTGTATATAAGACCAGGCATGGCAAAACCAGGCACATGTCTCCCCAGAGACATTTTGAGTTATTCACAGATTCTGAAAGTGTAGTTTCAAAGCTATCCAATGATGTCTCACTCATGGAGATCTGATAATATTTGAATAAGTTGAATAAGTATCTGATAAGTTTGAATAAGTAGCCATTTTAAAGTATACACATCTCAAAGCTACAAGCTGAGAAATTAGGCTTTTCAATTTGACTACTTTCTCCCTCAATCCATGGGAGGGGAACCTCACCACACAGTTGCTAGTGAGGCAGCCAGGTCTGGTGTTTGATGCATCAATGGTCCTTATTTACATGACATTAAGATCAACCCTCCCCCCTGTCACGGTCACTGATCTGAGCCTGCAGTGCATCATATGATGCTAATGACCCATCGAAACTATCTGTAATGGGTTACAGAACCAGCTAGTAGCAATGGATAAAGTAGTGTAAAACAAACATGAGATCACATTTGCAAACCATGTTATTTTGAATTAACACTTAGTGCAAGGCACCAGGTTGGCAATGGTTTTAGCAGGTTTAGCAATGGATAAAATAGTCTAAAACGCAAACTAAACAAACATGAGATCACGTTTGCAAAGCCTGTTCATTTGAATGCTCACATGATGCAAGGCACCCTGCCATCAGTCAAAACAAGACATTCTCGCATTATTCAAATTAATTGCCCACCGAAACTATCTGTAATGGGTTTTGGCTAGTAGCCTATGGTGCCAATAGCTAACGACAGTAGGCCTACGTTAGCTAGTAGCAATGGATAAAGTTTCTAACACACAAACTTTATCCCCGTCAAACGTAACTGTGGAAATAGCATCTGATATCTTACGATCTAGCTCCTCTGCTGCCAGACCGAGAGATTCTTCCTCGTTGCCTTGCATCTTTGGCTAAGGTCAGCTCAAGATTAGCGATGTTCTCCAATGTAATGCAGTCGCCTTCATCATCAGATTTAGCTCATCTGCAATCCGCTGTGCTTTGTCCATCTCCATTCCAATTGTAAACAAACAGCATGCTGGTTCAGTAAGTAGCCATGAGGTTACTTCTAGCATACAGCTGATTGGCCGACAGAACAAAAGAGCACTAATAGTCACGCCCAATTCAAACGCTGGTTTACTTCCTGAAACTTAACCATTTTCAAAGACAAAATATACACTTTTAAAGCAACCAATGCTGTTATCTGAAACAATGAATTGCTTCTTTATGACTTCAACTTGCACACTCTGCAAAAAAACGAAAATCACTAATTTTGAAAAAAAAAAACAAACTTCAAAGTCGTTTTTCGACTTGCGTCTGCGACTGAGCCTGATTTTGCCATGCCTGGTCACATATGTGTGCGTGTCTGTGTGTGTGTGTTTCTGTCTGTGTGTGTGTGCATGTGTGTGTGTTTCTGTCTGTGTGTGTATGTGTGTGTGTGCATGTGTATGTGCGTGTGTGTGTTGATGTGTGTTTGCGAAAAAGAGTGTGTGTGACACAATATCCTCTTCCAGCAACCCTTCGCTTAACACAGGGGGTCAAGAGCGTACAGATTAGCTTCGGCATGTTAGCATACGCCATTTTCAAATATGGCGCTGCATGGAGCATTTGGAACCAGCTCCATGCACGAAAATCCGTGTTGGGCACGAGCTCTCATGCGCGTACATGTTGGTGGGCGGGTACCTATCCGGCGGCTACAGCCAATCTTTATTCAGTGCGTATTTCTTGAGGAGCCTATGAGAAGACGTGCATATTGTGGTTGTTTATCCATCATATGACAAATAAACAAATAAAGAAAATTGTATTGATCTTGTTTCGTTGTTGTTTGTCCCGAACAAACGTAGCCTAAACATGATTAAAGACAATAAATTACACAACAGTGGCATAAAGACCTTGTCTCGTTACACCATGGGTCTCCAACACGTTGCTCTCAACCTATAGCCGCCCCCTTTGGAGCTTGCCAGAGGCTGAAGCACTAGGCTACTACATTTAAACACAATTATTGCCGCGAGGCATTCCAGCCTACGAATTTAATAAAAAGTAAACCATGCATAATTAAAAAAAAAAAACTCAATTTAGGCTACTTCGCTATGCAATAAGGTTTCCATTAGAGCACAGCGCACGTTCAATGAATGAAAAAGGCCTTGTCTCGCAATAAACAGCTGGAAATTCCAACACTTTTTCAACTACACGAAACTTTACAGTGATCATCAAATACCCTCTAGATTTAAATGCCCATCAGCCTCAACATTTAACTATATAATAAAAGTCAAACAAAAAGTAAATTAAATCCCATACCAAAACCAAAAATCGTCTGCGTTTGATAGCCTAGTATGCCGCTCCAAACAAAACGCATGTCTCACAATAACGTACAATGTAAGAAATAAAGGTCTGCCTCGAATAAGCCTACCTCAACCTGGCGATGCTCTGGCCGTCTACTGTGCCTCTAACTCCAGGTGAGCGCGATGATTGGATGCGTAAGTAAACTGTTTTTTGCTGAGTCCGCAGACAACATTCTCTTTAACCGTTACTTTATCATCTGCGGTGTACAACTCAAAGTAAAGACACCACATTTTAGATGAGTTGGGGACGTAATTGTCCGCTCAGGCTGACCGTTCTGTGCGTTATCTTCAATAATATTGAATATCTTCAATATTATTTTCAAAACAGGGTGGCTATTGAGGGCTCTGGCTCCAGTCATTATTGTGGCTACTGGCTATTATTGGCTTGATTTGGTCATGGGCCAACGCTAGAATACGTTTAGAGCACCCGCTATGACATGGCAAACAATAAAATAAAAAACTAATCATAGAAAATGCGTTACACTTGGCACTAAAAACCGAATAGTTTATTTATAGTTCGACTACGGATATTTCACGTCATGTTCGAATGCATATTTGCAGCAGGACAGCAGGCAGACCGCTCTTAGTTAGAGCCGCTGTGTTATCCAATGAAATTAAGTTGCGCTTCAGGGCAACTCCACTCGGACTCCATGCGCGTTCCCGAGCAACTTTTTCTTCTTCTTGTTATGAGGCAAGGACTTTATGTGCATTATCGCCACCCTCTTACTGGGGGACGACTCTCTTTTTACAGAATATCCAATAAAAATCGACGTTGGTCCATGCGTCATTTCCAGCTTTGTAACTTGGCGCATGGTCAGAGTCGACTGACGCTGGATCCGAACCCCAGTGTTCAAGATGGTGTTGACTATGAATTGGTCGGATTTACTAGCCTAGCCTCCACCATTCATTTGTATGGTGGGCGGGACTTAGTCACTCTCTCCAGTTATATATAATACCTCCATGGCTTAACACCACCATCTACAGGCCAATGAGTGTACAGTCACTAAATGTAAACCCATGGATGAAATTCTACGAAACTTGGCATACCCCCAGAGAATGTCAGGTTAATCATATAAAATTTAGTGCAGTTCTTAACATCAACTGAAGAGAGGGGCGATTAAAGCAGAATGATATTACATTTTCATTTTTTACCAGGGGGGTGCAAATCACAAATGAGTGATTATGGGCTAGGTTGATGTGGGCCCTTGAGACCAACATACCATAAAAAGTTCTTCATCCTCGGTGCCACGGTTCAGGTAGTTATGTAGTTATTTAAGAAAAACTGCATTTTTTGGGTTTCGGGTAGATGAAAAAAAACTTTGACAATCCCTATATGACCGCTTCACTAGCGGCAGTCATAATTATGATATTTTGTGGATCTCTTAGGGTGGATGGACAGAGTACTTCAAGAGCAGATTCAGTGGTGGGGCACCAGAATTTTGCCACTCTGTGGGTGGGAAACAGCTTTAAGGGGTTGAGGTATCGTCCATTAGAGTCAATGAGTATGGCTGTTTTGATGGTCGGCTGGGCTTAGTGATAGAGCCGCAGGCAGGTGTGGATGTGTAGCAGGTGAGGGTGCAGTAGTGGATGTTAACTGGGTTGGGCTAGTCTCTGTTGTCGGTGTGGGCGTGACTGGAGAGGTGAGCAGGGGTGGTAGAGTGGCATGTGTGGACGCGGCTGTAGGTGTTGGCAGGGGTGTTGTAATCTCTGCTGTCATGTGGGCATGGCTGTGGAGGTAGGCTGTGGCAGGGGTGTGACAGGTGACATCGGCTGGTTTGCTGAGGCAGATAAGGTGGATTTGTTGGTGAGATAGTGTCCATCCTGTGGAGCCGTGCTGGTGTCTGTGGCTGCTCTCTTCTGGGTCTCTCTTCAGTCTCTTCTGGGATTCTGGGATCTTCTGGGGTCCATATTCGAGCTGAGCTCGACCAGGGCCTCCTCCTCCTGCAGGCTCAGTCCATAACTGTGTGTGGCGGCGAAAGAGAATGGATTTCTCACCCACTAATTTCCCATTGCGTCCTCCAAAATATTTGCCAAATTAGTCACACAAGCCTGGCGATGGAGACCGATGTGACGGCCAGTCATTGACCTTGCCCCATCAGTGCATATCCCACAACACCGGCCCGAGTCAAGGCAATTAGCCTGGTAAAAGTTGTTCAAGGCCTTGAAAAGTTCGTCAGCGGTTGTGCGGGCGGGCAGAGGAACACGAAACAAAAAATCTTCCTGCACACTGAGCTCTGATAAACCGAATGTACACCATCAATTGAGCACAGTGTTGTCAGTGGACTCATCCAGCTGAATGGCATGAAAGGGGCTTTCACGAACACCGTCCAGGACCTGCTCTTTGACATCACAAGCCATGTCTGATATTCGTCGCTGGATGGTATTATCAGAGATAGGGATCGCGTCAAGTTTAGCAGCAGCTGCTTCTCCCAGCATCACTGAACACATATCTCTAGCTGCAAGAAGTAGCAATGTTTCGCCAATGTTATGGGGTTTGCCTGCCTTTGCTATACGTAGCGCGACACGATAAGATGCTTCTGTCGCCTTCATGTTAATAGTGCCAAATGACTGTATTATGCTTTTTTGTGACTGCAAATCACACTTCCTCTTAAAAAACTCAACTGGCTTGTTCACTAGATTTGTGTGCTTAGTTTCAATGTGACGCCGAAGTTTGCATGGTCTCATGCTATCATTTGCTAGCACCTCCTTGCAGACCACACACTGCGGCAGAGGTGCAGCCTCGGACTCCGACCAGGTGAAACCTAACTTTTTTTGTTGGGTCCTGTCTCCTGCCTTAATGCTGACTTCTGTTGAGAAGGAAACAATGCATTTTAAAGGTAATACACGCACACACAATTACCGATATCAATAGAGCTGCATAAAGATGTGGACCGTTATTTTTTCTTCGCATGGCACCCCCCAGGGGAGTCACCGTCATCGTCATCAGGGAAGATTGCTTTGCTTTATCAGTAGAGAGAAACTGAAACTAATCGATAACGTTGGTATCAAAGCTTCGCTTCAACCTGTTGAATGCTATTTAATTGTTTAACAACACTTAATAGAACAATGTTGATTTTTGGAACTTCCATAGAAACAGAGCAGAGACTGTATAATACACTGTATAGCACTGAGTATTGTATAGTCAAATTTGAATATAACGTGGCCAAAAGTTATTGTAGCCTTCTTTCTATCTGTTAAAGATCAACAGATCAGTGATTTACGCCTATCTGCTCACCAAAAAAGCTGGTATTGTGTTTCCTGAATCCTTACATTCAGGCATTCAAATTAAACTTAATTAAAAACACATGTATTTTTTTTCTCCTTTTCCTACCAATGTATGATGGTTGCATGAGGGAAACATCCCAAAACAATAGCACCCATATAATTGTTGCTGTTTTGAGAAGTATTTATTTTCTTATGCAAGCATCATGCAACCATGCAAAAGCAATGAAACTAATTATATCTTACATTAGTAAAGCAGTCCTCTGATGTGCATGTCACAAAACATTTAAGTGAAAGTGCATGTATAACAATATAGGCGGCATAATGATTGTGATAATGATAATGACAATTTGATTTGGAGGGAGTGGGGTTGGGTACGTGTAGATGAGCCCTATGACCCCAAAGTCTGCCATGACTGGGCCTCAGGTCAAAGAAGTTTGAGAAAGGCTGGTCTACATAACCTGCATCAGATTGAGGTTTGCAGTGATGCGCCTGAAGGCACGGGTTGAGGACCCAGTCAGTTACGTCACAATATGCACATTTGTTTAAATTCATACCTACGTAACCATGACCAAAACTGTACTTTTTTTTTTACTTTGAATCTTGAAAAAAAATATATTGACCTACCTACCGACCCATTTTTTATTTTTTTTGGCTGTTACTGCAAACAAGAATATTTTTAAGGATGGCCTCATGACTGTGAAAATGGCTGACATTGAACCACAGTGCTTTAAATAGGAGCCCCCAGTATCAGTCATCAAGGCATCAAAATCTGCCACAAACACTTACAACACACAACATCACTCATAAACACACACACACACACACACACGGACAGAACCACCACTGTTCAAGAGACCATTTTGGGGCTAAATGTGCTTTTTCTCATTTGGTTGTTTTCTGTTTGTTTAGAGCAGAATGAGCCACTGTTGTTCAAAGGGCCCATTTGGGTGAAATTATTATTATAATTTATGTTATTATTATTTACTATAGGGTTCTAGAATAAATAAAATAGTGTGTTTGAAATAATGGAATTTGTGCTCTCATGAAGCTGGGTCGATGGGACATGGGGAGGGTGTGTCTGTTGATCAGGGGGGAGGGGGCGTGGCGCCACGAGTAGTTCAAGCAGACGTAGGACTTTCATGTACTTCGATCAGGGGGGAGGGGGCGTGGCACTGTGCCAATGCCATGCCCCCCCTGAGAAACAAAGTCTCACTCCTTGCAAACTTCAAAACTTGAGAGCCCTGGTTAGATCTATAGAACATCTACTTACGTGGATAACATGTAAGGGATAATGGACGACACGGTGGTCTGTTCACAGAAGTTAATGCACGGTCGAGGTTGTAAAACGGCCCCGACGCGACACTAAACCTTGTAGTGCATTAACTTCTGTGAACAGACCACCGTGGAGTCCATTATCCCGCTTATTCCACTGTTGCCACTTGCGTTGTGTTCATTTCCTGTTACAATTTAAACGTTTTAATTGCTAAAACTGTCTTGTTTGTAGAACTAATTTCTTCCGACACATATCAACTAATTTTTTAACTCACAGGACAAACTGCCGTTACTAGTTCTAAATGGATGGTTGCTACGGCCAAAGGCCAGTCGTTAGTTCTATCTTTCCCGTTGTCAAGCGGGCGTATCCCAAGATTCTGATGAACTTTAGCTTTGAAACATCGCTATTTTACTTAGCCTGCTGTCATCCATCTAGCTAAAAGCCACCTCCGTCATATGCTACAATGTTGCAATGTTCTGAACGTCTGCATTTTACAGCTCGGATGCAACGTGACAGAGTGGTGAAGTCCCGCCCCTTCCGTTTGCCTCCATGGGACCTATCTTTCAAAAAAATTTGAACGGCAGTCTATGGCGAAAAATAAATTATTTTCTGGTCCCGGTTGACTTGTGCCTTGAATTACCCATATGATGTTTGTCAATTTTAAAGACAATTTTTCATGTAAAGACATTTGCAGTTTGTTTCGTAACTATTGAATTGCAACATTGTGAAAGATCGTAATTCCAACGACTACAAACCCATCAGTCGCGCTAGTGACGTTAGCTCATTCACAGCCACACTAGATTGTACAAGCATACCAGCAACAGGTCTTAATTGGGCTTTCCTTGCCGAAGAAAATACCATGAGTCAGAGGATTAAACACATCAGGTAGTTGTATTCGTCCATAGACTGTACATTACATACTGTTAAGTGACATAGCAGGCAGCAAGATGCAACCGTTAACTAGCATAACAGCTCTTATCGTTTCATTACGTTGGTGATGTACATCGTTCGAGGCGAGAGATGTAGTCCACTGAGTGGATTCGCATAAAACCAACATAACTTTTGAAGTCTATCGAACAACAGTACTTTCTTGACGTGAAAAATTATCTTTTAAATTCACACACATCATATGTGAAATTTGTGGCACAATTCAAACTGGACCAAAAAATAATTGTTATCTCTCCATTAACTCCCGTTCATAATTTTTTGAAAGATAGGTCCCATGGACCGGAAGTAGAAGGGGCGGGACTTAACCACTCTATTTAAACTTCACAACGAGTTCGGCGAATTAATATACAAGTGTGATACGGCCAAAAAAATGGATCTACTTCATAGGTGTGCAGATAACATACGGTTAATGGTCGTTCTAAATTACGTAGGACAATGGGAAATTTAACCAAGCAGTGGAATAAGGGCTGATACTACATAGGCCAGTCATTACTTTTATAATCATGGGGCAACGCTTTGGGCGAACTCGATGTAGGCTAATTCACAAACGAAACAGGCATGAGACTCTTACACAGCACAGCCGAACTCACTGCTCACTCAGAAGAGTAAAAAGGGACGTTACATGCCATCACATCAGAGTCTCAAAAAGTCTCCAAGAACGCCAGAAAAAGTAGCTAGATTTGTCGCTAGTCGCTTTTTACAAAAAAAGTCGCTTGGGGGGTCTGAAATCTCGCTAAATATGGCGACAAAGTCGATGTCCATGACTTGGCAATTCTATGGCAAGCGGTTTTAACATACCTTATGGCAAACCGCCTACACTGGGTAAACTTGAAAGCAGAGCTTACCATTGTGGGTGCATGCATGGCAAGCTGTTTTAAGATTTAAATGTATTATTCGTAGGAGCAATGAGATATTGATAGTAAATTGAATATAACAGTTCTATTGCATGTTCAAATTTGTCTTATCAATAAAAAAGCAATTCATGCTTTAGACCATTTTAATTTAAAACATTTTAAAAACAAAGTACCAGTTCAGGCACCGTTTCGGCACCGGCACCGTTTTAAAAGTATCGATTTAGCACCGGTATCGGATAAAACCCAAACGATACCCAACCCTATTTATCAGTAAGATTTATTTGCTTTGCGGTGTTGCCTTTCTTTTTAATTATGTCTTTTACATACTCGCCATTCCCGACCTGTCGTGCGACAATGTGACGTCATGGGAGCGGCGTAACCATTTATACTTGCGCGTGGTGGTCGCGACACTAGTTGCAATATTGTCCTAAACAGAGGTGTTGCTGTTGTGAAAAGGCTATTGCTACCTACTTTACAAGAAGAAGCAATGAAGCCACTCTACTCATAGATATTAGAGTATTGATCCTACTTTTGTGCAACGGGCCTCAGGTGTTGGAGGATGAAGTGGAGGGCCATGTTTACTGCATCATCTACAGATCTGTTAGCTCTGTAAGCAAACTGCAGGGGGTCCAGGAGTGGGTCTGTGATGGGTTTTAAGGTGGGACAAAACAAGATGCTAAAAAGACTTAATCAGCACAAAAGTCAGGGCAACTGGTCTGTAATCATTTAGTCCTGTGATCTTTGTTTTTTTTGGGACAGGAATGATGGTGGAGGTCTTGAAGCAGGTTGGTACGTGGCATATGTCCAGTGAGATGTTAAAAAAGTCTGAACACTGGAGACAGCTGGTCGGCACAGTGCTTCAGGATGGATGGAGAAACAAAGTCTGGTCCAGCTGCTTTGCGGGTGTTCTGTCTATTGAACACTCTGTTTACATCCTTCTCCAGGATGGAGAGAACTGTCATTGTGGTGAAGGGGGAGGGAGGATTGGGGGCCTCTGAGCTGGGCAGTTGTGGAGGGACCTGGGCCTCTACTGAGGTAGGCTGAGGAGGGACTGGAGGTTTGGGGCTGATGGATGGGATCACCAGGGTTTGTCATTGTTGTAGCTCACCCTGGTGCGTGTTGGTACTAAGAGGTCCTCACAGAAGCTGGTGTATGAAGTCACAGCTTCTTTAATGTCCTCACAACAGGTTTAGAGAGTTTTAGTTTCTGCCTATATGAGGGAATCAGGTGGACTATGGCGTGGTCAGAGTGACCTACTGCAGCTAAAGTGTTCTCCTCTCTGGTCGGGCATTTAATCTGCTGGTATTTAGGTAGATCATGGCTGAGACTCCCTTTGTTAAAGTCACCGAGAACAATAACAAAAGGTTTCTGATTGCCATGGTGCCGCAAATGGCTGCCTCGGTGTCTTGGTGCACTTTGTTTTGTTTTTGTTTGTTTGTAAACTCAGTGTCATGCAATACTAGAACTCTTACACTAGAGAAGAACTCGTTAATATTAGGGCTACGATCCCTGAGGACTTATTTCCTTCCCTCACTGCCTCAGTAGCTGTCATTTTGGACATTATCACCACCGCTGCATGGAAAGTGAAACCCCGAAGGAGAAGGAGACGCGCTGGGGCGCTTGTACGTCTCCGGAGACAAGGACATCGCACTCCGCTACCGGGAATATTTCTCTTTAACATGCGTTCACTGTGCAACAAACTGGATGAACTCCAGCTACTGGTGGTAAATTTCTAAGACTTTTCTTCATCCTTCATCCTTCATCCTTCATCCTCCGTTTTGTGCTTTACCTAAACTTGGCTGGGTGTAACACTACCTGATTCTGCGCTACAGCTTGCTGGCCTCAACCTGGTCAGAGCGGACCGAGACAGAGCTTTCTGACAAAACGAAGGGTGGAGGTATCTGTTTTTACACCAACAGTGGCTGGTGTAAATATGTGACAGTGATTTTGCAGCATTGCTGTACTATTCTGGAATTATTTTTCATCAATTGTAAACCTTTCTACTCCCCTCCGTGAATTCGCCTCATTTATTCTGGTCGGTGTCTACTAAAGATTGGTGTCTACATTCCACCGCATGCACAAGTGCAGGAGGCACAACGTATATGCTCGTCGACCATATACTGTCTGTAGAGCAGAATAACCCGGACGCTGTTGGACGTTCTTCTGACCTAGTCGGAGAACACATGGGAGTCGAATTATCTGCAACTTCGGGGCTAATCCCATTTCCCTCTTCAGTGGGAGAGTATTGAACACATCAACATTTTTTTCAGTAAGTAGGCTATACTTCCAATGAGGATATTTGCATTACATTTTCACCAGACATTAATAATAACTTAATATCTACACAGGAGCGTCATGCAACATTCTTGGGTGGCACAATCAGGATTTTTTTTCGGGGGGGTGCTGAGGTCTGACTTTGTGGTGCTCAGAAATTAAAATATTTTAATTCATGTGATGAAGGACTTTGAAAGAAGTTTGACCAGACATGTGGACTCGAGTCACATGACTTGGACTCGAGTCAGACTCGAGTCATGATTTTAATGACTTCAGACTTGACTTGATAAAATTCGGCATGACTTGCGACTCGACTTGGACTTGAATACTATTCACTTGAGACTTGACTCGGACTTTGCCTCTTTGACTTGTGATGACTTGACATGTCTCGAATCAAAAACTAAATTTCCTGATCGTGGACCAGTCACCCCACAGACGCTTTCCCGCGACTAAAAAAAATAATAAAAAAAATAGCGGAGACAAGCGGCCAGAGCACAGTACAGTACTGCCGCTACCCCCACACCACACGCGTTACGCACTGTGTGTAGGGCACCAAGAGACAGAGGAAGGACCAACATTTAGCCAATCACTAGTAGCTTTACTGCAAACTGATTTGCACTCTTGTTAGAGAACGTTTAATGTCAAAAAGCACCAACAGCATGTTACATAAAGTTGATACTTTTCGAGTCCTCTCCATTAAGTTTAAGTTTATTTAATTGAGAACGCATCCAAGCACGCACGAGAGGGAGAGAAAATGAGTAGGTTCCAGCTGGCTTGTCATTGTTGATGATGATTGATATCTTCTTTTAAATATAAGAAACATATAAAAGGAAATCGTGAAGGCAACAAATACGAGATTAGAGGAGATTGTGAATTATCCGGTTCTCACTAGCCTACTGTACTGTTATAAACTATGAGATCCAGGTCACTATGACATAGCTGCACTCACTGTGATTTGGAAAGTGGACAAGAATATTATGAAGAGTTGTCTTTGCCTTGTGTAATGGAACTGGTCTTAATAGTCTTGAAGTATTCAATAATTTATTTACATGAAGCACATGATATGCCGATTGAAATACATTTCACTCAGCTACTGTAGCTAGGTGGCTACTGGCTACCAGGCTCATAATTCACTTTTAATTGCAAACAGAAAATGTTAAGCAAGCATCATGTCATACATGCTTCTCTTTCCAAGGGAATGAAAGCTGTTTGTGCCAACTTAATATCATGCTTATCGTTGTTAATATTGTGCTATACATGTGGCACAAACAATGTTTGAGTTTGTGGACTAGCCATAGGCTATATTTGAACGGAGCTGGTAAAAAAAGGATCATTATGAGAACGTGTGACACAATGGGCTTAAAGTGACAGTGCACCATTTACAAATGAGATAAACAGCATCAAATGTGTAGTATTTCTTAAGAAATGAATACTTTAAAACAAAATTACTGTCATTATTATCTTTTAAATAATATAAAAGTGTTGACCTTGGCTTCCCTTATGAGTCGCCACTTCCAGACAGCCTAATAAATTGTTTGCAGGCAAATCTGTGGCCTAGCGCAGTGAACTGCCATCAGTCAAATTATTACTCATCCTTACAGTGGGCTCCGCAATTTGGAAAAACAATATATATATTTGCAGCTGTGCTGAGTGTTATGTAGCTATCCGTTTACAGATTACACAGGTATGCGCATGCATATGTCGTAAAAGATTACAAGACAGAAACATTGAACATATTTTAATCTGTATTTATAAACAAAAAATACTGTGGATTAGATGGAAGTGCTAAAATTATGATCGATAGTCTAATAATGGCATTATTAAGTGAAGAGTACCTGATGACTTGTTCAGGACTTGAAAAAGATTGGGACTTGGACTTGGACTCGACTTGGCTTTGATGTGACTTGGACTTGGACTCGACTTGCCCTTCTCTGTATTTACTTGGGACTTGACTTGGACTTGACTGCTAAGACTTGGGACTTACTTGTGACTTGCCAAACAGTGACTTGGTCCCACCTCTGAGTTTGACAGGTTTCAGTGCTGAGTAAGGTTAACACTAAATATTTGAATATTTTACTAGGCCTAGTAATATATTTATCATTACCATTATGGCAAGCAATAGCTACCTCATTTGTAAGTTGCTACCTGCAAATCATGAGCAATATTGACCTGATATATGAGGGACTGCTATTATTTTCTTGCCCTCTACATCACGGTCATAGCGATCTTATTTAGGCTATATAAAACAACTGTAGGCCTCCTTTTGAACTGGTAGCCTATCCCTTTTCACTACATGGATTAGCTGACAGATACGTGAAAAGAATGTGGAGAAACATCAACGTGATGCCTTGGTTGGATTTTGTAGTTACTGCAAAATGAACACCCTCGTTTCTATGAAACTGGAAACAATTGAACCAGGAGTCTTTGTCACGTACAAGACAAAACAGAGCAGATGTCTGTTAGCCAAATATTTGTCATATTTGTATAAGTAGGCTAGCCTACGTTGTATCAGTGTAACGTTAACGTAGCTTCTGAATTCGCGGCCAACATCAAATCCATAGTTCTAACTTTTTAACACCAAGTCAAAATTTCCAGGTCAACCACAAATAATTCCACTACTTTTTATTGCTTAGCCTACTTACCACTTCAACACCATTACCACTTCAACACCATAACTGTAACAGTTCAACTGTTCAAACTGTAGCCTAAAGTTAACTGTAAAAGTTCACCACAAGCAAAACATTGCGAGCTCAATATGCATGTGAGTTGCTATTAGGAAAAGGGCTGCTGATCGGTCTTAAACTATTTTGGTAGCCTACGATTTATTACACATCCAGAAGAATACATTTGAGTCGTTACAGGCTCTTGCTTATTATGGAGCATAATAGGAACAAAGTTATGATAAAAAAAATTATCAGGGAGGAAAAATCTGAGGGGGCACGTGCCCCCTTAATTTCAATGGGCATGACGCTGTCCACACATAAAACAATCCAAACATTAATGTCCATAAGTAGAGTTATGAGTAAAAACATGGAAAGGCACAGGAAAAAACTATTGAACACGCTAAGAAAAAGCAGGACACAAAGGCAAGGAACGAGCTGGAATTTAAGTAGTTATAGAAGTAATTATCCCTCCTATCTGTGCAAATTAATACTGTATAAGTTGGGTTAGTACATATTGATGGGCTATAAAAAGGTTTTTCGTTACCAAGGTGTCACAAGAACAGTGTTGGGAACATTACTTTAAAAAAGTAATTAGTTATAGTTACTCACTACTTGTTCCAAAAAGTAACTGAGTTAGTAACTGAATTACTCTATGATAAGAGTAACTCGTTACCAGGGAAAGTAACTATTTGCGTTACTGTTTAAAAAAAAAAAAAAGTTGTTTTATCAAAGAATTTGGATTTTTTGAGCAGTTTTGAGCAGCCAGTTGAAATGAGAACAGACAGGTGTTTGTACTGTAGGCTACATAACTTTCGATATTTATTAGATAGATAGATAGATACTTTATTGATCCCCAAGGGGAAATTCAAGATATTGCACATCGACAGACCTACGGTTGTCTTCAGCCTGTGTCATAGGTTTTTGTTGTGAGGCAGAAAGATCTAGCTTTTGTTGCTTGGAGGACTTTGCTCCGAGTCCTTTGTTAGTGGATGGCGAGCTATCATCTGAGGTGGAGGTATCTGTGTTTTTGGCACTGTGCATCACCCTAAAAATACCATACCAACAGTGAGGTTTGAAGGTGGAGGCACCATGTTGTGGGGATGTTTTTCATCTCATGGTACTGGCAGACTTCATACAGTTGAAGGAATGATGAATGGAGTCCTTTTGTCTCAGGAGAATCTTGCCATCCACCAGGATGATGAGTATGAGACATGGCTAGACCTTCCAGCAGGACAATGATCCAAAGCATTCAGCGAAGGAAACTCTCAATTGGTTTCAGAGAAAAGAAATCAAGGCTTTACTTAAATCCAATTGAACAGTTTTGGAAGTTAACTAAAGATCAAGATTCAGAAGAGAGACTCCTGGAATCTTCAATATTAAAAGACTATCTCTTTAAAAGAATGGGCCAAAATCACACCTGAATACTGCGACTGATTAGTTTTGTCATACAGGAAATGTCTTGAAGCTGTCTCTACAAATAAAAGCTTTTCCACAAAGTATTTAAGACATTTCAGTAGGCGTGTAAAATACTTTTTTCCTGTGTCATTCTACTTTATTACACATAATTCTACTTATGAACTTCAATGTTTGGATTTTTTTATATGGGTGGATTATCTGAGTTAATAATGTCTAGTGAAAATGTCATGTGAATAGCCTCATTGGAAGTATACTTACTGAAAAAAATGTTGACGTGTTCATTACTTATTTTCCCCGCTGTATCTGAAATTGGTTAGCAAATTCAGATTCAGTTTGCACACATTGGATCAAATTTAGATAGATATCCGACATTAAAGATGGGTTGCTTTCCAAAATGTATCTTGTGTGCACGGCAATGTCTGTTTTTGGCTGCATGCATAAAGGCCGACGTGAGCAATTGTTTTTTCTCGGCTCGAGGTGCTACTCAAAACATTCTTCAAGGTTGGCAGGTCTGTTACACTAGCCTATAGGCTTATTCATTTTAGTTTATTTAGGCTATAGCATGGCCTAATATTGTGCAGCCAAATCATCCCGGTCTTATAAATTTGCAATTGCGTTTTAAGAGTGTGGCAGTCAGTTATGTGCTTAGGCAGAGCCCCCTCAAATAAAATCTGTGCCCCCTTAGTGTGACCACCAGATAGGCTATTACGTTTCTATTTTGTTGCTATTTCACGTAAATATGGTCTTCTTTCGTAAGTTAGGCTACATGTAGCGCCAGAAAACTCACATACAGTAGGCTACCTATAAAAAGTCTTCAGCCCCATGCTAAAGTTGACTAAAAAGAGGAATAAAAAAAAATCATCTTTTGGAAATGGACCTTAATGCCTTAATTAAAAAAAATAGGAAAAATCCAATCTTTAAGGACACCAATGTTCTTTGTGAATGAATAATGTATCGTAAATAAATAAATATTCTTCATTAAAATACAGGGTGCAGAGTATTCATACCCCGATGTTAAATTCCCATAGAAACAGGCAGATTTTTATTTTTAAAGGCCAGTTATTTTATGGATCCAGGGTACTATACATCCTGATAAAGTTCCCTTGGCCTTTGGAATTAAAATAACCCCACATCACATACCCTTCAACATACCTAGAGATTGGGATGGTTTTATTTCAGTTAGCCTAATAGATGGTTTGATTTGCATTGAGAGATGATCTTATGAAAAGTACCCCATTCCAATCATGAGATATGGTACACATTGAAGCCATTCAGCAGATCAGCAGCTCAGCGTATCCCCAAAAGCGACAGATCCTCCATTGCTAGTGTGAAAACCTTCATATTTCCATGCGCACAGGTCAGAGGCCGGTTTAGGCAGCTAGCATGACCGCCCAGCAACGGTTAGGTAGACATTGGGTGAGTTTCCACAGAAGCAAGACCTGTCTTCCAGTCCCAGGCGATCTCTCTGACCAGACACTGAAGTGGCAACTCTGACTCTGCAGCAGTCGGACTTCAGGCCTACACCCTGTTGATAGTCCAGCCAAGGCTCCTCACTCCAATGGACTTTAACGTTAACGGTAACGTTAGCCTGATGCAAACTGATAACGTTACTAGCCTACTACTACGATAATACCAGGAGAGAATGCACGATAATTGACACCTATGCAAAGCAAATAAGCCTAACTTAAAGAGCACATACAAAAATAAAACAAAAACTTACATTAAATTATGGAAATTATAAAAAAATAAAACAAAAACAAATTGCCAGAAGGAGCAGTGTGACTCGACTGCGTACCCGTTATATTAAAAATTCTATCTTAGCACTCAGCACACAAATGACTGATCCTTGTTAGCAGATCAAACCACTGACACAAAGGGAGGTTGGCCATAATCTTTTGGAAGTCACACAAGATTTTATTATTATTTTGCATTATAAATAATGTATTTACATAGTTGTGTTTATAATTTAGGGGAAGCACATATTTTATCTTGTTCCCACACAACTAAAGACTTGGAACTTGCTGACTTGGTACCATCAGTGGCAACTGTTGGTGGTAATTGCTTTCTACGTCATTTTGAATGTTTTGAACTGAAAAACAAACCACACATAGCCTCTTCACATATAATTGTCAACACACTTATATTCTTTATAAATATGTTGACACATTTACATGCCACAATTAAACAAATTAATTTAATTAACTTTTGACATATTTCATGGCATATTACATATTTTTAGATACAAATTTGTGATATGGCTCTTTTAATCCTTCATCTGCATGTATGCATATTCTTGTGTGTTTGTGGCAGGGCAGAGTTAGCACTGTATTCAATGTTTTATTCATGTTTTCAACTTGCATATCATTTACACATCATGACGGTGTACCAGGTTGATGCATAAAATCTTAATAGAAAGTTATGACAAAAATAGTACATTAGATCTGATACAAATGGGTGTAATCAGGAAAACCAAAACACTTGTTTTGCTATCTGAAGGTGAAACACAGCATGACGGGGTTATTCCAGAGCCAAAGTATAGACTTAAGGATGCTGGGATTATATGGAGCAGGCCACCTTAGGCACTAGACAACATGGTGGAGGTGAAGATCTGCTGCAGTATTTGAGGGATCTGCTTTGTGTCCATGGCCACAAAAGATCGGCCTGAAGGCAGCATTCTCTGAAGCCTAAAGATTGTGAAAGAAAAAAAGGAAGATGGTGGTTCATATTTATCCCCAAAAATATTACCTGGCCAACTGCTGCTTTTATCCTAGTATAAAAGTGGGTCCCTTTCCTTTTAAGGGAAACACATTTATCAACACATTTACAATGTCTGACATTAAGGGGAAGTGTCCACCAAATGCATTTTTTGCGCCGATGTCCGCTATTTTCTATACAAATCCTATGAAGTTAAGCGCTCACAGTGCTCAGCGCCCTTGGCGCTGACCATTTTTTTCCGCGGCGATCTGAGTGCTGAAAGTTGAAATCTGTTCAACTTTTAGAACAGCAGTTGGGCTTGTCAATGTCACTTCTCTCTTGCTAGCCAATTGAAATCAAGGAAGGGGCGGGACCTACAATGTCAACAATGTTGGTAGTGGCAGAGGAAAACTCCATCAGCCCCAAGTCCTATCGTGACTAATATTAAACCACTGCTGCAAACTCAACGCAAATTACAAAGCCTAGAGGGATTACCTATTCTATTGTTTTTCTTTGTTGTCCTGAACCTATTTCAGTTAGCTAGTTAGTTAGCATTAGGCAGAGTTCCAAAAGACGTGCTGGCAGACGGTTTTGGTAACATAGCAACAATAAACACTTGACCAAAGCGCTCTGAAAATGAGGTTGAGGGCGCTAACACCGCAAAAAACGCGATTGGTGGACACAGGCCCTAATGAGTTGGGCCAAAGACCTATTGGTCAAACAGGACTAAAACAGGGTACACAACCTCCATTCCAACACTGGACTGCAGCAGCACGCAGCATGTCACATTATTCAGTGTGCTTGCTGAAAGCTTATTGTTCTTCTTAAGTTTTCTTATTCCTGTAAGCCCGATTTTTGGCCAGCTCCTACTCAGACTTTTTGAGATATCGCCACCGGTCCAACTCTGGAACGTCCGGCCGGAACCGGTGAAGTGTGGAAATTGAAAATGACGTCACTGACCCTTGTGGTTCTTCCGCCATATTGGATTGAATAGAAAGCGAAACTAAAGTTTCACAGGTCACAAATTTGGTCCGAACTTCACGAAACCTGACGTACATCATCCTTTGACCAAGCCTCACAAAAGTTACAGGAAGGATTTTGGATTTTCGGAGGCCTTTGCCCATCACAGCCAAACGAAATTGGTGACGTAGCCACGAAACAGGAAGTTAGATATTATCTCAGAAACGCTGTTATGTATCGAAACCAAACTTTGTACATGAACTCGAGACTCCAATGTGAGGATGCACAAGGGGCAAGGACAGGGGGTTTACTTCTATACTGTTTGGTAAAGTTGAACACATAGTCTACAATGAAAGTAACGAGAGGTATGAAATTATGATTTACTTATTTATTTTTGAACAACGTAGGCTACCGGTAAGTAAAGCGGGAGATGTGGGTTGCTTATGCGGCCGCGTAAGCTGCAAAGCACTGCGTTAAATACTAGAAAGGGTGTGTCGCGGTTCTGCCTTTTCACACCACGACACAGGTCCGTGGATGAGTGTTGTGATTTTGGTTTCGCATATCGTTACAGCCCTACTATTTATTCAGTTATTCATCATCTTTCGTCCTTCGCACCACTTGCAGCCTAGCACATGCATTCTCAGACCTGTCACTCATCATCGTAGGGGAGGTTTTTGGAATCATTCCCGTGTTACAATTATCAGCCAAACAAGGTGATCACTTCAGTCAAGCTTGTGCATCAGTAATGTCATCCATAGCAATGAAGACTCACTCTTAGTAAGGAAAAGTGACAACTAATAAACTAAGAGTAGGTCTGAGAGGCTTTGTGAATAACTTTTAAGAGAAAACTCCCAGCTAAAATATTTTAGTGCGATTTAGGAGTACTCCTAGTGGTAAGATACCACTAGGTTAATATAGATTATTTGTCAAATAAACCAGTAGAACAGAACAATAAAATCACACCCAGTTTCTGTCATAGCAGAAATTACCAGAAGGATTTTTGCCCGTTTGCTCATCACAGCCAAACAAAATTGGCAGCATAGCCAAACAGGAAGTAGGGTCATATGATTATGGTTATGGTTATGGATTTAGCAGACGCCTTTGTCCAAAGCATATCTCAGGAACGCTTTCTCATATCGAAACCAAACTTATTACATAGACTCGGGACCCCATCCTGAGGACGCACAATCCATTTGGCATCTTTTGACCACTAGGAGGCACTATAATCACAAAAAGTAGGCTCACATCTCAGCAACGCTTTCACGTATAGAAACCAAACTGGGTATATTGACTTGGATCCCCATCCTGAGGACACACAATACATTTGGTGACCTTTGGCCACTAGGGGGCACTAGAGTTACAGGAATTTAGCTCATTTCTAAGCACTTTCACATTTCAGAAAACTTGGTACAGGGACTCAGGACTCCATTGTGAGGCCACACATATAATTTGGTGCCCTTTACTAAGGGGTCGCTGCAACTAGCAAAAATGTGTTTTGGCATTTTGGATTCATGTTAATGCACATAACCTTTGACCTGTACGCCGATTTTGAAAAATGAGGCACTGTTAGAATTCTTTGATCACGCCAGGTTCAACGTAGCATATTCTACTGTCTGCTCATGTTAGTGACCGCACCAGAGCAAGCACACTTTCGCAGTTCCTCCGGAAAGGCATTCTAGTTCCTTTCAGCCCACTTTTTTGGCCAGCTCCTGCCCCTAGGCCTTTTGAGATATCAACACCATTCCAATTCTAAAATGTCCGGTCAGTACCGGTGTAAGTTGCTCGAGTAAAACGATCCCACATGTCTACATTCAATGCTATGAAGCCACTTCGAAAGTTTGTTTAGATCCAGTGACACTGCTGTCATGGAAACGGAACGTCACACTTCGGTACTCTATTAGCGTCCCACATTCCTTCCATAATAGAGTACCGAAGTGTGACGTTCAATAATAAATAAAAGTAGAGAGCGCTATAATTGAAAAAAAGGACTTGAATGATGAATTATCATTTGAAAGATGATAGCTAATAAGATTAGCTAGCATACTGCCATTAAACCAAAGGAGTGATGATGGCAGAAAAAGGACCATTTACAAATATTTAGATATTCCATTCATAGTTGGCTATCTAACCTGTGAATACAGGATTAATGACAGCTTTAATGTCTTCACTATATTTCTTATAAAATTCATGTTATTAGAATGGAAAAATAAAGATATTTAACAAAGGTGATTCTAAATTTTGAAAGGTAGTGTATAACTAGAGATACATATTAGTGTGAGTGTACAATGGTAGCTACATGACTCATGACTCACCTTTCAGCCTGGTCTCCAAGTGATCCAATGAAGACAGCAAAGGCATTGATCTGCGGGTTGATTGTAAGTATACGGGCAAAGCGATCTGGGCTGATACCATAGCGCTCTAGGTTGGCATCGCTCAGCACCACCACAAAATGCTCGTCAGCCTCCTCTCTTGCAAGCTCCTGCACTGCATGCTCTGTGCCCTCTAGAGTAAAGTCACCACTCATGCAGAATTGAGCATGAGCGTGCATGGTCTAGGGAAGGTTCAACAACAAAAGGAATGTCATTAAAGGCCAGGCTTAAACTTAAAGAGCAACTTGCAGGTTGATTTACAAAACCTATGGACAGTAATTCAGAAGAAAGTGTACCCATTTTAAGCAGGTTACTAAATATGCCTCTCCCGCCCAAAAACACGTCATATTGGATTAGATTAGATTAGATTCAACTTTATTGTCATTGTGCAGAGTACAAGTACAAAGCCAACAAAATGCAGTTTGCGTCTAACCAGAAGTGCAAAAAAACAGAAAAAGTGCAATGTGATCTACAAAGTATATGGTGCATAGGCAGGACAAGAAATACAGTGCCGTGTAGACAGTAGTATGCAGTTGGTTTGCAAAAGGTGGTTTAGAGTAATATAAATTAGATATAAATATGTGCAGTGTATTAGCTTTATAAGCTTTATATATTTCTTTATATTACGTAGGAGGTAAACGTCTTAAATTGGCGCTTGAGCTCTGTTGTCATTGCGGGTGTAGTTACTAGTCTGAGCAGTGGTTAGAGATAGAGTTCGTACATTTTTTGGAAAGTCATAATGGTTAATCACTGAATTCCAGCCTGTTAGAATAACACGTCCACCATTTTCCTAACAAGAAAAGGAAGGGTTTTCGTATTTGGGTGTGTTTTGTGCAGGCAGCCTAAACAGAGGGGACTTCACCGCCTCATCTGCCACAAAACATTTACACATACATTAATATTCCGAGCATTGACCGTATTCAGAATAACACAATATTGCAAATATAGTGTTTACATGAGTTGTTAATAAAATGTTCCATTCATATTCCCGTTTACATGTCACGCATAGACTGTATAAAATAGGTCACACAACATACTGTATTCTGACGTTTATCAAACGCTGTATCCGTGAATGTTTCCATTGTGTGCATTCAGATACCTGTAAGTATTGTTAAATTGTGTTTGTTACATATTTGCGCTGACATTGCCAGTGGTATTTCATTCTGTAAATGCGTTGTTAGAACATGAGTGTTTGTTTACCGGCCGTGGTATGAACGCAAATGCGTGTAATTTAATTATAATTAGGCTCGCTTATGCCTTGCTTGTTCGCTAGTGTAGTCTACTGTTTGCCACTTGTAGTTAATGTGGCAGCAGCTGGAAAGCAGCCTAAGCTATACTCCCACTTATGTCACTACTAAGCTGTCTTACATGTGTTTCTTTCTTCCTCAACCCAAAAGTGTAGCCTACCTTCTTTGTCATTTCCGAACTTACCGACATCTTTTCTGAAGCTGTAGCCTACTCCGCTCATAAACTATTCCGCCAAAAGGTTGTGACAGAAGAAATATGGGCCGTCAGTTTGATGTTATTTGCCATGCTGCCCAATTTTCGCGACATATTGTGAATATTCCAATAGGACTTTAAATAAAAGCAATCTACATGGATGTTTGATCAACAGCAACGTCAAAAGTATGATTGCTAAAGCAGACTTATTAAACAATATCAAGATAATGTCAATAGACGCAGACACAGCGTTAGCCACCATTTTCACTGAGTCACTCACCAAAACTCTACCTTATTTTAGTTATTCCTTACCCTGTTCTCTTCCTGGCCCCTATCTCGCCTAAGTGGCTCATAATTATAGGGCTATGGCCTGTCACAGGATCCATTACACCATTCATTGTACTTGACCTGTTTACCCTATGTTACCTCACTTCCGGTTAGTGGTTTATAGATCCAGAAGTTATTTTCTCACAATTGTATCACAATATGTTGTTTCTGACGTAGTTATCATTTTATTTCTTTCTGAGTATCTAGTTTTTTCATCATTTATCTACACTATTATATGCTTCATAGGAGTTTCCATCCTGCAAGTTGCTCTTTAATATTAAAATAGTCTTACCATGTAATGACTTCTCACTGCACAACTGGTTTGTCATGAGATATGGGCCTAACATTTTTTACTAATTCTAAAAATCTGTGTGGGAAACCTATTTTTAAAAGTGTCAAAGTGTAAACGGGTCAGTGTATTCTCCCACCTTCAATTGTAATTACAGTATATTTCATTTTCATGATTTCATGCAGGATAAGACAATCTACAAAACATTTTAAATTAGGGCTGTCAAAATAACTGATTAATTTTGATGAATTCATTTGAGAAAAAAATAACTGATTAAAAAAAATAGCGCAGATTAATCGATTCCATATGACTTTTGACCCCGAGCCGTTCTAGTCATTAACATTTAAAAAACGGCCTGATGGTGTTGATAAAAATAAAGTGTTGATTAAAATAAAGTCCTCTGCAATGTCTGCAGCAAGGAAATCCCCAGAGTTCGTCAACTCTAAAGTCGCACATCAATGCAAAGAAATAGTGTTGACATTGAGAGGAGTGTTAATTTATCCTCCCTTTATGTCCCCTAGGTTATATCTGTGGCCTGAAATGCCTTGTATGTGAAAAAAAAACTTCCCGAAGCACTTTTGAATTTATTTCCTCAGCATATTAGATCATATCATAGATTATTATAGCCATTATTTGAACAGTGAAAATAATAATAAAAGAGTTTTTGAACATGTCACTGATGTTGATTATTCAATGATTCATTTGAATTTAAATATTTAAAATACTTTCACAGCAAAAATTATATATGCGATTCATTTAGATTAATCACAGAGTATGTAATTAAGTGTGCTTGCAAAGCACACTTATTGTTCTTCTTAAGTTTTATTATTATTATTATTATTTTTCCCGTCTCCCTAATTTTTTGTCAGCCCTAGCGCCTAGGCCCTTTGAGTCAGACACCGTTCCAACTTTAAAACGTCCGGTCAGTACCGGTGTAAGTTGCTCGCGAAGATGACGTCAGGTGGGCGTGTCGTTCGTGCCCGTCACAGCCAAACGAAATCGGCGGCGAAGCTCCGAAACAGGAGGTCGTCCATATCTCATGAACACTGTCACATATCGATACCAAATTTTGTATTTGAACTTGGGACTCCAATGTGAGGGTGCATAAGCTAAAAAAAAAAAGAAAACATTCCAAAATTTGATATGAGATGCTTGTACTCGTAACTTCATCACTCGTAACTTTAGGACTCCTATTTTTTTTTTACTAAGAGTAATTCAGGAAGCATTTTAGCCCTAAAAGTAGCGCCTAAATCTGTGACAGCTTAAGCGAGGACTCCTAATAAGACCGATTCACAAACAATGTTTTGTGGTGGCATTTCACGTCGCGATGTTTTGAAATGCGTCTAACAATCACGAGGGAACAATTCTGCATTGTAGGTGTAACCCACCTTAAAGTTTGGTTACTAAGACCATAACTTTAGTTTTAGAACAGTTTGAGTTCAATAAATATTTTAATATATAAATAGAATAAATATGAATAAATAGCAAGAAGCTGAGTTTACATGATTATATGTATTTCTTTTTTGGTCTGCTTGAAAGTGCAGGTATTCTAAAATACTTTTATTGTGGTATAGTCATCTCCTAGGTGACGGGTTTGTTTTTTCACTCTCGAGACTCCACTTGAATGAAATTGATTAGACGTTACTGATAATCCTCTTAAGAAAATTAATACTAACTTTATCTAACTCTAATCTAACTTTTTCTAAATCTATTGATCGTATTGAATCATTTTACCTTTCCTTATACCTATTTTTCTACTGATTGTTGAAGACCTGTGTTGTTTGAACCTCGAACTCCGATTGGTTTTTTATGTACACTGGAACACTGGATGGCGAGTCAGTCCCCTTGGATCGATTGAACTGTTCTGCCCTTTCATACTGGATAACCAACCCCTTGAACTGCCCTTTCATACTGGATAACCAACCCCTTGGATCTGTTCCCTGGATACAGATAAGCCTTCACACATACACTGACATTGTACCCTCACACCACCTTACCCGGGTATTTCTTTTCTTTTGGACATTTGAGTTTTTAACTATTGATTTGATACTTTGCATTTTTAAGAGCTCTTTTGTTATTTTATAGGGTTTTGTATTTATTTACTATTTATTTTCTATTTACTAATATTTCCTCTTCTTTTCTCATAGAGAAAAGATATTCTTGCATTTAATAAACCTGCATTATTTATTTATAACATTTTACATACTGGTGTCCTTGTCAATTTACTCCCCCCTTAATGCCGAACCTAGAACTGGCCTAAACTTAACAGTAACTCATAGAAGCACCTCCTTTTACTTTAAAGTGCAATTTATTATTAAGTAGAGTAGAGGGGTGCTACATAGGCATAACTAAGGGATGCAGTAACACCACCAACAACAACCAAAACTAGCCTACTCATTGTTTACATGTACATTAAATGTAACGTTTCATTGTGAATCAAATAAAACGTTGGCATAGGCATATGGTGACAGATTAATTTAATAATATTGCTGCGTGAATCACGGTAAGCGCGAATGAAGTGGCCACTTCTTAATGGGACTCACTGTATGGAAATAAAATAGAGATGTTTAAAATAAGATAAAGTTAGGATATGCCCGCTTGACAACGGCAGAGATAACTGGCCTTTGGCCATAGCAACCATCCATTTAGAACGACTGGCCTTCATAGCAACCAAGGATCTTAGCTGTGATTCATGTAGCTACAGTATGCATGCAATGTGATGCAAAGTATAGAAAGGTGATGAAATATACAAAGACAGGTCAAGAAATATAGTGCAATGTAGACAGTAGTATACAGTTGATTTACAGAAGGTGGTTTAGAGTAATATGAATTAAATATAAATATGTGCAGTGTATTAGCAGTTATCTCATACAATAAGTAGAATAATGTATGTAGATGTAGCAGTAACATTATAATAGTAGAAATAATAATATAGATATATGCAGTGTATTAACAGAATATAAAAAAACAGAATAAATATGGATATTCAATATGACAAATATATAACAGATATGTACATAACATACAGCTATGTGCAGTGTGGAAACAGTGTCATTGTAGTGCAGAAACAACATTATAAGAGTAGTAAGAATAAGTCTATGTGCAGGATGAATAGTATAAAGATCAGTAGAATAACTATGTATAAATGTAATTACAGTAGGCCTATGTCCATTTGTAAATAAATAGAAAACTATGGGTGAGAGGGATAAATTAATTTTATTTAATCGTAAAAGTAAATTGCATTCAATTAAATTGCAATTAAAAATCTTTCCAGTAGGCTTTAATGTCATGCAAAAAGTACAACCAAAGCTGAGCTTGATCAACTAGAACGTCTAAAGAACTAGAACTTGAGTGTAGTTTTTTGCTGGGTCCCAGGCCATGTTGGTCTGAGGGGAAATGAGAAAGCAGACAGTGCTGCTAAGCAAGCCCTCAATGAAGAAGTCACAGAATGTCAAATCCCTGCCCCAGACCTTAAACATATACTGAACTCTTACATCTCAGATAAGTGGCAATCTGAATGGGATTAATATACCAACAACAAGCAAGGAATGGGAATTTTGGCACATTTTCATGATCCACTGGGTCGTTATGGGCCACACAAAATACGGTGTTGCTAAAATTACTCCTATTGTGGCTATTAGAGACATGCGTTCATGAGTATCCAGCTACATTCAATGAGTTAAGTAAAATACATTCACACACACAAAAAAAACATCACTAATGTTGTGGACATTTCTTTATTCTGAGATACATCAATAGGCTCTCAAAACAATCCCAAACAGACATAAGGTCTTTATAGAGCAAATCCATATAGATTATTTGTCAAATAAAACAGTAAAACAGAATTAGGGGATGGAATATATAACATTCACACTCATAGCTCATATTTTTAAAATAAATCAGTGAAAAAGTATCCTGACAAACAAGCAGAATTTTAATGCCTTATTTTGTTTAATGCCATATTTTATAATTTCACATTTTTCTCTAGGTTACCTGATTTTTCTCTAGGTTAGCCCAGTTTGAGAGGTGCAAGACGCGTGACATTATTTATTTTTGCAGCCAATCACTGCTGTCGTTTTATTTTATTGATATGATTTTAGTCATAGAAGCTAAATTCGAAGGCAGGCCACAGGTAAAATCCAACGAACCGCATTCACCCCGCAAGGCAATAGTTGAATAGAGCTTTTGAGGTATTGCCACTGCTCCAACACTGAAAGGCACTGTTAGAATGCTTGGATCAAGCCAGGTTCAGCATGTAGTCCATGAGCCACAGGGGGTCGTCACTACCACTTGGGGGGGCAAATTCTCACTATATTTTTCTGAAAGCTACATATATCTGGAGTATAAAATGGTATGATAGCAAGTTGGATCTAGTAGCTTTGTGGCTGTACAGGCCTTCAAAGTTGACCTGATTTGAAAAAAAAAAGGAAATTCCGCCTATTGGCGTTTTTTTTGTTAAAACACTCATGAGCCCAGAAAATAATCCAAATCGTATTATTACTGATGCATATGTGGTGTTTGATGTTGGCATACATATACTCATTATGTGATTTTGCTCTTCATTTTGGTTGATAAAATTCAAGATTTATGTGCAAAAAAAAAGGAGGCAACAAGGAGGCGGACATCCCCTAGCCCCCCCTCACAACTGCACTACCCTATCCCACCCATCTATCCCATCCATCTATTTATTTACAAATGTACATACTGTAATTACAATTATACTGTACATAGCCATATTCTATTGCTTTTCATCCTGCACATACACTTATTATTAATACTATTGTAATGTTACTGTTTCTGCACTACAATGGTACTGTTACCACACTGCACATAGTTGTACTGTACCCATCTGTCTATATGGTTCATACTAAATATCCATATTTATTCAGTTCTTCTGTAATATATTCTGTTAATACACTGCATATATCTATATTGTTCTTACTACTACTATAATGGCACCGCCACTACATTGCACATACCTGTACATGTTGTTCATACATTGTTCATATTACAGTACATAGCCATATTTATTCTGCTCTTATAAGGTAACTGCTAATACACTGCACATATTTATATTTAATTTATGCTACTCTAAACCACCTTCTGCAAAACAACTGTATACTACTGTCTACACTGCACTATATTTCTTGTCCTGTCTATGCACCACCTGCCTATACTGTGTATATCACATTGCACTTTTCTGCTTTTTTGCACTTTTTTGCACTGGTTAGACGCAAACTGCATTTTGTTGTCTCTGTACTTGTTCTCTGCACAATGACAATAAAGTTAAATCTAATCTAATTTAATCTAAAAAATTATCTGCCTCTGCTTTGCCTCTTTACGGATCATGCTATGAATAGCAGCAGCAATGTCTGCATAAGTTGAGACATTGTTATTGACCTTCTGGACCAGAGACATTCCATCAATGATTGTTGCTGTATTATATGCATCTGGAAGATTATCTGATAGTGATGCAAGTTTCTGCAAATGCTTTGCAAGTGCTGCTTTAGAGGTTTTCCTTGGGGTCCCCTCAGGTGTTGCCAATGACCATGGTTAAGGTCCAAGAGGGTGACAAAAGATTTATCTTATGTCCAGTCTTTAACATGATGGTCTTGCCATGTGCATGTATTTTCTTTTTTGACTCATGCTCGTAAATGTCTTTAATTTTTGCTTTGTCAATGTATCATGGAATTTGTGCTTAGGTGTATCTGACTCCAGCCTCTATGTCATGATCTTTGCCTGTAGTATGAGCCTGAATCAGATCATCCCTAACCTCTTGTGTTGCTTTGCCTGCTGTAGATATGCAAATTAACTCATGTTCCTCTGAAAATGGATTGATCCAATTTCAGTTTCTGTCTCATTCGATCTAACTATGTAGAATTTTTAAAACTGTTGTAAATGTATGTACTTGTAGATCAAGTCTTGGAAAATAGTTATTATTTCTTTTCAATGGAAATGATTTTAACATCAGATGAAAGACAATTTTAAGTATGATGATAATAATAATAATAATTGTACATAATGATAATGTGTAAAGTATGAATATTTTCACCAACCAGTTCATCTACATCTCATTCCCACATTCTTACTAGTCAAAAGTACAACTGAAATGTATAATGTAGATTTTAGCACCTGTGATGCAATTACCATAATTTCCCAACTATTAGCTGCAGCTTTTACATTGATTTTGCAATATTTTCTTTCACTTAATACACAGGGGCAGTTAATATGGTATATGGTTTTGTTTCTTTTAACTTGCATAAAACACTGTCCTGTGGCTTATACACAATATGGCTAATACACAGGAAATTACTGTATGTATTTCATGTGCCCTGGACATTATAAAATTATAATATTTATGTTAAGCTGGGTACATGTGGTGATGTGAACAATTTTCATATGGTATTCCTTGAATGTAAAGGTAATATTTGATTGGTAATCTTAATGTTTTGATCTCTATGGGTAGTTTCAATAAAATACTAATTTACTGAATTTTGGGGTGTTTCCAAATAGTACATTTACAAATAGTAAATAGCATAGCAATGCAGACCTATGTAATCATTTGCATTTCAAGTCTCTGCTGGGAGGTAGGAGGGTATAAATACATTGATTAATGAGGTAGTGGGCATTTCAATTAGTGCTGCAACCTGTGTCTCTGAAAACGTAGATTTGCTCATTATTACACATAAATCTTGAATTTTATCAACCAAAACGAAGGGCAAAATCACATAATGATTCAAAATATGTATGCCAACATCAAACACCACATATGCATCAGTAATAATGAGGTTTGGATTATTTTCTGGGCTCTTATGAGTGGTTTAACAAAAAAAAGCCAATAGGCAGAATTTCCTTTTTTCAAATCAGAGGTCAACTTTGAAGGCCTGTACAGCCACAAAGCTACAAGATCCAACTTGCTATCATACCATTTTATACTCCAGAGATATGTAGCTCTCAGAAAAATATAGTGAGAATTTGCCCCCCCAAGTGGTAGTGACACGCCCCTTTTTGGGCCTGTGGCTCATGGACTAATAGCGTATGTCACTGTCTGCTCACGTTGGTGACTGGACCAGGGCAAGCACACTTTTGCAGTTCCCGCCGGAAATGCAGTCTAGTTTGATTAAATGTTTTAATCGATTGACAGCTCTATTTTAAATGCAGTATAGTAGATATCATAATGAGCAAATACAGTCAAAAAGCAGGTGGTTAAATTGACATGAGGATACTAAGCAGCACTTCAAGATGCCAAACTGTATAGTGAAAAGTGGAGTTTCACAATGGATTACTTACCTTCAGAACTTGCAGTCTCTCTTTGTTGTTCTTAGGGACTTTGTCACTTCTAACTAATTCAATATCAAATCCATCTCCTGAATGGCCTACAATATCATACTGAGACAGAGGGTATAAAGATTAGGAGTAGCATAGTGAGAATCAAAATCCTCTTTCGAGGTAAGGACTGATTTAAGCAATATGACACGAGTGGGAGTGGGGCTGGTAAAGGACAATGGCATGGCTGTAATTCGGCCATAGGAACAAGGCCGAATGGCCAAGTGCCGTAGGCAAGGACACAAGTGTCAAATTGCTTTTATACAACAGTTCCATTACCAATAAATGTTTATGAGTGTGTGTGTGGTTTATGAGAGTGTGTGTGTGTGTGGTCTTACTTTAAACTTATGCTCGTAGTTCTCCAGTGCCTCCATCACCATGCACACAGCCTCCATCGAGCGCTCCAATCGGCCATCTACCGCATTAAACCGGTACATGCTGCCTGAAACGTCTACCAAGAGACGCAACCGCTTGGGCTTCTGCTGTGGGGTGCCGAGCTGTAGCATTAAATAAAGTCATGAGTGCTTATATGCTTACAAACTACAAAGCTACACACTGTCAAAAACGTAATATTTGTGGCTACAGTTAGGCAACAGATTATAGCATCAGATTAGATTCAACTTTAACTTTGTTGTCAATGTGCAGAGTACAAGTACTGAAACAACGAAATGCCGTTTGTGTCTAACCAGAAGTGCAAAAAAGCAATGCAATGCAATGTGATATACACAGTATAGAGAGGTGGTGCAGTATAAACAGTAAAAGACATATAGTGCAGTGTATACAGTTAAGAAAGTGGTAAGGTTTACAGTAATATAAATTAAATATAAATATGTGCAATGTATTAGCAGTAGCCTTATAAGAGCAGAATAGATATGACAGTAAGCACAATGTATGAACAACATGTACAGATATGTGCAGTGTAGTAGCAGTAACATTATCAGATTTGTAAAATATAATAATATATGCAGTTATAAAGAAACTTTACAGAATAAAGATGGATATTCAGTATGAACTGTATAGACAGATATGTACAGTATGTACATATATGTGCAGTGTAGTAACAGCAACATTATAGGAGTAGTAAAAAATAAGTGTATGTGCAGTACGAATAGTATAAGGAGCAGTAGAATATGGATATGTATAAGTGTAATTACAGTATGTACATTTTATAAATATAAATAGAATACTATGGATGGGATAGGGTACTGCAATTGTCTGGGGGGAGGGGACTGTTGAGGGGCAGAATGTCCGCCTCTTTGCTGTCCTTGTAAGGGTTGCCATGTCTTGATTGCCCCTTTACAGAAATTTCAGGTTTCTGGCAAACAGTTGCTGCAAATTTGCGGCAAGGTTATATTTTCACATGCAAATTAGGTTTCTGGCAAATAGTTGTGGTTAACTTTTGGCAATGTTGCAACAAATCTGCAGCAATGTCATATGCAAATTAGTTTTGTCACCAGAAGTTCACTGAAAGTTTGCCATTATTGGCTGTGAACAGTCTGTGGTTGGGGTGAGAAAAGTCTTTGATGATGCTGCTCGTAATATATGTACAGTGGGTTGCATAGGTTTACACCCCCATGCTAAAGTTGACTAAAAAGAGGAATAAAAAATCATCTTTTGGAAATTAATCTTAATGCCTTAATTAAAAAAAAATTAGGAAAAACAGACCTTTAAGGACACCAATTTTCTTTGTGAATGAATAATGTATCGTAAATAAATAAATGTTCTTTATTAAAATACAGGGGGCATTACATATGATGGGCACATCATTATGATTTATTAAGAATGATCATGATGATTTCTTTTTCTGCCAAAAATGTGGTCATCACTACTCAAATTCTGATTTGAACACAACTTGTGCAGTTCTCTAAACACCACAAATGCCATTGTTCACAATTTAGTTGAGGGGCCACAAAGATGATGATCATGCTTAAGAAATCATAAATCATAACAATGTACCCACCGTACTTAATGCTTTAGTTGATGTGTTGTTCATGCATGAGGTCATGAAATACTTTGAACTCATGTCAATTCCTGATTCATAAGATATAAAGGAATGAAGTAATGCATGAATCATGAATTAATTCATGAACTCTTACCGTAAATTGTAACCCTATAAATTTAGATAACTAAGTATAGTCCAATAAATGCAATCTGAAAAAAATGTGCTACATGTTTACTTCAGTAATAATGCTGTCAACGCTATGGTTGTGTCACAAAGCATTTTGTAATTATTATCTGTGGATGATCTAACCATATGAACTATGGAATTTATGTCTGTGTGTGCCCCAGTAGCAAAGAAGGGATGCCTTAACAAAAGTTTTCCAGCTTTTTCCAGGAACATACCTCTGGTTCCAGCTCTCCTCTGCGTTTATAGATTGCTTTTTCTCCGGTCAGTCCATCAATTATTTTTGAGTCATCTAGTTCACCCAGAGCCTGATTCTTCAGCCACTGCCTTTCTTTGCCTTTTGCCTAAGATACACATCAAGGGCACAAGGTCAGAGACATGCTCACACCATTATGCTTCCTAAAAGATCTAGGTTCAGGCCACAAGTCCTCTTTAGATTTGATCAGTAAACGAATAGGGAGAACCAGCAGACAATTAAATAAACTAACCCTTGGACATAGAAAAAGGTGTACAGTGTAACGTGACTAATCTGAATCTTTTATTTTTAAATTTAGAGATTCAATTGTCTCTGGGGTGCCAGGCAGTATTTGCTGCCAATTCAAATGTAGTCACAGTTAGAGTGAAACTATCACACAAATCAAACAACATAGACACGTTTTATAAGTTTCAAATCATATATTGTGATAGTTTAAATTAAACCAAAAATATTCATACACAACTTAAATAATCGATATCCCTCCATACAATCAAAAACAAAAATGCTATTTAAACAAAAAGGGAAAGTATGAAAGAGTCTGAGTCACTGAAGGAAAGTGAGTTGTGGAATATGTTGAATTAGTTGTATACTGGTGGAAGGGAAACGTGAACTCGGAGATGAGTGTTGAGTTACCAGCGGGAGACTAGCCAGGGGAGCTGCAGAGTAGGCCTACGACTTGAACCAGGGATCTTCGCAACACCGCGACAAGAGAAAGGAAAACATCTTGCCATGCTGCCGATCCATTCCGTTGTGCGCAACACAAAGTAATTTGAGCCGGTCCTATTTTGCTCAGGATCCGCGCTGCTTCATAGTAATTCCTCAAAGGGATTAATCCACAAGGGTACGATCCAAGGAATCCAATGTAACTTATCCAGTGTGAATGTTCTGTTTTAAAATGCTCCCGCCATGTCTCACATGCCCTCGGTAACTACTCGCTCCGATAGAGCTTCCTGTAATTAGCGCCGCTCTCCCTCCGCAGGTTAGGCCAAGCAGCCTTTTATCGTCAGCTGACTGCGTGACGTTAACCTAATTGTCGTTTAAGCAACCCGGTTGGATAAGCCTACATTTTTATTATAAAGAATATGGAGCGGTCCGCTACAACAGTATTGACAATGTATTTATTTGGCCAGAAAAGTTGCACAGTCTATATTTTGTTGTTATGATGCACACCTAATGTGGCATTGTGTCAACAACCTTATGCAACGTCACAATTGAACACAGGTCGGTTGATTGTCAGTCGATGAGTTGCATTCATTTTTTGCTGAGATCTTATTTTGACAAAGGGAGAGTTGAGCCACTATGTACAGTCTTTTCCAGCACATACCAAAAAAACTGTGGATTCTGTGGTGACCAATTCATGTATAAAAATGACTCCTCTTGCTCCCTGAACCACAATTACTAAATCTACATACAATACTCTAAGTCCGAGAACAAAGAAAATCAGGGAAGAAAAAAATGTACCGCATAGCGATATATGATATGAACGCTGCATGACGTTGCCACCTGCTATACAAAAAATAAAGGACACCCCATTACTCAATTGAAATTACTATTTGAACACAATAAGGTTGTGTTTTATGTAATTGTAACATAATATGGTTTGATAAATTGGACAGTACTGACTTTTCAATTTTTACAGTGTATGATGTCATCACGCTATATCTCAGAAAGTATTTTAAAAATACAAAAACAAAACTATATAAGTCTTTTGATACAAATACATTATCACTGTAACCAAAGAAAGTAGAACAACATGCCAAACAAGCTGGCTTCTTTTTAAACTCAATCACATTTCCTTTGTGTGCCTGGGGCGGTGGTAGTGTAGTGGTTAAGGAGCTGGGCTAGCATGCAGTAGTCTAAAAGTTGTGATTTCTATTCCCGGCTTCAAATGTTGTGCCCTTGAGCAAGGCACTTTACCCCAAGTTGCTCTGGGGACAATGTAATCCCTTGTAATATAGTTGACATATGTAAGTCACTTTGGACAACAGTGTCTGCTAAATTAATAAGTAAATGTACAAATGCATGACTATTGCCTACATACAAACAGGGGGATAAGCAGGATAATGGCCTTCGAGGTCTCCATATACTGTATGGATATCCGCCTCGTCTATTAATTCCGTATATCAGGACACCTCCCTTACATAATGTTGCATTTATTCCATGTTCAGAGAAACATGATGGACTTCACTGGAATCAAGGTTGTGACTCCATTATTAATCTCTCTTTCTGACACACAAACACATTACCTGAAGGCTGTCCAGAATGATTCGTAGAGACTGAACTTGCCGACGTACTGCTCCAGAAATACGCTCGTAAGTGGAGGCATCATACTCAGTCATTTGAATTTCTTTAAGTCTGATGAATACAAATACATGTGATTTCACAGTAATGTTATGACACAAATCTGAGCTCAGCATTCAGTATCATTTAGGTTTTTAGTTATCGTAATATGTGCTTAATCAGGTTATAACTGGAAAAGGTGTTTACATGACTCATACGCAATCGGAATATTGTTATCATTCTAAATATTTAATTAAATTGTTTTAAAACAGGAATATGGAGTGCACGGGAACATAGTCTATGTCAATGAAAAAAAAAAACAGTGAAGAGTATGTAAAGTCAATCCTGAATCCTGAAATCCTGTTCAACTTCATAATTCTTTGAGAAGATGTCAATTAAGTCTCCTAGAAATATATGGCACCATACCTCTCTTTAAAAGCCTTCTCCCCCATCTCACGTGCTGCCTGTTTGACCTCATCAGGTACAGCATCCTTCTCCATCTGGGAGACCTGGTAAACTTTGTGTCCAGAATCCAAACGGTAGGGGCCTCCCTTGCCCCCAAGTCCTGCTGTGTCCCTGCCACCTGTCAGCCAAAAAATAAATACAATCGTTATGCAACACCTCAGAGTGAATTGAATCATCCCACAAAGTATTTGGAGGTAGCAGAATAATTAGCAATGAAGAAAAAAGGTGCTTTCAGAAATGTGTTGCCCACTGGATCTGTACCAAAGGAGACCAACATTTCTGGTCTTTTTGTTTTTATTTAGATAGGACAGTGAAGATTGACGGGGTGAGTGGGAGAGAGAGAAAGAGATGGGGTGGGATCGGAAAATGACCGCAGGTTGGATTCAAACCTGGGTCCCCATGGGTACTTGGACCCAACGAATTTATGACGAATTATGTACCCATCATCTGATGGCTACTTTCAGCAGGATAACGTGACATGTCACAAAGTTTGAATTATCTGAAAGTGGTTTCTTGAACATGACCTCACTGTACTGAAATGGCCTCCACAGTCACCAGATCTCAATCAGATAGCGCACCTTTGGGATGAGGTGGAATGGGAGATTCACATCATGTGCAGCCGGCAAATCTGCATGAACTGCATGATGCCATCATGTCAATATGGATGTGCATATGGATGTACTAAATTAGTATCTAAATACAGATCCTGTCATTCAGTGTAATGGATAACACTGGGATAACACTGGTGTAATGGAGAAATTACATAAGACTGAATGATAAAAACATTGCACTGAATGATGAAATGTTTACTTCAACAAGTAAAAAATGGTAATTCCATTGTGCTTCTGGTCACAATAACAATATTTTAGAATGGTGCAGCAAATGACTAACGTTTCAATGTGGTTACATCTTCATCAAAGTCCATGGGAGACAGAGGCGGTAGTGCCCTATTAAGTTAAATTGAAAACACCCTCAAGTACGTAAAGGGGGCCATACCTTCAATTAGCCCACGTCATCCCTAGGCCTACTCTCATTTGAACTAGATGTACCGCAGAGCGGTACAAAATATGACCGCTGCCCAGTCCAGCACATTTTTTCCACAAAAATCACGCTGAAAGGCCTATATGATTCTAACTGTCTCACTAAATTGCATTATCCACACTCAATTCTCACTGGTATCTGCTAGACAACAAGTACCAAAACATGATTAGTTCATAGATTTCACATTTTATACAACCCCACCCCCATCTTGCCTGTTCATAATTCTGAGAAATTCTTGAATTGTGTGCATGTGTGCGTGTACATGTTTATGTTTATGTGTGTGGGTGTGTGTGTGTGTGTGTGCGTGCTTGTGTGTTTGCCTGCGTATGTGTGTTTGTGCATGTGCATGCATGCGTACATATGTCTACTGTGTGAGTATGCGTCATACGTATGATTACTGTGAATGTATGTGTGTGCGTGTGTATCTGTTTATGCACATGTGTGCACATGGAATGGGTTAACATGAGCCCTGGAGGCAAAAATACGGAAAAAATTGGTCATCCTAGGCCAGGGGTGGGCAAACTGCGGCCCGCGGGCCGGATCCGGCCCGCCAAGCACTTTCATCCGGCCCGCTGAGCATTTCATTTGGTTATCAGGCTGCTCGCTATTTTTTTCCTGCGATAGAGACGACGTTGGTTAGCTTTACTGCAAACTGCTTTTCACTCTCCTTAGAGAACGTTTACAATGTTAATGTCAAAACATCATGTTAAATAGAGATAACATCATGTTAAACTAAGTTAACTCTTAGTTATCTCCTTTGCAGCAGATCTAACGTGAACATGCGATCCATTTAATTGGGAACGCGTCTGCACTCACGAGAGAGAGAGAGAGCCGCAGGTTCCAGCTGGCTTGTCATTGTTGATAATTGATATCTCCGTCTTATAAGAAACTTTTAAAAGGAAATCATGAAGGCAGCAGTAGTTCCCACTACTGACCATTTAAAAAGTGTGAGAGGGCCATACCGTAGCAGGCAGAAGATCATTGAAAAATAAACATGAATTAAAGCGACTGTCTTAAAGCGACAGTGCACAATTTATACATTTGTTAAACAGCATAAAATTAGCAGTATTTTTAAGCAATTAATATTTTAAAATAAATATTTTGTCATACTAAATTATAGGCTATAAAAAATGTATTTTTTTTTATGTGTGTGTCGTGGGGGGGTTGTTGTGCGGCCCGCCGGCCAATTTTAAAAACCCAGTATGGCCCTTGAGCCAAAAAGTTTGCCCACCCCTGTCCTAGGGCCTACGGTTCTCAAGATATTCACAGAAAACTGTGTCTGCCCTACCCTCCTTTCGCGGGGTCCAGTACAGCGGGGGGGGGGGGGGGGGGGGGGGGGGGGGGGGGGGATACAGATCAAAACAAAAAACGATGGTTCCATGCTATCCATGTGGGGTTACATGCCCACCAAGTTTCGTGTACCCCGGTCTTTCAGTGTCCCGGGAATCCTTGTTGGTGTACGGTCACTAAATGTACACATTTTATTGTAAGGCCCCCCATGAACGAAAGTTCACAAAACTTGGCATGCATTCGGAGGGTGTCATAATGATCCTACACTTTCAATTTCGTGCAGTTTTGACCATGTCAGCCAGAGATATTGTGATGAAAACACCTAATTTTTTGCTTTTTAATTTTTAACTAGGTGGCGCTATACATGAAATAAGTGGTAATGGGATGGGTTGACATGCCCCCTTAAGACCAACATAAAATAAAATTTAAAGAAAAGAATTTAAATATTTTTTTATTTAAATAAAATTTAAATAAAAAAATAAAGACAATCTATTCTCAATAATTGCTTCAATCATCAGAAAATCAATCTGCTTATCTACGCGAAAAAAAAACTTTTCTAGAAAACTTTGACCTGGCCTAGTATTTCATATTGTTAATTTGGTTTGTGTAGAACAGAAATTCGGTTGCTACAGAAATGTGACATCACACTTTGGTACTCGATAGCGAAAGGCGCATATGAAGCACAACTGAAGACACACCGTCACGATATGTGTGTCTGCAGGATAAATGTCCTTAGGGTTTTTTATTCAGTCATTTGAACAGTATTGGGGTAAGTGTTGCTTTTTTCAGGTTATGTTTTCGATGGTATCCCCTTGTAAGTCAATAGAGAAAGTAATTAACTGTGTATAACTGTTTCGTCGTTGACTATGACACCACAGTGAAGTTAGTTTAACTTTGCCTTCAAATAATTGAGTTCAAATAATAGACAAGTGCAGATGTGTGTAGCCTATACTCTGCTAGGTTCAGTAAAGCATGGTTTAGTGGAATACCTGTTCCATACGGTCTTGTGTGCAAGCAGATTCCTTCAAATGTGCCGCTGACTATCAAAATACCAATGCGCCGTTTGAAGTTGCTAACTATGCTAATTATGTTAACCATGTGACGTTGCTAACTTAGCTAATGTTTTTAACAGTTATGCAAACAATGCTAACTATACTAACCATGTGACTCAGTTAACTTAAACTTTTAACTTAAAGCTAACTTTAGTAGTTATGCTAACAATGTTAACTATGCTAACAATGAGACTTAGTTAACTTAGCTAATGTTTTTAACAGTTATGTTAACAATGTTAACCATGCTAACAATGTTAACTATGCTAACCATGTAACAGCTAATTTAGCTAATGTTTCTTCACAGTTATGCTAACAATGTTAACTATGCTAACAATGCTAACTAGGTAGGGAAGACTTATTTTGAAACAATTGTAGGCAGAGGATACAGTTGATGGGAGTCATAGTTGATTGACACTTGACAACTGACAGTTGGAATAGTTGAGCAGTAAAAAAGTTGGATAGTTTAAATGGACTTTTATTTTGAAACAGTTGTGGGCAGAGGAAGCAGGTGAACAGGATCTGTAGTCTGTAGCGGGAGCGAGGAGTTACTCCGCTGCTAAAGTGTGTGTGTGTGTGTGTGTGTGTGCGTGGGTGTGTGCGTGTAGGTGTGTGTATTTTAATATTCAGTCTACTGCCCAGGAGAGGCACTTACCTTAACAAATCACCAGCGCAATAAACTAGGTGAGTATATATTATAATATAACAATAGTAGCTATACTAAATAACAGACAATTTAAATATAGATAAATGCGTAGTTAATATATTGGAATGTCTATATTTAATCTAGTAATAAAATACCCTTCGGTAATAAAACATCAAAACAGTGGCCTAATGCCCAATCACTCTCTCATTCACACATTATATATATATTTTTTTTTTTATAATTTTGCACGGCAATGTTTCTCCAGAATACCACATTTGAACTCCAGTAACCCACCTGTGCCCCCAGCCCACTGGTTTCCTCCTACATGGGGATCATTGTTGGGGTCAACCTTGCCATGTTTTGGAGAGCTGACATCCAGGCCACTGTCCCTCTGGATAGTAATCTGGGAGGGGAAACGATAAATGTGTGTTTGTGTGTGTTTGAACAGAGTGAAACACTGTTATATACATGTCCCTAGTATGATGGTTGGAACAGTCTATTCCATCTAGCTGGGTTGTCTTAAACTCTGTTGATACATTAAAAGAAAGGTCTGGTCTAAAAACAACCTAGGGTCTTTATGGATGAAGACTAGTGTAAACTTCTGTTGGGGACTTAAACAACGTTAACCAGAGTAGTTCTCCCTGCTGAAATGCTGCTGTATGGATCATTGATCTCTTAGTTTATGGAGTACTGTTGCTGATCGAGAATAATATATAACTTGTAATGATTAAATCACTGTCTTGTCTTATTGTCACTGATAAAGAATTCCACATAATTTGACATCTTTATGTTTGATGCAAAAAAAACAAAAAAGACTTGTCTTGCATCTTTTAGTATCTGGCACCTGTTAAAATATATAGATGTCTGTGCACTCTTACATTACTGAGGTGGACAATCCTCAAGTCCTGCCATGTATTCTTTCTACCTAATTTACTACCTAACTTACCTAATTAGAAACCAACACAAAGGTTGGTTTGGGTTGGTGCCAACTTTACTGAATCGTCATAACTGATGAACATATAACTGATGTACTCCTCCTAAGGTGCATTATGGAAGAAGTTCCTATAAGGGCAGGGACATCCCTCTCCATTTTCAAAAAACTCCTGAAGACCCAGCTCTTTAGAGAACATCTCTAACATCTCTACATAGCACCACTTACAGGTCTTGCTGATCCTAGCACTTACCACCCGTCTTGAACTGACACTCAACTGTTTAAAAACAGCACTCACTGATGCACTTATTCTTACTGTACTCTACCGTTTTTAAATTGTCCTAAAATTGTTGAGAGAATTGCTTTAAAACTTAAACTGTTTACCATGTTGTTGTTGCTTTGGTTAAAAATGTGTCAGCCAAATGTAATGTAAAGTTCTATTAAACTGCACAAAACAAAAACAACAGCAACAACTGCACATACTTTGTCCTCTTGAGGAACCGCGGGTATACATTTCCAGTGCACCCATTTAGATAATAGTATTAGACAACCTTCTAATTTCTTGCCATTGTTTAGTCACAGGTGACCCAACTTGGATAATCACCCTTTTTTAATTGGGGCTTCATTAGTCACAGCACATCATCGCACAATCTGCCAAGTTAGACGTGTGTTAGAAATACATATGGTAAATAAGGCCCATTCGCCTTATTCACCCGGTGGCCAGAACGAGGCTAAAGGGTACACTTGCCATTACACTTCAGTCCAGCAGATGGTGGTGGTAATGCGTCTGCAAACTGCCAAAAAAAAAAGCTCACCGATAAAGAAGGGTTCACTGGCCTGTTCTTCTTCTTCAGTGAGTTTTTCTTGGCAGTTTGCAAACAGAGTGCATTACCACCACCATCTGCTGGACTTATGTGTAATGGCAAGTGTACCCTTCAGCCTGACCGCCAGGTGAATAAGGCGAATTGTTTTTAATGATCTGATGATTATATCTTATAGGGCGCAGGGGCGGAGCCAGACATTTGAAACATTGGGGGCTTAGCCCAGTGTCACACACAGGAAGGCTAAGGGGGTCCAGGGGCATGCCCCCCCGGCAGAAAAATTTGAAAAATAACCCCTTAAATAATGACTTTTTCAGTGAATTCTGTGTAAACTAATGGACACATTGAGACTTTAAAAATGTGAGACTCAAGGTATATCTGACTGGCACTTTGGGTCTTTCAAGAGGGGTCTATAGGCATAGCCTATCTGATCAGCAGGCACTTAGTTAATTAAGCGTTTTTTATGAGTTATGGTTTGTATATTATAGGCTACTATACTATGCTGAGATAACCCTGATGGTATGCTACCTTGTCTCAATACATTTTTACTTTAGCCTTATGGTCAGGTTTAGCACAGCCCCACACATAGTGAACTGACTTGTTATAATGTTCAGTAGAACACATGAAACTAAGTTTAATCCAGGGCTTGGGGGGGAATGGGGGGGGGATTCCCCCCTTCAGTGCTTCACACTAGGCCTATGCGCTCTGTGTCTGAGCTGTCTGTGCACGTCCGCAATTGATTATGTTACTCAAAGGGAGAACACATCAATCACATGGTATTGTTTGCCCTAAAATGCATGAAACATGCAAGTTCAAAATCCCGCCGGTAGCCACGTTACATCTCCGTTTCATATTTGCCTAGGCTACTACAATACTTTAATACCTACAATAAATTAATTGAACGAACTCAACTGACAACAGGTAAATCTACTGATTCGGTCATTGAGACTCTATGAATACAGTACAACAAACTTTCTGTCTTTCTGAAGTTTATTTTTGTATTCCGGGGTACATTAGCCTAATTGCCTAATGTCTTGACAATAGTTTTTCTTACCGGCTTACTGTTTAAACTGACTGTGCCGCTCTGAACTTTCCTGCCAGGTTTATGACGTAAACCGCTACATTTCGGCTCTGGCATTGCCTAAACTCATCGTGTGGGAAATCAGATTATCTGTCAATATTGGGCTTTGAAAATAAGGGATAGCCTATTTGCTCAGTAATAGTAGCCTACATTGTGTAACATTTATAGAGAAACCAAGGGGAAGTTAAATTAGAAATTAGAATCGTTGGAAATTGAAAACACATACAAAAAAAAGATTTGGGGCTTGAGCCCCCGAAGCCACCCCCTCACTCCGCCAATGATAGGGCGGTGGTGGCTCAGGAAACAGAGGAGTGATTCAGTAATCCAAAGGTCACAGGTTTGAACACATCTCCTGAACCTGTCAAAGTGTCCTTGAGCAATACACTGAACATCAAACTACTCTCTATGTGCTAGTTGGCCCCTGAAATGAAATAAATACTGTAAAATGAGAGTTAGGTATCACACCATGTACTGTACCATGTACTAACTCTTCAGACTTTAGAAACAACATGACAGACTGACTTGTATAGGGCGACCATCCTCAGATCCAATCATTCCCCTCCACTCCATCAAGGAGCGCTGCAAGTTGTCTAGTCCAGTCTCCCACAAGCGTACATAGCCTCCCATATCCACAGTCACTACACCTCCTGTTCCAAGAGGGGCCAGCAGCACATCTGTGTCTGACAACTTTGAAATCCAGGCAGTGTAGGGGGACATAGTAGAGGACCTATAAATTCAACAAATGTAAAACCATGTAAAAAGATGTTCCCATATAGATTTTAAGGTTCCTACTAGCTATCCCACATGACATTTTGTCCTATGAAAATGACTAACAAGTGCAACCATGCCTAGTTTTCTTCAGCTTCATGAACTGTGAATACCTCAAGTATTGGCACAAGTATAGTACAGGCCAAAAGTTTGAACACACCTTTTCATTCAATGCGTTTCCTTTATTTTCATGACTATTTACATTGTAGATTCATCAAAACTATTAATGAACACATGTGGAATTATGTACTTAACAAAAAAGTGTGAAATAACTAAAAACATGTCTTATCAAGTCAAGTCGGCTTTTATTGTCAATTTCTTTACATGCACTGGTCATACAAAGAATTGAAATTTCGTTTCTTACTTTCCCATGCAGACATAGACATGCTTTAAATACAGACATAGACATACTATGGACATAGCCATAGACAATAAACATTAAATTAAAGTGCAAGACTGGAATATAGAACATGTATGTATCAAAATAGAAATATAGGACATATATATAAAAAAAAAAAAAAATAGAGGTAGTTGTGTTGTATATTTCTATAGTCTTAACAGTTACATGAAGTTTAAACTTGTGCTTGTGTGACCTGTATATTTACATTGATATGCAGTATGCAGTAATTCAAGTATATCAGGCTTGATGTGAAGCAGCAACACGTTTGGCTGCGCAGTCACAGTGCAGTTCCACATGGCGGTGTTGGGGGAGGGGGGGGGTTTGGTAGACAGGATCCTAGTTTCCTAGGTTCCTGGTTGGCTGGTGGGTGGGGGGGGGCTGTCAGTGATGGGAGAGTGGGTAGAGTGTTCAGCATCCTGATTGCTTGGTGGATGAAGCTACTTGCCAGTCTGGTGGTGCGGGAGCGGAGGCTCCTGTACCACTTTCCAGAGGGCAGGAGGCTGAACAGTTCGTGTGCAGGGTGGGTTGTATCCTTGACAATCATTAGTGCTTTGCGGGTGAGGCGGGTGGTGTAAATGTCCTGCAGGGAGGGGAGTGGTGCTCCAATGATCCTCTTAGCTGTGTTAACAGTGCGCTGGAGGGTCTTCCTGTTCTGATCTGTGCAGCTTCCGCCCCACACTGTGATGCTGCTGGAGACGATGCTCTCGATGGTCCCTCTGTAGAATGTAGTCATGACAGGAGGCGTGGCACTTGCCTTCTTCAATTTGCGCAAGAAGTAGAGGCGCTGCTGGGCTTTCTTCGCCAGTGATGCTGTGTTGGTGGTCCAGGAGAGGTCGTCGCTGATGTGCACCCCCAGAAATGTTGTGCTGCTCACTCTCTCCACAGCATCTCCGTCGATGGACAGTGGTGGCAGTTGTTTGTGGCCTCTCTGAAAGTTGACAACAATCTCCTTGGTCTTGCTGACATTTAGCAGGAGGTTGTTGTCTTTGCACCATTTAGCCAGCAGGTCTACTTCTTCTCTGTAGTGAGCCTCATCGCCCTTAGTGATGAGGCCCACCAGTGTTGTGTCGTCCGCAAACTTCACCAGATGGTTGGAGCTGTGAGTGGTTGTACAGTCATGTGTTAGCAGTGTGAAGAGCAGGGGGCTGAGCACACACCCTTGAGGGGCCCCCGTGCTCAGGGTCAGAGTGCTTGAGGTGTTGTCCCCGACACGTACTGCTTGTGGTCTCTGCAACAGGAAATCCAGCAGCCAGTTGCAGAGGGAGGTACTGAATCCTAGCTTGTCCAGTTTGCTGATGAGTTGTTGTGGTATTATGGTATTGAATGCTGAACTGAAGTCTATGAACAGCATTCTCACATATGAGTCTTTATTGTCTAAGTGGGTGAGGGCTGGATGGAGGGCAGAGCAGATTGCATCCTCCGTGGATCGTTTGGCTCGGTATGCAAACTGGAAGGGGTCCAGGGTGGGGGGTAGGGTGGCTTATATTTCTTAATGGGAGAAGGAATACATTCACAACACATGCAACTCCTTGAAAACTTGATCTTCTATTGTCACTACATTGATGATGTGTTTTTGTTTTGTTTTAGATGTACTGAACCCAACCTTTCTGGAGTTTCATAAATATGTAAACTCCATTAATCCTAACAATGACATTAGAATACAGCCAAAGAGAAATCTCATTTTTGGATGTATTAATTAGTAAAGGGGTAAATGGAGATTTGCATTCATCTATCTTTAGAAAAAGCACATGTCGCAAAACTGTCCTGAAAGCTTTCATTCATCACACCTGATAAACAGGATCTGTGACACAGAAGTTGACTATCAATCTAAATCTGTGGAGATGGCTAAACATTTTGAGGAAAGGGGATACAAGACAGAGGTGGTTCAACAGGCCCAAAGGAGGGCCAACCAATGTAACAGGAGTGACCTACTCATAAAAAGACGGAAACCCAAGAGGAATAATCAAGTCTTTTTTTCCACCAGATACAGTAAGGCAGCTTTGAAAATTAAAAAAACATAATAAAGAGCAATTGGGCCATACTTCAAGTCGACACTTCACTGAAAGAGGTATTTTGTGATCCTCCCTCATTCTGTTTTAGACGAGCACCCACATTAAGAGATAAATTGGTGCAGAGTCACCTTACAGTTCAAAAGAAAAAACACTGGCTACGTAAACTTAAAGGGAATCACAGATGTGGGAACTGCAACCATTGTGGAAATGTAGTTAAAACTGCTACTTTTGTGGATGTATACAAGCTTTACTGTCAATGCCTTTGGCAATTGTAACACTACATTTGTAGTCTACAGATTAGAGTGTGAGTGTGGCTGCTTCTACATCAGCAGAACAAAAAGAAGGCTGAGGGACAGAGTGGCTGAAAATAAGAACGCCATAAGGACAAAAAATCCTGCTTATCCCATGGCGGTCCATTACTCTGCTTCCTCCCTCAAAGTGACGATGGTAGAGGTTGTCCCCAAACCCCAGAGAGGTGGAGACCATCTAATGACCCTTCTCCAAAGAGAAACCTTTTGGATTAGTAAATTTAAGGCAACCTCTTTCCCTGGCCTTAATGAGGAATGTGACTTTTCTATGAAGTATGGACATTTTTGTGTGCTTTTATTGAAATCTATTTCTCTCTCTCCCTTTCTTTCTCTCTAGTGATTTGTCTCTTTGTCAGTGTTTTGTCAATTAATTGTGTTTTGGTAACCTACTAGTTGGTCACATGGTGTGTGACATAATAGGAAGGCTCCACCCACTAAACACCTATGGGTGTCCATTGTCCATTTTAAGCTTTGTTCTACTTCCTGTTTCTATGCCCTGATGAAGGCCAATATGGCCATAACATGTAGGCCCATGTGCTTTTAACCAGTTATTGCCATGTTAAATTAAAGGCTTTTTTATACTTTTCAACTTCAGAGTGCATCTGTATTTTCTGTATCTTTTGTATCATCTGCATCTGTATTTTTTGGATTCTAATTTACAGGTCTTTGAGCAAAATCCTAACAGTGCAGCAACCATTTTCCTGAATTCTTTCTGATTTGATACGGAATGACCCCATACCATAATATGTGTTCTGAAATATGAGTCATACAACGTTGTGTGCACTGCCTCACTGAGACCAGTTTGCAACAGCAGAAAAAAGTGGTAACCCCTTCCTTTTAAAGTCCCCTAAATACTAAGTACTAAGTATATGTACTTACCTAATACCTGCCTTACTAAAATCATAGTATATTAATTTCCGCAGGTTACATGAAGTAAAATACAGAGAAACTACACAAACAATACTAAAATATAGCTGCAAGCAGAGATGTGGGGGCCTAGCAGTACACTAGCAGGAATGGCGTTGCCATGGCATGTGCAAGCACTCACAGCAACTTTCATGGCAATTAGATAAAGAATGGTTGAGATATCAGCTCATTTACTTTATTACAACGCCCCTAGAAGCCAAATTACGGCATTATCCTTGTGCATTCTCACAATCAAGTACCACGTCCCTGTACCAAGTTTGACTTTAGTACATCAAAGCGTTGCTGATATATGAACTCACTTCATTTACTACAGCGCCCCTAGAGGCCAAATGATGGCAATTTCCTATTGTGTCCTCACAATCAGATACCAAGTCACTATACCAAGTTTGGACTTCTTACGTCAAAATGTTGCTAAGATATGAGCTCACTTCCTGTATTGCAGTGCCCCCTATTGAGGCCAGATAATGCCAACTTGCCAGCTAGTATTGTTCAGTTCATGTATATAACATGCTTTACTTGCTACCTGGATAATTTCCGCAAATATTATTAAGGTAAGATGAATGATAAGATCATTAAGCTTTAGCCTACTGTGTTCGGTGGGTTAACTAATGGCATCGCGGCAACGACAGCTAGTTACAGCTGTTGAGCAATCTCTGTGGAAACTATAGAATTTTTGTGCTGGAAAATTTTGTGACGTTTTTCCTTAACTAAGGAGACCATTTAAGGTATTCTGTGCAACACCCTTAAGTACATTCCTTACCTAAGGAGAAATTAAGCCTTAAGGGTCATACTTAAGGGAAAAAGGTGCTTTGTGCAACCGGCCACAGGCCCCCAAAAACACCTTACTGGGTAAATGCTTGGTAATTAGGGGAAAATAAAGGAATGGTTACCAGTGAAGAGTTTGATGACACCCAAGCGCAAAACCATTTCTGCATGTGTTAGTGTGTTCTCTGTACATTTTGCATATGACTACCTGTATAGATCACTGAAATAGTAAACCCACTTTCTACACACATATACACTACAAAACACACTTACATTCCCTTTGTTGTCCCTGAAACTATTTTTCACAAACTTCACAAATTCTGGCAAGGTATACTTTAGCATCAATTGGAAATAAAGGAGCCTTTTAAGACCTTTTTAAAGAAGTAATTGCACCCTGTTTAAGAGGAAAATTCAGTTGTTTTGCCCCTTATTCTTAAATTCTTAATCCGTGCACAAATCCACATACTTTTCCAATGAAAAGATAATTGATATTATTAAGGACAATTTAAGGAGCAAATTATCAGAATATATTTTGTAGTGGGAGGAAGGTAGATTTAACATAAAATATCATTAGAAGTCTGGTTACCTTGGAACAGGGATATATTTGACCTTTTTGGAGTTTAAGTCGGTCACCTCCAAGTACGCAGCTGTCATAGGTGGAGTCACATCTGTGAGACGTACACATTCAAAAGGTTATAGTCTACTCATTACTCACAGTCAAGATTGATGCGAAAACAGATAGAGCAGGAGGTAGGGAAGGAGACCAGAGTAGTGACTTACACCTTCTCCAACTGGCAAATTAACTTTTTGCTAGTTTGTAGATTTACTTTTAGAGAAACAAATTGTGTGAGCACACCATCATGTGGAAACACATTATGGCAGACAGATATTCATAGTAGTGTAAAAGTTATGATTAAGGCAATCATGAATTAGAGGTCCATTGCTGTTTTTTTTTTTTTTTGAGTTGTTCATGACTAACTGGGGCAGTTGACATGGGAGAAGCACATGCAGGGCCCCTGAAACATAGGGACATTATTGGACTGATGCAGAAAAAGGCAGGGGGTTAGATCACATGGTTACACTTTACTTGAAGGTATCTACATACAGTAAGAGTGACATGACTCATGAACGTGTCATAAACATTATAAACAAGTCATAAACATTTATGACATAACACTTCTGTCACTCGCTTCTGTCAAGTGTCGTTTGGTTTTTGTCATGACAAGTTAGGGTTAGGGTTAGTGCCAATCACATACTGAATAAAACCATGGTGCAAGAAAACATGCCTCAACACATGGAGACTTTTTTCTCATTGGGAGAACTGAATGAATGACGTTGAGAAAAACAAAACTGGATGGAAAATATTTGATGTTGCATTCTGGTAACAGTCAGTAGAGTGCTGCACAGTAATTTCAAACATCAAAGGCTTCCTCAATCACATCTTCAAAGGGAATAGTTAGCTCGACAATGCACAACAATACACTGTGGAACTTGCAGTTGCCTTCCGAAATCCACCCGGAGCTTGTATTGCTTGTATTTGCCCACTTTTCTGCCCCTCACGCACAAACAAAATTCTACAGTCCCTGTCATTTGCTGGCATAGAATACTGTCTTGTTCTCAAGGAAACCCACCAGAAAATGTAAAACCTAAGTATGTCTCTAGGTGTAGTGATCTTGGGTCAGACTAGTTTTGCAACCAGAATGATTATGCTCTAAAGAATAGTGAATAAACTTCTCTTCCTATGTCACAGGTGACTTAGTCCTTTGTTGCCAAATTAGCAAAGACATTAGGGCCTTATTGTGTGCAGTGTATGATGTGTGGTGTTTAGTGTGTGTGTGAGTAAACATATTTTGTACCCTGATTTGTAGTGGCTGTTTCACTGTGTGTGCATCAATTGTAGTGGGTTTTCTTGATACTATTACTTTTTCTGCCGTACTGACTTTTGGACATCTGCTCATGGACTAACCTGGCAACCTACTTCCTGTTTTACCCCATGCCCATATTTGGACTGTGTCTCCTCCCCTCCTATTGTGAAAGAACTGATCACTGGAATCACTTCCTTCAAAAGAACGCAGACACAAAACCACTGATCATCAACGGGGAGTGTGTGGAAAATATTTTTAAATGTCAAGCTCTTTGGCACACACATCGCCAAGGATCTCTTTAGGACCACCAACACCATCACTGTGGTCAAGAGGGTTCAGCAGCAACTCCACTTTCTGAGAATCCTCAGGAAGAACAATTTGGAAGAAAAGCTGTTGGTATCTTTCTACCGTTGCTCCATAGAAAGTGTGCTTGCATTTTCAGAAGGGTCCTCCAGAGGGTTAACACCGCTTTCCAGAGGGTTAACAGCGCCTTCCCTCGAAGACATCTTCAGTTCCCGCTGGCCACAGCAGAGCAGCCAACATACTGAACATCCCAGACATCATCTGCTAACTCCGCAGCCCACTGGAAAACGATTTATATCCATAAAATATTGGACAAACAGGCTGAAAAACAGCTTTTACCCCACGGCAATCCGTAAACTAAACTCCAAGTAACAGCAACAATTGGCACTACTGTATCAGAGACACTGATTGTAATAACTACCGGAATGTATTTATCATTTTGCACTACTTCATTTATGTGTGAAAGGTGGAGGATGGGTGAGAATATGTCTGTGTGTGTGTGTGGGTGGGTTGGGTTGGATGTATTACTGCTTTGAACACACCGTTAGGACTGCTAATAAATGTCATTGTACTCTGTGCAATGACAATAAAGGATTTCTGATTCTGATTCTTATTACAGCATAGTTACCCATCTAATCAATTTGGCAATGAGCTAATGACCAGCTTTGTGCTTACAGTATATTTGTTTTTTTCGGTTACACTTTACATGACAGTATGGACATAAGAGTGTCATAAACAAGTCATAAACGTTTATGACATAGCGCTTCTGTTATTAAGTGACATTCGGTTTTTGTCATAAGTTAGGGTTAGGTTTAGGGTTAGGGTAAGGATTAGAATTAGGGTTAGGGTTCATGTCAGGTCAAGTCAAGTCAGTTTTATTTTTAAAGCTCATTTAAACATGCACAGAGTGCAACCTAAAGCGCTCCACAAACAAGACACATAACAAGACAAAAGATGCCGGATGGAGTGGCGTAGTCGCCAGCGTGCCCATGACATCAAGACATGACAAATACATTTAAAAAAATAACAAATACAAAAAATGCTGGACGGAGCGGCATAGTCGCCAGCGTACCCGTGACACCAAGACATACAAGACAGACAACAAAACAAATAAACAAATAAAAAGAAAAAAAAAATATATATATATATATATATATATATATTTAAAAAGTGGGAAAAGTGATGTTAAAATTAGTCCAATTTCCAAACCAGCTGAAAAATGTCCAAGGGCAATGATGATCCATGAAAACTGCGCACAGAGCTGTGTCTTCACATGCAACGCCAACAAAGTTCTTTAGCAACTGACCAACCCGGTGAATTCACTGGCAGTCTGGAGATAACGTTAACGTTAGGCCTTGTAGACTGCAGTCTGGAGATCACTGGAAGCACAGTCTGAAGTAGTGGGCGATCGTGTAGATGGACTTTTAACAGCGACCGTTTGTTGCTCCGTGAGATTGTAGCTCTTCACCGTTAACGTTAGTCTGCAGTTGGCATGGCAGCTCGCAGGTCAGCAACAGCTCGGCGGCCACGGCAGATCTTTCGCAGAGTAGCCTAGGTCCAGCTGTCCCGAGAGATCCCCTCGACCAGACAGTGAAGTGCACCGCTCACGGATGGATGGAAGGATGTCAGGGCCAGTTAGTCTGCAGTTGGCATGGCAGCTCGTAGGTCAGCAACAGCTCGGCAGCCACGGCAGATCATTCGCAGAGTAGCCTAGGTCCAGCTGTCCCGAGAGATCCCCTCGACCATACAGTGAAGTGCAGCACCGCTCACGGATGGATGGAAGGATGTCCGATGTCCAGCTAGGGCAAAAGCTAGCCATAGCAAGCTCCCAATGGACAAACGTCAACGACATCAGCTGACTTAGAAGCAGTAAAAAGGACTAAGAATAACACGAAAACTATAAAAAAAAAATGACGTAAATAAATAGGGAAAACATTTAACTAGACAAACCAATACAAAAAATAAACATGACATTACATAAAATTCCGAACATTACATAAAAACAAACAAAAACATGACGCCAGACGGAGCGGCGTGTCTCGCCAGCGTCCCCGTAACCTAGCAACTGTGTCATGACAGTGTCATGTCAATCTTATGTCGATACAGTCAGGTAAAGTTTGACCATTTTTTCATTGTCAAAAGAGGGGTTGTCATGAAAAGTTTTGAAATCAATCCTCTAGGTGCAATTACTTTTTGCAATGCAATTGATGCAATTAACTCATTGAATGCCAAGCTGTTTTCGGAAACTTTGTCCTAGAGTGCCAGCAATCTAGACCATTGTTGATGATTTTTGTACAGCCACAGCATATTCTGTGTTATAGCTATGAACACATACAATGGCTCGTTTAAAAGGTAAGACTTTAAGCTCTCAGTGGGTGCAAACCGTGTATTTCTACACGCCTCTGTTCCTGAGAAATCCCAAGCTAAACAGTGGCTAGTTTTCATCAAAATCACTGTTTTTTTCTAGAAATGGAGATATAATGTCTTTCATGAAATATTAAGTGTTGCCTGTAAACTTTCCGGGAAGTGATCAGCGAGACCTGGCGAGACTGCCACAGACCCACGAAAATGGCCTGGTTTTGAGATGACGTGCATGTGTCACTGATTCGACCCAAAGCGGCAACCGAGTTATGATAAAATGTCCAGATAAAATGTCCAGATTGTGCGTTTTCATGAGTTTTCGATCGTCATATATTTAATTTCCATTCATCACAGAGTTCCCAAAATCACATATAAGGCGTGTTAGAGTGTTTAGTTTCGTAATTTAAAAAAAAGCTAAAAACGTAATATTATGTTTTTGGCACTCAACGCATGGGAAGGAAAAACGTAATATTACGTGTTTGGCACTCAATAGGTTAAGTCAATAGAAGATTTAATTCCTAGGTTATGATGGGTTTACCTTTTGGGTAAATGTCAGCAACAGGCACTTGTGAGGCCTGCAGAGCTCTCACCACCTGGTTTGCCATCAATAACGTTGCACAGTTCATCCTCTTAGCAGTTCCTGTCCGCCGATTCCCTCCAAAGAACATATCCCCACCCCTACCCTCAGTGAGGTGGGTCTCTCTTTTAAATGTAAATACCTCATTAGGCGACTGCAAACAAGAAAAAATGAATTAATCAACATGAAATATTGAAATACTTTTCATACATGTTCTTTTTCAGTTGAGTTCACACAACGTTAAATAATGAGAAGTCATTCTCGGATGACGTCTTCGATCTGAAGCAATCTCCAAACCCCTGTCTAAGGGATTTTTCAAGAGAAACTAGTCATCTTAACATTCTTCAGTGATCATGACTATTTCGAATCATGCAAGACGAAACCTCCAACTCGCCTGCCCGAGCCTCACTGGCTTCTCGTCATCTCCATGTTCACACTGAAAACATCAAACTCCTTTTTCAAGGCTGATGCTCAAAGTCTTTCTCAATGCAGCACTTATTCCAGAAGGTGGCAGATTACCGTCGATGCCCAGCTCCATGCGGTTAGGCTATCCCTGCATCGGATGTGCAGGACCTGTGCCCTCTGCTTAACTGACATCTGCCCCCACTGTGCAAGGATAAAACCCCAGACGCTGTACTTCCATACTAGGGATGTGCATTTCTTTACTTAAAACATTGGGAAATTTCTTTAATTTATTTCTTTATTTTTTGAAGACAAAACAATAATCGCATTCTGTAATCTCAAATATTCAATATTCTATAATTAAATCAACTATTTGGATATTCGAAAATCATGACCCATCCCTATTCTGTACCATAATGTGCAAGTACATGAGTTTCATCCTTCCCGAGCGCCACCAAGGCGCTCTTGCTTCCTGGTTTGCGAATCTTATCCACCGTTGCCAATAAGGAGAACCCATTGGTTAACGTTGAGTGAACTCGACTGAAAGAGAATCTATGGTTGTGAATATAACCTCGGTTCTCTGAAGGACAACATGAAATGTAAATATGCTTCAATGGCTCAATCCCATTTCTAACTTTCAATCCCCCCCCCCCGCATTATGTAACAACATCGCATTTTGTATGAACTTGAAAGATTTTCACTTTATGTAACAACTCCTGAATTTTGAAATAATGTGTCACATTTTGAAATAAACTGCCTAACCGCAGGATGTAATCAATTTCCCCGCATTTTGTGATACATTATTACAGTAAGTCATCTCACAAATGAATGTCTTCATCTGTACATGTTCTATTTTGTAACCATTAAACTTGTGCTAAATTCAACTTAAATAAAATAAATTCAGCCTAAATTGCAGCACCCTCTACATTAAAATGTGGGAGTTATTCCATAATGAATTAAAGTTGTATTGCATTTTGTAGCGTTATTAGAAAATGTGGAGTTTTTATATAGTACAGGGTTTCCCTTAAAACAGAGTTAAAGCGTAACTCTCACCAAAATGCATCCTAGGGTGTTTTTTTGAACGTACCGGAGTCAAACTTTCGTTTTTAAAGAATAATTACATCCAAAGTGCCACTTTTAAGCTTGTCCGCATTGACGTTTTCAGGTGAAATGGCCTTTTGAATGGGAATCCTAGGGGCACTACTATTTTGATACAAGATCGCATCAAAATCGCTATTGTAAACCTTGATATGTTCAGGAGGAGGTTCTCTGGATAAGGATTCACGTACAAACGAGTTCGAACTGAAAAGCGTGTTTATTCACCAGCCACAACGCCAAATCTCTCTTTCCCTCTTCAACCTTGCCACCTCCTCTCTACCCCGCTAAGCATTCTGGGCCTTGTAGTTCTGGCCAGGTATTACAGTTCTTACACTACTTCCCCCCTTCTGAAAATAAAACGTCCTCGTTTTAGATAATGCACATCAACCCTTCACACGGTCAAAAGTGTAACAAGTGAACTCTGTTTACAAACAAACACACACAAACCACAACAACAACAAAACCATCCAACAGAATGCAGTTATGCTGTATTCTGCCATGTAAGTAGGCTATACATCCTGGTCCATAGTGTAGTGTACCTATACTCATCCATACCTATTTTCACTATATCAGCTGGGTCAGTGAACAATGTAAGCGTAAACATACACTTATTTAACAAACACTTAATCCAGTAATCGGCACACTCCATCAGCTGAACAAAATACATGCCATATACTGTATGTGAA